>NC_053390.1:604656115-605856115 GCF_905171765.1 Bufo bufo
ATGCAAGCACTGCTTCCTGTTCATTACGCTGTCAGTCATTTTGGAAGCGAGTGTAATTACAAGTACGCACTCTATTCACTTAAATGGTGCGAGTACTTGTAATTACACTATGCCACCGCTATAGGGGAGAAGGTTTGCAGTTTAATGAAGAGGAATCAGTGCTCACATGGACGGCTACCTCCTCTTCAAACAACTGATTGCCAGGGGTGATGGGTGTCGGACACCCACTGATCAGATATTGATGTCCTATATATATTGCCTGCACAACCCCTTTAATTCCCCACCATTTCCAACGCTGCCACTCCAGTTTGGGCTCAGGGACTACATTTTTTTTAGACCTGGCGTGAGTGGGGAAAAGTCGCAGACTGTGGAAATAACCTTTGCGACGCAGTCTGTGACAGATATATTCCAAAATGTGGCATATGTCTGTTAATAAATGACTCCCTATATATTTTAGTCCCAATAGTGGACTTCACCATTTTATAATACTGTATGCAGCAATAATACTGTATTGCAAAGTATAATGCCTGTCAGTGTATAGACTGGAACTTAAAAGCAGACCTGGTGCCCAAACCCCACCAGCTCACATACAGTATCACCTTCCACTTCCATAACTGAAAAATAGTGGTGTACAACACTCACTGCTTGGTTGCTTGATTACACCCTCACTAGTCAGACCACACTACATAAGCATTACATATACCCACACAAAACTAACACAATTCACACACTACTTGTAGCACAAAATTACCAAATATTAGAGATGTCCCGAACTATTTGCCGGCGAATAGTTCCCGGCGAACATAGCTTGTTCGCGTTCGCCGCGGCGGGCGAACATATGCGATGTTCGGTCCGCCCCCTATTCGTCATCATTGTGTAAACTTTGACCCTGTACCTCAGTCAGCAGACACATTCCAGCCAATCAGCATCATACCCTCCCTCCCAGACCCTCCCACCTCCTGGACAGCATCCATTTTAGATTCATTCGGAAGCTGCATTCTTAGTGAGAGGAGGGACAGTGTAGCTGCTGCTGATTTAATAGGGAAATCGATAGCTAGGCTAGTGTATTCCGTGTCCATTACAGTCCTTAAAGACTCATCTGATCTCTGCTGTAAGGACAGCACCCCAAAAAGCCCTTTTTAGGGCTAGAACATCATTCTGCTTTTTCTGTGTAATCTAATTGCAGTTGCCTGCCTGCCAGCGTGTGTGTCAGGCTCACAGCGTATACTGTGCCCACTTGCCCAGTGCCACCACTCATATCTGGTGTCACAGTAGCTTGCATTTAAAAAAAAAAAAACTTTTTTGACTGTAATATAATAGCAGTCAGTTGACGGCACGCGCGTGTTTCATGCCCTGCAAGTGCATAGTGTCACCAGCGCAACTCATATCTGTTGTCACATTCGATTACATTTAAAGAAAAACAACAATTTTGACTGTGAATAAATAGCAGTCAGTTGCACACACGTGTTTGTGTGTTTAAGGCCCAGCTGAAAGTCCATTGTGTCACTTCAGCGCAACTAATTTCTGGTGTCACAGTAGCTTGCACGCATAGTACAACTTAACTAATCTAAAAAAAATGACAGGCAGAGGCAGGCCACCCCGCAGGGGCCGTCGTGGTCATGGTGCTGTGATTCCCTTTGGCCCTAGAATAATGCCCAGTGTTCAGAGGCCACGTACCCTGAACTCGAAAAGTTCTGAGGACATAGTTGACTGGCTAACACAGGACACCCAATCTTCTACAGCTTCCGCTCGGAACCTTGACGCACCATCCTCCTCCAGCTCAGCTTCGGGCACCTCTCAAGTTACCACTCGCCCGCCTGCCGCCACCACCAACACTAGCACCACAGCCGCTTCACTTGATCTGTCAGAGGAGTTATTTACACATCAGTTGGAAGAAATGAGTGATGCGCAACCATTATTGCCAGAGGATGTAGATAACAGGGATATGTCTCAGTCAGGCAGCATTACACACATGGACGTACGGTGTGATGATGATGATGTTGTACCCGCTGCTGCTTCCTTTGCTGAGTTGTCAGATACAAGTGAAGCGGTTGATGATGACGATGTGTCTGTGGATGTCACGTGGGTGCCCGCTCGAAGAGAAGAAGAACAGGGGGAAAGTTCAGATGGGGAGACAGAGAGGAGGAGGAGATGAGTTGGAAGCAGGGGGAGGTCGTCGCAAGGAGCTAGTGGCACAGTCAGACAGCATGCATCGGCACCCGGGGTCAGCCAGACAGCACGCCAATCAACGTATGCTGTTGCCACCACCAGAATGCCGTCATTGTAGAGCTCAGCAGTGTGGCATTTT
This sequence comes from Bufo bufo, assembly GCF_905171765.1. NCBI lineage: Eukaryota > Metazoa > Chordata > Amphibia > Anura > Bufonidae > Bufo > Bufo bufo. The sequence continues at coordinate 604,658,424 of NC_053390.1, forward strand.
TTTTTGTGTGTCTGCCTCTGACAACAGCGATGCCATTTGCAACCTGTGCCAAAAGAAACTGAGTAGTGGGAAGTCCAACACCCACCTAGGTACAACTGCTTTGCGAAGGCACATGATCGCACATCACAAACGCCTATGGGATCAACACATGAGTACAAGCAGCACACAAACTCAAAGCCGCCATCCTCCACCTGGTCCAGCATCTTCAGCCACGTCAACCACTGCTGTCCTCCTTGCCCCCTCTCAACCATCCGCCACTCCGTCTCTCGCCTTGAGCAGTTCCTGCTCATCTGCCCACAGTCAGGTGTCTGTCAAGGACATGTTTGAGCGTAAGGAGCCAATGTCACAAAGTCACCCCCTTGCCCGGCGTCTGACAGCTGGTTTGTCTGAACTCTTAGCCCGCCAGCTTTTACCATACAAGCTGGTGGAGTCTGAGGCATTCAAAAAATTTGTAGCTATTGGGACACCGCAGTGGAAGGTACCCGGACGAAATTTCTTTGCACAAAAGGCAATCCCCAACCTGTACTCGATTGTGCAAAAGGAAGTAATGGCATGTCTGGCACACAGTGTTGGGGCAATGGTCCATCTGACCACTGATACCTGGTCTGCAAAGCACGGTCAGGGCAGGTATATCACCTACACTGCGCATTGGGTAAACCTGCTGACGGCTGCCAAGCATGGAATGCGTGGCTCTGCAGAGCAGTTGGTAACACCGCCACGACTTGCAGGCAGGCCTGCTGCCACCTCCTCTACTCCTCCTACTCCATCCTCTTCCATAACCTCCTCGGCTGAGTCCTCTTCTGCTACTGCGTCCTGCTCCACATCAACGGCACCCCCCCAGCTCCCCAGGGGCTATTCCACATCCCGAATACGGCAGTGTCACGCCGTCTTGGGGTTGACTTGCCTGAAAGCAGAGAGTCACACCGGACCAGCACTCCTGTCCGCCCTGAACGCACAGGTGGATCAGTGGCTGACTCCGCACCAACTGGAGATTGGCAAAGTGGTGTGTGACAATGGAAGCAATTTGTTGGCGGCATTGAATTTGGGCAAGTTGACACATGTGCCGTGCATGGCACATGTGTGTAATCGGATCGTACAACGCTTTGTGCATAAGTACCCAGGCTTACAGGACGTCCTGAAGCAGGCCAGGAAGGTGTGTGGCCATTTCAGGCATTCCTACACGGCCATGGCGCACTTTTCAGATATCCAGCGGCGAAACAACATGCCAGTGAGTCGCTTGATTTGCGACAGCCCGACACGTTGGAATTGAACACTCCTAATGTTCGACCGCCTGCTCCAACAAGAAAAAGGCGTCAACGAGTATTTGTATGACCGGGGTGCTAGGACAGCCTCTGCGGAGCTGGGAATTTTTTTGCCACGTTACTGGACACTCATGCGCAATGCCTGTAGGCTCATGCGTCCTTTTGAGGAGGTGACAAACCTAGTCAGTCGCGCCAAAGGCACCATCAGCGACATCATACCATTAGTTTTCTTCCTGGAGCGTGCCCTGCGAAGAGTGCTGGATCAGGCCGTAGATGAGCGTGAAGAGGAAGAGTTGTAGTCACCATCACCACCAGAAACAGCCTTATCAGCATCGCTTGCTGGACCTGCGGCAACGCTGGTAGAGGATTGTGAGGAAGAGGAGTCAGAGGAGGAATGTGGCTTTGAGGAGGAGGAGGAAGACCAACCACAACAGGCATCCCAGGGTGCTCGTTGTCACTTATCTGGTACCCGTGGTGTTGTACGTGGCTGGGGGGAAGAACATACCTTCAGTGAGATCACTGAGGACGAGGACATGAGTAGCTCGGCATCCAACCTTGTGCAAATGGGGTCTTTCATGCTGTCATGCCTGTTGAGGGACCCTCGTATAAAAAGGCTGAAGGAGAACGACCTGTACTGGGTGGCCACGCTACTAGACCCCTGGTATAAGCAGAAAGTGCCTGAAATGTTACCGAATTACCGCAAGTCGGAAAGGATGCAGCAGTTCTAAAATAAATTAAAAAGTATGCTTTACACAGCGTATAAGGGCGATGTCACAGCACAACGGGAATCTAACAGGGGAAGAGGTGAAAGTAATCCTCTTCCTCCCACGACCACGCTGGCAAGGACAGGACGCTTTACAGACGTGTTGCTGATGGAGGACATGCAGAGCTTTTTAAGTCCTACACATCGCCACAGCCCTTCGGGGTCCACCCTCAGAGAACGACTCGACCGACAGGTAGCAGACTACCTCGCCTTAACTGCAGATATCGACACTCTGAGGAGCGATGAACCCCTTGACTACTGGGTGTGCAGACTTAACCTGTGGCCTGAGCTATCCCAATTTGCGATAGAACTTCTGGCCTGCCCCGCCTCAAGTGTCCTGTCAGAAAGGACCTTCAGTGCAGCAGGAGGTATTGTCACTGAGAAGAGAAGTCGCCTAGGTCAAAAAAGTCTAGATTACCTCACCTTTATTAAGATGAATGAGGGATGGATCCCGAAGGGACTGACAGTGGGCGATGCATTAGACTAAAAAAGGCCTGATGAGATGAGCTGCCTTGGGCTAAAAATGGTCCACACGCTGCTGTATTTTATCTCTGAATGCCGGATGACTTGCGTGACTTATCCGCCACCAACTAGGGTTCAAGCCGCAATGTTTTATGGCACTTTCTGCCTGGGAAACAAACCGGCTGCAACAATACCTAATTTTTCAGGCATGTGTACATGCCTAATTTTTCTGGCCTCTGGTGCTGCACTGTGGCTTCAAAAACCAAACAAAAAAAAAGGCACATACATGTGTCAATTCCCCTTTGTGATCGTTACCTTGTTGTGGTGAAGGGGCTTGCATATCACAATGAAGCGACCACCTCTATGAGTGTGTTGGCAATGGCAATGTTGGCACACCCCAGATGATAAGGTCGTTGCTTCATTGTGAACAGACCAAAAGCGATCGGCTGGATAATTTTGCATAGAAAAAACATTAATTTTCTTTGTGATCATCTAAGGTGATCATTAAAGCCTACTAGGCCAACAATGGGCCCACACTGCAGAATCATTGTTTTCTGGGTCACTTAACTGTCACTGAACTACCTCAGCATGACCATAGGCTTTGAAAAAACCCCATCGCCTGCAATCTCCCAAACGTGCGCACGAGCACAGTCATAACTACACCAAGATTGACACGTAGAGGTATAAAATTTATGTCATGAGTGTGTCAACTATTGACAACTCTTTGCGGTTGTCTAATATCTATTCCATACACGTCCCCTGATAGGGGACGTAACAGGGATTAAACTGATAAGAATAGTACTGCTTAACACACCACTCATATCTGGTGGCACATTAGATTGCACGCGCAGTGCTCCAAATTTGAAGTAGGAGGACTGACCAAGCATCTTTTCCATCTCCCGGTTCCGAAAATCGATTCCATATACACGTCCCCTGATAGGGGACGTAACAGGGATTAAACTGATAAGAATAGTACTACTTAACACACCACTCATATCTGGTGGCACATTAGATTGCACGCGCAGTGCCCCAAATTTGAAGTAGGAGGACCGACCAAGCATCTTTTTCCATCTCCCAGTTCCTAAAATCGATTCCATATACACGTCCCCTGATAGGGGACGTAACAGGGATTAAACTGATAGGAATAGTACTACTTAACACACCTTATAATAATAATAATACTAGTGAAGGTAACAGGGATTAAACTGATAGGAATAGTACTACTTAACACACCACACATATTGGGATTGCACAGTACATTACACAGCGCACGCTCAGTGCCCCAAATTGGAAGTAAGAGGACCAACCAAGCATCTTTTTCCATCTCCCGGTTCCTAAAATCTATTCCATACACGTCCCCTAATAGGGGACGTAACAGGGATTAAACTGATAGGAATAGTACTACTTAACACACCTTATAATAACGCAGAGAGAGGCAACGCAGAGAGAGGAGTCTGAAGAAGAGGAGTCAGAGGAGGAAGGTGGCTTTGAGGAGGTGGAAGACCAAACACAGCAGGCGTCCCAGGGGGCTTGTTGTCACCTTTCGGGGACCATTGGTGTTGTACGTGGCTGGGTGGAGGAAGAGACCTTCAATGACATCAGTGAGGACAAGGAACGGGACATGGCTAGCTTGGTATCCAACCTTGTGCAAATGGGGAGTTTGCGGTTGTGCAAATGGACTGTTTGCGGTTGTTTGCGGTGCGTTAAACAGGGAGTTTGGTCTGTCACTGTGAAGCGGGCGTAACCGTTACACTACCTGATCGATACAACATCATACCTGATGTTTTAAAGCACGTTATTCCAAACAATTTAGGAATGTTAGGTGATTTATGCCCTTTATGGATTAAAACCCGACTCTGCGTCAACTACGTAATTTTCCATGGGAGTTTTGCCATGGATCCCCCTCCGGCATGCCACAGTCCAGGTGTTAGTCCCCTTGAAACAACTTTTCCATCACTATTGTGGCCAGAAAGAGTCCCTGTGGGTTTTAAAATTTGCCTTCCCATTGAAGTCAATGGCGGTTCGCCCGGTTCGCCCGTTCGCGAACATTTGCGAAAATTCGCGTTCGCGAACTGAAAATTTTATGTTCGCGACATCTCTACCAAATATCCCACAGCTCTCCATGTGACTACTGTGAAACCTCTCATCACTAACCTCCCATCACCCACGCCAACCATTTCTCACACAGACGACTCCCCTTGCTGCCCTTATTTTAAGATTGATGGCTTCTGCCTTTTATGCTTCACATTTTCTGCTCAACATGCACCCCTCTTTCTCTCACTGACCATTGTTCATTCCCAGGCTAAAAGCTCATGGGCCCTGGTGCAAGAGTTCAACTTGGGCCCTGCTTCCCTCAGTGCTATTTGGCAAGTGGCAGGTGTGCGCCTAGCCTTTCTACTGCCTGAGGTGAAAATTGAAAAATTGTCCCTCCCATGCCAAATTCTCAATCAAACCATTCCCTTCCAGCCCTACTGTTAAATACATACTTGGAAAACATTACATACAGTGCTTAAGAACATACAGAGTGATACAGCACCACATACATCTTACATGCAGTGATGTCTCCTTTGATGTAGACGTTCTCTTTCCTCATCTTTTCCATTCAGACCAGACCACCATGATGATTTCTTGCAGCCATAGCCATCTCTTGTTTGACAGAGTTTGACAAAAAGATATCTTAGTTTCCTACTTTTCCATTCCCCCCCCCCCCCCTTCGGCACATCAAAAATACTTGGAAGCTTGTAATGTCAGCTTTCAGACAATACAAGTCCCATATATTTAGCTGGTTCCAAACCAGAGACATGAGCAGCTAAAGCAGCCCCCCCTGTCAGTGTGGAGGAGAATGAGGAACCAGCTACAGAGCTGACAGGAGGATATAAAAAAGCCTCACTTAGGTCTGAGCTAAGCTATATATACACACACTGACACTGCTCCATCTTGTGGAGAAACAAGTGTAGTGCACCCTGACTAGGCCTGTGTAAAGGATTTTTGCATGTAAAATCACATTGTGACATGAAGAATATGACAGGAGATAAAATACAAAATACAGGCATATCCCATGACATTAATACATTATAAAAGCATGTTTGAGGGGCACACGGTTACTTGAATGGGACACTGCATAAGCCATAGCTGGAAAATTGCTGTGGGACACTGCATACCCCAGTAGTATAACATGTGTTGCCCCCGACACATCCAGTAACAGGAAGACGGTCATCTGGAAAACACTAATACATACGCCATATACAATTCACCTCCAAAAAGAGCAAATATAAATATGGACTCTGCAATGTAATACAAATAAGTTTTAAGCAAATACGTCACATATCATAGATACATATAATATATATCAGTAGTAGTTTGGGTGAAGAATGGGCATTGACTCTTTTCAGTGCTTGACGGGGAAATATGGGCAACGATCATCAGTAAGAGCAATAAAGTCCATGGCAAGTAACAAGAAGTCCCTATTAGCATTGGTATATATCAAAGTGCAAATATAATATTATAGCATATAAAACTTTTTAAGAAATAGTTTAGTGCAATAATCATTTATTGTCTTTCTGGGCATTTGGCTTAAAGGGTTTCTGTCACCCCATTAAACCGTTTTTTTTTTTTTTTCTTTACTAATAATCCCTATAGTGCGATCTCATGATACATAAGCAAATTAATCATTTTGGTTCAGTAGAATTTGCTAAAAATCGATTTTTTAAATATGCTAATTACCTTGCTACCAGCAAGTAGGGCGGCTACTTGCTGGTAGCAGCCGCATCCTCCGATGGTAATGACGTCCCCTCGGCATGCTGATTGACAGGGCCAGGGAAGGGAATCGTTCTCTGCTGGCGCTGTTAGAATTTGAAATCTCGCGCCTGCGCCGTACCTGTCTTCAATCGGCGCAGGCGCACTGAGAGGCGGCCGCTCGCTCGACCGCTCCATCCTCAATGCGCCTGCGTCGATGACGTCATCAAGTACACCCGGAAGAGAAGACGCCGGCATCGCTGGAAGGAGGCGGAGAGTCTGGTGACGTCGCTGGATGCTCGAATCAGGTAAGTATGTACATAATAAGCATGCTGCCACAAAAACCACCAACGAAATGGGAATAAATTATTTTATAAAAATGACAGTTATTAACACTATACCACCAACGATTATTAATAATAAATCTCTTCCGGGTGTACTTGATGACGTCATCGACGCAGGCGCATTGAGGATGGAGCGGTCGAGAGAGCGGCCGCCTCTCAGTGCGCCTGCGCCGATTGAAGACAGGTACGGCGCAGGCGCGAGATTTCAAATTCTAACAGCGCCAGCAGAGAACGATTCCCTTCCCTGGCCCTGTCAATCAGCATGCCGAGGGGGCGTCATTACCATCGGAGGATGCGGCTGCTACCAGCAAGTAGCCGCCCTACTTGCTGGTAGCAAGGTAATTAGCATATTTAAAAAATCGATTTTTAGCAAATTCTACTGAACCAAAATGATTAATTTGCTTATGTATCATGAGATCGCACTATAGGGATTATTAGTAAAGAAAAAAAAAAAAACGGTTTAATGGGGTGACAGAAACCCTTTAAAACATTATAAAAACATGGTCCATTGCAAAAATCCCTAATCAACCTGAAAAAGGGAAAAATGTGCAAAAACAAACAGGCACAACGGTGTTGGGAATCCTGAAACAGGCACAATGTGGCATTTGGATCAAAAGAGTGACTTTAGGAAACCGTGGTGAACTGGCAGCAGCTAAACATTGTAGCAACAATGGAAATCCCAAACTGGAAAGTCATGGAAAATTGGATTGAGTGAGCAGGCCTATTCACAAATAAGTATCCATTCCTCCTTGGTTATCAAAGATGGTGAACCCAGGCTCTGCTTTTAACTGAGGTTGGTAGTTTGGATCAAATAAAGGGTTAACCTTTGTAATGGCATTTGCTGTAAGTAAATTGGAAAAGGACCTATCCATTGCATTGACTCTACCCTGCTGGTAGCATAGGATAGTTTTCTTACAGATGTTGAAATCATAGGCTTATCAGGAACAGCTTTTGTGTTTAAAGGTACAGTGTCAGTTGGCTCTGATGTAGCAGAGTCCATAGGAGTGTGATTTTTCTCATGTGACTGCATTTGTTCACACTCACCATGTTGAGTCGGGTCTGTCTTGAGTGCAGCAATGTGGCGTAGATCTTCTAGATGTACCTCTAGTCTGGCAATTCTTTCTTGTAGGTTTTGAGCTTTGGGGTCAGGCTCTGCAGCAGTAGGTTTCATCTTGCCTTGACGCATCTGATCCAGGTATGCGCTGCACCTTTCCTGATTCACAATGTTCTCAGGTGTTTGGACTTTGGCAGCTCCAGTGATGGATATGGGCTGATAGGGCGCTCCAAGACTGTAGGTTGCTAGAAAATAGTGGGTCCAATAAAGGTGGCTTTCTTCTGGTTAGTAGTATGAATCGGTTTGCTGGGAACCTCTGGGGTAGTTTCAGATAGTTCATCGGATTCCTCCCAGTTTTCAGACTTAGGCCGCGGGCGCGTCACAGCTGTGGCATACGGACCTCTCAGGCCCTCCGCAGGGGTAAATTCAATGGGCTCACCTTCTCGGAGATTGTGGATGTATCCCGGCAAGTAGCTCCGCTTCACCGATCTGCGGTTCACATATAGATCACGGCCAGTGGTGAGATCTTTTATAAAGCCAAACCCACGATCCTTGTCAAAGGTGATGACCGTGCCCGACCTCCGTTCCAGGCGGGGCTGACATTCTCTTGGGTCTTCATGTATGGTTTTGGCAACTTCTTCAAAGTAGATTTTAGCTTGTGTCGTTTTGTGTACTGCAGTGGCACGTATCTCTTGCATTAAAGTAGGCCATAACGGATTCGGCCTAGAAAAACCTCCACTCAGATTTAAGCAGGGGCAGGGCTGCCTCTCCGGTCCCGCAGAGTAAGCTGGTGGCTCACCCATTTCAAATGTTGCGGCTCCGGGCTGTGCATCGGCAGATGCAAGAGTCTCGGTAATGGTTACGGTGCCCGTCGCGCAGTCTCTAGCATGCTTGCAGACAGCAGGACATTCAACAACCCTCTCCATTGCTCAGTCAGACTTTCTCCTTTTTCTGGCATGCCCCCTAGGTAGTGCAGCATAGGGGAGGCGGTGCACATATTGTAATCCATGCAAATGAGGCTTGGTCTGTGGCGCAGCAGAAATATTTCTACCGTTTCTTTTCAAATGTAGTGGCGCCAAGTTTTCTCGCTTTTAGGGGGGAGTGTCTTTAGTTTTTACCGCCAAGCTGCTCTGTGATGGCGCAGCAAACAATTACAAGTCCTTTGGCGGACATTTTAAATGCAAAACAGTCCATTCAAATATAGCAAGCAGCGCTACTGACTTTTCAAAAATCCACAATTTTGCAGTTTTAACGATGCGGTTTTGTAGTAGAAGATTAGCGCAATACATGAAGAAGTCTTTAAGCAGTTTTAACAGTTCCTTGGCCCAAAAGAAGCAATAAACAGTTGGGGCTCATTCACAATCGGCAATCCACAATAAAGTAGGGTTTTGCAAGTCTTGTTCATACACAGTGCCAATTTCAATTATTGCAGTGCACAAAAATACCACAATGCACAAGTCCAGTTCATTAAAGGCACAGAGGATATGAAATCCTGTTCTATAAGGCACAGAGGATATTGAGATCCTGTTCGTGACGCCAATTTTAATTATGCGGTATGCTAGACCTTGCAGGGGAATTATGTGTGAGGTCACGGTGTGAGCAATAGGTGGGCCGAGGTAAATACAGTTCTGGTTACTCACGGTTTGTCGTCCCTGGGCAGGCTCGCATAAGTGAAAAGGAGAATGGCACAGGGATTCTCTGGGGCACACTCTGGTGTAAAAGACACTGGCCAGATGTTGGTTTGAGGTGCCCTTGGTGGTTTGTATTAATGTGCCAGTGGCAAGGTCCCTTGAAGTCGTGACGCCAGTACCTTTTGTATGGAAGTACAACCATTTACTATAGTGTTAATAGAGGAACTGAGTCTGAGGCAAGCAGGGTGAAACTCCAAATGGAACTTTACTGATGATGACTCTTGATAACAATACATCCATTGGCAATAAACAGTCTCTTGATACAATCCTGCATTAAGCACCAATGAAGGAGGGAAATGCAAATCCTCAATGAAGTACAGGCTCTTGTAATACATGAGAAAACTACTGCTCAGACTAGGCTGGTAATAATGAAAGTCTTACACTGGTAAGAACTCCGGCCTGATCCTAATCCTTGATTAAAAAGGTGCTTTTCTGAATCCTAAAACTTCTATTCTAATGTTGTTCTGAAAGTTGGCCTGACTGTCCTCAGGATTTAAACTGGAGATGTAGATGCTTCAAGCTATCTCCTACACCTAGTACAAAGGTGCCTAATAAGTCCTCAGGTAATGAGTATCTTGCTAATCCTTTGTCTTGCACAAACGTTATAATTCCTTAAATACTCGGCTGCATACAGTTTAGACATTGGTCACCCTGGAAGAGCGATCTATAGTAGTGGATTGCTCACCTCTAGGAAGAATACTTGTAGGCCTTAATCCTGGGCTATGGAACCGACAGCGACAGAGTAGAGAGGCTAGGAATATGACATTCAGCTACATGGCTGTTGCTTTCTTGTAGGCTCATAAGAGAACTGCATTCAACTGAACTCCCACTTGGATTTACCTGAGCTCATCTGCACTGATTTGGGTTTACCTCAACCAGGAACTGAACTGAACTGCACAGCCTCACTTAGGCCTAAGCTAAGCTATATATATATACACTGACACTGCTCCATCTTATAGAGAAACAAGTGTAGTGCACCCTGACTAGGCCTGTGTAAAGGATATTTGTATGTAAAATCACATTGTGACATGGAGAATATGACAGGAGATTAAATCCAAAATACAGGCATATCACATGACATTAATACATGATAAAAGCCCGTTTGCGGGGCCCACGGTTACTTGAGTGGGACACTTCATAAGCCACAGCTGGAAAATTGCTGTGTGTCTAACCTGGATGAGTTAGGAAGGTTTATGAAGATGGGTTTTCTTAGTGAACCTGAGCCTTTGATAAGTTTTCTTTCTTGGCCTGCACTTTTATGGGATAATGGAAATATGTATAATTCACCAGTTTTACTGAATCTTTCCCACTAAACTATATACTGTATCAACCTTTTCAGGTCTTCCTGCTCTGTTATATGCTTGCTGCTGACTGCATTTGAATTTAGCAGTTCCTTTTTTAAAATAAAGAAGAATGGAAAAGAACCTAAAATGACATACTCTCATTATTGTCATAGTAAAAATTATGACGGGGATATATATATATATATATATACACTTACCTAAAGAATTATTAGGAACACCTGTTCTATTTCTCATTAATGCAATTATCTAGTCAACCAATCACATGGCAGTTGCTTCAATGCATTTAGGGGTGTGGTCCTGGTCAAGACAATCTCCTAAACTCCAAACTGAATGTCAGAATGGGAAAGAAAGGTGATTTAAGCAATTTTGAGCGTGGCATGGTTGTTGGTGCCAGACGGGCCGGTCTGAGTATTTCACAATCTGCTCAGTTACTGGGATTTTCACACACAACTATTTCTAGGGTTTACAAAGAATGGTGTGAAAAGGTAAAAACATCCAGTATGCGGCAGTCCTGTGGGCAAACATGCATTGTGGATGCTAGAGGTCAGAGGAGAATGGGCCGACTGATTCAAGCTGATAGAAGAGCAACGTTGACTGAAATAACCACTCATTACAACCGAGGTATGCAGCAAAGCATTTGTGAAGCCACAACACGCACAACCTTGAGGCGGATGGGCTACAACAGCAGAAGACCCCACCGGGTACCACTCATCTCCACTACAAATAGGAAAAAGAGGCTACAATTTGCACGAGCTCACCAAAATTGGACTGTTGAAGACTGGAAAAATGTTGCCTGGTCTGATGAGTCTTGATTTCTGTTGAGACATTCAAATGGTAGAGTCCGAATTTGGCGTAAACAGAATGAGAACATGTATCCATCCTCTGATGGCTACTTCCAGCAGGATAATGCACCATGTGACAAAGCTCTAATCATTTCAAATTGGTTTATTGAACATGACAATGAGTTTACTGTACTAAAATGGCCCCCACAGTCACCAGATCTCAACCCAATAGAGCATCTTTGGGATGTGGTGGAACGGGAGCTTCGTACCCTGGATGTGCATCCCTCAAATCTCCATCAACTGCAAGATGCTATCAATATGGGCCAACATTTCTAAAGAATGCTATCAGCACCTTGTTGAATCAATGCCACGTAGAATTAAGGCAGTTCTGAAGGCAAAAGGGGGTCCAACACCGTATTAGTATGGTGTTCCTAATAATTCTTTAGGTGAGTGTATATATATATCTTGCTAATATGACAAATTGACTTGTTTGAATAGTTTTGCTCATCCTTAGTAAGTTATAATTAGGGTTGGATAGGCCCACTTGAGTACTAGAGATGGTTCCAGGCTCCAGCATAGTAATGTACCTTTAAGGTCCAGGATCTGAAATAGTAATGCACCCCTAAGGTCCAGCAGAAAGCAACCCCAATTGGAGGTAGCTTTGGAGTAAATCACTTGACACTAGTGTCTATTTATTATGGGATGACTCAATAATAACCTATTAGACATCCATTTTATGAAGTAGCACATGATCTTTACTGATGGAGGGTGGCCTTTAGAATAATTTCCTTTGGTGGGCCAAAGAAAACTTAGTCTGACACTAGTTTTAATTTATGGATTCTCATAATGACTTTTAAAAGGTATGATAGCATGATGTCACCCATAACAATTATATGGAGAAATATTGTATACATAAGATGTCTCTTCCTCCGTCATATTGATGCCTTTGACAATACTACAAGAATCGTTTTTTTTATCATTGACTCCACTGGTATTTTTTGGAAATTCTCTTGTTTGCAGTGCACCAAATGCAGTATTTTCCCAGGTATTGTTGGAGGGGATTGAAAATATGAAGCCCAATATTATGCAGCGTCTGCTCAATCCTTCCTCAAAGGATTCTGATTGAACATGTTGGGGTTTATTGTGCTTCCAGCATGTGTGAGGGCCTCACTTTACATTGTTTAAACTTTACAGCAGTCTTAACGGGAGTGCCACACTTATACAGAGAGAACAATTGTGGGAGGCGGGTGTGTAACCTGTTTACATAGCTTGTGTCTCATAACTGTCTTATGACATTTATAGGTTAATACACCTATGTTTGTTCACTGTTTCATGACGGGCATCACAATATGGTTATTTATAAGTATCGAGGAAAGAACTTCAAAGGGCTTTCAGACAAGCTGTGATTTTATAGCTTCATGTTGAGTATGAAGTCGAAACTGCAACATTACGAAAAATGTATGTCTGCTAGCACGTTGTAAAATGAACATACAGTGCATCGTAAAGTCTTCAGACCCTTTCGCTTTTTTCAGATTTTGTTATGGTGCAGTCTTGTACTAAAATAAAAAAAAAATAATAATTTTCTCCACCATTCTGCACTTAATATACCACAGAATGTTCAAAATCTTTGCTAAGTTATTGAAAAGGAAAAACTAAAAACTAAAACTAATCTATATACTAAAAGTATTAAGACCCTTTACTCGGTACTTAGTTGAAGCACCTTTGGCAATGATTACAGTCTCCAGTCTTCTTGGGTATGATACCACAAGGTTTGCACACCTGGATTTGGGGGTTTTCTGCCATTTTTCTCTGCAGATCCTCTCAATATCTGTCAGATTGGAAGGGGACTATTGGTGGACAGCCATTTTCAGGTCTTTCTAATGTTTGATTGGGTTCAAGTCAGGGCTTTGGCTGTGCCACTCAAGGACTTTCACAGAGTTGTCCCTAATAGCAATTGGTTACTAAGTCACATAACTGGGTATAAAAACAGCATATTAGAGAGGCAGAGTCTGTCAGAAGCAAAGATGGGCAGAGGTTCACAAATCTGAAAAACTGCATGTTCTGTCTTCATACACGTTCACACAGTGTGCAGCCTGACATTCAGCATAAACCATTCCTGTCTTACAAATAAAATGACTGTTCTTTGTAGTCTAACTTGTTTATTGGTCAACAGGTTGTACTCTCTGCACGATGAGCGTGAGTGAGAGATTGCACAAGAGTGTGGTAAAACTACAAGATTACAAATAACATGTATAACGTATAGAATAGCATGTACAATGACATTTGCATTGACACTAAAACTCATGGTAACATGGCTGCCTATACATAGGATTATGTAAAAATTGGATAGGGGGTCACTCAAATATTAGGCAAACACACGATATAAGTATCCACATAGATTTTATAGGTATGAAAAATTACCACATTACAATATTACAAATAAAACATTTCATAAAAAACAATTTTAAAAAAGCACCGCACTAAAGGTCACTGGATAGCCCTAGGAGTCTCTGAACAGTTATTGGCAAAGACACTGGTATATGTCCGGGAGTTGTTACCATTACCAATTGGTTATAAGTTCTATAGTCCAGAGACGATTATAAACGATAAATCACAGTTATCAATAGATCCACATTACACACGGTACTTTACCGCTCCAGTGGCTGGTCCGCTCGTACGCCAAATTGGAATGCTCTGTTGTGAGCTGTAAGGACCTGTGAGTCGGCTCTATGGTGAAGTTCCCCGGATGTTCGTTGTAGCGGTACTGCTTGATATTACCGCTTTCCAGGACCTGTGTGGCGTCCCACGTGGTTTACTGGCAGTCAGGTGATCTGTATCTCCAGGGGGGTTTTCAAACTTTTTAGGCGTGAATAGCCTATTCCGTACTCATGTAGATATACGATTGTACGATCTTTTTCTTAGCTGTCCCTCACTGTCATTCACCTGGAGATACAGATCACCTGACCGCCAGTAAACCACGTGGGACGCCACACAGGTCCTGGAAGGTCAAAGCGGTAATATCAAGCAGTACCGCTACAACGAACATCCGGGGAACTTCACCATAGAGCCGACTCACAGGTCCTTACAGCTCACAACAGAGCATTCCAATTTGGCGTACGAGCGGACCAGCCACTGGAGCGGTAAAGTACCGTGTGTAATGTGGATCTATTGATAACTGTGATTTATCGTTTATAATCGTCTCTGGACTATAGAACTTATAACCAATTGGTAATGGTAAGAACTCCCGGACATATACCAGTGTCTTTGCCAATAACTGTTCAGAGACTCCTAGCGCTATCCAGTGACCTTTAGTGCGGTGCTTTTTTAAAATTGTTTTTTATCAATTGTTTTTTATGAAATGTTTTATTTGTAATATTGTAATGTGTTAATTTTTCATACCTATAAAATCTATGTGGATACTTATATCGTGTGTTTGCCTAATATTTGAGTGACCCCCTATCCAATTTTTACATTTACCTCTTACACCAGCATTTGGGAGTGCTGTGGGGTAGTGCACCATTCCAGTAGTGGAACAGTGAGAGAGCCACCATTCCTTTTCCATTTTTTACCTATACATAGGATTACATGTCTAGCTAAGGCTACTTTCACACTGGCATTTTGGCTTTCCATTTGTAAGATTCGTTCAGGGCTCTCACAAGCGGTCCAAAACGGATCAGTTTTGCCCTAATGCATTCTAAATGGAAAAGGATCTGCTCAGAATGCATCAGTTTGCCTCCGTTCCGTCTCCATTCCGCTTTGGAGGCGGACACCAAAACAATGCTTGCAGCGTTTTGGTGTCCATCTGATGAAACTGAGTCACAATCTGACACAATAGAATACGGATCTGTCCTCCATTGACTTTAAATGGTGTTTAAGATGGATCCGTCTTGGCTATGTTAAAGATAATATAAATGGATCCGTTCTGAACGGATGTAGACGGTTGTATTATCTGAACGGATCCATCTGTGCAGATCCATGACGGACCCGCACCAAATGCGAGTGTGAAAGTAGCCTAGCAGTAGTAACAACTCCCTGAGTAACAGTTACAACTAGCTGAACAGCTCTGCATAACATCATGTCCCTGAAACAAAGGTAGATGTCTCACCAGATATGATTTTACAAGGATGGTGGAGTTTAAGAAGGAGATGTGCACAAGGACAGCTCTGCTGATGTGTCCCGGAGACTGGAGACTTCTCTTTCCCAGAATGCTTTGCACTCCCACAATGCTTTGCAGTTTGCACCACCCACAATGTATCAGTGTTTGTAATAAGAAAAACAAAGTGTAATACAACTTAACACCGCTAGATGGTGCTATAACCACACTAATCACTACAGAAATACCAAAACTGAGGCAGATGTGATCTGTAATGATTCTTTAACTCTGCTGGGCAGAACACTGCATCTAAAAATTGTTTAACAATTTAAGAAAAATTTTCCTAAACATAAAATTGAGAAGACTTTGAATATTTCACCATCTACTGTACATAATATAATCAAAATATTCAGAGAATTTGGAGAAATCCATGTGCACAAGTAAGGCTACTTTCACACTAGCGTTCGCAGCGGATCCGTCTGATGTTTCATCAGACGGATCCGCTCCGATAATGCAGACGTTTGCATCCGTTCAGAACGGATCCGTCTGCATTATTACTTAGAAAATTTTCTAAGTCTGAAAGTAGCCTGAGCGGATCCGTTCAGACTTTACATTGAAAGTCAATGGGGAACGGATCCGCTTGAAGATTGAGCCATATAGTGTCATCTTCAAGCGGATCCGTCCCCATTGACTTCCATTATAAGTCTGGACGGATCCGCTCGCCTCCGCACGGCCAGGCGGACACCCGAACGCTGCAAGCAGCGTTCAGGTGTCCGCTCACTGAGCGGAGCGGAGGCTGAGCGCTGGCAGGCGGATGCATTCTCAGTGGGTCCGCCTCCACTGAGAATGCATTAGGGCCAGACGGATGCGTTCGGGGCCGCTCGTGAGCCCCTTCAAACGGAGCGCACGAGCGGACACCCGAACGCTAGTGTGAAAGTAGCCGAACAAGGGCGACTGTCAATATTGGATGCTAGTTATCCAAAGGCCCTTAGGCAGCTCTATATTAAAAACAGGAATGTAAATCACTGCATGGGCTCAGGAACATTTCCAGAAATCATTGTCTGTGAACACAGTTCCACCGTGCAATCCACAAATACAAGTTAAAGCTTTCAGGGAAGGCCTTGCATATTTCAGCAAGACAATGCTACACCACATACTAAATCCATCACAACAGCATGGCTTCACAGAAGAAGAGTCTGGGTGCTGAACTGGCCTGCTTGCAGTCCAGAACGTTCACTAATAGAAAACATTTGACACACCATAAAACATTCCTCTCCCAAAACTTCAGCAATTTGTCTTTTTACTTCCCAGATGCTTACAGACTGTTCTTAAAAAAAGATGGGATGGCACTGTCCCAACTTTTTTGAGATGCGTTGAGTTAAATGAGTTAATTTTTTTCATGAAATGGTAAAATGTCTCACTTTCACTATCTGATACGTGTTCTATATTCCACTCTCAATAAAATATGGATCTATGAGATATGTACAGTCGTGGCCAAAAGTTTTGAGAATGACAAAAATATTAGTTTTCACAAAGTTTGCTGCTAAACTGCTTTTAGATCTTTGTTTCAGTTGTTTCTGTGATGTAGTGAAATATAATTACACGCACTTCATATACATTTCAAAGGCTTTTATCGACAATTACATGACATTTATGCAAAGAGTCAGTATTTGCAGTGTTGGCCCTTCTTTTTCAGGACCTCTGCAATTCGACTGGGCATGCTCTCAATCAACTTCTGGGCCAATTCCTGACTGATAGCAACCCATTCTTTCATAATCACTTCTTGGAGTTTGTCAGAATTAGTGGGTTTTTGTTTGTCCACCCGCCTCTTGAGGATTGACCACAAGTTCTCAATGGGATTAAGATCTGGGGAGTTTCCAGGCCATGGACCCAAAATGTCAACGTTTTGGTCCCCGAGCCACGTAGTTATCACTTTTGCCTTATGACACGGTGCTCCATCGTGCTGGAAAATGCATTGTTCTTCACCAAACTGTTGTTGGATTGTTGGAAGACGTTGCTGTTGGAGGGTGTTTTGGTACCATTCTTTATTCATGGCTGTGTTTTTGGGCAAAATTGTGAGTGAGCCCACTCCCTTGGATGAGAAGCAACCCCACACATGAATGGTCTCAGGATGCTTTACTGTTGGCATGACACAGGACTGATGGTAGCGCTCACCTTTTCTTCTCCGGACAAGCCTTTTTCCAGATGCCCCAAACAATCGGAAAGAGGCTTCATCGGAGAATATGACTTTGCCCCAGTCCTCAGCAGTCCATTCACCATACTTTCTGCAGAAGATCAATCTGTCCCTGATGTTTTTTTTGGAGAGAAGTGGCTTCTTTGCTGGCCTTCTTGACACCAGGCCATCTTCCAAAAGTCTTCGCCTCACTTTGCGTGCAGATGCGCTCACACCTGCCTGCTGCCATTCCTGAGCAAGCTCTGCACTGGTGGCACTCCGATCCCGCAGCTGAATCCTCTTTAGGAGACGATCCTGGCGCTTGCTGGACTTTCTTGGATGCCCTGAAGCCTTCTTAACAATAATTGAACCTCTTTCCTTGAAGTTCTTGATGATCCTATAAATTGTTGATTGAGGTGCAATCTTAGTAGCCACAATATCCTTGCCTGTGAAGCCATTTTTATGCAACGCAATGATGGCTGCACGCGTTTCTTTGCAGGTCACCATGGTTAACAATGGAAGAACAATGATTTCAAGCATCACCCTCCTTTCAACATGTCAAGTCTGCCATTTTAACCCAATCAGCCTGACATAATGATCTCCAGCCTTGTGCTCGTCAACATTCTCACCTGAGTTAACAAGACGATTACTGAAATGATCTCAGCAGGTCCTTTAATGACAGCAATGAAATGCAGTGGAAAGTTTTTTTTGGGATTAAGTTAATTTTCATGGCAAAGAAGGACTATCCAATTCATCTGATCACTCTTCATAACATTCTGGAGTATATGCAAATTGCTATTATAAAATCTTAAGCAGCAACTTTTCCAATATTTATGTAATTCTCAAAACTTTTGGCCACGACTGTAGATCATTGAATTTATTCACATTATACACAGAGTCTCAACTTTTTAGAACTGGAGCTGTATTTTTAGACATTGTAGGGTTTGTTTAAGACATTTAAGCCTCTTTTACATGAGCTGACAATCTTGGCAATTATTGGGAAGGAGTCCCGATAATGTAAAGGTGCCGCAGATCACCCACTATACAGACAAACATTCATTCATGTGGTGAAAGCATTGTTGATGCGGACACCATCAACGGAGCAGCAGATCTTCCTATGTTAACAGGATCTGATGCCCAGAAACAATATTTCTCTATGGGATGAGTGATCACTGTAGAAACCACTTGCAGGTACCACGTACAGCCAAGTAGACTGCTGCATGTCAATGCAGCTCTCACCTCTACTGCCATAGCACTTTAGGGTGAACAGAACAGTTGCAGTTCAGCTGGTCGCTCACAGCAGGCCTCAACTTCCTGCTTCAGCCAAAGTCCTAAAAAAATCAGTATGGTTATCCTGTCATATGGGGCCATCTGCAGCGGAAACATACCATTTCCCTATACTCATAGGGTACCTGCTGAGGGTGCTGAGCCGCTGTTTACTGTTTATTGCCTTGTTGCATATGTACTTGTAACTTGAAATCAAAGCCTAAATCTAATGCATATCACATATCAAAAATTTATAAATGGTGACTGGTTTTCAAGATTGAAACCTCTCTGGTCATGAAACGGTTAAGGCATTGTCCATTAGGTTACCCTATGACCATAATGATGCAAGCTTTTCTCTGTAATTGTGTAGAACCATTCTGTGAATGTAACAATACAAACCTGCTGATATCAAAGATAAATCTATATAATTGTGCTGTCCGCTCATCTTTTCAATGCCATGAATGCCAATGGAGACTCCCTTTGTGTGTTGCAAACAGTTATCTTAGTTGATATTGAGGCATTAAGTACATGTACACGGAAATCGGAGATACGGCAGCCATATCTCTCTCACGACAAACATCACTAACTGAAAGATCATCTTTTCAGAGACAACACTACTGTAGTTCAAAGAAGGGGATTTTTTTTATCTATCACAAACAGGGGCATCTATTTAGCACAACAGCTAGAGATAAAAATGTCTAACATGAACAGCAAGAACATCTGACACTAGGTTCTAAGCAAAGCCACCAAATCAGCAAGACATGAATGTAAGGACCAGCAATGCATATAATAGACATTAAAAAAGGAATATGAAATGATCTAGATAATACAGGTTGTTCCTTCATGCCCCTGTGGTCAGCTGTGCGTCCAGAACTTCTGGTGTATAGCAAAAACGCAGCCTTGTTGTCTAGAGCTCTTTATTCAAAATTGTGTAACCATGTGAGATAAGGAGCCTGAAACCTTTTTGTATAAACTGGAATAAATGGCTTCATATTTAAAGGGGTTGGCCACTTTCTGGTTATTGTTGACCAATGTGTTTGTGAGATGATTATATGGCACTTACTAATATAGACTTTGTTGAAATTCTGCACCATTTTCTGTATTTCCTATGATATGTCCCTTGTTTGCTTAGGGTAGTTTCTCACTAGCGACAGGGTGAACAGCCTGTCGGATCCGTCCTGCCGCTAGTTCACGTGTACACCTGGACTGCCGCTCTGTCCCCATTGACTATAATGGGAGCCGGGGCGGACTACATGCAGTACTTTTAGTCCAGCTGCCTCTCGCCGTGCCTCCGCCGGAACTCCGTCCCAAAAAGGAGCATGGCTTAATATGCAATTCTGTACCATTGTAAGGGTTGTATAAGACTGCACAATTTTGGGCCAATTATAGGGAACATGCTCATTCCCCAATAACTGGCCTGTATAATTGAGCAGCCGATCAGCCGATTAACAAGCCAACACTGATGGGTATCTTTCATCAGGATGAAGATGCCCGATTGTTGTCAGCACTTCTTCCTGTGTAATCAGGGATGTGCTGCCAATGATGAACAGAACTGAATGAGGGAGGAACAACTATGGTGGCAATTGTTCCTCAAACATTCATCCATCGGCTCTCGCACTGCGAAAACATAGGGCAGCGTAATATAATAGTACTGTGATAAATCTGGTGTATGTCTAGACAGCCTGTCTAAGTGAACACCGGCCACGGGATTAGTAAAGCCATCCACCTAAACAATGCATTATAGTATTATACTGAATATCAAGTGGATTTAACATTTGAATCCATTCAACTGACATTAGTTACTTTGGCAAAGCTACATGGAGAATCCCTTTAAGTAAATAGTTTCTCCTAAATATTTCTACATGGTTTTGGTAGATGTGTATCTCCTGGTGAAGACAGCTTTGAGGATTTCAGATACGTAATCTCCCTTAGCCCTAGGCTCACTCTATCATACATCCATAGATCATTATTTATTACTGGTTAAATAACATGCCCATGGCAACATTTGGACATTTGAAGAGAGTCATTACCAGAAATCTATTGTTCTTGCTTTGTGCATTAGCGTGTTACTATCTTTTTCACAGAATGCTTAAAGAGAACCTTTTTTATGGGTTTGTAGTAAGTGAGATAAATATCTGTACCTGCGGGGTACCCTCCGCTGTGCTGCCATCCTACCTGTTTTTTTTTAAATAGCGCTCCTGCGCCCCTTTATGTCCCCCGCAAATTTTGCGTTCAGTATGCTAATACTGAGCATCAGAGCAATGAGGAGGAGACGCAGTCTTTCTCAATGGGCGTCTCCTTCTTCTTGGCTGTAGCGCTGTCCAATCGCAGCGCAGAGCGTCACAGCCAGGTAGGGTGGCAGAATCAGCAGGGGGGTACCCCGCAGGTACAGATATTTATCTCACTTACTACAAACCCATGAAATGTCCTCTTGAACTGTGTTTGATTCACTTGTTCTTAGTGTATGTCTCTGTAGAAACTCAGAAAAGTTGGAACTTAAAGGGACACTCCAGGCAAACCTCCTACACTTTGTTACGCTTAATACAGGGGGTGGGGCATAACAAAATGGATTCACAGAGCACCAAAGAGAATCCCTGTGTCATGCCCCTCCCCATCAGACCCTGCCTTCTCCATAACACAAATATTGGACTGCAGATATTTTAAATGAGGCCTTGAAGTGTTTGAGAGGGTCTTGTAACTTTGAGGTTTATAATTGTCATATTGCTTGTAACCGTCACATGTGCACTGTACATTTGTATGTGCGCAGATAAAAATGAATTGTCTACTTTGCTACCTATTTTTACTAAACAAAATTTAGCCTCGAGTGTGTTGACTTATTTTAATGTTTTTGCTAGAATTTCTTTTGTTTGCATGTTTTATAGACGTGGGAGTGTGCTAAATCTGACAGACTCCTGGCTTAATTTGTGCCCAAAAACTGGCATATATGTTTTATCACATTTATTACGTGCAGGCAAGCTAGCTCGAAAAGGGGTGTGTGACTTTCTGGGAAAAGGGCATGGCTTCACAAGAAAGGGCTTAACCACTTGCCAACTAGCCATAGACTACATACAGGGAGTGCAGAATTATTAGGCAAGTTGTATTTTTGAGGATTAATTTTATTATTGAACAACAACCATGTTCTCAATGAACTCAAAAAACTTATTAATATCAAAGCTGAATATTTTTGGAAGTAGTTTTTAGTTTGTTTTTAGTTTTAGCTATTTTAGGGGGATATCTGTGTGTGCAGGTGACTATTACTGTGCATAATTATTAGGCAACTTAACAAAAAACAAATATATACCCATTTCAATTATTTATTTTTACCAGTGAAACCAATATAACATCTCAACATTCGCAAATATACATTTCTGACATTCAAAAACAAAACAAAAACAAATCAGTGACCAATATAGCCACCTTTCTTTGCAAGGACACTCAAAAGCCTGCCATCCATGGATTCTGTCAGTGTTTTGATCTGTTCACCATCAACATTGCGTGCAGCAGCAACCACAGCCTCCCAGACACTGTTCAGAGAGGTGTACTGTTTTCCCTCCTTGTAAATCTCACATTTGATGATGGACCACAGGATCTCAATGGGGTTCAGATCAGGTGAACAAGAAGGCCATGTCATTAGATTTTCTTCTTTTATACCCTTTCTTGCCAGCCACGCTGTGGAGTACTTGGACGCGTGTGATGGAGCATTGTCCTGCATGAAAATCATGTTTTTCTTGAAGGATGCAGGCTTCTTCCTGTACCACTGCTTGAAGAAGGTGTCTTCCAGAAACTGGCAGTAGGACTGGGAGTTGAGCTTGACTCCATCCTCAACCCGAAAAGGCCCCACAAGCTCATCTTTGTTGATACCAGCCCAAACCAGTACTCCACTTCCACCTTGCTGGCGTCTGAGTCGGACTGGAGCTCTCTGCCCTTTACCAATCCAGCCACGGGCCCATCCATCTGGCCCATCAAGACTCACTCTCATTTCATCAGTCCATAAAACCTTAGAAAAATCAGTCTTGAGATATTTCTTGGCCCAGTCTTGACGTTTCAGCTTGTGTGTCTTGTTCAGTGGTGGTCGTCTTTCAGCCTTTCTTACCTTGGCCATGTTTCTGAGTATTGCACACCTTGTGCTTTTGGGCACTCCAGTGATGTTGCAGCTCTGAAATATGGCCAAACTGGTGGCAAGTGGCATCTTGGCAGCTGCACGCTTGACTTTTCTCAGTTCATGGGCAGTTATTTTGCGCCTTGGTTTTTCCACACGCTTCTTGCGACCCTGTTGACTATTTTGAATGAAACGCTTGATTGTTCGATGATCACGCTTCAGAAGCTTTGCAATTTTAAGAGTGCTGCATCCCTCTGCAAGATGTCTCACTATTTTTGACTTTTCTGAGCCTGTCAAGTCCTTCTTTTGACCCATTTTGCCAAAGGAAAGGAAGTTGCCAAATAATTATGCACACCTAATATAGGGTGTTGATGTCATTAGACCACACCCCTTCTCATTACAGAGATGCACATCACCTAATATGCTTAATTGGTAGTAGGCTTTCGAGCCTATACAGCTTGGAGTAAGACAACATGCATAAAGAGGATGATGTGGTCAAAATACTCATTTGCCTAATAATTCTGCACGCAGTGTATATCCGAGGGGTCACTATGTATCAATGAGCGTGCAGCTGTGGAAGAAGCCATATGGAAAAAATGCAAGCGGTTTCTGTCCCCATTGAATGGTTTAAAAAAGCACCAGAATAAATTTGTGTGTGAAGTAGCCCTATTCTGCAATTTTTTTTAGGGCTTTTGCAGTTTTTGGTGCTTATTTTGTTGCCTAAAAAACCCTGCATAAAACGCAAGCTCCAGATGTTGCATGGAAGTCTTTAGGGAATATTAAAGGGGTTGTGTCACTTCAGCAAATGGCATTTATCATGTAGAGAAAGTTAATACAAGGCACTTACTTATGTACAACCCCCCTTATGTTCCAGTAGCCGCCTTATCATGTGCCAGTAGCCCCCTTATCATGTGCCAGTAGCCCCCATATCATGTGCCAGTAGCCCCATATCATGTGCCAGTAGCCCCCTTTATCATGTGCCAGTAGCCCCCCTTATCATGTGCCAGTAGCCCCCCTTATGTGCCAGTAGCCCCCCTTATGTGCCAGTAGTCCCCCTTATGTGCCAGTAGTCCCCCTTATGTGCCAGTAGCCCCCCCTTATGTGCCAGTAGTCCCCCTTATGTGCCAGTAGTCCCCCTTATGTGCCAGTAGTCCCCCTTATGGGCCAGTAGCCGTCCCTTATGTGCCAGTAGCTGCCCCTTATCATGTGCCAGTAGCTGCCCCTTATGTGCCAGTAGCCCCCTTATCATGTGCCAGTAGCCCCCTTATGTGCCAGTAGCCCCCATATCATGTGCCAGTAGCCCCCTTTATCATGTGCCAGTAGCCCCCTTTATCATGTGCCAGTAGCCCCCCTTATCATGTGCCAGTAATCCCCCTTATGTGCCAGTAGCCCCCCTTATGTGCCAATAGCCCCCTTATGTGCCAGTAGCCCCCCTTATCATGTGCCAGCCCAGTAGTCCCCCCTTATTATGTGCCAGTATTGTACCTATATAAAAAAAAAAACACTTATACTTACCTCCAGCGATGCGATGCAGGCCTCTTCCGGCCTGTGTCCCTCGCTATATGGCTCAGTCAGCGCGATGACGTCATCGCGCCACCTGTACCGGCCTCTGATAGGCTGCCAGCACTAGGCCGGCAGCCTATCAGAGAAACAGGAGGGGACACACCTCTCCCTCCCCTGCCGCAGCATAGACATCTGTATCGCCGATACGGCGATACAGATAGATGACTATGGAGATGAGCGCTTCCACAATGGAAGCGCTCATCTCCTGCTGCTGTGCCCTGCCGCCGGCTGCCCCCACTTGTCACCAGGGCCGCGGCCTTGCGGCACTCAGGCCTCCCGGCCTAGCGGGAAATTTTCCAGTATCCCGGCAGGCCAGTCCGGCCCTGGACTTCAGTTCAAAGCACGTATGTTCATGTTCTCATGGAGTCTGCATGTATGTACCTACAACAGTAACATTTATGTGCAGCTACGATGCATCAACTGACCGTGTTCAGACAGACTAATAGATCAGGGCACTGCAAACTATAGCAATATTTTTATGGTACCTACATTTTTGCTAATGAAAATCATTTCTATTCATCTGAATAGGGCTGGCACAAAGCCCTGTGCTTCCAGTGGCCATTTTAGGTTTTCTGACAGCAAGCTCCCACCCTCCCTCCCAAGGTTTTTTGTTTCAGGGTCACTTTTGGACAGTGGGGTATTTGTTTGGGGGGTTGGTCATCGGGTTTTGTTCGCCGTTAGTATGTCACGGCAGTCGAGGCGGTGGGGGGTCCCTGAAAGTTGGTGGAATGGGTTGGTAATTGAGAATGGGAGGGCCCAATGGTGGAGCTGACTCTCATGGTTGGTTGGTTCGGAGAGGCGTCCATCAGTTGGTGTCTCCAAGCTGGTGTTCTACGGCTGGAGGTGGATTTGCCATCTGGTTGGTGGGTTAATTAACTTTGGGGCTTCTAGGACCTCCCTCGTCTTGGTTAAATTATGGTTATTTATGTTATGTATTTATTTGTTAATAAAATGGCTTCTATGGTCGATTTCATCCGACTCTGGCTTTGTGTTTTATTTAATTGGGACCGTGAAGAAGGAAATAAGGGGGTGCACGCAGTCTAGAGGACCCAAGGAGTTAACCAATAGTTTGATCATGCCAAAACAACCTTTTCACATTAATAGAAATGCTTTTAAGTTGCAGAAATCTGCTATATGTGAAAGCACTCTTAAAAGGTTATTTCAGCCTAAGGCCTCATGCACACAATCATGATTTTGGTCCGTGTCTGATCCGCACTTTTTGCGGATCGCACTCTGACCTATTCATTTCTACAGGGTTGCAAAAATGCGGAAAGCACATGGATTACGGCGCTCTAACTTTGTGACGTCTGGGAGCAAGGAGAAGATTCGGAGGATGCGGGCGGTGCTAGGCTACTTCACAGTGGGCATGGCTGGGCTCCTGAAACGTTAGTAACAGCCCCTTGGGCTCCTTACTTGCCTAATTTACACACATATATACATTTTTTTGCCTAAGATATATAGTATATACAGCAGTGTACTGACAAGTGAGCTATGAGGTATAACTTAAAGACCTCACAGATCAGTACACTGTTGTATATACTATATATCTGTACACACTACATCTTTTATACCTTGTATCTCACATATCAGTACACTGCTGTATATACTATATATATGTACAGGACCTGTGATGATGATGCTGAAGTTGATGTCATCATAGGTCCTGGCAGATGCTCCAACCTAACCTGGGAACTACACCATGCTCTGTGCAGTTTCCTTACTATATGTACAGGACCTGTGATGATGACATCACAGGTCCTGGCAGATGCTCCTTTCTAACCTGGAAAACTACACCATTTTTTTGTGCAGTTCCTTTACTAGATGTTCAGGACCTGTGATGATGATGATCATGATGATGATGATGACGACGACATCACAGGTCCTGGCAGATGCTCCTTTCTAACCTGGAAAATTACACCATGCTCTGTGCAGTTCCTTTACTAGATTATATCATCACAGGTACTTTAGCTTTCTCCACTAATGATAGGGATTATATAATAAAGCTGGTCAGTAATGAGTGTAATGGGGGGCAGGGCCTTTGGTTCAATGCAGACCCCTTTTCCCCACGGGCCCCATAGCAGCTGTGTGGTCTGCCTCTATTAGAGGTATGCCACTAGTATATGGTTTTTAGGGCTGGGTTCACAAGTGACTGATTTGCTGCGGATTTGCTTTCCTCAGCGTCTGAATTCTTTTGTTCCTGCTGCAGATTAGAAGCAGAAATACTGCATATTTTTTTATGCTGCAGAAAATCCGCATCTAATCCGTCACTTGTGAACCCAGTCTCAGGGTGCCCTCACACGTTGTGGAATTTTCCACAGCAAAATCCAAAAGATAAAGATATCCCCTACGTTAACCTATGAGGATGAAGAGTGTCAATACCCACATTCTGTTCCACTGTAGAATATTAATTCGGCATTGGAACAGAACACAAATAATGTTTGTTTGTTTTTTGCAGATTTCATGTAGCCCAGTGTCTCTACTCATTTCAATGGAGATTTAATTCGCCCAGAAATCCTCAACATAATTCACAAAGAAAATACTGGGGGGCAAGTGCAAGTTAATTGTTTGCTGCCCCCCCTTCTCTGCGCCCTCAAGCAGCCGCTTGGGCTGCCTAATGATAAAGCCGGCCCTGCAGAGGATAGGAGTGGTAGTGGCCCTAATGAAATGTGTCATGGTGTACTTCCTCAGGCCGTTGCTCCCTGGGGATTGGTGCAGCGGAAATGTAGTTTAACACCTTAAGGACCCAGGATGAGAATGCTCGTCCCAAATGGCCTGTACTTTGTGCCCCAGGACGAGCATTCTAGTCCTGCAGTCCTTCCTCCCCCCCATGTGCGGTGCCGCGATCAGCAGCACGGATCCGGCTGTTACTGACAGCCAGATCCCTGCTGCATCCACCAGCATCGGTGATAACGCCTATGCCGGTGGATTAACCCCTCATATGCCACGTTCAGCGCTGACCGCGGCATATGGGAGGTTTGCGTTCCCTCTCCTTAGCCATCAGGTCTCCAGGCTGCGGTGGCAGGGACCCGATGGTTGCCATGGTAGCCCGGCCTTGGAGGCATGTACCTTGGAGGCATGCCCATGAGGCTGGGTCTACACTGTGTAATACACTGATAGTCAATGCAGTACAATACAGATGTATTATGCTGCATTGAAAAAGGGATCAGACCCTGTAATGTTGAAGTACCATAGTGGGACAAAGCTAAAAAAAAATAATAAAAGTGAAAAAAAATGTGTTTTTAACAATAAAAAAAATTTGTTTCAATTTTAAAAAAAAGTCCCTTTCCCATAAAAATGGTAAAAAATAGAAAAAAAAAAAAAAAACAGACATATTAGGTATCACTGCATGGGTAACAACCTGCTCTATAACAATATCCCATGATCCACCCTGTCTGGTCAACACCGTAAAAAACAAAACAAAAAAACTGTGCTAAAAAATGCAATTTTTTGTCACCTTACATCACAAAAAGTGTAATACCAAGAGATCAAAAGGTCATACGCACCCCAAAATCATACCAATCAAACAGTAATCTGATCGCGCAAAAAATGAGACCCTACCTAAGACAATCGCCCAAAAAAATAAAAAAAAACATGGCTCTCAGAATATGGAGACATTAAAACATGATTTTTTTTTATGTTTAAAAAATTCTGTTATTGTGTACAACTTAAATAAACCAAAATAGTAGACATATTAGATATCACCGCGTCCATAACAACCTACTCTATAAAAATACCACATTACCTAACCCCTCAGATGAACACCGTAAAAAAATTAAAATAAAAACAATGTAAAAAAAGCTATTTTTTGTTACCATACATCACAAAAAGTGTAATACCAAGCAATCGAAAAGTCATATGCACCCTAAAATAGTACTATTTAAATCGTCATCTCATACCGAAAAAAATTAGCCCCTACATAAGACAGTCGCCCAAAAAAAATAATATATGGCTTTCAGAATATGGAGACACAAAAAATTATTTTTTTTTCAAAAATGCTTTATTATGTAAAACTGAAACAAACAACCCCAAAAAGTTGTCATATTTGGTACTGTCCGTAACAACCTGCTCTATAAAAATACCACATGATCTAACCTGTCAGATTAATCAATAATAAAAACAGTGCCAAAACAGCTATTTTTTGTTACCTTGCCTCACAAAAAATGTAATATAGAGCAACCAAAAATCATCTGTACCCTAAAATGGTACCAACAAAACTGCCACCTTATCCCTTAGTTTCCAAAATGGGGTAATTATTTTTAGAGTTTCTACTCTAGGGGTGCATCAGGAGGTCTTTAAATGTGACATGGCAACTTAGAATTATCCCAGTGAAATCTGCCTTCCAAAAACCAAATGGTGTTCCTTTCCTTCTTTGCCCTGCCGTATGCCTGTACAGCAGTTTACGACCAGATATGGGGTGTTTCTGTAAACTACAGAACCAGGTTAATAAATATTGAGTTTGGCTGTTAACCCTTGCTTGGTTACTGGAAAAAATTGATTAAAATGGAAAATCTGCCAAAAAAGTGAAATTCTGAAATTTTATCTCCATTTTCCTTTAATTCTTGTGGAACACCTAAAGGGTTAACAAAGTTTGTAAAATCAGTTTTGAATACCTTGAGGGTTGTAGTTTCTAAAATTAGGCCATTTATGGGTGGTTTCTATTATGTAAGCCTTACAAAGTGACTTCGGACCTGAACTGGTCCTTTAAAAAGTGGGTTTTGGAAATTTTCTAAAAAAAATTTAAGATTTGCTTCTAAATTTCTAAGCCTTCTAACGTCCCAAAAAATGAAAATGTAATTTACAAAATGATCCAAACATGAAGTAGACATATGGGAAATGTAAGATAATAGCTATTTTAGGAGGTATCACTATCTGTTTTAAAAGCAGAGAAATGTTAATTTTTTTCCAACTTTTTGGTAAATTTGATATTTTTTTATAAATAAAAATGAAATATTTTGACTCAAATTTACCACTGTCATGAAGTACAATATGTGACAAGAAAACAATCTCAGAATGGCTTGGATAAGTGAAAGTGTTTTAAAATTATCACCACATAAACTGACACATGTCAAATTTGCAAACAATGGCCTGGTTCTTAAGGTGAAAAATGGCAAGGTCCTTAAGGGGTTAAAGAAGGAGGCCAGAAGTAAACATAAAACTTCTGATACATCCATTGAAGCAGATTCAAAGTGCAGTATTATAGCACCAGTTAAGGGAGTATAGAGGCAGGTTAGATGGGTACAAATAAGCACTTGTCAGTATAATTGTCCAGACTTGACTTTGTCTGGCCTAGTGGTAGTCTGTGTAATGGGTGTCTGAGCTGTAGCCCCTCACCTTATAGCAGTGTCTGTAATGTAGTTTTCAGCTGTTCACTCTGCTGTCTTGTCTCTCAAGTGCTTTCTTGAGGCTCATTCGAGTTGGTCTCTCTGGAGAATCTCTACCCGGAGCTCTGCAATGTGCTTCCTCTCCTTACTCAATCTACTCAGAAACCCCCCTCCTAGCAGGAAGCAGGCCCCACCCATACCTACCAAGAGGGGAGCAATAGGGTGGTTAGCCTTGTTCCTACCAACCATTTGCCAGCCAAACTTCTTACTGAAACTTACATCCAAAACATAAAATATGCAACATTATAATACAAAAACAAATACATAATTTGCACATACCCCCAGGTCTGGGCTACTGCACATGTAATAACATTCTAATGTTAAAATTACTGCTTTATTTCATGCTAATCAATTCTTCTTTAAATTTCCAAGTCACTCAGCTCACTTAGGGGGTGGTTCCGGATTAGAAATGAGAATTTGTCGCTACTAAATAGAAGTGAATAAGAAGACAAGCAGATCAGTTAAAGGGAACCTGTCACCTGTCATGGTGCCAGTCTGGCGCCTGCGCGGTGCACCGCTTGTGACTGCACGATCCCATCTCGGGCTCCCGCAGTCAGCCGGGCATACTTTTGGAACTGCGCATGGGCCGGCTGGCTCGATTCGGCGAGCGCGCACGCTGATTAATGCCAGTGCACGCGCACGCCAAATCGAGCCGGCGGGTGCATGCGCGGTTCCAAAAGTATGCCCGGCTGACTGCGGGAGCCCGAGATGGGATCGTGCAGTCACAAG
This sequence comes from Bufo bufo, assembly GCF_905171765.1. Taxonomy (NCBI): domain Eukaryota; kingdom Metazoa; phylum Chordata; class Amphibia; order Anura; family Bufonidae; genus Bufo; species Bufo bufo. The sequence continues at coordinate 604,689,125 of NC_053390.1, forward strand.
TGGCACACCGCGCAGGCGCCAGACTGGCACGATCCCAAGGCATGGTAAATATGTAAATCATAGTCAGGAGGGGAGGGGAAAAGGCGGGCATTGCTTGACTTGAAGCAAGGAGGCCGCTGCCCCCTTGACTTCAAGCACACTGCAAACAGAGCACTCAGGGAGATTAAAAAAGCGTTTTTCTGAAGTATGGATTAACGAATTTCTGGCTCACACACATGATCAGTTACAGACTGGAGGCTGCTATAAGGTAATGCTGGCAGTTTTATATCACTTTTGGAGGTGACAGGTTCCCTTTAATAGCAGCTTGTTGATTATTTCCATATAGCAGCTTATTTTTTCTACACATCAGAGTTATAATGAACTAATGATTTCTGAAAACAAAAAATAATGAGTTTGTTCAAAAGATGCAAGATCTTACATTGGCTGACTACATAACCCATGATAATTAACTGTGAGGCCCCTTTCACACGGGCGAGTATTCCGCGCGGATGCGATGCGTGAGTTGAACGCATTGCACCCGCACTGAATCCTGACCCATTCATTTCTATGGGGCTGTGCACACGACCGGTGATTCCCTTACGTCCTACCAGCAGCACAGATGGGGTTAACTGCCCCCCGTGGACTGGTAGGACCGGCGGAATGAGCCCAAGAGTAACCAATGAAAGAACTCCAGCTCCTCTAAAGGGAGGGGTTCGCCCCCCAGCTCACCGTGTTTTTTTCTGTCCTTTGGACAGGTGGACTGGCGAGTTTTCCTCTCCCTTTTGGGAGTTTGGAGACGCTTCTGACTCTATCCGAGTTTATCCTTTGTCTCCTTTTTTTTTTTTTTTACATCGTAGCGCTTATATTTGAGCTTTATTTTTTATTATTTTTTCCCCCATTTGATCGCGCTGAGTCCAGCGGTACCTGGGGGCATGCTTGCCTCATCTGATACGGCTCCCCTCCTGCGATGTGACACTGCGGCGCTCCGTTGCCGGCGTGGCATGGGCGCCGCCATGACTGGAAGTGACGCGCAGCCTCTTTTCCCACAGGGGGGGATGTGATGTGAGGGTTCTCTCCTCACTTAGGTATACGTTTTTAAAAACAGGATAGCTCAGCATTATCGTTTAGGAGGAGGGTTGTCATAGGAAACCACTCCCCTAGGCGGACTTCTCTATTTAAGCTCCCTGAGTTCCTTCAGTCGGGTCCTGTGCCGACTGAGAATTTCTGCTATTTACAGAATTTTCAGATTCTAATATTTCAATTGCCTGTCTTTACTCCTCTGGTTCGTGCCGTTACATATGTGTTAAACTCCCTTTGGGTTTTTAGGGATGTTTTAATCCTTTCTTTTCGTTTCAGCTATGGCTACTCCTAGAGATTCAGACCAGCAGCGAAAATCGGCAGCCAAGAGGAAACACCTGGCCTGCTATGATTGCAATACGCCATTAGACGATTCTTGCCCCTATTCCAGGTGCGACAGTTGCCGTTCCGGCTCTACTACGGAACCCACGATGCAGGACATGTACCAGTGGGCCAAGACGTAAGTGGATGATTCCATCAAGGGGGTCGTACGCCTGCTGAATGAGAGGCTACCTGGCTCTTCCCAGACGCCCATGGAAGTTGCCGACCCTACTGTCAGACCCACCCCCCTTTCTGTGGGGTCATCTTCCTCTGAGGAGGAAGAATCTACTTCATGTTTTTTCCCTCCCGAAAAAACACAGAAGCTATTGAAGACCATCAGGTCAGGGGACCGTGATGTTGACATAGGGGAGTCCTCCGATCCCGTCTGTCGGACTCAGCGAGTCTTTAAGGCGGATGAGACCCTTCTTTCTGTGATGCGCACAGAATGGAAAAAAACGGAGAAAGGTCCAGTTCTCACCTGGAGGGTCAAACAGATGTTTCCGATGGCTAAACCCTTAGTGGAATCATGGGGTTCCATTCCTAAGGTGGACATGGCTATAGCCAAGTTGTCCAGGCGCACTCTAGTTCCAGCAGACGATGGGTCTAGCCTGCAGGACCCTCTAGACAGGAGGGCAGAGTGCACCCTGAGAAGGAGCTACTCGGCGGCCGCAGCTTCGGCCTCAACTTCTATCGCGGCCACAGAGGTTACTTCCTTCCTACGGTCCAGGCTGAACCAGATTCAGACCGATGTCAACCAAAGTGTCTCCCGGGACAACATCCTGGCCGCGTTTAAATCCATAGATCTGGCCATGGATTTCCTATGTGATACATCCCAATTACAGCTGAAATTGGCAGCCAAAACAATGGCTCTAGTGTCAGCTGCCAGGAGACCTCTATGGCTAAAGCCCCGGAATGCGGATAACATTTCCAAGTATAATCTCTGTGGGCTCCCCTTCAAACCGAACCGTTTATTCGGTTCGGAACTAGACACCATCATGGAGGGACTCTCCGATAAAAAGGGAAAGAGTCTCCCCCAACAGCCCTTTCGGACCCGAGGCAGACAAGATCGTGGAGGCAGATCCGGACAGCAGGCTAAACGTAGAGATTGGGGGGGGCAGTCTAGAAGATTTTCTAGACGCTCCCGAAAACCCACCAAGGAGTCAAAACCCTCCTAACTTTGGGCCTCTCTGAGGCTCTTGGATTAACCCTGCTACCCCTGTCGTTACGCCTCTGGTTTTTCCCATAACCCTCCCTCACCTTCCAGTGTAGGGGGTCGTCTTTCTTTTGCAAACACGTGTGGGCCCAGTAAATCTTAGATCCCTGGGTCCAAAGCATAGTAGCTTCGGGCTATCTAATAGACCTCGTTTCTCTCTCCCCAGAAAGATTCATCGCCACGCGCAGTTTTTTGCCGGCCAGACAAAAAAAAAATCTTAGAGTCCTATATCCAGGACTACATTTCCAAGGGAGCGCTGGAGGAGGTACCGGCAGGGGAGAGGGGTCTAGAGATTTATTCTCCAGTATTCCTGGTACCCAAGTAGACAGGAGATCTCCGGATGATCATAGATTTGAGATTCCTCAATCGTTTTGTAAGGAGAACCAGGTTCCGGATGGAAACCATAAGGTCAGTCAGCCACCTCCTCAGCCCTGGGGATGTGATGGCTACTCTGGACCTTAAGGATGCTTTCCTCCACATCCCGATTCATCCTTCCTCTCGAGGATTTTTCGGGATCACGGTCCAGATTTCGGGAGTGCGCAGGCATTCTCAATTTGCCGCCCTCCCGTTCGGAGTCTCATCTGCCCCCCTTATCTTCACCAAAGTTGTAGTAGCAGTGCTTAGACTCCAGGGACTGACCATTGTTCCTTACTTGGACGATTGGCTTCTTTTAGCCTCTTCGGTCCCATTACTTTCTCAGCATCTTCATGTCGCAATTTCCTTTCTGCTCCACCTGGGTTGGATCATCAACTGGCAGAAGTCGAACATGAGCCCTTCAACTTCTATCCATTATCTAGGATTCGTAGCGACTCTCTGGAGAGGTCCTTTCAGTTGATGACAGAAAGAGGAGCACGGATTCAGGACCTGGCAAGGTTCCTTTCCGTACCACGACGAGTCTCCATCCGGACTCTCATGAAGATGCTGGGGTTCATGTCAGCGGCTGCGAATGCAGTTCCTTGGGTTTATAGCACCTCCGACCTCTTCAGTCGGAGGTCTTAGACAAATGGAACGGCAGCCCTATGGGGCTAGATTCCCTGTGCTCCCTGTCCAACCAAACCCGGAATTCCCTCAGATGGTGGTTCCATCTTCCAGCAGGGAAGTCTATGACCCAACCAGTTTGGCTCATATTGACTACAGACGCGTCCCTTGTAGGCTGGGGCGCCCATTAGACGGATCCCCAGTTCAGGGTCTTGGTCTTCTCAGGAGCGGCATCTTTCTTCAAATCTCCGCGAGATGCGTGCTATCCGGCTAGCCCTCCTTCACTTCGCCCCTCAGTTTCGGGGCAAAGCAGTGAAAGTTCAGTCAGACAACATGACTGCCGTGCTTTACATAAACAAACAGGGAGGCACAAGATCCTTACCCCTTCTTTCAGAGATTGGGGTAATTCTGCGGTGGCCAGAGCTGAACCTATCCCATCTAGCTGCCACTCACATCTGAAGCTCCCTCAACATCATGTGGATCGACTAAGTCGCGGCTTACCGACCATGGAGTGGTCACTACATCTGGAGATCTTCAGACAGCTAGTCCTCAGATGGGGTATGCCAGAGGTGGATCTCATGGCAACCAGGTTCAACGCCAAGGTTCAGAGGTTTTGTTCCCTATACAGGGAGGACAACCACCTGGCGATACCGTGGAGGTTCAGGCTGACTTACATCTTCCCTCCCTTTTCCATGATTCCGAGGGTATTGATGAAAATCCGTCAGGATCAGGCCTCGGTAATAGCCATCATACCATTTTGGCCCTGGAGATCCTAGTTTACCCAGCTCATTCAGATGAGTCGGGGACAATATTGGAGACTCCCCCTAGAGCAGACCCTGGTGTCGTGGGACACTAATCTCTGCCTAGATCTGCACAGATTCAACCTGACAGCCTGGAGGTTGATCAGTCCCTTCCCAGAGTGGATGGGCTCTCTGAGTCGGTCCCGAGAACCCTGTCGCTTTCCAGACCAGAGTCTACTAAGAAGGCCTACTCCCGGATCATGAGGATCTTCACCTCTTGGTGTAGTTCCAACCAGGTGGTGTCTGCAGATCCGCCCCCCTCTGCGATCTTACAAAACCTCCAGGATGGGTTAGACAGAGGTCTCTCCCCATCTACCCTGAAGGTTCAAGTTTTTGCCATCTCGGCCTGTCTCAACAGACCATATTCTCGGGACCCGCTCATAAAACACTTCCTTAATGGAGCAGAAGGATTGAAGCCTACGATACTGAAACCCGTCCCCAATGGGACTTGTCAGTAGTTCTCAAGGGGTTAGCATCCCCCCCCTTTTTGAACCTTTGGAGGAGGCAAGCTTCAAGTTTTTAACTCTTAAGGTGTTTTTTTCTTCTGGCTATTACTTTAGCCAAAAGAATTTCTGAGCTGCAAGCTTTCTCCGCTTTGCACTGATATATCATCTTTCTACAGGACAGAGTCCTTCTAAAATATCTACCTTATTTTAGACCTAAGGTTCCAACCTTTCAAAATATTAATCAGGTAATTTCTCTACCTGTATTATTCTCCTCCTCCTCTGATGTTCCAGTTAGACATCCACTGGACATATCGAGATGCCTCCAGATCTATGTGGATAGATCCAGAGAATTCAGGATAGATGAGAACCTCTTCTTCCTGTTTGCCGGTAAGTTTAAAGGTTGTAAGGCGTCTAAACTACTATTAGTCGCTGGGTCAAGGAAACCATTAGGGAAGCTTTCACCTCCCAATCCTAAGATCCTCCGGAGTTTGTAAGGGCCCATTCTACTAGGGCCGTAGCTACCTCTGTCGCGGAGAGAAGTCTTCTCCCCCTAGAGTTGATCTTTTAGGCGGTTTCCTGGAGCTCTGAATCAACCTTCATCTCTCATTATAGAATAGATGCTAAGGTAGCAGAGTTTTCGGTCTTTGGGCAGACAGTTCTTACTTCTGCCAGGCATGAGGACCCTCCCTAGGGGATTCTTCTTGCTATCTCCCCATCTGTGCTGCTGGTAGGACGTAAGGGAATCGTTAATTTCTAACGATAATTTGTTTTCCCTTAGTCCTAACACCAGCACACAAATTTCCCACCCTAAAGTACTTTCTTGTTATAGACACGGTGGGCTGGGGGGCGAACCCCTCCCTTTAGGGGAGCTGGAGTTCTTTCATTGGTTACTCTTGGGCTCATTAAAAATTCCGCCGGTCCTACCAGTCCATGGGGGGCAGTTAACCCCATCTGTGCTGCTGTTAGGACTAAGGGAAAACAAATTATCATTAGAAATTAACGATTTTCACGCATCACTTGTGCGTTGCGTGAAAATGCTCCTCTTTGTGCGTTTTTTACGTAACGCAGGCCCCATAGAAATGAATGGGGTTGCGTGAAAATCGCAAGCATCCGCAAGCAAGTGCGGATGCGGTGTGCGATTTTCACGAACGGTTGCTAGGTGATGATCAGGATGGTGACCTGATTATTATTATTTCCCCTTATAACATGGTTATAAGGGAAAATAATAGCATTCTGAATACAGAATGCATAGTACAGTAGGGCTGGAGGGGTTAAAAAAATAATAATAATAATTTAACTCACCATGGTGATGGATCATGTGATGAACACAGTGACGTCATCAAAGGTCCTATTGCTCACAGTTAAAGACAGAAGAGATGCCGGCTGCGCGAACAAGTGGATTAAGGTGAGTTAAAAAATTATTATTATTTTTTTTTTAACCCCTCCAGCCCTATTTTACTTAGCATTCTGTATTTAGAATGCTATTATTTTCCCTTATAACCATGTTATAAGGGGGAATAATACAATCTACACTACAACTAACCCAAACCTGAACTTCTGTGAAGAAGTTCGGGTCTGGGTACCACAGTCGGTTTTTTATCACGTGCGTGCAAAACACATTGCACCCGCGCAATAAAAACTGAACATCAGAACGCAATCGCCGTCAAAACTGACTGCAATTGCGTTCCTACTCGCGCGGGTTTGCCGCAATGCACCGGTGCGCATCCGGACCTAATCCGGACACGCCCGTGTGAAAGAGGCCTGAAGCTTCACTTGGCTTAGACAATCTAACAAAAAAAAAAAAGAAAGCAGATTACTTACAAAGCAGGCTAATGGGAAAACTAAAAATAGTACAACCAACCTGGGGCATGACTTCAATACCCAGTGTGGATCTTGTCCACTCTTAAAAGAACAAAAAGATGCTCCTATTGTGTAAGATTATCTCCTGGGGGCTTGTTTTTATTATTCATATTTCATTACGATTTAGTGTTAGATAAAGCACTTAAGTAATACATATTGCATACTTATAGTGAAAAATTATTGTTACCCTTAAGCATTTGCATGGTGGGATGAAATTTAAAATCACATCATGTTTCACAACTATCTTGGCCTGAAAAATAAATCACTCCAGTAATGCAATTTATACTTACTCAAAATATTGTATCCTTAGGGTGTCCTCTTGAACTTCAAACGTAAGCTTTGTAATTATTGTACCTATCAAAGGAAGCCCAGTCCTTCACCTCAGTCCAACCTTTCTGCCTGGTCTGTAATATTTCAGTGTTAATCAATAGGCCACTTTTAGCTTAATTCTTTCAAATCAAAAGGTTTGAATAAAATCAGTAATACTCACTGTAGATATATGTATTATGTACAGGGTCTGTATTGCAAAGAATCACGATAGATAGATAGATAGATAGATAGATAGATAGATAGATAGATAGATAGATAGATATAGAGAAAGATATAAATAGATAGATACCTATAAAATGATAGATAGATAGATAGATAGATAGATAGATAGATAGATAGATAGATAGATAGATAGATAGGAGAAATGAGAGAAGAGAAGAGAGAGAGTAATGAGAGAAGAGAGAGAGAAATGAGAGAAGATATAGACAGATGTCACGGAAGAATAGGGATAAGTGAAGTTTAGAAAAATTCAATTTGGTTGATTTGCAGAATTTCGACAAGAAATTTGTTTCATTACGAATATACCTATACGTCATGGTGGCCCAGGGAATGCATGGAGTAGGCTGCTGCATTGAGCCTCCTCCATACGCAGCAGGTGTCGGCTGTATCATATAGCAGACACACGGCCGCAATGACGGGAATTGCGATTAAAGTGAATAGTTGTCACTGTAAAAGTAAAAAAAAAAAAATTATAAAGTTTATATCACCCCCATGTTTTAATTTCACATAAAAATAAAACAAAACAAAAAAAAACATATCAGCTATCGCCTTATTCTAAAGTCTGAACTATTAAAATATTAATAAAACATTAATAAAAATTGATCATTGATCGCTGTAACGGAAAAAAAAATTAAATCACACGATTTGCCGTTTTTGTAAATTCCACCCCCCCCCCAATTTATTTTTTTATAACAGTGATCTAAATCTAAATTTCGTCCTGCAAAAAACAAGCTCTCGTACAGCTCTGTAGACCGAAATACACTGCTCAAAAAAATAAAGGGAACACTTAAACAACACAATGTAACTCCAAGTCAATCACACTTTTGTGAAATCAAACTGTCCACTTAGGAAGCAACACTGAGTGACAATCAATTTCACATGCTGTTGTGCAAATGGGATAGACAACAGGTGGAAATTATAGACAATTAGCAAGACACCCCCAATAAAGGAGCGGTTCTGCAGGTGGTGACTACAGACCACTTCTCAGTTCCTATGCTTCCTGGCTGATGTTTTGGTCACTTTTGAATGCTGGCGGTGCTTTCACTCTAATGGTAGCATGAGACGGAGTCTACAACCCACACAAGTGGCTCAGGTAGTGCAGCTTATCCAGGATGGCACATCAATGCGAGATGTGGCAAGAAGGTTTGCTGTGTCTGTCAGCGTAGTGTCCAGAACATGGAGGTGCTACCAGGAGATGGGCCAGTACATCAGGAGGCGTGGAGGAGGCCGTAGGAGAGCAACAACCCAGCAGCAGAACCGCTACCTCCGCCTTTGTGCAAGGAGGAACAGGAGGAGCACTGCCAGAGCCCTGCAAAATGACCTCCAGCAGGCCACAAATGTGCATGTGTCTGCTCAAACGGTCAGAAACAGACTCCATGAGGGTGATATGAGGGCCCGATGTCCACAGGTGGGGGTTGTGCTTACAGCCCAACACCGTGCAGGACATTTGGCATTTGCCAGAGAACACCAAGATTGGCAAATTCGCCACTGGCGCCCTGTGCTCTTCACAGATGAAAGCAGGTTCACACTAAGCACATGTGACAGACGTGACAGAGTCTGGAGACGCCGTGGAGAATGTTCTGCTGCCTGCAACATCCTCCAGCATGACCGGTTTGGCATTGGGTCAGTAATGGTGTGGGGTGGAATTTCTTTGGAGGGCCGCACAGCCCTCCATGTGCTCGCCAGAGGTAGCCTGACTGCCATTAGGTACCGAGATGAGATCCTCAGACCCCTTGTGAGACCATATGCTGGTGCGGTTGGCCCTGGGTTCCTCCTAATGCAAGACAATGCTAGACCTCATGTGGCTGGAGTGTGTCAGCAGTTCCTGCAAGACGAAGGCATTGATGCTATAGACTGGCCCGCCTGTTCCCCAGACCTGAATCCAATTGAGCACATCTGGGACATCATGTCTCGCTCTATCCACCAACGTCACGTTGCACCACAGACTGTCCAGGAGTTGGCAGATGCTTTAGTCCAGGTCTGGGAGCAGATCCCTCAGGAGACCGTCCGCCACCTCATCAGGAGCATGCACTGGTGTTGTAGGGAGGTCATACAGGCACGTGGAGGCCACACACACTACTGAGCCTCATTTTGACTTGTTTTAAGGACATTACATCAAAGTTGGATCAGCCTGTAGTGTGTTTTTCCACTTTAATTTTGAGTGTGACTCCAAATCCAGACCTCCATGGGTTGAAAAATTTGATTTCCATTTTGTTTTTTGTGTGATTTTGTTGTCAGCACATTCAACTATGTAAAGAACAAAGTATTTCAGAAGAATATTTAATTAACTCAGATCTAGGATGTGTTATTTTTGTGTTCCCTTTATTTTTTTGAGCAGTGTATAAAAAGGTTATACCTGTCAGAAAATGGTGATGGATTTAATTTTTTTTAAAGTAGTAGATCAAAAAAAAATCTGCAGAAAAAGGATGTTATTTCATTTTCAGCCAACTAAGAACAATGCGATGTCAAAACCTCGGCGGAATTGTATTTTATTTTTTTTTTCAATTTAACCCCACAAAGATTTTTTTTTCCTATTTTCCAGTAACAGACATGGTAAATTAAATGTTTCTCTTAAATAGTACAACTTATCAACAAAAAAATAAGCCCTCATATGGCTATATGAATGAAAAATTTTAAAAATGTATGGCTGTTGGGAGAAAAAAACAAAAATGGACCCCGTACTATACAGGGAGTGCAGAATTATTAGGCAAATGAGTATTTTGACCACATCATCCTCTTTATGCATGTTGTCTTACTCCAAGCTGTATAGGCTCGAAAGCCTACTACCAATTAAGCATATTAGGTGATGTGCATCTCTGTAATGAGAAGGGGTGTGGTCTAATGACATCAACACCCTATATCAGGTGTGCATAATTATTAGGCAACTTCCTTTCCTTTGGCAAAATGGGTCAAAAGAAGGACTTGACAGGCTCAGAAAAGTCAAAAATAGTGAGATATCTTGCAGAGGGATGCAGCACTCTTAAAATTGCAAAGCTTCTGAAGCGTGATCATCGAACAATCAAGCGTTTCATTCAAAATAGTCAACAGGGTCGCAAGAAGCGTGTGGAAAAACCAAGGCGCAAAATAACTGCCCATGAACTGAGAAAAGTCAAGCGTGCAGCTGCCAAGATGCCACTTGCCACCAGTTTGGCCATATTTCAGAGCTGCAACATCACTGGAGTGCCCAAAAGCACAAGGTGTGCAATACTCAGAGACATGGCCAAGGTAAGAAAGGCTGAAAGACGACCACCACTGAACAAGACACACAAGCTGAAACGTCAAGACTGGGCCAAGAAATATCTCAAGACTGATTTTTCTAAGGTTTTATGGACTGATGAAATGAGAGTGAGTCTTGATGGGCCAGATGGATGGGCCCGTGGCTGGATTGGTAAAGGGCAGAGAGCTCCAGTCCGACTCAGACGCCAGCAAGGTGGAGGTGGAGTACTGGTTTGGGCTGGTATCATCAAAGATGAGCTTGTGGGGCCTTTTCGGGTTGAGGATGGAGTCAAGCTCAACTCCCAGTCCTACTGCCAGTTTCTGGAAGACACCTTCTTCAAGCAGTGGTACAGGAAGAAGTCTGCATCCTTCAAGAAAAACATGATTTTCATGCAGGACAATGCTCCATCACACGCGTCCAAGTACTCCACAGCGTGGCTGGCAAGAAAGGATATAAAAGAAGAAAATCTAATGACATGGCCTCCTTGGTCACCTGATCTGAACCCCATTGATAACCTGTGGTCCATCATCAAATGTGAGATTTACAAGGAGGGAAAACAGTACACCTCTCTGAACAGTGTCTGGGAGGCTGTGGTTGCTGCACGCAATGTTGATGGTGAACAGATCAAAACACTGACAGAATCCATGGATGGCAGGCTTTTGAGTGTCCTTGCAAAGAAAGGTGGCTATATTGGTCACTGATTTGTTTTTGTTTTGTTTTTGAATGTCAGAAATGTATATTTGTGAATGTTGAGATGTTATATTGGTTTCACTGGTAAAAATAAATAATTGAAATGGGTATATATTTGTTTTTTGTTAAGTTGCCTAATAATTATGCACAGTAATAGTCACCTGCACACACAGATATCCCCCTAAAATAGCTAAAACTAAAAACAAACTAAAAATTACTTCCAAAAATATTCAGCTTTGATATTAATGAGTTTTTTGGGTTCATTGAGAACATGGTTGTTGTTCAATAATAAAATTAATCCTCAAAAATACAACTTGCCTAATAATTCTGCACTCCCTGTATGCTCTGAAAACAATACAAACTATGAAAAACTTTCAAAAACGGAAGGAGGATAAATATAAAAAGTACACATTAAAATTGTAAATTACTCTGTTCTACCAAATGGAAAATTACTGAAAGAACAGTAAAATAAATTAACCGGATGGTATTTCGCTTTAATCATGTATGACATTTAATATCTGATGGGCCAAATATGGTGGATGGAACAAACATCGCCTCAGGATTATTGCCATAAAGAACAGGAGCCTGAAAACTAGCTGCCATATAATATGGTGGCCAAACAGGGGCTGGTGCTGGTATGGGGTTTGGCTGGTTAGGTGCATGGTGGCACAATATTATTGCTGATGTGGCCTGAAAATGCCCCATTCTATGAGAATTACATAAAGGGGCCACATGGGGCCAATAGTTGACCACTATATACATTTTACCTAGTAATTATATACTGTACTTACCTTTAACCCTTGCATCCTAAAAACTACATATGAAGAGTACCTTGTGGTGCAGCCAGTGACCAGCAGTTGGAGCCAACGAACTGTTAAGAGGATAGAAAAACAGTCATGGGGCATTCCCAGAGTGACACAAGAAGAAATGCCCCCACCCCACCCACTAGTTGCAAACCTACTCCTCCAAATCCCAACGATCTCCTGCTCTACAGGTGAAAGGACCCTTCTTCTGCAATCTGCTTTTCCTCTTTTTCCACATCATCTAATAACGGGGATATGTCATCAGTAACATCCAGCTTCTCATCTCTCTACATTTTGCGGACGTTTCTAGGACATGGAGACATTGAAGGCTTATTTGGAAGAAGTAAAGCCAGCAAAAGATGAGAATGGTCATCATTAAGACCTCCCCCCCCCCTTTCTAAGGGGTGCATAAAAAAAAATTCTGTATTCTACTACATACTGCTTCCATAGTCAACTACATGGAAAGGGAGGGACTGTAGTACCAGCAACTTGGCCAGGTGCTCGATTGATGTCGAAACAAATAATGAGGAGAAGGAGGAGCATTAGGAATAATAAATGACATTGAAGTCGATGGGAAGGAACGACTGCTTCCTTCTGCTGACTTGATAAGCCCTCACTGCAGGGGAGGGGTGCAGGCGGTGGGCAACGCAGCAGTTCCTTTGTAGGCCCAAGGCAACTGTCTGTTAGCCATAGTGTACAGTAACTATACCAGTAATGTAACAGAATAACTATGAATGTCGCAAGAAGTTGAACAAGATGCACATGGCGATATATTAGACTGCTTTTTAATACTGAGGCACAGTAATTCTATATATCAACTAAGAGATTAAATACAAATGTGTCAGCAGTTCAACAAGATGCAGACGACTATATATATTAGACCGCCGTTTAATAATGAGGCACAGTAATTCTATATATAAAATAAGAGATTAACTGCAAATGTGTCAGCAGTTCAACAAGATGCATACGGCGATATATTACACCGCCTTTTAATACTGAGGCACAGCAATTCTATATATTAACTAACAGATTAAGTGGAATTGTGGCAGCAAGTGAACAAGATGCACACTGCAATTACACTCAACCTGCATTGTCTCTGTAGTCTCCCTTTGCTCGCCTTATGCTCTTCCTACAGTGTCTAAAAGCACTCCCTACGATCTCCCGACACTGTCCCTGCAATCTCCCTATCCAACATTCTACAATTAAAAGCTTTCCCTAGTGCATTAGCGCTTGTCACGTCTCTCCCTAAGCTCAGCTCCCTGTGAAATGGTGGAGACTTCACGGGATGAAGCTTTTTACAGAGCTGTGACATCAAAAAGGATGGCTATCTGCCGACTGGCTAGCTGCACGTTATTATGGGTCATATCACGTTCCCGGACTACTTACTTTCACTTGGTAACACGTGCAGCAGCTATGTGGTGAATCAAATTTTTCCTAAACTTTGGATCGAATTCCACTTCAGATGCTTCAATTTGCTCAACACTAGTAGAGAACAGCGCAGACCTCAACTCCACCTGACCACTGTCCCTACCTACTTGGACAATCTGTTCTAAACGAAATCCCCCAACTGGTTGACAATCCCAAGTCCAAGCAGCTGCAGTAAGAACTATAGGGACCTGTTCACACAGCCATAACCCGAGCATACTAAGCAGACAAGAAACATGAACACAAGATCAGAGACATAGACATTCCAAAGACATAGAATCAGGATCAAAACATAAACTGGAACCCATGCAGAACAGAACACACATAGAGAAAGCATGGCATTCACAGGCAGACCTGGACATAACCAAAGACATAATGAAGATGTATCAAACATTACAGACGTATTCCACATCAGTGAACAATTAAGCTGACCACACAAGTCAGGGCAGAAGTACAAACCCTCTGGTCAGGTTAGCGAGTACCCATCTTTCCTGAAGATAGAAGATAGACTGAACTCCCAGGCATATCACACACAGGTCTAAATAGCAGGGTGATTAAGACACCTAAACAGGACCAGGAAAACATTAACGCTTACATGAACACAGGGGGCATTCAAGTCAAAGTAATGTTTCTATTTAATGGCTCTAAGCAGGCACCTTGACGAATTGTTATGGAATATATATTGGAAAATTGCATAGCTTTTCATTATACAATAAGTACCCTATTCAGTGGACGGACGCAGGGCACAGGGAGATGAGTGCTTCCATTGCGCTCATCTCCATAGTCATCTGTATCGCCGTCCTCAGGACAGCGATACAGATGCCTGTGCGGCGAGGCAGGGGAGGGAGAGGCGTGTCCCTTCCTCTAATAGGCTGCCGGCCTAGTGCCTGCAGTCTATCAGAGGCCGGTGCAGGCGGCGTGATGACATCATCGCGCCGCTTGAGCCGTACAGTGCGGAACACAGGCCGGAAGAGGCCTGCATTGCATCGCTGACATGGAGGTAAGTATAAAAAAAAATTGGGGGATATGTACAATAGTTTTACAGGCACATTAGGGGGGCTCTTGTTACTGGCACATTGGGGGGCTGTAAGCTCTTGTTACTGGGCTGGAACATGGGGGGCTCTTACTAGCACATGGGGGCTCTTGTTACTGGCACATTGGGGGGCTCTTATTACTGGCACATGGGGGGGTCTCTTGTTACTGGCACATGATGGGGGGGCTCTTGTTATTGGCACATGATGGGGGCTTATTACTGGCATATGATGGGGGGGCTTATTACTGGCACATGATGGGGGGCTTATTACTGGCACATGATGGGGGGATTATTACTGGCACATAATGGGGGGGCTTATTACTGGCACATGATGGGGGGGCTTATTACTGGCGCATGAAGGGGGGCTTATTACTGGCACATGATGGGGGGCGGTTGTTACTGGCACATTGGGGGGCTCTTATTACTGGCACACGATGGGGGGCTCTTATTACTGGAACGTAATGGGGGGCTGGGCTCTTATAACTGGCACATTGGGGGGGCTCTTATTACTGGCACGTGATGGGGGCTCTTGTTACTGGCACATTGGGGGGCTCTTATTACTAGCACATGATGGGGGGCTCTTGTTACTGGCACATTGGGGGGGCTCTTATTACTGGCACATTATAGGGGCACTATGGGGACTTTAGCTCAACTGGGGGCATTACAAGGTGGTATTTTTTGCACTGTCACATTATAAGGAGAATTATTTCTACTGGGGGGGCATTATGGTGGGCTTTATTACTCCCCCATGGTATGAGCCCCCTAGTAGCAGCACCAGCCTCTCCCTGCTCTGCTATCCCTCTGCCCCTTCTCCAAATCCTTATTATGAAATCTTTCTCATTAGGATAAAACACAACATCAGTTCCACCGAGCCCCCCAGCCAAGTGTTGAAGTGGTGTCCGAAATCCCCAAGGGCCAAGCCAAGTAATTTTAAGTTTTCATGTGAAATATGTTTATGTTATACACATATAGGATATACTGTGCCACACAATATACAGTATACCTCTACACTGTGTAGTCTGTTCTATAAGCACCATTGTTTTGTGGCGGCAGACAGAAAATAATCTGGAAGTACCCCTCCTGAGACCAGGCTCTGGATCCGCCACAGGTCTGGACCGCTCACAGGAGTGTACATTTCTTCTAAACTGTAATCCGTATCCTCTGACCTGCAGAAATCAGCGCTTGCTCGGTAACAACTAACAGGCAGTGTTTGTAGGCTGTAGCCTGGCCCTGTTACCGAAGCTAGCTAAGTGGTGTAAGGTTAAAGTACTAGTAGAGATGAGCGGCCGCTGAATCCTGATTTAAAGTTAAAGTTACTGCAGGATATAGATTGCAGTTTAGAAATGTCAAATGTACACTCCTGTGAGTGGCGGGGAGGGAGATCTGTGGATGGAACTGTTATAGGGAAGGGGATCTGTGGATCCCCCTCCATAACAGTGTCATCCACAGATCCCCCTCCATAACAGTGTCATCCACAGATCCCCCCCATAGCAGTGTCATCCACAGATCCCCCTCCATAACAGTGTCATCCACAGATCCCCCCATAACAGTGTCATCCACAGATCCCCCTCCCTATAACAGTGTCATCCACAGATTCCCCCCCATAGCAGTGGCATCCACAGATTCCCCCCCATAGCAGTGGCCCACAGATCCCCCCTTAGCAGTGTCATCCACAGGTAACTAGGACATGTTGAAATCTGAGTGATTGTTTTTTTTTCTTAAACCACAGACCGCAGGACTTTTCTTCCCTCTTGCGGTTTTAGCTATTGGGTAAAGTATCGCAGCATTTCTAAGCATACTTGTGTAAATGTATCGTTGTTATAGCTGCCCCCCCCCTACTTTTGTCCTGGCCCCCAGTGTGCCCCCCACAAAATTTTAAAGCTAGAGACGCCACTGCCTATATTACATATTGACTCACAATTGCCTAGACTTCTGTTAGTCTTCAACTGGCCGTATGCATGAAATAACTGCCGACTGACAGCTGTTCCTTCCAACACCACCATAATCACCCACACATGCATGTTTATTTCAGTGGAGAATAGAACATTAGCCACTCCCAGAGGGTACTGGGTGGTCACCCATGGGAACAAAGGATTGAGCATGTTGAATCCCACATGCCCAATCTCTCTTTTCTCCAACATGTGCTATTAACAACAGATGACCTGTCAAAATGTTATCATATTTGATTTTTTTCTTTTTTACAACAAACCATAACACAGTTTATAGACAGCTACTCCATCATTTTAAACAATTGTTTTTGTTTTAATGGTTGGTGATAGCCACTGTTGCCCAGTTTCACCATATACACAATCAGGATTTAGTACAACTGCAAAAAAAAAGGGGGTCCCAATTTGCAGGTGCATGCTGCCATGGCTAGATACACATAGAAAAAAGGACAATGCAGCAGCACTCTGCAAACACAAATAAAGTACAATATGCTCCAAACTCCGAACGGAACCTCACGAATAACTGCTGACAGACTAATAGGAAACGCACCCAAGCGGCTTACACTCGTAGCAATCAGTCTCTAACAGCATACAGTGAATCCCCCCAAGAACGAGACGAGGCTCTGTGTTGAGGGTCAAGTAGTGGTCACCCAGAGCTGTGTGTTTATTGTTCTTATATAACATTGTTACACACTAGTACCACCCACAGGGTTTTGTAAAAACAACCAATAAACACGTACAATACAGTAAAACACTCCCACACAAAATCCTCCCCTCTGCCTGTGATACAATTACCTTACACAATGGGTTGATGTAATTATCACAGGCAGGAGAATACACAATGTCTTCTGTCCTGGAGACAACCGAGGAGTAATTCAATTATCTCTCAGGACAAAGGGAAATCGCCAATACACACGTGGAGACAATAGGACAGGCATCACTACTCAAATATACAATGTCCCAACAATTACAGTAAACATAGACATTTAACATATCCCCAGTAGTGTTGATCACGAATATTCAAATTGCGAATTTTAATCGCGAATATCGCCACTTCGAGAATTCGCCAATATTTAGAATATTGCAAAATATATTCGTAATCGCGAATATTCATTTTTTTTTTAAATACCAGATCATGCGAATTTTTATGCGAAAAATTTTAGGCAAATTTTAGGCGAATTTTCGCAATCAAGAAAATAATGCCTGGAGATCATGAATTCGCAAATTCTCGAATATATGACGAATATTCGCCCAAATATTCGCAAAATATCGCGAATTCGAATATTGCCCCTGACGCTCATCACTAATCCCCAGATGCCACAAACACAGTCAAATCGCCATGGGGTTTAAGTTTAGCATGGGCTGATGAGAGGGCCTATAATCCTGGGGCAAGAGGCTGGCAACCAGGCTTCTCCACCACCCAGTGGCGAGGTTGGTTTCGCCACATTTCTCCCCTTTTCCAAACAGACTAACAGGGTATCTGACCTTCTGCCGGTCAGTGCCCTTGTTAGTCCAGCAGCCCACCCACAAAATAGAAACAGCAGTACAGCCCACCCACAATAAATGGTTACTACACCTGAGCAAGGGATAAACTTGTCCATGTCCATGTGCCTCACTACGGCTGTGTGGGGGACTGGTAGACTGCCTTGGTGGGTTGCTGAGTGGGCAGAGACCAGCGGTACTTTGCCCTGGTGCCAGCGCTACCACGGAAGAAGCCTGGTTGTAGCCTGGTTGTTGGAGGGGGAGACCAACTGTCTCCCCTTTGGCTAAACAGCCCTGTTGCTGGGGCACAGGACCGACTGTCTCTACCCCCTGTGCTGTGAGTGCAGAGACCACGGTCCCATCTGCACGGTTGTGGGGATTACTGTCTCCCCCGGTACGTTAAGCTGCCGCTGGGGAATGGAGACTGGGCTCCCAATTCCCAAAAAATCCTTCTGTTGCTGTGGGATGGAGACTGGGCTCCCAATTCCCAACAACTCAATCTGCTGCTGGAGGACAGGACCGACAATATCTGCCCCCTGTAACTCAGCCTGCCGCTGGGGAATAGAGACTGGGCTCCCAATTCCCTATAAATCACATTGCCGCTGGGGAGAGGGGGTAGCAAGCTCCTCTCCCATACATACTTCCAGCCTCTGGGGAGGGAGACCGACTGTCTCTGCTCCCAATACAGTGTCCTGTTGCTGGGAAAAGGAGACTGGGCTCTCTATTCCCTGTAGGACACTCTGCCGCTGGGGGACAGGACCGACTGTCTCTGCCCCCTGCAACTCAGCCTGCCGCTGGGGAATGGAGACTGGGCTCCCAATTCCCTGCAGGACTGGTGGAGAGACCTCGGTCCCACCTCCACCGACCACCTGGGGTTCTTCCCAGTAAATCTCCACAATATCTGCCCAGCTGAATGGGTCTAGATCCGGGTCTGTCATCTTGCTGTCCTGCTAAGCCTTCCCAATGGAGTGGAAGAGATCTAGGTAGTCCTGCTCCAGTTCCCACTCCAGGGTTGCTAGGTGAGCCAGGTCTTTCTCTACCTCATGGGGGTCATCCCAATCCTGCCTAGCCTCCCTCTCATAGAAAATGTCCTGAAGTCTGGACTGTGCAGGGCTCCCGAAGTCAGGCTCTGCAAAGGACTCCCATAACAAGCCAGGACCATCAAACTCCTCTCCCTCTGGCTTGTCATGCTCAGCTGTCCAGGGTATATACTGTGCCATATACCACCAGAGCGCCTGGTAGGCATCCTTCAGCCATAGCTCCTGCCATACCCGGTGCTCTAGTTCCTTCACCCATTCCTCCAGGGGCTGCTCTCCCAGGAAGGGCATCCGCAGGGCCACTTGCTTCTGCAATCACTGCTCTTCACTGGGGAGACTCTCGCCTCGCTGGTATTGTACATTATCCAGGGACTGGTACCAGATGCCTTTCCTTAATGCATCCCGGCCATCCAGGTCTTCCTCATCTTATGCCACTGCTGGTTCCATCCTGCTGCTGTCAGGGTCGCTGTACTGGGACATGCGTTGCCCTCAAATTGTAATTCCAGGGAATGATGTTACTTTGTAGCTGTCCTTCTGGGCTGTGAGAACGATCCCGCCGCTTGCCACCAATGTAACGGCATACAAGGGTATGCTCCAAACTCCGAACGGAACCTCACGAATAGCTGCTAGCAGACGAATAGGAAACGCACCCAAGCTGCTTACATCAGTCTCTAACAGCATACAGTGAATCCCCCCAAGAACGAGACGAGGCTCTGTGTTGAGGGTCAAGCAGTGGTCACCCAGAGCTGTGTGTTTATTGTTCTTATATAACATTGTTACACACTAGTACCACCCACAGGGTTTTGTAAAAACAACCAATAAACACGTACAATACAGTAAAACACCCCCACACAAAATCCTCCCCTCTGCCTGTGATACAATTACCTTACACAACGGGTTGATGTAATTATCACAGGCAGGAGAATACACAATGTCTTCTGTCCTGGAGACAACCGAGGAGTAATTCAATTATCTCTCAGGACAAAGGGAAATCGCCAATACACACGTGGAGACAATAGGACAGACATTACTACTCAAATATACAATGTCCCAACCATTACAGTAAACATAGACATTTAACATATCCCCAGATGGCTTGGATCTGAGCGCTCAATATATCCAAACAGCGCTCAGATGCCACAAACACAGTCAAATCGCCATGGGGTTTAAGTTTAGCATGGGCTGATGAGAGGGCCCATAATCCTGGGGCAAGAGGCTGGCAACCAGGCTTCTCCACCACCCAGTGGCGAGGTTGGTTTCGCTATATTTCTCCCCTTTTCCAAACAGACTAACAGGGTATCTGACCTTCTGCCGGTCAGTGCCCTTGTTAGTCCAGCAGCCCACCCACAAAATAGAAACAGCAGTACAGCCCACCCACAATAAATGGTTACTACACCTGAGCAAGGGATAAACTTGTCCATGTCCATGTGCCTCACTACGGCTGTGTGGGGGACTGGTAGACTGCCTTGGTGGGTTGCTGAGTGGGCAGAGACCAGCGGTACTTTGCCCTGGTGCCAGCGCTACCACGGAAGAAGCCTGGTTGTTGGAGGGGGAGATCGACTGTCTCCCCTTTGGCTAAACAGCCCTGTTGCTGGGGCACAGGACCGACTGTCTCTACCCCCTGTGCTGTGAGTGCAGAGACCACGGTCCCATCTGCACGGTTGTGGGGATTACTGTCTCCCCCGGTACGTTAAGCTGCCGCTGGGGAATGGAGACTGGGCTCCCAATTCCCAAAAAATCCTTCTGTTGCTGTGGGATGGAGACTGGGCTCCCAATTCCCAACAACTCAATCTGCTGCTGGAGGACAGGACCGACAATATCTGCCCCCTGTAACTCAGCCTGCCGCTGGGGAATGGAGACTGGGCTCCAAATTCCCAATAAATCACATTCTTGTCAAATACATTTTGTACAAAATTATTTGGGCCGTCTGCCAAACGTCAAGGTGATCTCTATAAGACAGGAACCTAACATTAAATACAGTCCTGATCAAAAGTTTAAGACCACTTGAAAAATGGCAAATAAAATCATATTTTACATTGTTGGATCTTAACAAGGTTCCAAGTAGAGCTTCAACATGCAACAAGAAGAAATGAGAGTGAGACAAAACATTTTTTGAGCATTCAATTGATTGAAAATAACAATTAAACTGAAACAGGCAGTTTTTCAGCTGATCCAAATTTTTGGCCCACATGCCTTTAAAAGGCCAAATCTGTGCAAAGATGTGGATTCATTGTCATTCTCTGTCAGGTAGTCACACTTTGTGATGGCAAAGGCAAAAAAACTCTCCCTTTTTGAACGTGGTCGGGTTGTTGAACTGCATAAGCAGGGTCTGTCACAGCGCGCCATCGCTGCTGAGGTGGGACGCAGTAAGACAGTAATTTGGAATTTCTTAAATGATCCTGAGGGTTATGGAACAAAAAAGTCAAATGGAAGACCCAAAAAAATTTCATCAGCACTGAGCCGGAGGATCCAATTGGCTGTCCGTCAAGACACTGGACGATCCTCGACCCAAATTAAGGCCCTTACTGGTGCTTACTGCAGCCCCATAACCATCAGACGGCATCTGAGACTGAAGGGCTTCAAAAACAAAAATCGTCTTCAAAGACCTCATCTCCTTGAACGCCACAGAACTGCTCGTTTGGACTTTGCAAGAAAGCACCAAACATGGGACATTCAAAGGTGGAAGAAAGTTTTATTCTCTGATGAGAAAAAATTTAACCTTGATGGTCCTGATGGTTTCCAACATTACTGGCACGACAAGCAGATCCCACCTGAGATGTTTTCTACACGCCACAGTGGAGGGGGCACCATAATGGTCTGGGGTGCTTTTTCCTTCAGTGGAACAATGGAGCTTCAGGAAGTGCAGGGGCGTCAAACGGCCGCTGGCTATGTCCAGATGTTGCAGAGAGCATTCCTCATGACTGAGGGCCCTCGTCTGTGTGGTAACGACTGGGTTTTTCAACAGGACAACGCTACAGTACACATTGCCCGCAGGACAAGGGACTTCTTCCAGGAGAATAACATCACTCTTTTGGCCCATCCTGCGTGTTCCCCAGATCTAAATCCAATTGAGAACCTTTGGGAATGGATGGCAAGGGAAGTTTACAAAAATGGACAACAGTTCCAGATAGTAGATGGCCTTCGTGCAGCCGTCTTCACCACTTGGAGAAATATTCCCACTCACCTTATGGAAACGCTTGCATCAAGCATGCCGAAACGAATTTTAGAAGTGATAAACAATAACGGTGGAGCTACTCATTACTGAGTTCATGTTTGGAAGTTGGATTTCTGTTTTGGGGGGTTTAGTTTTTTTTTGGAGGTGTGGTCCTAAACGTTTGATCAGCTGAAAAACAGCCTGTTTCAGTTTATGCGTTGTTTTCATTACATTGAATGCTAAAAAAAATGTTTTGTCTCACTCCCATTTCTTCTTGTTGCATGTTGAAGCTCTACTTGTAACCTTGTTAAGATCCAGCCATGCTAAATATGATTTTTTGCTATTTTCAAGTGGTCTTAAACTTTTTATCAGGACTGTACTACCTGTTATGTGCTCTCATTGTATTTATTGGAAGCCATTTGGCACCAGGAGACGTATAGAGTAGGTTCAGGATTTAGACCACGGAATAGGTAGTCTGCAGTCCCGTGAAAAATTAACATTTGTGATCATGGATGACCTAATCATGATGTACAAATATATCTAATGATTTTTTTATACCTAGGCCTATAAATGCACTGATTAGCAATAGGGTAAAAATGTTTTGAACTTTTGACTTTCAGGCTCCATATCTCACTATCCACTACAGCTTCAAATGTGAGACTACCGTCATTTTATAGACAATCATCTTGGCTATCTCATGCATAAAGTGGACTTGCAACTATTTAGCATATGATTAGGTATTCAGATTAATTGTTGTGTAACTGCATTGTTACTGTTTTGCTCCTGGTGGTGGAACAATCATTTTCTTCTTGTATACTACAAATTACAACCTGTTCTCACATTCCCTAATAGCTCAGTGTGTTATTAGGTTGATTCCCAAGTGAAAGGTTACTCGTTCGAATCCAAGAGCAGCCATGAAGAAGATTTCCCAAGAAAAGAAAAACAGCATCATCCAGCATATCGATAGCGGTATCTTGCCAAACTGCATTATGCAAGTTCCATGACAGTTGGAAGAATACAAGATGAAGTCCATCCATCCATTCCAAAGCCACGGACGTCCAGGCAAAATATTGGAGTCAACAAGTCAGCACATCACAAGGTCTATCAGTTCTGGCATGAAAAACACGGCAGTGGAGGTGGATCAAATGCTTCGTAATAGTGAGATCACAGACATCCATGCAAGCACCGTGTGACTCACATTACACAAGTGTGGAATAGTGGCCTGAAAAAAGGTGAAGAAGCCTCGATTTCAATGTTATCATGAGAAGCGTCGGCTCCAGTTTGCAAAAAGGTACGACAGTAGGTGGGTGGCTTAACAGATTGAGAAATTGAAGGAGCTGTCAAGTTTGGTGGCCTGATGATATGGGGTTGTTTCACAGCCAAAGATGTTGGATACTTGACCAAGATCGATGGTAGTATCAGTGCTGAGCTATATGTGAGTATCCTACAAGACAAGTTACTTTGTACACTCCAGTACTATAGGTATGAAAAGGATGACATAGTGTTCCAGCAGGACAACGACCCGAAGCATATGTTGAGAATGGTTCAATGACAATGAAGAAGAAGTGCTGGATTGGCCCCCATAGTCCCCCATGGATGTCTGAGCCGCTGTCTCTCACCTTACAGCAGTGTCTTTAATGCAGAGGTTCAGCTGTTCCCTCTGCTGTCTTGGCTCTCAAGTTTGTTCTGACTTTAGTTGTTCTCTCAGGAGAATCCTCTGCAGGAGCTCTGCAGTGTGCTTCCTCTCCTCTCTGTGTCTCAACAGGAACGCCCCCTTCTGGAAGTAAGCAGAAACAGCCCACTCCTACCAAGAGAGGAGGAGCATGATGGTTAGCCCTGTTCCTGGGAACCATTTGCCAACTAATACTTTATTGGAACTTACAGCCAAAACAGGATCAATATATAACTATACATAAAAATACAATACAAAACTATTTATAGTAATTGCAAAAAAAAAACAAGTCTGTGGTACTGCACATGCAGTGTCCCTTATAGCACTCCAGAATAGTATCTCATGCAACTAGGCTTCCCATATGTCCATCTCTTCTAGGACATGATAGCACACTAATGTTTCTTACGTGCTGCAAATAATGAAAATATGAAACGACAGTATCTTAAGCTTTTAAACATGTGCTCTTTCATCTCCATTGTAAATGTCCTTCATGGTTATGTCTACTCAGATGTCTCTTTAACCCATATTCAAGCCAGGTTCGAACCAAGATAGAATATAACATTATGAAATAATTTAGAATATGAATGGAGATGCTTGTTGAACTGTCCTGGATCTGGGGATCCTCATTAGGTCGCAGAAATGTTATATTTATTCACAGACAACGGAAAAACAAAGATAGAGGGATCTTGTCTGCTGTAACAGACTATTAATTTGTGGTTAACTTCCCATGTATCTATGAAGACTTCCAGATGTTGATCCTTCTAAGTCACTCAGAATTAGACATCAAAGAGCATATTTGCATTTTCTATCATAGATAACAACATTGACATACTGCATGCTGACTCATACAAACCACAGTGGTAGGAAGACTATCATTAATATTCACCCTCTCAAAATCAGCAATATTCTTGGGATCTTTTCTTAAAATAAAAAACCCCTTCACGATCAAAGCACATATTGCATGCATTGTTTGCTGATTATTTTATGTTATATAGGTGTAATTCTCACTTGTACCACTGATTTCCATCATGGTCTGTTTGTGAACAAGGTCTTGCATCACATCAACCTTTACAAAAAAAAAAAAACACAGGCTTAAAGCGAATGTGTCACCAAGGTTTTCTTCTGCCAGTTAAAACTAGATAGTGGCACAAACCTTTTTTTCTAATCTGTTATTTACAATGAGGGCATAACTACTGTGAGGGGGGAACAATGTGGGCATAATTACTGTGAGGGGGCATAATGTGGGCATAACTACTGTGAAGGGGTGCAATGAGGGGATTACTACTGTGAAGGAGTGCAAAGAGGGCATTACTACTGTGAGGAGGGTGCAAAGAGAACATTACTAGTGTGAGGGGGAAAAATGAAGGCATAACAACTGTGAGGGAACACAATGTTTTAAAGTATGGGGGTGCTAGAGAAAGGAGCCGCCCCCAGGTGCCAAACACCTTAGGCACACTACTGTGTATAGGGGCCTTTACGCCTTCTGACTGAGCCAACATAGCATATGTATGGTAGGGTTGGGAGGAATACATGTTGCTCGAATAAGGAAAAAGTGGTTGGCCAACAGGTATCTGAAAGGTATGGGAAGCTATAGGCAGATGTACAGGTCTATTAGATGTAGTGCAGTGATATGTGATATGTTTAACCTGCATGTAGTCATTCTGCGGTACCTTCACCCTCTTCATGCCCGCTCAGTGGAGAGCTCTTCTTGGCAGTACGGTATGCCATACATCAGTCATTGGTCTCTTCCCTGTTGCTTGTTCTCCTCTTTCACACCTGCAGCTGCCTCCCCTTCTCCACCCTCCATCTTGTATTTTATTTACTGGTTTACACTACATGGTTTTTGATGAATGAGACAATGTAAGGAAAGGTATACCTGAATTCACAATGAGGTTGGACTTACACTCAACTGATTTTTTCATGCACACACAGGCAGGGACGTAACTAGAAAAGGCTGGGCCCCATAAAAAATTTTGGAATGGGACACCCCTCTTCTCCCCACTGCGAGACTTCAACCCCACCCCACAGCTAGTTCAACCCCCAACCCCACCCCACAGCTAGTTCAAGACTAGCCACACTCGCAATTCAATTCAATTACCCACGTCATGTAAAAAATATGAAAATAAAACAACTACTAGAACTAGACAGGTGGAGGAGTCAACATGTTTACTTTACTGTGCTGCACGGGCCTTGTGTGCCCTCTTAGTGCTTCACACGGTAGTCATGCCCCCTTAGTGCTCCACACTATAGTTATTACCCCTTAGTGCCCTCTTCACAGTAGTTATGCCCTCTTTGTGCCCCCACACAGTAGTTATGCCCCCTTAGTGCCCCCATACAGTATTTATGCCCCCTTAGCGCTCCCACACAGTAGTTATCCCCCCTTACTGCCCCTTCACAATAGTTACGTTCACTTTGCGCCCCAATATATTATTTATGCCCTATTAGTGCTCCCTTACAGTAGTACTGGCCCCTTAGTGCACCTTCACAGTAGTGCTGCCCTATTACTGACCCTCTTGCAATAGTGAAGGCCCTGTGGTGTTAATAAAATATAAAAGTAATTATCACCTAGCAACGTTCTTCTGATTAATGGACCACATAATGCTCTCCCCAGCAGCAGACGCAATTCAGTGAGGTCACAGGCTTTGGGATGATCTTTGGCCTGCATCGCTCCTGCTGGGAACCTTACAGGGCGGGCAATGAGGCCCGTGCCCTAATGGATGAAAGACACAGCAGTCCAGCAGGCAAAAATTGCTACTGTGTGTCCCATAGCAGCCGCTATGGTTCGCTCCTGCTTACAGGCTTGGAATTCCTAATATATATTGCCATAGGGAGAAGGGGACCAAACCTGTTTGTGTTTTTCAAAACGTGACATCTGGTGACAGTTAGACTTCTATAATACACATTTGGGGGCCCTTTTATTAAGACCTGTGTTTTAGACGCCGGTCTTCATAAACTCCTAAACTGGCAGTGGATCAGCCAGAGTTATGAAGAGGCACCGCTCTCTCCATAACGTCGGCTCATGCAGCGCCAGTTCTAAATGTAAGATAGCTCCCTTGCTTTCTTAGATTTAGACCTTTTTCTATGACTAAAACAGGTTTAGAAAATGGTAAATGAGACGGGCCTGCCAGTCTGTCCCCTTCGCCCCGCCCACAATTTTAGACCTGGCGTGAGCAGGGCGAAGTCGCAGATTGCGGTGCAACTAACCTTTGCGCCGCAATTTGTGACTGAAATACGCCTAATTTAGGCGTTTTTCAGATTCATAAATAACCCCCTTAATCTTTAGCGCACTATTAACCATTGGAATATTTTTTTATGCCAGCATTATTATGAAAAGTGATTACGTGTTTGTGACATATTTTCAGTAAAATGAATCAATAAATCCCTGAGTACATACCGGTATTCAAAATGTACATACCTTTATGTAATTTTAAGCACAAATCCGAAATACCAAAAACATTAAAGGGAACCTGTCAGCGGCAAAAACCACCCCAAACTGCCAGCAGTACCTTCAAGTAGCCGGCAGTGTGTTTCTAATGATGATTTTCTTCCTGCAGTCAGATGCAGTAAAATCCGGAAAAAAAGATCTTTTATCCCCTGAACGCGCTATTTTCAAGTCTGTGACTGACAGCGCTTTGCCGAACAGCCAGCTGTCAATCACAGGAAAAGGGGCAGGAAAGGGGGCGCGGTTGCCTTGACTTGAAGCAAGGAGGCCGCTGCCCGCTTGACTTCAAGAGTGACTCGAAAATACCGCTCTCAGGGGATAAAAGATCGTTTTTTCCTGCTTTTACCACATCTGACTGCACGAAGAAAATCATCATTAGAAAACACACCGCCGGCTACTTGAAGGTACTGCTGGCAGTTTGGGGTGGTTTTTGCCGCTGACAGGTTCCCTTTAATTACACTGCAGCTCAAGTTCTTCATAACTGATGTGTTGGATGAAACTGTGTTTATACTGTTGGGTATATATTAAAAGCTAAACTATCTAAAAATAAAATATCAGCATACTGATAGAAAATGATAGACAATGTGAAACATACATTTCATTTGGAATCCTTGTACTGAATGATAAAGCCTTATATTAGCAAAGACACTGAAGGCTACTATTTCACCATGAAACCATTTCAAATGAATCATTAACAAATAATAAACCACAAATATCCAGTGGTCCTCCTCATTTTTGGCCTTAGTTTAGTCTGTGAGCTAGTGACACCCTTTAGACATTTGATGACCTGTACTTATGAAGCACTGGTTCCTGGTAAAATGATAGGTTGTATACTTCAAAAAGAAAAATAACTAACCTAGAGGCAGTTCCAATTAATAGTGACAGAAAACAGTGGTGTCTCTTTGACCAGCACAGTCACCACTTCAGGCTAGAGAAGCTACAGCCTAGAACTCATGTTTATTGATAGAAAACAGTGCATGTTCTGGATTTAAGGCAACAGAGTGCAATTTTATTATGTGCTGCATTACGGTAAGATATGGGTTATTGATTTTTATGGCACAAAGGTGTCCATAGCCTTTAATGCATTTTACTCCAGCTTAGGGCTAATTCACGTGACTGATCGGCATGTGTGCTATTTGTGGAGTCAATGAGGCCACAAAAAAAACAGATAGACATTAGAAAACATTGCATATATCAGACTGTATTATAAATGGCAAAAATACAATTCTCATCTTTAGCAGTGGCCCCTGGGTCACTGCCAGGGGTGGATTGGCCACAGACCTTACAGGGAAATTTCCTGGTGGGCCAGTGTCCAGGGGGCCACCTGGGCCCTCCTCACGGCCACCCAGTAGAAGTTTTTGGGGATGTATTTTGTGCTGCTGGCAGTATTTTATGATGGACTGTGGTATTCGGCTCTGTTGGGGTGGTATAATGTGCCACAATATGGTATTGATGGCCCTGCCTTCCATAAATTTGGACCCGACAACAAAATGGGGCCACTTTTAGTATTTTTTCCAGGGCCACTTTAAGTTCCCAGTCCGCCCCTGGTCACTGCAGTAGGGTGGGGTCCTATTACATGTTTTGGCCCCATGGTTACCTGTTAAGTCCTGGCATCATTTCTTACATACTGGATATCAGGAGGTATTACCTATTGATACAGTCCCCTGAGAAGTATTAGCCACTCTCACCTGTACAACTCTTTAGTGATACAGCTATTTGATTTGGTTATCTTTATCTACTTGTAGAGCATTTGTGAGAATTTGATGTACGGTAGTCAAATTTATGCAGAACTATAGAAAATTCTGAAGGGTTCACAAACTTTCAAGCATCATTGTAGATACTTTTAGATGCTTTCAGTTATATCGATCTGTTTTGGTGACATATTATCTATAAAAAACTATAATCTATAAAAGTAGCAGTAGTTTTATGTGGTGAAAGTTGAGCAGAAAATGATTTTCCAGAAAGCTCTGCAGCTTTCATATGACTCTGCTGTGGCCTGCAGCTCCTTCATCTTAATTGCTCTTACTAAAGATAGGACGCCTTTAATGCAAAATTATTTTTTAAATTGAATGTCAGAAGTGGGGTTGCTCAGATGATTCACATTGCTGGGAAAGGAGGATTCAAAGCTAGATAACAATTACATAAAACACCTTTGGGTGTTATTTAAAATGAAATCATTCATCGTTTTTGGCCCCTATATTTTCTTTTGTGACATGAAAGCTGCCAACCGTTGACTGCTATAGACCTGCAAGAAAATGTAACGTTTTATTATATATTTGTTGTAAGTGCATGTTTCTTTCTAAACATTTAAAGATGTCATGTTTTCTTATCATTTTTAGTTATTACCAATATATTAGAGACCCATTATATTATGTTCTGATACCTATGACTGCACTAAATACTGCTCCATGATACAATACATATTGTAGACTGACATTAATCCTGATTTAAGTCTAGTTTTCATCCTTATGATCATACCATCATGGAAATAAGTAAGATTATATCCAAATTACATCTGAAAAGCACAAAAATTAATCTGCATGGAGGCTCTGATTTGTAGTTAGGCTTTTCTTCATCCTGGCCAGTTTTCTACTAAGGTGTTTTCCCAGGACTTTTAAATTGATGGTCTATCATTAATGCCCCTTTACATTGCTCAATTGAGCAGACAATTGTCAATTGACAATCACCTGCTCGTCAGTAAAGGAGAGTTCTACATATATATGCATCGATCTCCTCCACAGTATGGGGAGGAGCGATTGTTAATGCCATGGTGAAAAACCCAATGAACAAGCTTTTCACTCGTTTTCATCAGGTAATCAACGGCACCTTTACACTAGCAGATTATCAC
The DNA here is from genome assembly GCF_905171765.1 of Bufo bufo. Lineage (NCBI taxonomy): Eukaryota > Metazoa > Chordata > Amphibia > Anura > Bufonidae > Bufo > Bufo bufo. The sequence continues at coordinate 604,719,097 of NC_053390.1, forward strand.
TAACGACCATTCCCACACCTGTTTGTAATTGATGGCATATCCTAGCAATATGCCATCTACAGTGGATATAAAAAGTCTACACACCCCTGTTAAAATGTCAGGTTTCAGTGATGTAAAAAAAAATGAGACAAAGATAAATCATTTCAGAACTTTTTCCACCTTTAATGTGACCTATAAACTGTACAACTCAATTGAAAAACAAACTGAAATCTTTTAGATGGAGGGAGGAAAACAAAAAAAACTAAAATAATGTGGTTGCACATTATAACTGGGGATGTAGCTGTGTTCAGAATTAAGCAATCACATTCAATCATGTTAAATAGGAGTCAGCATACACCTGCCATCATTTAAAGTGCCTCTGATTAACTCCAAATAAAGTTCAGCTGCTCTAGTTGGTCTTTCCTGAAATTTTCTTAGTCGCATCCCACAGCAAAAACCATGGTGCACAGAGAGCTTCCAAAGCATCAGAGGGATCTCATTGTTAAAAGGTATCAGTCAGGAGAAGGGTACAAAAGAATTTCCAAGGCATTAGATATACCATGGAACACAGTTAAGACAGTCATCATCAAGTGGAGAAAATATGGCACAACAGTGACATTACCAAGACCTGGACGTCCCTCCAAAATTGATGAAAAGACGAGAAGAAAACTGGTCTGGGAGGCTACCAAGAGGCCTACAGCAACATTAAAGGAGCAGAATATCTGGCAAGTACTGGCTGTGTGGTACATGTGACAACAATCTCCCGTATTCTTCATATGTCTGGGCTATGGGGTAGAGTGGCAAGACGAAAGCCTTTTCTTATGAAGAAAAACATCCAAGCCAGGCTACATTTTGCAAAAACACATCTGAAGTCTCCCAAAAGCATGTGGGAAAAGGTGTTATGGACTAATGAAACCAAGGTTGAACTTTTTGGCCATAATTCCAAAAGATATGTTTGGTGCAAAAACAACACTGCACATCACTAAAAGAACACCATACCCACAGTGAAGCATAGTGATGGCAGCATCATGCTTTGGGGCTGTTTTTCTTCAGCTGGAACGGGGGCCTTAGTTAAGCTAGAGAGAATTATGAACAATTCCAAATACCAGTCAATATTGGCACAAAACCTTCAGGCTTCTGCTAGAAAGCTGAACATGAAGAGGAACTTCATCTTTCAGCATGACAATGACCCAAAGCATACATGCAAATCAACAAAGGAATGGCTTCACCAGAAGAAGATTAAAGTTTTTGAATGGCCCAGCCAAAGCCCAGACCTGAATCCGATTGAAAATCTGTGGGGTGATCTGAAGAGGGCTGTGCACAGGAGATGCCCTTGCAATCTGACAGATTTGGAGTGTTTTTGCCAAGAAGAGAGGGCAAATCTTGCCAAGTCAAAATGTGCCATGCTGATAGACTGATACCCAAAAAGACTGAGTGCTGTAATAAAATCAATAGGTGCTTCAACAAAGTATTAGTTTAAGGGTGTGCACACTTATACAACCATATTATTTTATTTTTATATTTTTTCTTCCCTCTACCTAAAAGATTTCAGTTTGTTTTTCAATTGAGTTGTACAGTTTATAGGATACATTAAAGGTGGAAAAAGTTCTGAAATGATTTATCTTTGTCTCATTTTTTTACATCACAGAAACCTGACATTTTAACAGGCGTGTGTAGACTTTTTATATCCACTGTATGTCTGAGGTGAGCCAACCCCTTTAATTTAACTGAGCTGAGACTGACAAAGCATAAACTGCTAGTGTAGCTTGGTCAATGATCACACAACCAAGGTAGTACACACTTTAATATGTGTTCTGCAGTAGGGTATATGTTGAGGCAGGGTCACATACTGGGTGGCATCTCCCCTTGCTGCAATACTGGCCGCTACTCTGGAATAGTAACAGTTGTAATATATGCTGGATTTCCTCCTGTTGTATGTCATTCAAAGCTCTTTCAACTGGGACCAGTAGTTGAGCCTAGGTGGTTGTTGGCTGCTGTGTATAGAGATCCATAGCCCATCCAGTCCCAGACATTCTTGATAGGGGAGAGATCTGAAGAGCAAGCTGGCCAGGGTTGATGTTGGATACCCTGAAGAGCATATTGAGTAGTGCAGGCAGTGTGTGGGTGTGCTGGTATCTTGTTCGAACACCATGTATCCTGAATCAATAAATGCAGTAGGACTGGTTCCACAATGTCCTGGACATACCAAATGCTGGTCAATGTTTCAGATGGGAATGGCCATGACACCTGGTGTTGGTCCTGTGTATATCCACACTATGCATGATGGCAGGAGGGGCTCTCCAGTCCTCCTGCAAACTCTGATGTGGCTTCAACGGGCCGCCCCCCCCCCCAGGGCCGATCGGGTCCTAGGTTTTTAGGAATGCCGAGTGGTGATGCAGCCCTATTAGTTTCTATGTGTGTCACTGTGCTCCTACCTGGATATCGTCGATTCCCAGGGTTAGGCTGTGGAGCAATAAAGGGGAGAGTTGTAGGAGGTGGAGAATAAGGCTCCATTCACACGTCCGCAACGTGTTTTGCGGATACACAGAGCCGCGGATCCGCAAAACACGGAAAGCGGCAATGTGCGTTCCGCATTTTGCGGACCGCACATTGCCGCCACAAATAGTATATGCCTGTTCTTGTCCGCAATTGCGGACAAGAATAGGACATGTTCGATTTTTAAATGGAACGGAAGTGCGGACCCGGAAGTGCGGATCCGAAATTCCGTGTCCGGGCAGCACATCATGCTGCCCCATAGGAATGAATGGGTCCGCAATTCCGTTCCGCAAAATGCAGAACGAAATTGCGGACGTGTGAATGGAGCCTAAGTTGAGTCCAGGCTCAGTAAAAGTTCAACAGCTTTACTTGAATAAACTTGCATCCAGACAATATTCGGTCTTTCTCTTGGTTCCAGAAGGTTTTGGGGTAAACTGGCAGGCCAACTTGAATACCTTGCTCTATCTTTCTCTACTGTGCTAGACTCTGGCTTTAGTCTGGTAGCTGGACTTTAAGACTATTCTGATACCTTCTGAGTTGGGTGCCTTTGGCTGTTGATCCCCTCGTTATACTCTGTCTATATCTGTAAGGAGTCATGGTGCTCTATGAGCTGCTACCCTTTAGGAACCCCTGCTGCAGGAGGGGCGGCCATTCCCCTCACTGCACCATGACTTGACTCGTCTGCTTCCAACAGTAGACTTGACTCTGACTAAACTGACTATAGCTTCCTGTAATCCCTCCCTTGGGCAGAATGGAATGGAAAGTTCCATTCTATGCAAAGATCTCTCTCTGCCATATACACTTCCACCTGCTGGTAAACTAGGCACAGTACATGAACACAACAGTTTCATAGCAATATTATGAATACACAATATAGGAGGACCTGGAATACATACACAGATTACATTATTGTTAGCCATTAGAGACAGTAGTAGGGTGTAGGAATTGTCGTGCCACTCTCAGCTACTACATGGCCACATACTATTTAGTGCTCCTCTTAGTCTCTTACACCTTTGTACCTTCTATACATCAATTGTGCTCCTTGTAAGCCCTCACAATAATATTATCCCCTCTGTGTCACCTAAACACACTTCTCCAGCACAGTAATAATGACCTGCCTAAAAAGTGATGCTAATAATAAAGGTGGCCATTTTTATAGTTAGACGGCACAAAAGAGGGTCGCCCAGATTTACTAATGTGTCTTTGCCAAAAATGTGTGCAATTTGGATAATCTAGGGGTTATACACCTTTTATCCGTTGTGCTCTAACAGGGAAGGGCTTAGTGTGAAGGGTGAAAATTCATTGGAAAGGGGATGGGCTAGATGGATACACCATTTTGCACCAAAGTTGCACCACAATTATGGTGTAAAAATCTGTATCAAAGTAAGATGACCAATGATTGGTATAGATTTCTGTTTCTGCACCTAATTTATCATCCAGCCTAAGCCACTGTGATAAATCTGGTGCAGGTCTACAGAGCCTGTGTAAGCTTACCTCATCTTTAGGATTACTATATCTGGGCCATTTTTGTTACAGTTATTGGGTAGAAAGATATTATTATTAGTGTTGGGTGAGCATGCTCGGCCGAACAAAAATGTTACTCGAGCATCGCGATGCTCGGCACATCGTGGTGTTCGGCCGAATACCGCGTGTGCTTGAGCGCGATCCTTTCCTAAACATGCAGGTAAGTACTGCCATTCACTGTAATGCTGTAGCCATGTTGGCAACTGGCATTACAGTGATTGGCTGGCCGGAACACGTCATCGGGTGCTATATAGCACCCAATAACATGTGTTTGGCTCAGTCTTAGTCAGGGAGAGCTGGAGAGCAGAAGGGAAAGATAGTGTAGGGAGTGAAATAGAAATATTTTTGCTTTTATACTTGTTATAGATCCAAAAGTCCTTTTAAGGACTATTGTTGTGTGTGGCAACAATATACAGTATATTTTTAGCGCAACCTGTGCTAAATTGCTAAAACTTGTTAGAGACCCAAAAGTCCTTTTAAGGGCTATTGTGTGTGGTTGCAATATATATATTTTAGTGCAACCTGTGCTAAATTGCTAAAACTTGTAAGAGGCCCAAAAGTCCTTTTAAGGACTATAGTTGTATCTGGCAGAAATATATATTGCAATATATATTTTTAGAGCAACCTGCACTAAATAGCTTGCAATTTTTTGGCCACTGCAGACAGCAACATTATCTGCGCTACGTCTCCTGTCTAACGTGTGTGCAGCCTAAAAATATCTGTGACATCCAGAGTACTTTTTCCGTAGACAGTGTCTGCTGCGGACAGTAACATTAACTGCGCTACATCTCCTGTATAACGTTTGCGTATCCGAAATATCAGTGACATTCAGTCTAATTTTTTTGCTGTTGGTGGCAGGGACATTACCTGCGCTGCATCTCCAGTATAACGTTAGCGCATCTGAAATATCAGTGACATTCAGTGCAATTTTTTTCGCCGCTGGTTACAGCGACATTATCTGCGCTACATCTCCTGTGTAACGTGTGTGCAGCCTAAAAATATCAGTGACATCCAGTGTACTTTTTCCATAGACAGTATCCGCTACGGACTGTTACATTACCTGCGCTACATCTCCTGTATAACAATGGCGTATCCGAAATATTAGTGACATTCAGTCAAATTTTTTTGCTGCTGGTGGCAGCGACATTACCTGTGCTACATCTCCTGTATAACGTTTGCCCATCCTAAATATCAGTGACATTCATTCAGTGTAATTTTTTTATTAGCTGGTGGTGACAGCGACATAACTTGCGCTATACCTCCTGTTTAACGTGTGCGCATCCTAAATATCAGTGACATTCATTCAGTGTAATTTTTTATTAGGCGGTGGTGACAGCGACATTACTTGTGCTATACCTCCTGTTTAACGTGTGCGCATCCTAAATATCAGTGACATTCATTCAGTGTCATTTTTTATTAGGCGGTGGTGACAGCGACATTACTTGCGCTATACCTCCTGTTTAAAGTGTGCGCATCCTAAATATCAGTGACATTCATTCAGTGTCATTTTTAAATAGGCGGTGGTGACAGCGACATTACTTGTGCTATACCTCCTGTTTAACGTGTGCACATCCTAAATATCAGTGACATTCATTTAGTGTAATTTTTTATTAGGTGGTGGTGATAGCAACATTACTTGTGCTATACCTCCTGTTTAACGTGTGTGCATCCTAAATATCAGTGATATTCATTCAGTGTAATTTTTTATTAGGCAGTGGTGACAGCGACCTTACTTGCGCTATACCTCCTGTTTAACGTGTGCGCATCCTAAAAATATCTGTGACATTCTGTGTACTTTATTTGCGCATACACTTACAAAACTTGCCCTACTGTACGTGTGACATACTTGCAAGCATATATACCATTTAATATGAGCAAGGTAAGCAGTAAGGGACGGGGAAGTGGCCGTGCTGCTGATGGTGCACGCAGAGGCTGTGACCCTAGGCACGGTGAAACTGTGCCTGCTGCCAGAGCACAAGAAACACACTCTATGATACCTAGCTTCATGTCCCAGTTTGCAGGGTGGTGCAGGATGGTCGGTTGGATTGCAGCAGATAATGCTTCCAGTCGGTTAAGCATCACCCTGTCTTCCACAAAGTCCAGTCTCAGTAGCCAACAGAATCCTCACCCTGATACTCCTTCCACCCACCATGGAGAGTCTTGGCAAACAAGTGATCCCACACTCGGATATTCCGAGGAGCTGTTTTCATCGCCATTCCTTAATTTGGGCCTCTCGCCAAGCCCGCTTGAAGAGGGACATGAGGAGATCTTGTGCCCTGATTCCCAAACTCTAGAGCATCCATAGTCAGAAGAAGATAACGGTGGGGAACGGCAATTAGTGTTTCACGAGGTGGATAATTATGATGAGACACAGTTGCCAATAAGTCAACCGCAATTAGTGTCTCAAGAGGTTCATGATGAGGATGAGACACAGTTGTCAATAACTGAGGTTGTTGTTAGGTCAACAAGTCAGGAGGATAAGCAGAGTGAGGAAGTGAAAGAGGATGTGGTGGACGATGAAGTCACTGACCCAACCTGGGAAGGTGCAAGCCAAGCAAGGACAGCAGTACAGGTGGGGAGGGATCCGCAGCACCGCAACAGGCTGGAAGAGGCAGTGGGGTGGCAAAAGGAAGAAGGCGGGCCACACCAAACTCTACAATTTAATATTTTGCACAAAATTTATGTAACACCCATATGGTTATATAGAAGAGGACTCAGGGCTTCCTCTGACTGCCCCCGTTGTGGCGAGCCCGAGGCAGATCATCTACATCTGTTCTGGGACTGCCCAATGGTGAGTAGTTATTGGAGCATGGTCCAAAAGAACCTGGCGAGTAAACTTAGAATTGTGGTTCCCTTGTCTCCCAGGATATGGGTCCTGGGAGATTTATCTGAGGTTAATTATCAACCCATAAAAAGCCATTTGTTGACTAAGGTGATGTTCTTAGCTAGGCTCCTGATTTCTAGATCCTGGTTTTGTTCTTCCGCCCCAGACTGTAATAACTGGCTGGGCTTGGTAGAGAAAGTGAAAAGTTACGAGAAGATCCTGTACAAAAAAAGAGGATCCTATTTAAAGTGGAATAGCTTATGGAAAGATTGGGATACGACTAATTAATTATGATCCCTTTTTTTTTTTTTTTTTTTTTTTTTCTTTTTTTTCCCTGCAAGGTGGGGGGGGGGGTGGGTTTATGGGGTGAGTTGGGGAAAATTCTAGCTGTCCGGCTTTTCTGTATGTATTATATTGATTAAGAATGTGGAGGTATATTGGAAGCATGGGAGGGTCTCCAGGACTGAAAGAGGGGGGACTTCCCGGTATTAAATAATGGTAAAAAATTTTTTATCCAGGTATAATATCGAGCGGTACATGGGTAGGGGACCGTGGCTCGAGGTCTGGAGGTGCCCGGATATCGGGCGCGGCTCGGGATACGGCTCTTCCCGTCAGACATGGGGCTCGATTGCGGGCAGGGAGGTGACACACGCGGTGGGCGCGCTACTATGTGCTCATTTTAAGAGACAGAGCAGGTATCTGGCTTTGTTTTTTGCTTATATCCTTTTTAATTGCTGAGTGACACTCGGTTCGAGTTCTCTGTCGCATGAAATATCAATGCGAATAAACGCAAAGTATGGTGAACCATGCAACCGATAGCTGACTTAATCATATGGGGATGAGGCAGTAAAATATACGAGTGGGTTTCTACCACTGTGGTAAAAGACTGCTGGACTCCCCTCTCTGGTTTTTGCTTTATCAAATGCCTGCGATTAAAGATCGCTGCAAGCTCGCCTTTAGGCAGCATGTGAGCATAAAGCGATCGGCCACATGAGTGCCAGTCCTTCCGCTCGTACTTGCCCGTGTCTGGGGGAGGGCGTGCGCGAGCGGCGCTCGCTGCCGGGCGGCTGTCTGGATTTCGGGCCCCTATCCCTGTAGCGAATGGAGAACCTGGGCTAAGTGGGTTGCTTTTTCCACTTGCATTATCAAGCCTAGGATGTCGGGTGAGCCCTGTCACCCTCCCCAGTAGGAGACCTCCCTTTGATTTTCAAATACTGACATATTATGGATATCTGCATGAAATTATTGTCAATTATGTTTACAGATCAGAATTGGCGGATCTATGGAATTTATAATATCAAGTATGTAATATGGATTTAAATTTTTGTATTATAACAATAAAATATTTATAAAAAAAAAAAAAAAAAAAACTGGCCCGCAACTGTTCCCTGGAGCAACCCCTTGCGGCAATCTCCCTTGCCAAGGGGTAGGTATTCCGCAGTCTGGCGCTTTTTTGAGGAAAGTGCGAACGACAAAAGAATTGTCATTTGCAATCTGTGCCATACCAAAATGAGCAGGGGCATGAACACTATCAACCTCACCAGCACCAGCATGATCCGTCACATGGCATCAAAGCCCCCTAATAGGTGGGCCGGACACCTGGGTCCACAACAAGTGTCTGCGGGTCACACCACTGCCTCCTCTTCTCCTGTGTTACGTGCTGGCCAATTCCCTGTCCAAGACGCAGGCCGGGATGCCTCCCGCCATGTACCTGGACCATCGCAAGCACCATCAGCTAGCACATCCACTTCTGTATCCCAGCGCAGTGTACAGATGTCTATACCCCAGGCATTTCAACAAAAGCGCAAATACCCAGCCACCCATCTACAGGCCATAGCACTAAATGCACACCTTTCCCAATTGCTGGCCCTGGAAATGTTGCCATTTTGGCTTGTGGACACTGAGGCTTTGCGCAGCCTGATGGCGGCAGTTGTCCCGCGGTACTCTGTCCCCAGCCGCCAATATTTTTCACGGTCTGCAGTCCTAGTTTTACACCAGCATGTGTCCCGTAACATCACCCGTGCCCTGACCAACACAGTTATTGGGAAGGCCCACTTAACAAATGACACATGGACAAGTGCTTTTGGCCATGGACTCTACATTTCCCTGACGCACACTGGGTGAATGTTGTGGAGGCTGGGAGCGAGTCGTACCCTGAGATGGCACAGGTGCTACCGACGCCAAGGATTGCGGGCCCTACTTCCATCAGGGTTTCCGCCGCCACCTACGTTAGTGGCTGCAACCCCTCCTTCTCCGCCTCCGACTCCACTTCCATCTCTGAATTATCATCTTGCCTCACCTGTCAGCTATCAGTCAGTAGCTGGAAGCAGTGTAGCACTGCAGTGGGGAAGCGGCAACAGGCCGTGCTTAACCGCATCACGTCCGCCCATAGGATATAAACGTCCTATGGGTGGACGTCTATTTCTGACAGCACGTTTTAAAACGTCCTGTCAGAAATAGCAGCTGCACGCTAATCGTGCAGCTGCTGATCGGGTTGCCCGCTGTCAGTGACAGCAGGGCAACCCAGAGAGGAGGCAGGGACAGTGCCCAGGTGTCCCTGCCTTCACGATCGCTGCAGACACAGCGCTCACCGAGCGCTGTGTCTGCAGAGCAGGAAGCGCTGTGCGCTTCCTGTTCCGGCCCGGCGGTCATGTGACCGCCGTGACCGGAGTGTGCAGGAGCTGTGTGAGGTCTCTCAGAGACCTCGATCAGCCCTGCACTGAGGCTGTACAGCGCAGGATTGCTGCTGTACAGCCTCTCTAGGGGTGCATTTGTCCTGTAACTGGGGCTACTATGTCAGCCCCAGTTACAGGAGAAATCAACAGTGTAAAAAAAAATAAAAAGTGAAGTAAATGTCCCCCAGAGGTCTTGTATGACCTTATGGGGGACGAAAAGTGTAAAATAAAATAAAAATAAAATAAAGGGTTGAAAAAATAAAATAAAAAAAAGTTTCACATGTAAAAAAAAAAAAAGTTCCCAAGTAAGGAATAAAAAAAAAAATTAAAAATAGAAAAAATAAAATAGACATATTTAGTATTGCCGCGTCCGTAAAAACCAGCTCTATAAAAATATCACATGACCTAACCCCTCGGGTGAACACCGTAAAAAATAAATAAAAAAAACGGTGTCAAAACAAGCAATTTTTGTCACCTTGCATCACAAAAGGTGCAACACCAAGTGATCAAAAACGCGTATGTCCCACAAAATGGTACCAATAAAACCGTCACCTCATCCCGCAAAAAATGAGCCCCTACATAAGAACATCTCTCAAAAAATAAAAAAACTATAGCTCTTAGAACATGGAGACACTAAAACATCATTTTTTTGGTTTCAAAAATGCTATTATTGTGTTAAAGTGAAACAAATAAAAAAAAGTATACATATTAGGTATTGCCGCGTCCGTAAAAACCAGCTCTATAAAAATATCACATGACCTAACCCCTCGGGTGAACACCGTAAAAAAAAAAAAAAAAAAAACTGTCAAAACAAGCAATTTTTGTCACCTTGCATCACAAAAGGTGCAACACCAAGTGATCAAAAACGCGTATGTCCCACAAAATGGTACCAATAAAACCGTCACCTCATCCCGCAAAAAATGAGCCCCTACATAAGAAAATCTCTCAAAAAATAAAAAAACTATAGCTCTCAGAACATGGACACATTAAAACATAATTTTTTGGTTTCAAAAATGCTATTATTGTGTAAAACTTTAATAAATGAGAAAAAGTATACATATTAGGTATCGCCACGTCCGTAATGATCTGCTCTATAAAAATGTCACTTGACTGAACCCCTCAGGTGAACGCTGTAAAAATAAATAAATAGAAACTGTGCTAAAACAACCAATTTTTTGGTCACCTTGCCCCATAAAGTGTTATAATGAATGATCAAAAAATCATATGTACCCAAAAATAGTACTAATAAAACTGGCACCTTATCCCCTAGTTTCCAAAATGGGGTCACTTCTTGGGAGTTTCTACTGTAAGGGTGCATCAGGGGGCTTCAAATGGGACATGGCATCTAAAAACCATGTGGAGTTCCTTTCCTTCTGCGCCCTGCCGTGTGCCCATACAGCAGTTTACGACCACATGTGGGTTGTTTCTGTAAACCGCAGAATCTGGGTAATAAATATTGAGTTTTGTTTGGCTGTTAACCATCGATGTGTTAAAGAAAAAAATTGATTAAAATGGAAAATCTACCAAAAAAGTGAAATTTAAAAATTTGATCTCCATTTTCCTTTAATTCTTGTGGAACGCCTAAAGGGTTAACAAAGTTTGTAAAATCGGTTTTGAATACCTTGAGGGGTGTAGTTTCTACAATGGGGTCATTTATGGGGGTATCCACTATGTAGGCCCCACAAAGTGACTTCAGACCTGAACTGGTCCTTATAAAGTGGGTTTTGGCAATTTTCTTAAAAATTTGAAGAATTGCTTCTAAACTTCTAAGCCTTCTAACGTCCTAAAAAAATAAAATGACATTTCCAAAATGATGCCAACATAAAGTAGGCATATGGGGAATGTTAAATAATAAATATTTTATGAGGTATCACTTTCTGTTTTAAAAGCAGAGAAATTGAAATTTAGAAAATTGTGAATTTTTCAAATTTTTGGGTAAATTTGGGATTTTTTCATAATTAAAGGTGAAATATTTTGACTCAAATTTATGACTATCATGAAGTACAATGTGTCACGAGAAAACAATCTCTGAATGACTTGGATAAATAAAGGCGTTCCAAAGTTATTACCACATAAAGTGAGATATGTCAGTTTTGCAAAATTTGGCCTGGTCAGGAAGGGGGCAAAGGGCCCAGATGGGAAGTGGTTAAACTGATCTGCTTAGGTGACAAACAGCACACCGCCGCAGAGCTTTGGCAGGGGATAAGGGACGAGACTGAGCTGTGGCTCTCGCCACTAAACCTACAACCAGGCATGGTTGTGTCTGATAATGGCCGTAACTTGGTGGTGGCTTTGGACCTCGGCAAGCTCACACACATACCATGCCTAGCCCACGTGTTCAAGCTAGTGGTTCAGCGGTTTCTCAAAACCTAACCCAATTTGCCTAAGCTACTAGAAATGGTGCGCCACGTGTGTGCCCATTTCCGCAAGTCATCGACAGCTTCCGCCGGTCTGGCAACACTGCAGCAGCGTTTGCAAATGCCAGCTCACCGACTGTTGTGCGACGTGAGCACGGACTGGAACTCAACGTTCCACGTGTTGGCCAGGCTTTGTGAGCAGCAGCAACATGGTCATCGCCTTTCAAGTCAGCTTTCGCTCTTCACAATTGACGAGTCTGACCTCTGTGAGGTTTTACACAACTTTGAAGAATCAATACAGATGGTGAGCGGCGATAACTTCTGTGTCTACTCAAACGCTCGCTGCTCACAATTAAGGCAGACGCTTTGCATGGGGAAGAGGTGGAAATGGGGGAAGAAAGTACACAGGGTGATAGCCAGACCACCCTCAGTTTCGTCTTCTCAGCACGAATTGGATGATGAGGAGGAGGAGAAGGAGACGGTTGCCTCCTCTACAGAGGGTAGTACCCATGGAAGTTTTATTCCATCTGTTCAGCATGGATGGGTAGAAGAGGAGGTAGAGGATGAGGAGATTGAGAGTCATCCTCCTGATGAGGACAGCTAAGTCTTGTCTGTTGGGACTCTGGCACACATGGCTGACTTTATGTTAGGTTGCCTTTCCCATGACCCTCTCGTTGTACGTATTTTGGCCCACACCGATTACTGGTTATTCACCCTTCTCGACCTCCGCTACAAAGAGAACTTCTCATCTCTCATTCCTGTGTTGGAGAGGATAAGCAAAATGGTGCAATACCAGAAGGTCCTTGTGGAAAAATTGCTCCAAAAATTTCCAGCTGACAACGCTAGCCGCAGAGTACGTAGTTCCTTGGCCAACCGAGGAGGGGAGACGAGGGGAACACACAGCAGTTCCAACAGAGGCAGGGCAACACTCTGCAAGGCCTGGGACAGTTTTATGACACCCCGCCAGCACCCTTAACCAGATGCGTGGCCTAGTGTCACAAGGAGGGAAAATTTTTGGAAGATGGTGAAGTAGTACGTAGCAGACTGTGTCAGCGTCCTCAGTGATCCCTGTGTGCCTTACAACTATTGGGTGTCCAAGCTGGACACGTGGCACAAACTGGTTCTCTACGCCTTGGAGGTGATGGCCTGCCCCGCCACCAGCGTGTATTTAGTGCTGCTGGGGGCATAATAACTGATAAGCGCATCCACCTGTCAACTGAAAATGCTGACAGGTTGATTCTTATAAAAATGAACAAGGCCTGGATTGCCCCTGACTTTTCTACTCCACCAGAGGAAAGCGGCTGAACATAAAGGCACTCTAAATGTGGCTTTTATGGTGTATTGAATACACTTTATTCCCATGCACCTCTGCCACCACAAAAAAGGGTATATGGTGCGATCTCCCTTTTCTCGTCCTCCTCCTCCATCATATCAACATGTTTATTAGGCTTCCCTCGCTCCTAATGTTTTAGAGGGTCATCTTAGCAGCGGCCCTCACCCATAATGTTTTTGAGGGTCACCAGCAGGCCCTTAACCATAATGTTTTAGAGGGTCAGCTCAGCAGCAGACACTAACCCCTAAATTTTTAGATGGTCAGCTCGGCAGCAGGCCCTTGCCCACAAAATTTTTTAGATGGTCAGCTCGGCACCAGGCCCTCGCCTACAACATTTTTTAGATGGTCAGCTTGACAGCAGGCCCTTACCTATAATGTTTTAGATAGCTCAGCAGCAGACCCTCACTCACAAAATTTTTTAGATGGTCAGCTCAGCAGCAGGCCCTCGCCCACAAATTTTTTTAGATGGTCAGCTCAACAGCAGGCCCTCACCCCTAATGTTTTAAATGGTCAGCTCAGCAGCAGACCCTCACTCCTAATGTTTTATATGGTCATATCAGCAGCAGGCCCTCGCCCCTAATGTTTTAAAGGGTCACCAGCAGGCCCTTGCTCCTAATGTTTTTGAGGGTCACCAGCAGGCCATCAATCATAATTTTTCAAAGGTATGTATGATGCCCTCCTTTATGTGTAATAAAGGGTGTATTGGAGCGCCAGTTCCTTTAAATTTTTGGCAGCCCTTTCACTTGGTGCATAGGGTTTATGAGTGTAGGAGTCCCACTACCTGAGCAATTGTACCACAATGTGATTGAGGCCCTCCTTTATGTAATATACAGATTGTATCGGAGTACCTCTTCCTTGTAATTTTTGGCAGCACTTGCACTTTAGCTAGGAGGAGCTATATGCTTAGTTGATGACTTGATCACCAATATTTTTGAAACTTATGTAAACAGAATGGTAACGGTGATTTTTAGTTAAAACTTAACTTTTAATTATTTTGGTAGAATAAAGTCCCTAAATGCTATGATTAGATACAAAGAAGAAGTGCATGATAACACAAGGGATACAAAAATACTTAGTGCACGGCGGCACCTTAAATTCAACATAAATTAGTGCATGGCGGCACCTTGGATAACCAGTGGTCCTACCGTTTCAGCCACGGTCCTCTGGTCTTCGTAGATGTCCAGTACAGATAGGTTTGCTGTGAAAAAGAGCGAATGGGGCCGGGCGGGTTGCACTTGCACTTTATATACAAGTAAATATACAGAAAAGAATGTTTCCTAACAATTTTTCCTCTGAAATCGATTTTATCTTCGGTTTGGTGCGTATTATTGTCAGTCTGTAAAAGTGTCGTACTACTCAGACAACATCATTCCCAGCAGCGACCTGGGAGTCCAAGATGCATCCAGATATCCTCCCCATGCTGTTCCCAAACTATTTCAGTGGTGTTTCTATCAATTTCTGACCTTTTACTATGAACTAGACACCCTCCTCTCTTCAGAGCATGAGGTGCCTGGTTTAATGCTCGGGTTCTCCCATTGACTTCCATTGTGCTCGGGTGCTCGGTAGAGCAACCGAGCATCCCGAGGTGTTCTACTCGAGCACCCGAGCACTTTGGTGCTCGACCCACACTAATTATTATTATTATTATTACCAGTTTATTTTATGAGTGGTGATGCTTAATTAAAAACAATTATTAGCTTTCGGGACAAGGATGGCAGTATTTCTGAAACTGTGCAGTTTGTGAACTGTTCATGTGCTGCTATGATGAAAGTATATCGTGAGTGGACAAATGGCACCATTGTGAATAAGCGACATGGAGACTGCAAAGCACCACATGCCATTGATGTGAGAGGTAAATGTCAGCTATGAAGGTGCTCGAGGCCAACACGCTATAGAGGAGCAACTCCCTGCCAAAATGAACCAGGGGCTACCAAACGTGTGTCTACAACAACAGTTCGGCAAACCCTACTGCATTTAGGGCTCCTAAGCACTTTCCTCTCCGCTCAAAAATCATGTTCTGAGCAGACACCGAACTGACCCCATTATAGTCTATAGGGTCTTAAGGCTCCATTACGCTCAGTTAGATCTCAGTTATCTGCAGAATCCGTTGTTTCCGTTCTCCTGCTCCTCAACGGAGCCGGAGAACGGAAAGGAGAAATGGTGATGTGAACGAGGCCTTAGACCACCACTGATTGGCAAAGGGTTGCCTGGACGTGGTGGTGGCAGCTTTATGGTCTGGAGGATGTTTCATGGCATTCTCTGGGCCCACTCATTCATGTGGAAGGCACTCTTTACTAGTGATGAGCGAGCACCAAAGTATTCGGGTGTTTGGCCCGAACACATTGCTATATTCGTGTGCTCGGCCGAGCACCCGAGTATAATGGAAGTCAATCAGGCACCCCCTGCTCCGAAGAGAAGAGGGTGTCTGGTTCTTAATAAAAGGTTAGAAATTGATAGAAACTCCAGCAGGTGTGAGATGCACTGCAGTCAGCATGGCTCCAGATACCTGTGACAACCTACCAGGATCTTACTGAGTCGCTCCCAGCCTTTCTAGCTGATATCCATGCTGCACACTACAGTTAATCTGGATATTACCTGGTGGTCATAATAATGTGACTCATCTGTATATGTTTTGTATAAAGCAAATGCAACAATTGCTAATTTTTGTATTGCTTTATAGCCACATTAATGATAGTTTATATCACTGCATAGTCTGTCACTCAGCTGATAGCTTAGTTTCTGGGCTGTGCCACAAAAAGAGGATTTAAGTCTGAATTAATAAAAGGGAACCATAAAGGCTAATGTGAACGTAACATATTATTATGCCATTTACTATAATGTAAAAATTGCCATTACTTCCCCTATAAATGAAACATGAGATTGTCTGGACTTGCTGTAAATTTGAGGAAATAGTTCCTAGCTACTGATCACTTTATTCATGTCACATCTAGCCTAAGACGATGATTTGTTACTTTTATGTTTTTACACAGTTACAAAATTCCATTATATAATGTTTCTGTATTTATTTGTTAGGTTGAAACGTTTATGTTCTGTTCATTATTAAATAAGGGACATATCACCATACTGTAATTGATGTTTTGCTAAATCAGTTAATTTCTCATTTTGCCAATTTTTCTGGGTTTATTGAGTCTTAAAGCTTGCACTCCTGATATATGTAGCTTTTCTGTCCATGACCCTAGTAACTATTCCCCTACCATTACACTTTTCCTTCTCCTAATCATCTCTTGCACCTATCCTCTTTTGTAGCAAAAACATGTTCACATTCTACTTTTTTCCCAAAAGCTTCTCCAGACACTTTCTCAGTTCCCTACTTCTTTCTGATCATTACACAGGCTCTGGACAATTGCATACTGACCGCATGAGAAATGTCTGATGCAATAATTTTTGTAAGACATTGATTGTACCAAACCATACATGCATTGTTCCCCAATAGACAAGATGAATAAACGCTTATGAAATATATGGTTAAACTGGTATAAAACTGTGGAAGGTCATCCTTTCAAAAGGTCCAAAGTTGCCATAACAAGGTTAACAAGGTTAAATAAGACCTGTCACCACAAAAAAACAATGCTATCTGAAAGAACCAAGTTATAGAGCAGGAAGAGCTGAGCAGATTGATATATAGTTTTGTAGGAAAAGAATGAGTAATTTATGCATTTATATGTTTGCTTTTTCTAACAGCTATTGGTTTATGAGGGAGGGGTTATCAGTGACTGACAGCAATCTCTCTATGCACACTTATACATACAATGCCATCAGTCACTGATAACCCCTCCCTCCTGCACCGATGCTCTTCACAGGGCTGCAAAAAAAAAAGCATAAATGTATAAATTACAGGTTTTATTGAATCTTTTCCCACAAAAATATACAGTGCCTTGCAAAAGTATTCACCCCCTTGACTTTTTTCGTATTTTGTTAAATTGCAGCCTTCAGTTCAATGTTTTGTTAATCAGAATTTTATGTGATGGATAGAGAACACAA
Source organism: Bufo bufo (assembly GCF_905171765.1). NCBI lineage: Eukaryota > Metazoa > Chordata > Amphibia > Anura > Bufonidae > Bufo > Bufo bufo. The sequence goes on from NC_053390.1 coordinate 604,736,287, forward strand.
TAGACTAAGTCGTTGAAGTAAAATGAGAAAAATATATAAATAAAACTATTTTTTAGAAATAGAAAACAGAAAATTGGCATGTGTGTATGTATTCACCCCCTTTGTTAGGAAGCCCATAAAAAGCTCTGGTGCAACCAATTTCCTTCAGAAGTCACATAATTAGTGAAATTATGTTTACCTGTGTGCAATCTAAGTGTCACGTGATCTGTTATTACATATACACACTTTTATTGAAAGGCCCAAAGGCTGCAACACCTAAACAAGAGGCTTCAATAACCAAACACTGCCATGAAGACCAAGGAACTCTCCAAACAAGTAAGGGACAATGTTGTTGAGAAGTACAAGTCAGGGTTAGGTTATAAAAAATATCCAAATCTTTGATGATCCCCAGGAGCAACATCAAATCTATCATAACCGAATTGAAAGAACATGGCAAAACAGCAAACCTGCCAAGAGACGGCCGCCCACCAAAACTCACGGACCGGATGAGGAGGGTATTAATCTGAGAGGCAGCACAGAGACCTAAGGTAACCCTGGAGGAGCTGCATAGTTCCACAGCAGAGACTGGAGTATCTGTACATAGGGCGACAATACGCCGTACGCTCCATAGAGTTAGGCTTTATGGCAGAGTGGTCAGAAGAAAGCCATTACTTTCAGCTAAAAACAAAAAAAGGCATACAAGCATGTGAGTTTGTGAAAAGGCATGTGGGAGACTCCCAAAATGTATGGAGGAAGGTGCTCTGGTCTGATGAGACTAAAATTGAACTTTTCGGCCATCAAAGAAAACGCTATGTCTGGTGCAAACCCAACATATCACATCACCCAAAGAACACCCTCCCCACAGTGAAACATTGTGGTGGTGGCAGCATCATGCTGTGGGGATGTTTTTCAGCAGCCGGGACTGAGAAACTGGTCAGAGTTGAGGGAAAGATGGATGGTGCTAAATACAGGGATATTCTTGAGCAAAACCTGTACCACTCACTGTGCGTGATTTGAGGCTAGGACGGAGGTTCACCTTCCAGCAGGACAATGACCCCAAACACACTGCTAAAGCAACACTTGAGTGGTTTAAGGGGAAACATGTAGATGTGTTGGAATGGCCTAGTCAAAGCCCAGATCTCAATCCAATAGAAAAGCTGTGGTCAGACTTAAAGATTGCTGTTCACAAGCGCAAACCATCCAACTTGAAAGAGCTGGAGCAGTTTTGCAAGGAGGAATGGGCAAAATTCCCAGTCTTAAGATGTGGCAAGCTCATAGAGACTTATCCAAAGCGACTTGGAGCTGTGATTGCTGCAAAAGTATTGACTTTGGGGTGAATAGTTATGCACATTGACTTTTTCTGTTATTTTGTCCCATTTGTTGTTTGCTTCACAATAAAAAATAAAAAAAACATCTTCAAAATTGTGGGCATGTTCTGTAAATTAAATGATACAAATCCTAAAACAATCCATGTTAATTCCAGGTTGTGAGGCACCAAAACACGAAAAAAGTCAAGGGGGTGAATACTTTTGCAAGGCACTGTATATAAATCTGCTCAGCAACTCCTGCTCTATAATCTGCTGCTTTCAAATTGCATCGCATTTTGTGGTAACAGGTCCTCTTTAAAGTTCTACCATGAACCACCTGTAACACTATACTAATTTTTGAAGGACTTACATGACCAGGTTATTAATAGTGATAGTGATTTTGACTATAGATTGAGGCTGAGGCATTCATTAGGGATTTCAGATAGAGATATTTTGAATGACTTGTTGGTGTGTAAATTAAGTTGAAGCAAGCAGAAAATTTGCTTATGGATCATTAATTTGTTGCGAGGATTATGTGTCCACTGATGTGATCTTTTGGCTCAGCATGTTGTATGGCATATATTTCTTTCCTACAGCAGCTCCTTACAATGACCAAAAACACAGCAGAAGAACTTTTCTTTTCTTTTTTATTATATCTTTTTAATAACATAACACCCCCCACACAAACACATATCCCATCCCACCTCTCTCACAGTGTCCAAAAAACGCTCTCCATCTGCAACAGTCCAGTCAATGAACAATGCCACCATGTACAACAAAAATAAGCGCATATGCATCTCCCACCCTCTTCCCAGCATACAGTAAAATGGCAATCCATTTTCACAACAGCAATTACTATTGATAAAGTACTCAGCTCACTTCCACCTACCAAGTGAATATAGACCTACATAGAAGACCAACCACCGATCCCGCCCATATTTCACCATTACTGTAAATACAGAGTGCTATAACCCTCACAAATCATGCCAGACCCAACCAATATCTCTGAAGTTCCCGGAAGGCCAATCCATAGGTATCAATCCAAGGAACCCAAAGTTTCTCAAATCTAGCTAGGGCTCCCCTCTTCCAAGGTTAAGTAACCAGTTCATATTGGCAATGTATTCAGTTCTACTAGGGCTGCACTCATCCAACCAATGCTGAGCAATCAGTTTGCGCATCATATATACAGTTGCAAGAAAAAGTATGTGTACCCTTTGGAATGATATAGATTTCTGCACAAATTGGTCATAAAATGTGATCTGATCTTCATCTAAGTCACAACAATAGATAATCACAGTCTGCTTAAACTAATAACACACAAAGAATTAAATGTTACTATGTTTTTATTGAACACACCATGTAAACATTCACAGTGCAGGTGTAAAAAGTATGTGAACCCTTGAATTTAATAACTGGTTGAACCTCCTTCGGCAGCAATAACTTCAACCAAACGTTTCCTGTAGGTGCAGATCAGACGTGCACAACGGTCAGGAGTAGTTCTTGACCATTCCTCTTTACAAAACTGTTTCAGTTCAGCAATATTCTTGGGATGTCTGGTGTGAATTGCTTTCTTGAGGTCATGCCACAGCATCTCAATCGGGTTGAGGTCAGGACTCTGACTGGGCCACTCCAGAAGACGTATTTTCTTCTGTTTAAGTTATTCTGTTGTTGATTTACTTCTATGCTTTGGGTCGTTGTCCTGTTGCAACACCCATCTTCTGTTGAGCTTCAGCTGGTGGACAGATGGCCTTAAGTTCTCCTGCAAAATGTCTTGATAAACTTGGGAATTCATTTTTCCTTCGATGATAGCAATCCGTCTAGGCCCTGATGCAGCAAAGCAGCCCCAAACCATGATGCCCCTACCACCATACTTCACAGTTGGGATGAGGTTTTGATGTTGGTGTGCTGTGCCTCTTTTTCTCCACACATAGTGTTGTGTGTTTCTTCCAAACAACTCAACTTTGGTTTCATCTCTCGACAGAATATTTTGCAAGTACTGCTCTGGAACATCCAGGTGCTCTTGCGCAAACTGTAAATGTGCAGCAATGTTTTTTTTGGACAGCAGTGGCTTCTTCTGTGGTATCATCTCATGAAATCCATTCTTGTTTAGTGTTTTACGTATCATAGATTTGCTAACAGGGATGTTAGCATATGCCAGAGACTTTTGTAAGTCTTTAGCTGACACTCTAGGATTCTTCTTCACCTCACTGAGATGTCTGCGCTGTGCTCTTGAAGTCATCTTTACAGGACGGCCACTCCTAGGGAGAGTAGCAGCAGTGCTGAACTTTCTCCATTTATAGACAATTTGTCTTACCGTGGACTGATGAACAGCAAGGCTTTTGGAGATACTTTTATAACCCTTTCCAGCTTTATGCAAGTTAACAATTCTTAATCGTAGGTCTTCTGAGAGCTCTTTTGTGCGAGGCATCATTCACATCAGGCAAAGCTTCTTGTGAAAAGCAAACCCAGAACTGGTGTGTGTTTTTTATAGGACACAGCAGCTGTAACCAACACCTCCAATCTCATCTCATTGATTGGACTCCAGTTGGCTGACACCTCACTCCAATTAGCTCTTGGAGATGTCATTAGTCTAGGGGTTCACATACTTTCCCACCTGCACTGTGAATGTTTACATGATGTGTTCAATAAAAATATGGTAACATTTAATTCTTTGTGTGTTAGTTTAAGCAGACTGTGATTGTCTATTGTTGTGACTTAGATGAAGATCAGATCACATTTTATGACCAATTTGTGCAGAAATCCATATCATTCCAAAGGGTTCACATATATATATTTTTTGCAACTGTAACATTCTGGTCATTGCCACCTTACCGGGCTCAGTGATTGGCAAATCCTTTACATATCCTAGTACACATACAAAGGGGGTCATATCCAGTGTAACAGAAGAAAGAGAATTAATAGCCTTCCAGAGCTGAGCACAGCCTCTGCTGAGATATCTGTCTTCAGTCATGCATATTTGAAATGGCACAGGAGGCTTAGCAGGAGATGTTCTAAATTGGCCATCCAAAATCTATTGTATGGCCAGCTTAAAATAGTCCCCCCCCCCCATCCATTTTGCCTTCTATCTGTTGTTATGGAAAGCTAGCCATTACTTTCGGAAGGAGTTTCTGAAAATTTACAGGGAGTCTATGTTCAGAAAACTGGAAACTACAGACTCCCCTAATAAGACATGATAAAGCTTTAAATATTCACATATTCCTGAATTATGAATATGACGATATCATGGCAAGTACATACTAAAGTTTTTCTTAGGGCTGACTCACATCTATGTTGGAGGCACAGTTCGGGGCCTCCAATGCAGATTCTGTAAAAAATTCTGGACAAAAAAGTCCTGCATGCAAAACTTTTTTGTGCAGTAAAAAAGCATCGTCCTGAATAGAAAACCAAACAGACCCCATTATAGTTAAGGGGGTCTGTTCAGCTCTGTTCAGGTCAGTTATGTGCCAAATCCAGAACTTTTGTTATTTACATTGTTCTGCTCCTGTAAAAGAGTCGAACAACAATCGCAAACGCTAATATGAATCCATCCTTAGGCTTAAAAGAAAATTGACAGCTGCTTAAGCATAAGTTAACAAGTAATTACTTAGCTGTACATATTCTAGTGCTAGCAGTCCCATGGTCCGTAGCCAGGCACCGGCAGGGGACAACAAGGCCTTTTTTCCTATGGCGATAAGGGATATAAAAGAAGAGCAGGGGATTTATTTCTTATTTTACAGCATACTCAGAAGCCAGAAAAACTCTATAGGATCCTCATTGGTGAAGGGACCCTGTGTACATACTAATATATTTGAAGTCCAAATGAAGAGCAAAATCCAGCTCAGTTTCGCAGAGGTAAAAACCAGTACATTATTAAAGCGGTATAGAAATATATCCAGAAAAAACAATCTTAGTCTACGCGTTTCGGGCTACCAAAAATGTAAGCCCTTACTCATGACATAATAAGATATAAATGAATGCAGCAGATATAGTGGATTCCCACCTGTGCCCCTGATTGGGCTATCACATGACCTCAATTAAATGCTGCCATTCACATGTGTCAATCTTCAGATAAAAAACAATCTGCATTATATATTAAAAACATAACCTTATTCAACAATACATCTGAGATGGAGAGCATATCCCAAATATCATTTCACCTTACTGTTGTAAAATTAAATCCAATCTTTTATTTAATCCCTCAGGCTGACGGGTACTCAGCTGAAAGATCCAGAAAGACTCCCTGTTCAGGAGTTTCCTCCTGTGATCACCTCCTCTTGTAGGTGCTTTAACCCTCTTAATCCCTTGGACCAACATGACGGAATTGTCCCCATCAAGGAAAACCGCAAAGTGTAAGCTGGCCGCAGACACTCCGCGGCTTCCATGGTGCGGCACGTCCGAGATGTGCTTACGCATTCTCACCTTAATGGTATTAGTGGTGCAACCTACAAACTGTAAGTTGCAAATTCCACATGTAATTAAATATACTGCATATGTAGTATTGCAGTTAAGGTAAGATTTTAGTGGCAAAACCTTGATATTAGCCGTGGACTTGAATGTCCTGGCTACCATGGTATAATCGCAGCAGGCACATTTGTTGTGCCCACATTTATAACTGCCCTTTGTTTTTAACCAATTAGGTTGTGATATTTTTCTATCTTGATAAAGGCTTGGACTGACATAGGTGGCTACTGTGGGAGCTCTGCGGGCCGCACACCTTACACCTCCCACTGCTATTTTTGCCCACTGTTTTTCAAACGCCAAAACCGGAAGGTGTCGTTTAATGATCTTACAAATCTCAGAAAACTCTACACTATATTGCGTTACAAACGTACTCTGAGGAGTTATATCTGATGGTATCTGTGGTTCAATTTGTTCCCGTCTCTTTGCCAGATAAACTAACAGGTTTTATCCATGTCTGATGTCTAGTGCTGTACCCAACTACCTACATGCTTTCGCGAATATCCCCTCTGTGTCAATCTGCTCATAATTTCCCCCGCTTCCTCCATAAAGGAGTTCACGTCTGTGCAATTCCGTCTAGCACGGATCATCTCACCCTTTGGTATATTATACACCGTATGTGGTGGATGACAAGAGGATCCGTGTAATATGGTATTGCCCGCTAGGGGTTTCCTGAAAGTGGATGTATGTATAGTGGCAGTGGCAGAGTACCCCCTCAGGCGAAAGTCCAAAAATGATATCTCCTGTGGTTCATGATGTACCCCAAAGGAGATAGTATTTACACAGGAATTTAGATATTGGACAAAAGGTGGTATGGCCACCAGACCAGATAAATATCAGGTCATCGATGTAGCGGCCATACCACCTTATATGTTTCCAAAATGGATGGGTGTCGATGAGGAGAAAGCTCCTCTCCCACCATGCTATAAAAATATTACTAATTGCTAATATATTTAATATATAGGATTCATGCACGTGACTATATTTTGCATTCGTGTCAAATCTGCATTTTTTTTTGCGGAGAGCACACAAATCAATTCCTTTCTATGGGTCAGCAAAAAACAAACATACAGTGCACGGATGTCATCTGTGTGCTGTTTGCATCTGTCATTTGTGCAAATTATTGAACATGTCCTATTATTGACTGCATTTTAAGTGGCAATGAGGAACTGGTGTTGGTATTTTGAGAATCCATGGCTTGTGGACCAAAATACAAACACAGTCGTGTTCATGAAGCCTGAAGCTTGTGTGCTGCAGATTGTTCCATGAAATCTATCACATATCCTTAAATCTAAATCATATGAACCATCATCTATGGATTAAAGCTCAGCAATTCCTCTCGAGCATTTCCTATGGGACAAATGCAAAGGAGATTTTCTCACAATGAGGAAATCCATGCCACATCCAGCAAACCGTCCCACTTCCGTTTCTACAGCATGCTGTGACCAGCTGCATGTGTGTAAAAGACTGATCAAACCGGCTAATGTACTGCTTGGAAACATTCAGGTGACCTTTCTTGTCCTTCCAAAGACTTCTGACTTCCCGCAATCTTCAGCCACCACAAAATCAACTTTCATGGAGTGTAAGCTGCAGTGCAATGATATTTACTATGTTACGTTGTGAATTTGTCATGTTTTTGTAATCAAAAGCTCTGTGGGATTGTAACCTTTTCATTACAGCTATCATCAACAGGGTTATTTTTACTCCCCAGTACTGGTATACAGAGATCTGGCTGTACAACAAAAACTGGAAAGCATACAGAATGACAGCAGGTTTCATGTTTTATCAAGAGTTATGATGTGGACCTTGAGGACATTTTCTGTATAAAGTGACTCACCCACTATGGAGACTGACAGAATGGAGTGGAAGACAGGGCTGCTAGGACAGGCAACATTTTGAATGATTTCTAATTGTTTATAAAAAGGTACTATTGATGAATTATTTAAAGAGGACCTTTCATGGGTCCAGACATTATGAAATAAGTAGTGGGTTGTGTAGGGCATAGTGCAGGCATGTAAGATCACTTACTAGCTTATCTGTCTAGCGCTCCTTTCCCCCGCTGTGCCCCAAGTTTCCCACCTGGTATGCTAATGAGATAGGTAGATGTCTGCTGTGCAAGGCAGTGGAAGCTGAGCTGCTGAATGAGCAGGTTCAAGGGGCTCTGGCTCTGTTAGCCACAAAGCAGACCATAGACTTGCCAGAGAGCCAAAATAGGAGGCTGGTTTACCGACAGGGACAGAGGCCAGCAGGTGAACCATGCAGTACACACCGCAGAATACCAGGGAGTCCTGAGAGGACCTGGTGAGGGCCATCGGCCATAGTGAAACGCATGTGTATGTAGCAACGTTGAGCGTAGCATTCCCCAGGACAGGGAATATACAGTATGTTCTTTAACCACATCAGCCCCCAGTGCTTAAACACCCTGAAAGACCAGGCCACTTTTTACACTTCTGACCTACACTACTTTCACCGTTTATTGCTCGGTCATGCAACTTACCACCCAAATGAATTTTACCTCATTTTCTTCTTACTAATAGAGCTTTCATTTGGTGGTATTTCATTGCTGCTGACATTTTTACTTTTTTTGTTATTAATCGAAATTTAACGATTTTTTTGCAAAAAAATGACATTTTTCACTTTCAGGTGTAAAATTTTGCAAAAAAAACGACATCCATATATAAATGTTGCTCTAAATTTATTGTTCTACATGTCTTTGATAAAAAAAAAAATGTTTGGGTAAAAAAAAAAATGGTTTGGGTAAAAGTTATAGCGTTTACAAACTATGGTACAAAAATGTGAATTTCCGCTTTTTGAAGCAGCTCTGACTTTTTGAGCCCCTGTCATGTTTCCTGAGGTTCTACAATGCCCAGACAGTACAAACACCCTACAAATGACCCCATTTCGGAAAGTACACACCCTAAGGTATTCGCTGATGGGCAAAGTGAGTTCATAGAACTTTTTATTTTTTGTCACAAGTTAGCGGAAAATGATGATTTTTTTTTTTTTTTTCTTACAAAGTCTCATATTCCACTAACTTGTGACAAAAAATAAAAAATTCTAGGAACTCGCCATGCCCCTCACAGAATACCTTGGGGTGTCTTCTTTCCAAAATGGGGTCACTTGTGGGGTAGTTATACTGCCCTGGCATTCTAGGGGCCCAAATGTGTGGTAAGGAGTTTGAAATCAAATTCTGTAAAAACTGACCAGTGAAATCCGAAAGGTGCTCTTTGTAATATGGGCCCCTTTGCCCACCTAGGCTGCAAAAAAGTGTCACACATCTGGTATCTCTGTACTCAGGAGAAGTTGGGGAATGTGTTTTGGGGTGTCATTTTACATATACCCATGCTGGGTGAGAGAAATATCTTGGCAAAAGACAACTTTTCCCATTTTTTTATACAAAGTTGGCATTTGACCAAGATATTTATCTCACCCAGCATGGTTATATGTAAAAAGACACCCCAAAACACATTCCTCAACTTCTCCTGAATACAGAGATACCACATGTGTGACACTTTTTTGCAGCCTAGGTGGGCAAAGGGGCCCATATTCCAATGAGCACCTTTCGGATTTCACAGGCCATTTTTTACAGAATTTGATTTCAAACTCCTTACCACACATTTGGGCCCCTAGAATGCCAGGGCAGTATAACTACCCCACAAGTGACCCCATTTTGGAAAGAAGAGACCCCAAGGTATTCGCTGATGGGCATAGTGAGTTCATGGAAGTTTTTATTTTTTGTCACAAGTTAGTGGAATATGAGACTTTGTATGAAAAAATTTTTTTTAAAAAAAATCATCATTTTCCACTAACTTGTGACAAAAAATAAAAAATTCTAGGAACTTGCCATGCCCCTCACGGAATACCTTGGGGTGTCTTCTTTCCAAAATGGGGTCACTTGTGGGGTAGTTATACTGCCCTGGCATTTTCCAGGGGCCCTAATGTGTGGTAAGTAGGTAAATGACCTGTGAAATCCGAAAGGTGCTCTTTGGAATGTGGGCCCCTTTGCCCACCTAGGCTGCAAAAAAGTGTCACACATGTGGTATCGCCGTATTCAGAGGAAGTTGAGGAATGTGTTTTGTGGTGTCATTTTACATATACCCATGCTGGGTGAGAGAAATATCTTAGCAAAAGACAACTTTTCCCATTTTTTTATACAAAGTTGGCATTTGACCAAGATATTTATCTCACCCAGCATGGGTATATGTAAAATGACACCCCAAAACATATTCCCCAACTTCTGCTGAATACGGAGATACCACATGTGTGACACTTTTTTGCAGCCTAGGTGGGCAAAGGTGCCCAAATTCCTTTTAGGAGGGCATTTTTAGACATTTGGATACCAGACTTCTTCTCACGCTTTGGGGCCCCTAAAATGCCAGGGCAGTATAAATACCCCACATGTGACCCCATTTTGGAAAGAAGACACCCCAAGGTATTCAATGAGGGGCATGGCGAGTTCATTGAAAAAAAAAAATTGGGCACAAGTTAGCGGAAATTGATTTTTTTAATTTTGTTCTCACAAAGTCTCCCTTTCCGCTAACTTGGGACAAAAATTTCAATCTTTCATGGACTCAATATGCCCCTCAGCGAATACCTTGGGGTGTCTTCTTTCCAAAATGGTGTTATTTGTGGGGTGTTTGTACTGCCCTGGCATTTGAGGGTCTCCGCAATCATTACATGTATGGCCAGCATTAGGAGTTTCTGCTATTCTCCTTATATTGAGCATACGGGTAATGAGATTTTTTTTTTCCGTTCAGCCTGTGGGCTGAAAGAAAAAAATGAACGGCACAGATTTCTTCATTCGCATCGATCAATGTGGATGAAAAAATCTCTGCCAAAAAAAGAAAAAGGAGGGGAAAGGCGTCTGCCAGGACATAGGAGCTCCGCCCAACATCCATACCCACTTAGCTCGTATGCCCTGGCAAACCAGATTTCTCCATTCACATCAATCGATGTGGATGAATAAATCATTGCCAGGATTTTTTTTTTTATATATACAAAGTGTTTGCCAAAGTATATGAACACCGCCACCTCCTCAGCTCATATGCCTCGGCAAACGTATCTTTTACTGCAGAGGAGAAATCTCGTCTTGCAGCGCCGCATACACCGACTTGTGTGTAATCTGACAGCAGCGCAATGCTTCTGTCCGAATGCACATCAGTGCTGCAGCTAGTCGATCGGTTGGTCTACCTGGAAGGTAAAAAAAACAAAACAAAAAAGAAAAAACCAGGCCGCAACGCAATAACTTTATTAACTTTAGAACAGAACATATTAACTTTTTTAAACTTTTTTAACTTTTTTACTTACCGGTAATTTTTTTTTTGTTTCGTTTTTTTTACCTTTATAGAACAAACCTCTCCTTCCCCATGGGACAATGTGCAAAGCGCAAATCGCCCAAAGATGTGGCGAAGTACGTTATGCACTTTATCCCAGGTGAAAGGAGAGGTTTGCAGCAGCTGAGAGTAAAAGGGCCCTAATAGCCCTGTGTGCCTGTCCTGGTGAGATGCGATCCCTATGCTAGGTGTACCTGTGTGTGGTACTTCCGGAAACACTCTCCATGGCATAGGGCAGGGTGGTCAGGACAGTCAGGACAGAAATAGCGGGTGTCACGCCTTATTCCACTCCTGCTACAGACACGACATCTTTTTCGGGGTGACGGTTGGGTTGAGGTACCAGGAACGACACTGGGGAAATGTCGCTCGTGTAGACGGCTAACTACACTGGTGGATGGGGCCACGGAACCTCCTGGATATAGGAGGTTCTCGATGATCTCTTCCTGGAATTTAAGGAAGGATCCTGTTCTCCCAGCCTTACTGTAGAGAACAAAACTATTATACAGCGCCAATTGAATTAAATATACAGACACCTTCTTATACCAGCGTCTGGTTCTGCGGGAAACTAAATATGGAGACAACATCTGGTCATTGAAGTCCACCCCTCCCATGAGCGCATTATAGTCGTGGACACAGAGGGGCTTTTCAATGACACGGGTTGCTCGCTCAATTTGGATTGTCGTGTCTGCGTGAATGGAGGAGAGCATGTAAACGTCACGCTTGTCTCTCCATTTCACCGCGAGCAGTTCTTCGTTACACAAGGCAGCCCTCTCCCCCCTTGCAAGACGGGTGGTTACAAGCCGTTGGGGGAAGCCCACGCGACTAGTTTGCGCGGTGCCACAGGCGCAAATCCGTTCTAGAAACAAATGCCTAAAGAGGGCCACACTTGTGTAAAAATTGTCCACATAAAGATGGTACCCCTTGCCGAATAAGGGTGACACCAAGTCCCAGACTGTCTTCCCACTGCTCCCCAGGTAGTCAGGGCAACCGACCGGCTCCAGGGTCTGATCTTTTCCCTCATAGATCCGAAATTTGTGGGTATAGCCTGTGGCCCTTTCACAGAGCTTATACAATTTGACCCCATACCGGGCACGCTTGCTTGGGATGTATTGTTTGAAGCCAAGGCGCCCGGTAAAATGTATTAGGGACTCGTCTACGCAGATGTTTTGCTCGGGGGGTATACAAATCTGCAAATTTCTGGTTGAAATGGTCTATGAGGGGCCGAATTTTGTGGAGCCGGTCAAAAGCTGGGTGGCCTCTGGGACGGGAGGTGGTGTTGTCGCTAAAATGCAGGAAACGGAGGATGGCCTCAAATCGTGCCCTGGACATAGCAGCAGAGAACATGGGCATGTGATGAATCGGGTTTGTGCACCAATATGACCGCAATTCATGCTTTTTTGTCAGGCCCATGTTGAGGAGAAGGCCCCAAAAAATTTTAAGTTCGGAAACTTGGACTGGTTTCCACCGGAAAGGCTGGGCATAAAAGCTTCCCGGGTTGGCGGATATAAATTGTGTGGCATACCGGTTTGTCTCTGCCACGACTAAGTCCAAGAGCTCCGCAGTCAAGAACAGCTCAAAAAATCCCAGGGCCGAACCGATTTGAGCCGTCTCAACCCGAACTCCAGACTGGGCGGTGAAAGGGGGAACTACAGGTGCGGCTGAAGTTGGTGACTGCCAATCAGGGTTTGCCAGCACCTCAGGGATTCTAGGGGCTCTACGGGCCTGTCTGCGCGGTGGCTGCGACGGGGTAACTAGTGCACGTGCCACCGTACCAGCTTCAACTGCCCTTCTGGTGCTCGCCACGTCACCATGTTGTACGGCAGTGCTGGTACTAGGTCCAGGGAGGGCTGCGCTGCTGGTGTATGCCTCACCACGTGATCCGGCAGCGACAGCCCCACTCTGCTGCTCTTGAAGCGGATCCTGCATAACCTGTGGTCTAGCGACACGGGGCCGGGTACGCCTGGTGCTGCCAGGGACCTCAACCTCCTCGTCCGAACTTTGGGTCAGAGAGCCACTGCTTTCTACAGGTTCATATTCTGACCCGCTAGATTCGTCAGATGAGGGTTCCCACTCCTCATCTGACTGGGTCAGAATCCTGTAGGCCTCTTCAGAAGAATACCCCCTGTTTGACATTTTGGACTACTAAATTTAGGGGTATTCCCTGAGACTACCCAAGAAAAAAAGCAAGCCTGTCTTACAAAGGGGAGGCTAGCGAAGTACCGGAGGACGCTGCGGTTGATAAAAAATATCAAAACTGATTTTTTTATCGCCGCAGTGCGTGTAAAATGAATGTGCAGTGATCAAAAAAATATATATTTTTTGTCACTGCGGTGGGGCGGGCGTGGGTGAACGCACGTGTGGGCGACCGATCAGGCCTGATCGGGCAAACACTGCGTTTTGGGTGGAGGGCGAGCTAAGGTGACACTAATACTATTATAGATCTGACCGTGATCAGTTTTGATCACTTACAGATACTATAAAAGTACAAATGCTGATTAGCGATACGCTAAACAGCGAATAAGTGACTGCAGTGCAGTGGGCTGGGCGCTAACTCACGCTAAACTACCTAACCAAGGGGCCTAAACTATCCCTAAAACCTAACAGCCAATACTAGTGGAAAAAAAAAAGTGACAGTTTACACGGATCACTTTTTTTACTTTCACTGGTGATTGACAGGGGCGATCAAAGGGGTGATCAAAGGGTTAATTGGGGTGCAGGGGGGTGATCTGGGGCTAAGGTGTAGTGTTTGGTGTACTCACAGTTCAGTCTGCTTCTCTGCTGGATCCAACCGACGAAAAGGACCAGCAGAGAAGCCATATAACAGATCATATTTACTAATATGATCTGTTATATGACTTGTGATTGGATTTTTTGAAAATCGCCAGCCTGCCAGCCAATGATCGTTGCTGGCAGGCTGGTGACGAAATACTTCTTTAACTTTTGCCGGCCCGCGATGCGCATGCGTGGGCCGGCTTGGAGCGAAATCTCGCGTCTCGCGAGATGACGCGTATATGCGTGATTGTGCGCAGCGCTGCCACCTCCGGAACGCGAATCTGCGTTAGGCGGTCCGGAGGTGGTTAAGCTTGTTAGACACACTGTCATTTCAGAATCAGCTCCCAGTGTCTTAGTTGTTGTTAAAGAGACTTTGTTCATTGCTATACTCTGAGAGACAACATGCAAGAGAGAGGGAGACTCCCCTTATACAGGCGTGCTGCTGAAGACAGGGTAAATGTCTGATTATTGTAAACCCTGAGAGACTACGTGTAAGGAAGAGGGAAACTCCCTTCACACAGGCGTGCCGCGGCAGACAGGGTTAACCCAGAGTTATTTGTTGAATATTACCTTCTTCTGTTCTAAATGTTATCTGTTATTTACTTCCAGTTTTACAGTAAAATCTTATCTTAAGAAAAAAACGCTTCCAGTTTCCTGCACTTTACACATTAATACTGTTTCATATTATTGAACTGCATTTATATGTTTATTGGAGTGTTTTCTGTTCATTTGCACTGTTAATACAGCATATCTGCACTGCATTGTGGAAAGGGTTAATGTACAGCCAGCTAATACGGAGAGACTTTATGACTTTCTGACACACTGACCTTCTGACTGCCTGGTTTAGCTCTGTCTGGAAAAACTCTATACAAGTTTATGGCAGACTAAAATTGTAACAATGTTTCTGTTTAGGCTGTGCTTCTCCACTATACCCCACACACTAGAAGATTCTAGTTCAGCTACAAACTGTATATCAGGAGAGCAGTTAATGCCCTTAGTGATCTGCAGATAGGGACTGGTATTTAGTAAAAAGAGACTCTGCCAGGCAGCATGAGTGACCAGAAGAAGACAGTGAGATGCGGATGCTGAACCACGGACCCTGGATCACAAGCCCTGTGATCAAGGAGCCAGCTGGATGACTGAGCCACAGACCCTGGGCCACCAGCCTTTGGCCAGGGTAACAACCTTCTGAGAAAGTGACAGCTAGTTCAGGCCTTTCCTCAGAGCAGAGCTTTCTTCTCCCAGGGAGGAGAAGCCAGCTCAGTACATTGCCTGCATTGTTTTGCACTTGATTTCCTCTAGTAAAAAAGCACATTGACCCTGACTCTCTGGACTTATTTCCTATTAGGGTGAACCGTGCTTTACCATCCCTTCCAGAGAGCAGCCACACGTTGGGACACTTCAAAAGTGTCCATGGGACCCAGAGTAGTGTTGGTACCACCCCAAATCTGGCCACTGCACCTGTTTCCTGGATTTGACCATTTGCTGCTTGACCTCCATTCTGACTCTGCGCTGCACAAACCGGGTCAGCTCTCACCTTGGCCTGTCCCCCTCTTTGCTCTGTACCAGTATTTCTTGACATTGGGTCATCCGTCACTTTAACAGAGACTACTCCAAAATGTAGTGGCTTGGTGGTTCCCATGCAGAAAAGTCCAGATCCCTATATGGGGGTAAGCGTGAAGGCCAGGGTGGGCCACTTAAAAGTAGTCCCAAGTCAAATCTGTTCATGACTCACAGGATCAATGTCTGCTTTGTAAGGCTCCCTGCCTCCCTACACATAAGTCCAGCTATCAGGCTGAGTTCCTCTCCTGCGTGTAGCAAAAAAAGCTTGAGGGGAAATGAGCCAGAACTGATCCCATAGTTTTCTATGGAATCATGCACATACATCCGGTGCATCAGTTGTGATGTCGGATGCCAAGTAGCGCCAGACAGAAACATGTTGCATGATCAGTTTTACTGTCCAGCGCTATCTGTGTACAGACACCAGATCTGTGCACTGAAGTGCAGCACATATAGTGGATATAAAAAGTCTACACACCCTTGTTAAAATGTCAGGTTTCTGTGATGTAAAAAAATGAGACAACGATAAATCATTTCAGAACTTTTTCCACCTTTAATGTGACCTATAAACTGTACCACTCAATTGAAAAACAAACTGAAATCTTTTAGGTGGGGGTAAGAAAACAAAAAAATGAAAATAATGTGGTTGCATAAGTGTAATGTAGCTTACATAACTGGGGATGTAGCTTTGTTCTGAATTAAGCAATCACATTCAAAATCATGTCTGCCATCATTTAAAGTGCCTCTGATTAACCCCAAATAAAGTTCAGCTGCTTTAGTTGGTCTTTCCTGAAATTTTCTTAGTCGCATCCCACAGCAAAAACTGCTGCTTAGGGTTTGCCCAGGGTGTTCAGGTTTAGGCACGAGGGCATGTGCATATCCACCTTAAGGGTATGCACATGGGCACAGCAGTTTAGGGAAAGCTTTTAGGGATCGCTAGGAGGTGACCCTTTTCTTGTGTTTGGTTATTTCCCCACTTACCTACCTATCGTGACATTTTAACCCGCTATGGATGCCTTGTTTGATCGCATGCAGGGATTAGCGATGGACATTTCTGATCTCCGCAGTTCTGTTGCACGGTGTCAGAATGCTCTGGCGTCTGGCGCTGTTGGAGGAAATCAGGTCTGCTTAGAGCCTAAAGTCGCTCTCCCTGATAGGTTCTCAGGGGGTGGTGATGACTTTATTCGGTTCAGGGAGTCCTGCAGGTTGTATTTTCATCTACAGCCGATGTCATCTTTTGACGAGAATCAAGTGGGTCTCATTATATCTCTGCTCAAAGGGGACGCGCAGTCCTGGGCTTTTTATCTGCCGACCGGTTCACCATCCCTCTGGTCGGTGGATGAATTTTTTAGAGCCTTGGGCTTGATTTATGATGACCCAAACCGGGTCTCTATGGCTGAATCTAAGCTGTGCAGTTTGTTACAGGGAGAACGTACTGCGTAGTCGTATTGTGCAGAATTTAGAAGATGGGCAACTGACTCGGGGTGGAATGATCCTGCACTCCGGAGTCAGTTTTGTCAGGGGCTATCTGAGAGGTTGAAAGATGCCCTTGCTTTTCATGAGTATCTTGATTCATTGGAGACGGCCATGTCTTTGGCAGTGCGGCTTGATAGACGTCTTAGAGAAAGGTATAAGACTCCTCTAGAGCGGGGGGGCCCGTCTGTAAGTGGATCCATCCCACCTAGCCCCCGGGGTAATATGACTTTTGAATCTGGGGCTGGAGAGGAGCCTATGCAGTTTGGCCAGGTTTCCTTTCGCTCAGATGATAGGGATTTTAGGAAGCTGAATAAGCTATGTTACTTCTGTGGAAAAGAAGGTCATTTTGTTTGTGCATGTCCTTTTGTTAAACCTCAAAGCGGTAATGAAAAACTACAGAGGTATTCACATAAAGAGAAAAAGAAGACTTCCCTGACTCTTGGTAGTGTGAATGGGGAGTCTGATTCTCCCTGCAATACCCGTTTCCTCCTGCCTGCCATGGTGACTCAGGAAATTTTGAGGTATTTGATGAAAGTGGTGCGGGGGTAAACCTTATTGATTTTCAGTTTCTCCAAAATTTTGGTTTAAGAACTAGCACTTTAGATAAAGAGATACCAGTGTTTGCTATTAATTCCTCCCCTCTCTCACAAAAGAATCTCACTCATATTGTTCATGACATTCAGTTAAGGGTGGGTGATTCACATGTTGAGTCCATTTCTTGTTTTGTTATGAAGGGCTTGCCCGCTCCGATGGTTCTGGGTTTACCGTGGTTGATAAAGCATAACCCTACTATTGACTGGCAAACAAGACAAATCAGTAGCTGGAGTGAATTTTGTTCGGACAACTGTCTTTGTGCTTCTATCTCAGGGGTGTCAACTACGGTCCTACCTCAGTTTCTCTCTGATTTTGCGGACGTATTCTCGGAGGGTGAAGCTCAGGAGCTGCCTTCCCATCGAGAATATGATTGTCCGG
The DNA here is from genome assembly GCF_905171765.1 of Bufo bufo. NCBI lineage: Eukaryota > Metazoa > Chordata > Amphibia > Anura > Bufonidae > Bufo > Bufo bufo. Next base: position 604,754,144 of record NC_053390.1, read on the forward strand.
TCAATCGCATCCCTGGAGCTAAACTGCCAAAATCTCGACTATACAACCTTTCCCAACCCAAAAGAGAAGCTATGCGGAAGTATATTGCAGAGATTTTGGCAAAGGAACATATTAGGCCATCTAAGTCCCCTGTGGCCGTCGGCTTCTTTTTCGTATAAAAGAAAGACGGATCACTTAGACGTGTTTAGATTGAATTTTAGAGGAATTGAATCTTATTACGGTCCGTGATCCGTATCCCCTTCCTTTGATTTCTGATCTATTTGATCAAATTGTCGGAGCCAAGGTGTTCTCCAAGTTGGATTTAAAAGGAGCTTAAAACTGATCAGAATCGGGAAGGAGATGAGTGGAAAACGGCCTTCAATACACTCGAAGGTCATTTCGAGAATCTAGTCATGCCCTTTGGTTTAACTAATGCGCCAGCGGTCTTTCAGCGATTTGTCAATGATATTTTCCATCATTTAGTGAAAGGTTCATTGTTATTTACCTTGATGATATACTAATTTACTCACCCGATTTGGAGACCCATCGGAATCACGTGAGACAGGTGTCGATCCTTCGGGAGAATAAATTGTATGCAAAATTGGAAAAATGTGTATTTGCTGTCCAGGAGCTACCATTTTTAGGATACCTGCTTTCTGACTCTGGTTTCGTATGGACCCCGAAAAGGTCCGGGCGGTACTGGAATGGGACCGGCCTGAGAATCAGAAAGTTCTAATGCGGTTCTTGGGTTTTACCAATTACTACAGAAAATTCATCTTGAATTATTCCACCATTGTAAAACCTTTGACAGATATGACTAAAAAAGGCCCAGACTTTTCTGTCTGGTCGGATGAGGCATTACAGGCCTTTTCTGCTATAAAGAAATGTTTTACGTCTGCTCCCATTCTGATGCAACCTGATGTGTCTTCTTGATGCATCAGAAGTGGGGGTCGGAGCAGTTCTGTCGCAGGGTCCATCCCCTAGCAAATGGCGTCCGTGTGCTTTTTTCTCCAAGAAACTCTCGGCCGCTGAAAGAAATTATGATGTAGGAGTTAGAGAGTTGCTGGCCATTAAATTTGCCTTTGAAGAATGGCGTCATTGCTTGGAGGGGGCTACTCATCCTATTACGGTATATACTGACCACAAGAATTTGGCTTACTTGCAGTCTGCTAAGCGCCTGAATCCTAGACAGGCTAGATGGTCACTGTTTTTTTACTAGGTTCAATTTTGTGGTCACCTTTCGCCCTGGGGTTAAAAACGTCAAGGCAGATGCGTTGTCACGTAGTTTTCCTGGGGGAAGTCATTCGGAGGATCCTGCTCCGATTTTGACTGATGGGGTGGTGGTTTCCGCTCTGTACCCCGAGTTGGAGATGGAGGTGTTGGGGGCCCAGGAGGAGGCTCCTGATTCTTGTCCTCCAGACAAGTTGTTTGTTCCTGCTAAACTGCGATACAAGGTGTTCAAGGAACATCATGATACAGTCCTTGCGGGACATCCTGGAAGCAAATCCACCATAGATCTTATTTCCCAGAGATTCTGGAGTCCAGGGTTGTTCAAGGGTGTGGAGGGTTATGTGACAGCTTGTGAGACCTGTGCACGCGCAAAGGTGGCTCACACTCGGCCTTCAGGATCCCTTCTTCATTTATCCATCCCGTCTCATCCTTGGACGCATTTGTCCATGGACTTTATTACCGATTTACCGAGTTCCTCTGGGAAAACTGTGATTTTCGTGGTAGTGGACCGCTTCAGTAAGATGGCCCACTTTGTACCGTTGCCTAGCTTGCCCAATGTCAAAACTCTCGCTCAGGTTTTTATCGATAACATTGTGAAACTACATGGCATTCCCTCTGATGTGGTGTCTGATAGGGGGACGCAATTTGTTTCCAGGTTTTGGAGGGCGTTCTGCTCCCGTCTTGGAATTCAACTGTCTTTTTCATCGGCTTTTCATCCCCAGTCGAATGGTCAGACAGAGCGCACTAACCAAAACCTGGAGACCTATTTGAGGTGTTTTGTTGCCGAGAACCAGGATGATTGGTCCTCGTTCTTGTCTCTAGCCGAATTTGCCTTGAATAACCGTAGACAGGAGTCCACTGATAAGTCGCCATCTTTTGGCGCATATGGTTTTCACCCACAGTTTGGTACTTTTTCTGGGACTGGATCTTCTGGGATGCCAGAAGAGGAGAGATTCTCTTCCACCTTGTCATCTATCTGGTGGAAGATCCAAGTTAATTTGGAAAAGATGGGTGAAAGATATAAACAGATGGCTGACAAGAGACGTATGACTGGTCCAGACCTGTGTGTGGGTGATTCGGTGTGGTTGTCCACTAGAAACATTAAGCTGAAGGTACTATCTTGGAAATTGGGTCCTTACAAAATCAAAATCTCTGCGATTGTCAACCCGGTAGCATTTCGTCTGGATCTTCCGCAGACCTAGAAGATCCATAATGTGTTTCACAGGTCTTTATTAAATAAATATGTGGAACCTGTGGAACCATCTCCATTGCCACCTCCCCCTGTCCTGGTGGATGGCAATTTGGAGTTTGAAATCTCTAAGATTCTCGACTCTCGTGTTCTTCGGGGTTTCCTCCAGTACCTGGTGCACTGTAAAGGATACGGTCCCGAGGAAAGAATGTGGGTTCCGGCTGCTGATGTCAGTGCTAGCCGCCTGGTGAGGGCCTTTCACAGGGCACACCTGGATAAAGTTGGTCCGGGGTGTCCAGAGGTCACCCGTAGAAGGGGGGGCACTGTCACGCCTTGCCCTGTGAATGTGCGGAGATCTGTCAGACTGACTGCACATATCTGACTTTTTTGTTTGTTTTGATTTGGGTTTGAGCTGGATCCACCTTCCCTCAGGTGTACTGGGTTTCATTGTTAGTGAGGCTATTTATCCCTCCTTCCCCCAGAGGCCTGTGCGGGTTATAGTTCTTTTCTGGGAGCTCTTGATTTGTGGTGGATCGTCTACTTCAGCTCTGCGCAAGATAAGTCCTCTCCTTCCTTTCCCTTTGTGTGTTTTATCTAGGACTCTAGGGAGACGCTTGCTTCTTTCTGGTTTGAAGAAGCAGGTTGCCTCTTCCCTTTTCCCTGCTGCTTAGGGTTTGCCCAGGGTGTTCAGGTTTAGGCACGAGGGCATGCGCATATACACCCTAAGGGTATGCACATGGGCACAGCAGTTTAGGGAAAGCTTTTAGGGATTGCTAGGAGGTTACCCTTTTCTCCCTAGCTTTCGGGCCTAGTCGTTTGTTCTGTTTGTTTTCCCGTGTTTGGTTATTTCCCCGCTTACCTATCTATTGCGACACCTTTCTTACAAAGAAAAACATCCAAGCCAGGCTACACTTTGCAAAAACACATCTGAAGTCTCCAAAAAGCATATGGGAAAAGGTGTTATGGTCTGATGAAACTTTTTGGCCATAATTCCGAAAGATATGTTTGCCACAATAACAACACTGCACATCAACAATGGAACACCATACCCACAGTGAAGCATGGTGGTTGCAGCATCATGCTTTGGGGCTGTTTTTCTTCAGCTGGAACTGGGGCCTTAGTTAAGCTAGAGGGAATTATGAACAGTTCCAAATACAAGTCAATATTGGCACAAAACCTTCAGGCTTCTGCTAGAAAGCTAAACATAAAGAGGAAGTTCATCTTTCAGCATGACAATGACCCAAAGCATACATCCAAATCAACAAAGGAATGGCTTCACCAGAAGAAGATTAAAGTTTTGGAATGACCCAGCCAGAGCCCAGACCTGAATCCGATCTGACAGATTTGGAGTGTTTTTGCAAAGAAGAGTGGGCAAATCTTGCCAAGTCAAAATGTGCCAATCCAGAACATTGTATTGCTTCAAAGGCTGGTTAGCACTTGTTTATTTTAACAGGTTATAAATGCACAATGTTTTCAGAGGTTGAAGTGTGAGAAACAAACTCTCCCCAAAACATTTTCTGCTGACCTACATAACTATAAAGAACCATAGAAGTAAGGTTTTGATGACATCTACCTATCTAAATATATATCTACAATGCAAAATAAAGATAAACTAGCACTTCCAAACTATGTATACGGTGGATATAAAAAGTCTATTGAAACACAAACTAAAATCTTTTAGGTAGAGGGAAGAAAAAATATAAAAATAAAATAATATGGTTGCATTGAAGCACCTTTTGATTTTATTACAGCACTCAGTCTTTTTGGGTATCAGTCTATCAGCATGGCACATTTTGACTTGCCAAGATTTGCCCACTCTTCTTTGCAAAAACACTCCAAATCAGTCAGATTGCAAGGGCATCTCCTGTGCACAACCCTCTTCAGATCACCCCACATATTTTTAATCAGATTCAGGTCTGGGCTCTGGCTGGGTCATTCCAAAACTTTAATCTTCTTCTGGTGAAGCCATTCCTTTAATGATTTAGATGTATGCTTTGGGTCATTGTCATGCTGAAAGACGAAGTTCCTCTTCATGTTTAGCTTTCTAGCAGAAGCCTCAAGGTTTTGTGCCAATATTGACTGGTATTTGGAACTGTTCATAATTCCCTCTAGCGTAACTAAGGCCCCAATTCCAACTAAAGAAAAACAGCCCCAAAGCATGATGCTGCCACCACCATGCTTCACTGTGGGTATGGTGTTCTTTTGGTGATGTGCAGTGTTGTTTTTGCGCCAAACATATCTTTTGGAATTATGGCCAAAAAGTTCAACCTTGGTTTCATTAGTCCATAACACCTTTTCCCACATGCTTTTGGAAGACTTCAGATGTGTTTTTGCAAAATGTAGCCTGGCTTGGATGTTTTTCTTCGTAAGAAAAGGCTTTCTTCTTGCCACTCTACCCCATAGCCCAGACATATGAAGAATACGGGAGATTGTTGTCACGTGTTCCACACAGCCAGTACTTGCCAGATATTCCTGCAGCTCCTTTAATGTTGCTGTAGGCCTCTTGGTAGCCTCCCAGACCAGTTTTCTTCTCGTCTTTTCATCAATTTTGGAGGGACATCCAGTTCTTGGTAATGTCACTGTTGTGCCATATTTTCTCCACTTGATGATGACTGTCTTCACTGTGTTCCATGGTATATCTAATGCCTTGGAAATTATTTTGTACCCTTCTCCTGACTGATACCTTTTAACAATGAAATCCCTCTGATGCTTTGAAAACTCTATGTGGACCATGGCTTTTGCTGTGGGATGCGACTAAGAAAATTTCAGGAAAGACCAACTAGAGCAGCTGAACTTTATTTGGGGTTAATCAGAGGCACTTTAAATGATGGCAGGTGTATGCTCCTATTTAACATGATTTTGAATGTGATTGCTTAATTCAGAACACAGCTACATCCCCAGTTATAAGAGGGTGTGCAGACTTATGCAACCACATTATTTTTGTTTGTTTTTTCTTCCCTCCACCTAAAAGATTTCCGTTTGTTTTTCAATTGAGTGGTACAGTTTATAGGTCACATTAAAAGGTGGAAAAAGTTCTGAAATTATTTATCTTTGTCTCATTTTTTTACATCACAGAAACCTGACATTTTAACAGGGGTGTGTAGACTTTTTATATCCACTGTAGGTGGCAGTCCTTTCATTTACTTACCGCTCAGCACCCTGCTCTCCTTCCCTCCTCCAGGCTGGAGCACTGAATGTTGAATCAGGAAGCTGTCTGCTCCCTGCTTCACTATTCAGCCCTGCAGGCACAGATCACACTGCCGGTCTTCGTAGGAGGAGCCAAGGAATCTGCCTGTGCACTTCTCTAACAGAGCGCTGCAGCACGATCTGTGCCTGCAGGGGAGTGCTGCAGGTGATCTGATAATCAGAAATGGGACAAGGTGAGTAGTTACTGTTTTTTTATTTATTTATTAACACTGAGGGGCACAATGTGAGCATTACTACTGTGGAGGAGGCACAGGGAGGAAATTACTACCATGAAGGTGCATAACAACTATTATGGGGGCACAGAGCGGGCATATCTACTGTGAGGGAAGTTACAGTGAAGGCATTACTACTCTGAGGGGGGGGGGGGGGCAGAGAGAGCATAGCTACTGTGAAGCGCTAAGGGGCACAGAGAGAGAGCATAACTACTGTGAAGGGGACACAATGAAGGGATAACTACTGTGAGGGGGCACAATGTAGGCATAACTACTGTGAAGGGGCACAATGAGGGCATAACTACTGGGGGGGAGCACAGTGTGGGCATAACTACCATGAGGGGGGCACAATGAGGGCATAACTATTCTGAAGGAGGCACAGAGAGGGCATAACTACTGTGAGGAGGCGCAACGAGGGCATAACTACTATGAGGGGAGCACAGAGAGGGCATATCATGCTAGATTGTAAAATCGATTGGGGACAGCATGATGCAAATGTCTGTAAAGTCCTGCTGAATATATGTTAGCGCTATATAAGTCATTAAAATAAATAAATATCTACTGTGAGGGGGCACAGTGAGGGCATAACTACTCTGAAGGGGTCACAGAGAGGGCGTATCTACTGTGAAGGGGCATAACAACTGTTATGGGGTACAGAGAGAGCATAACTCCTGTGAAGGTGGCACAATAAAGGGATAACTACTGTGTGGGGCACAATGTGGGCATAACTACTGTGAAGTGGGCACAATGAAGGCATAATTACTGTGAGGAAGGTATAATGTGCGCATAGCTACTGTGAGGGGGCACAATGTGGGCATAACTACTGGGAGAGGGGCACAATGAGGGCATAAATACTGTGAAGGGGCACAAAGAGGGCATAACTACTGTGAGGGGGCACAATGAAGGCATAACTACTGTGAAGGGGCACAATGAAGGGATAACTACTGTGAGGGGCAGCACAATGAGAGCATAACTACTGTGAAAGGGGCACAGTGTGGGCAAAACTTCTGTGAGGGAGCACAGTGTGGGCATAACTACTGTGAGGGGGCACAGTGTGGGCATAACTAATATGAAGGGGCACAATGTAGCGATGTCCTGTGGAGAGAAAAAAAGCTGTGGTGTGACTTCCAGTTTTGCACCTGCAGGAAGCACCACCATGGGAAATTTGCAGTGTTAAATATCCATGCAGTGATCATAGCATAATATAGCATAAAATGTTCTCCTTATTTGTATCAACTGTTGTCATTTGATCTTGTTGCTTCACAATTGTCATGACTCCATGAGGGTGAAATAATAGCAGGGGTTGTCTTTTCTTTCATTTGCTACACATAACATGGCACATACACCTCTAGTCAATGTCTTTGCAGATAAGAAGGAAATGTACGAACACTGCTTTGTCACCTAGGGAGACTCTTAAAGTAGGCTTGAGGGAATACTTTTATATAATACGGAACATTATCAGGTACAGACATGTTAAAAAAGAAGATTAAGTGCTTAAGGTGGGGCTAGATTGTAACAAGCTGCTATTTCATTCTGTAGCATGTGTTGCTAGTGGATGTCCCTTTGAGTGATCCGACCTCAAAAGAAAAGAAAAGCACAAATGCCTTGGTAAATAAAGTACTTTACAGCTCATTTACTTTAATGAGAGAGTGGTGACATTTTCGTCAGCAAAGCAGACAGACATCTTTGTCACATTCTGCTACAATAAAGCAATCATAATACAGAATACAGTCTGCTAGAATCGTGCTATCATTATAAATAGAGATGAGTGAATTTCAAGTTATAAAATTCGTTCACGCTTCGTTTGGTGGTCAAGGCAGAATTGCGTTATGGATTCCGTTACCACGGACCATATCGCAATTCTATGACTGAATGCATAACAGAATGGCTTTAGAGGCATTCCGTTATTCATTCCGTCATTATAGAAGTCTATGTCCGGCATAATGGATCCGTCCCGTTTCATTTATGCAGGAGAGGACTCCCCTGCATAACGGAAACGGGACGGATCAGTTTTGCAGCCCATAGACTTCTATTATGATGGAAGGATTAACGGAATGCCTCTAGAGATGAGCTAATTTTTAAAACATTCGATTTGCCGTTTCGCTAATTTTTTTCGGAAAAAATTTGGATCGGTCCGAATATATTTGCGGCGAATTACGTAAAAAAACTGCTATTTTGGGGCTGGACAGTCTTTATAGTGGTGTAGAAGACTGTGCCTTGTAGTGACACGAATAGGGAGTCTGCTTTGGTAGTAAAATAATACTGTGAGTCCGTATGACATGCAGATGACAGGCGTCGCTCTTAGAATCACTGCACACTTCAATTATTAGGGCAGTCACAGGGCCAAAACTGAACAAATAACTCAAGTATGAACTCAGCCTTACAGGTCAATGTTAGCGTCTAGAAGAAGCGCACTCCTTTTACACCGTCATCAGCTGATTCCACATAGATGTCTACAGACCCTTTTCTATTAAACGCTTATACAAGTAGAGCCCCCCCGACAGAGTGGAGAGGGTGTCAGCAGTAAGTATGTGTTGACGTCAATGATTAATTTGCCCTTCCTCTGATCCATCAGAACAATAACCCACAAAAACTGATCCTGTCTGGGGAGCATATGCCTTCACTCGGTCAGCATTTGCTCAGTGATCCATCAGTTTTGCTTTTGGCTACCAAATCATAAGCCAATTCTGATGGGACCATACAGGCCTTACAGCTGCTACACAGACAGGATCCGTTGTGCATCTCATTTTTTCTTCCTTCTGACAAATCAGGTTTGGCACTCGGGGCGGGTCCTTTCTCTTGCACCCCCCCCCCCCCCCCCATACTTAAAAAAAAATTGTTCCCCTTCACAGTAGTATTGCCTTCATTGTACTACCTTCACAGTAGTTTTGTACAGATGTGTGCCCCCTCACAGTAGTTATGCCCACATTGTGCCCCCCTCACAGTAGTTATGCCCTCTCTGTGCCCCTTTCACAGTAATAATCCCCAATGTGCCCCCTTCACAGCAAAAATCCCCATTGTATAGTAATAATCCCCATTGTGCCCCCTGTATAGTAATAATGCCCATTGTGCCCCCTTCACAGTAATAATGCCCATTTTGCCCCTTCACAGTAATAATGCCCATTGTGCCCCCTTAATAGTAGTAATGCCCACTGTGCTAGTAATGCCCTCTGTGCCCCCTCCATAGTAGAAATCCCCATTGTGCCGCCTTCACAGTAATAATGCCCACTGTGCCCCCTTCATTGTAGTAATGCCCTCTGGCTCTGTGCCCCCTCCATAGTAGAAATGCCCATTATGCCCCCTTCACATTAGTAATGCCCTCTGTGCCCCCAGACCCCAGCTGTTTCAAGAGAGGGCAGCACTCATATGAGAGCTGCTTTCTCTGTTCTGTTCACCTGCTCGCTGTAGCATTTCAGTGATGAGCAGGTAAACAGAGCAGAGAAGGCAGTGCTCATGCAAAAAAAAAGGCAGACAACCCTTTTAAAGACATACTTGGAAAACATTACATACAGCGCTACAGAACATACAGGGTAATACAGCGCCACATATGTACCTCTCACATCCAGTGACTTCTCTTCTCTGATGTAGATATTCTCTTTCCTCTTCTTCTCCTGTTAGACCAGACCGCCATGGTGACTTCTTTCAGCTGCGCCTCGTCTCTGCAGAGTTTAACAAACAGACATCTTATTTTCCTACTTTTCCATCCTCCTACTCACCTTCTCAACACCCCATCCTGCCACCCCCAATACTGTGTCCACTGTGCTCCCCAATACTTTCCTGCAGAAACAGTCCCCCTGAAAATACTGGTACCACACAGATAGCCTGTCAGTACAAAAACAACCTTTGTTTTGTGCGCTAGTACAAACAATCACCCCCTTCCTTTCAGATCAGACCCCCATATAAAACCCTAAATGAGATCCCCCCATCTCAGACCAAACCCCCTTTAGACCTCTATGTCAGACCCCATATAAGACCCCGGTTTTAAACCTCAGATCAGACCCCTATTAGACCTCCATGTGAGACCCCGACCCAATATCAGACCTCAGATAAGACCCCCATTAGACCTCCAGACCCACATATCAGACCTCAGACCAGACCCCCATATCAGACCTACCATTAGACCGCTAGACTCCCACTAGACCTCCAGACTCCCACTAGACCTCCAGACCCCCCAGTCAGACTTCCAGACCCCCCAGTCAGATCTCCAGACCCCCCATTAGACCACTCCAGACCCCCAATCAGACCTCCTGACCCTACACCAGTCAGACCTCCTGACCCCCCCAGTCAGACCTCCTGACCCCTCCAGTCAGACCTCCTGACCCCCCCAGTCAGACCTCCTGACCCCCCCAGTCAGACCTCCTGACCCCCCCCAGTCAGACCTCCAGACCCCCTAGTCAGACCTCCAGACCCCCCAGTCAGACCTCCAAACCCCCCATTAGACCTCTCCAGACCCCCATTATACCTCTCCAGACCCACCATTAGACCTCCAAATCAGACCTCAGATCAGACTGTAAAATAATAAAGTAACTTACCTCTCCTGTCGCCACTCTCCCTGTCCTGGCTGTCTTCTCTTCTCAGGGCCGGCGCTGCAGTCACCTGACCTCCAGCAGCGTCAGTTCAAGGTGCGCTCTGTACGTCCTGACACTGCAGGCAGCCAGGACACAGCAGCGCCGGCCCTGAGAAGAGCAAGCAAGAGGAGGAGTAAGTACTGTAGAGCACTCACTAGTATTCCCTTTCTTATAAAGGGAAAAACAATGAGCGCTTCCATCTGTATTGATGGAAGCGCTCATTGCTTCTGTTCTGGTGGCACCCGTCCCCCCTGGGCACGCCATTGGGCAGCAGCAGCATCAGGAGACCACAGAGTGGCAAGGTGACATAATGTGGAAATGGCAGCAGCAGCAGCAGGATACCACAGAGTGGCAAGGTGACATAGTGTGGAGATGGCACCAGTAGGAGGATACCACAGAGTGGCATGGTGACATAGTGTGGAGATGGCAGCAGCAGGAGGATACCTCAGAGTGGCAAGGTGACATAGTGTGGATATGACAGCAGCAGCAGGAGGATACCACAGAGTGGCAAGGTGACATAGTTGTCACCTCCAGTTCTGTGAGAAGATCTGGCAGACGTTCTTCTCTACCTCTTGTATGATGTTCTTTGTTTTGGTTTCACTTTATCATCTCCTTTCCTTCTGCCAGGTGTCACTTATTTCGACTAATTGTCTTCCTTTATAATCCCTCCCATACTGCCTCACTTTGCGGTTTATACTACTTCCTGGATGAGGTGTTCACTGCTGGAGGCTGCTTCTGCTGTTTGTTCAGATAAGTCATTTACTTTATTGTGTTTCCTTGCTGGCTTGATTCTAGGTGACCCTGACTCCGTCCGTATTAAGTGCAGGGAGCCGGTGGTCGTGTCCCCTCACTATTATAGGGTTTTCAGGTGTCACACAGTATTAGGTATGTGGGCATGCAATCGTCTACCATACAGACCCTTGCATGTGCATAGAAGTCAGGGAGAGCTCGTAGGGTTTTATAGGGCTAACCTATAAGCTCCTTAGTTTGGGATCAAGGCAATCGCTCGTTTATTTATATGTTCCAGCTATCTGCTAACTTCATCCGTGACAATAGTGTGGAGATGGCAGCAGCAGGAGGATACCACAGAGAGGCATGGTGACATAGTGTGTAAATGGCATCAGCAGCAGCAGGAGGATACCTCAGAGTGGCAAGGTGACATAGTGTGGATATGGCAGCAGCAGCAGGATACCTCAGAGTGGCAAGGTGACAGTGTGGATATGGGAGCAGCAGCAGGAGGATACCTCAAAATGGCAATGTGACATAGTGTGGAGATGGCATCAGCAGCAGGATCAGGAGACCACAGAGTGGCAAGGTGACATAGTGAGGATATGGCAGCAGCAGGAGGATACCTCAGAGTGGCAAAGTGACATAGTATGGAGATGGCAGCAGCAGGATACCACAGAGTGGCAAGGTGACATAGTGTGGCTATGACAGCAGCAGCAGAAGGTTACCACAGAGTGGCAAGGTGACATAGTGTGGAGATGGCAGCAGCAGCAGGAGGATACCACAGAGTGGCAAGGTAACATAGTGTGGATATGGCAGCAGCAGCAGGATACCTCAGAGTGGCAAGGTGACATAGTGTGGAGATGGCAGCAGCAGTATCAGGAGACCACAGAGTGGCAAGGTGACATAGTGTGAATATGGCAGCAGCAACAGGAAGATACCACAGAGAGGCAAGGTGACATAGTGTGGAGATAGCAGCAGCAGGAGGATACCACAGAGTGGCAAGGTGACATAGTGTGGATATGGCAGCAGCAGCAGAAGGATACCTCAGAGTGGCAAGGTGACATATGTGGAGATGGCAGCAGCAGGAGGATACCACAGAGTGGCAAGGTGACATAATGTGGATATGGCAGCAGCAGTAGGAGGATACCACATAGTGGCAAGGTGACATAGTGTGGAGATGGCAGCAGCATCAGGAGACCACAGAGTGGCAAGGTGACATAGTTCGGATATGGCAGCAGCAGCTGCATCAGGAGACCACAAAGTGACCCGGTAACAGAGTGGGGTGGTTGGTGGCAATACCAGTACCCACTGACAAAGGTGGGTGAAAGAAGGAGTACTTGGCATCAGATGTGTGGCATCAGGTGGGTTGCAGCATCAGAGTAGTAGCTGAGGCAGGTAGTCAGAAGAAACTGGTCTCTTTTATCAAAGTGTTGTTGTGGCACCATGGATGATGTAGTCTGATGCATCAGGAATTGGTGGTTGGAAATCCTGGCTGATCCACGCCTGATTCATCTTGACAAAGGTCAGTCTCTCCACATTTTGGGTGGACAGGCGAGTTCTCCTTGGGGAAACTATGGCCCCTGCCGCACTAAACACCCGCTCTGATGCCACACTACTGGCCGGGCAGGACAGCTTTTCCAGGGCAAACTCTGCTAGTTGCGGCCACACATCGAGTTTTGCTGCCCAGTAGTCCGCGGATCTTCAATGTGGGTTGGCAGGGTGCTGTCCAAGTATGCCACCACCTGCTGGTTCAGGTCCTGCTCCAGGTCTACCTGCTGCTGTTGGTGAGTAGTTTCTTCACTATGCGGGTATAGACAGCTACTCATCAGCAACTGTAGACTCAGGCTGCTGCTGATGGAGCTGGTACTGCTCTTGCCACCCCACCCCTCCCCAGCAGCCTTGGCAGTGGATCGTGAGCACAGAGGGCCCCCCGGTCAGACCTGCGAGAGGATGGACGATGGCGCAGATAGGCAGCGGCCAACTGACTACATAGGATGTCTCTGTAGTAGTTCAGTTTGTCCTCCCTCTCAGTGGGTGTAAAAAAGCCCCCCCATTCTGGACCGGTAGCAAGGGTCCAACAAGGTGGAGAGCCAGAAGTCATCCCTTTGCCGAATGGTGACAATTCGACTGTCACTACGCAAGCAAGTGCGCATGCATCAGATAATTTGCGCAAGTGACTCAGAGGGATTCTCTGCTTCCATCTCTACTTCATACTGCCACGGTGTGTCTGGGTCCTCTGTCTCGTCTTCCTCATCGCCCTGGAGCTCCTCTGACTGCTCCTGCTCCTCCTCTCCTGTCACCTGTGTAGAAAAACTACCCATTTGGCTGCACATTGCCTGTGCTCCAATGTCCTCCTCCCCCTCCTCCTCCTCTTCCAGTTCAGCCCCCATAGGGCTCATGTGGCCATGAGATCTAGGCGCCACGTCTCCAGTCCCCTGACCAGCCATTGTTACCAGCATCTGTTCCAGGACATGAAGCAGTGGAATGACTTCGTTCAGCCCATAGTCCTGGCGACTGACAAATAATGTGGTGTCCTCAAAGGGCCTGAGCAAACGACAGGTGTCACGCATGAGCTGCCACTGGCTGACATCAAAGTTACACAGGGGAATACTCCTATCCGCTTGCATCATCAAGAAATCGTTGATGGCCTTTCTCTGTTCATATAGTCGGTCTAACATATGGAGGGTGGAATTCCAACAGGTGGAAATGTCGCATATCAGCCTATGTTGGGGAATGCCGTTCTGCCGCTGCAGCTCAAGGAGGGTGTGCTTTGCGGTGTACGAGTGGCTAAAGTGCATGCAAAGTTTCCTGGCCATTTTTAGGATGTATTGCAGATGGGTGGAAGACTTCAGGAACCGCTTGACAACCAGATTGAACACGTGTGCCATGCAGGAAGTATTGTTATTTTCAAATGGTCACTAGGACCAATAGTTGTCTCTTGGTTGACACGTGTGATAGTTGAAACTAAAACGTAACATTTATTATTTATTGTAAATAAAACATTACACTAAACTGACATTTAAAATTATCAGCTATGCCTGCATATAAATCATGAATTTTATTATCAGTTATGGAGCCCTGGGATAGATATGGAGGTGCTACTGGTCGCTCTGCTCCCTTATTCTGCTAGGCTGCTTTATATTTAGCAGCCAAAGCAGCTTGATTCTATTGCCAGCTCTGTTACTGCACAGTGCTGGGTCTCACGCGATGACTGCTGTGCACTCAACTCCACATTATCTGCCTATCTGGCTACCACTGTCTTAGCAGTTATCAGTGTTGAAACGCAGGCATACACTGTCTAAAATCACATGCTCTACAGGACACTGCCCTCCGACATGTTTCGCCAAATTAACTTGGCGTCTTCAGGGATATCGGCAGTCTGCTGTAGAGGGGGGCGTGACCGGAGCTTATAAGACCTTCCTTCACTGATGTCACAACGTTTGTAACCACTGTGGTTATATATTGTTACTTGTATATTCTGTGGCCTATCAGGGATCTGCTTGTTTCTAATTGTCTCCTCCCCCTTTTTTTCCCCCTTCCTCCAATAACCTCCTCCGTACCTATTGTATTGCGCATGCGTCAGAACCCCAGTTTATGTCGTTGCCGGCGGTTAATACTGCGCATGCTCCTATACTTATATTCGGCCCTCGCTTCTCAGCACTAGATGCGCCGCGTCCTGAGTCCATTCTGCGCCTGCGCCCCACACTTAGGATCGCTCGTATCCACTATGCGCTTGCGCTCCGTCCTGAGCTTGGACCGTTCCGTCAGTTTCACTGTAATTAGTGGGTATCTGCCTGTTCGGTATTTCTACCCATTTGATTCTTATGTATTGTGTATTGTGTACTATTTCTGGAGATACTGAGATAGCAGTTACTCGACTTTAGACATCTCAGCATTTTTTATTTTATTATATTCCTCTGGCAGTGACGATGTTATAATTATTCCTCCTCTATGAGGATGTTGATTTTTTTCTCATATGCTTATTATACAGTCATTTGATCTACATTGCCTAAACTCCAGGCTGCATACCATCACCAGGGCTTTATATTGTGTTTACCTACTGCTGACTGGTCTATTCGTCCATACATTTAGAATTCCATCTCTACACCACTATTTTGATAGTTATAAATAGCATACACAATATTTATTCATTCATAAGTGCTAATTTCTACCTTTTATTTCATTACAGATGACACCCTCCATGTGTGTGCCATCCGCCAGGCTACTCCTAACATGGTAAGTATACGTCTGTTGTATAGGGTTATAAGGGTGGGGGGGGGGGGGGAATTGACACTATTCAGCCGTTCCTCTCCTCTTTTTGGAGTTATGGATATCCCTGAATTTTAAAGCTCCTATTGGTCTTGCCCTATTTTCATATTATACTGCATTTTGTTTATTTGTGTTATAGTGCAAATATTGTTTTAGTTGTCATAGTTTATTAATAGTTATACATGTGATCTCCTCCGTGGGTTCCTTATTAGAGGAAGGATACATATGTAAAGCCCTCATTTAAACCATATGGGGCTAGGCTTTTAAGACGGTATATCCATCTTGTTTCCTCTTGCTGCAGCTTTTTGTCTAAATCTCCCATGCGTGGGCCCATCATCATTTTCTGGATACCCCACACTGTCAGGGTGTCAGTATTGCCGTTATGAACGGTTCTTATATGTCTCGAGAGGGAGGTGTCAGACTCAGTATTTATGGTGCTTAGATGTTTAGATATGCGCCTCCTTAATTCCTGTATAGTTTTGCCTATGTATAACTTGGGACAACCACATTGTATGGCGTAAATTACCCCACTGGATTTACAGTTGATATATTCCCTAATTACGTATTTTTTATTATCTACGGGATTAGTAAATTCCTTTTTTGGTAACATTTTGTTGCAGAAGGTGCACCCGCCACATGGATACGACCCTTTGGTGCTCAGCCATGTCTGTATACGTGGCGTTTTATCTATTGTGAAATGGCTATGCACCAGTTTTTCCTTTAGATTTTGTCCCCTTCTGTACGTGATGGCAGGATGGGGAGGAAGGATTTCTTTTAACTCTTCATCTGCGAGTAAGATGTGCCAGTGTTTTCTGAGTATATTCCGGATTTTATCATGTTGGCTGTCATAGTTACCTATACATCGGACAATCTTCTTGTCCTGTTGTTGTTTTTTAGAATTAGAAAGTAATGAAATTCTGTCACTTTTTTTAGCTTTATTGTACGCTTTGTGTAGTGTTTTTTTCGGGTATCCCCTCGCCATAAATCGGTTGTACAGCAGGTTGCACTCATTTTCAAATCGTTCTTCAGTAGAGCAGTTCCGCCTTGCCCGAAGGTATTGCCCAACAGGGATGCCTTTTTTTAAGGTGGTTGGATGGTGGCTATTCCAGTGGAGTAAGTTGTTTGTAGACGTGGGCTTTCTATATATTGTGGTATTAATGTTGCCACTCATATCTAAAACAATGGTAAGGTCCAAGAAGTTTAGCCTTTTGGTATCTATTTCTGCAGTGAATTTGAGGCCCAAAGTGTTGTTATTGAGTGTTTCTACAAAATTAAAAAACAGTGTTTCAGTGCCCTCCCACAAAGATAAAATGTTGTCTATAAAACAACCCCAATATAGTATGTGCTTAGTGAAGTTATGGTGTTCATCTGTGAAAACTATTCTTTCTTCCCACCACCCTAAAAATAAATTAGCAAAACTTGGTGCACAAATCGTCCCCATTGCGGTTCCGGTGGTCTGTAAATAATATTTATTATTAAAAATAAAATAATTGTGCGTCAACAAGAAGTGAAGAATAGATAGTACAAAATTATTGTGCTCATAATATTGTGTGCCTTTAGTTTGTAAATAGTATTTTATGGCCTCAAGTCCCAGATCATGCCTAATGCTCGTGTAGAGAGCTTCTACATCAAGGCTAGCAATCATTGTTGTTGTACTTACCTGAATGTCTTGAAGTTTGGAAGTATGGCTCAGCCTTCCTTGACGCAGCGCCGACACTATGTTCTTCCCGTTGTTGGTCACCATGGTTCAGATTTTCAGTTGTCGCGGAGAAAGCCAGGATTCGATTTCTTAATAAATCACATGGAGCAGTTCCTCCCCTGTGTGACTCCGTTCGTCAAGGCAAACTAGGTGCAGAACAGCGTGACACCGCCGTGCACATGTGGTATGCTGGAGGGGCACTGTGATTTGTCCCTGCAGTGGAGGCTGAGGACCAGTGGCGTAGGGATCGCCATAGCAACCATAGCAGTGGCTATGGGGCCCTACGCCACTAGGGGGCCCGTCCGACCGCATTCATTTTTTTTTTATTGACACTACACACAGGCAGCCAGGAGGTGGCGTAACTATCGGGGAAGCAGCTGCTTCGGGGCCCAACAGTTTATTTTCAAGTTAGTTAAATATCGATATCTTTACTGTTCAGGGCCCCCTTCACAGCAGCGGTCTTAATGTTCAGGCCCCCTCGCTAATGTGCTCTAATCTTACTGTATTCTAAAGTCTCCTGATGTGTCTGGGATTCGAACCCACACTGTATCACTGTATCAGAGGCAAAGCATTAACCCTCACAGCCATAAAGAAGGCATTGCAACTGATTGAAAAAATTTGACACTTCTACTGTTATAGCTGGCTTATACACATGACAGCTGCCCCAACACACCCAGCACTGCTATATCTCTATATGACAGCTATCCCAGCACACTCAGCTCTGCTATATCTCTATATATGAGCAGCTGTCATGTGTATAGATGTACACTTAGCCAGCTATAACAGTAGAAGTCTAATTTTTTTTCAACCAGCAGCAAGGCATATCTTATGGTCTAGAGGTTAGGTGCTTTGCCTCTGATACAGAAGGTCGTGGGTTCGAATCCCAGCAGAAACCTTTTCTGAAATACAAGCAGTGACTCCATATATGGGCATACAGGGAGGGACACAGGAAGAGGCTGCATCGCATCGCTGACATGGAAGAAGTAGAAGTGTTTATTTTTATTTTTTTTAATACCCGACTGTTACTGCCATGGGGGGAGCGGGGGGCACTTGATACTGGCACATGGGGGGAGGGGGGTTGGCACCTGACCTGATACTGGCACCTGGGGGGGGAGGGGGGGGGGTTGGCACCTGATACTGGCACATGGGGTGGGGGGGGAGAGAGGCACCTGATACTGTGGATGGCACTGTTTAGGGGAGGGGGATCTGTGTATGGCACTATTTAGGGGAGGGGGATCTGTGGATGGCACTATTTAGGGGAGAGGGATCTGTGGATGGCACTATTTAGGGGAGAGGGATCTGTGGATGGCACTATTTAGAGGAGGGGGATCTGTGGATGGCACTATTTAGGGGAGGGGGGATCTGTGGATGGCACTATTTAGGGGAGAGGGATCTGTGGATGGCACTATTTAGGGGAGAGGGATCTGTGGATGGCACTATTTAGGGGAGGGGGATCTGTGGATGGCACTACTAAGGGAGGGGGATCTGTGGATGGCACTATTTAGGGGAGGGGGATCTGTGGATGGCACTATTTAGGGAAGAGGGATCTGTGGATGGCACTATTTAGGGGAGGGGGGATCTGTGGATGGCACTATTTATGGGAGGGGGATCTGTGGATGGCACTATTTAGGGGAGGGGGATCTGTGGATGGCACTATTTAGGGGAGGGGGATCTGTGGATGGCACTATTTAGGGGAGGGGGATCTGTGGATGGCACTATTTAGGGGAGGGGGATCTGTGGATGGCACTATTTAGGGGAGGGGGATCTGTGGATGGCACTATTTAGGGGAGGGGGGATCTGTGTATGGCACTATTTAGGGGAGGGGGGATCTGTTGATGGCACTATTTAGGGGAGGGGGATCTGTGGATGGCACAGAGGGGGGGGGATCTGTGGATGGCACAGAGGGGGGGGGATCTGTGGATGGCACAGAGGGGGGGGCCCATAATTATTTTTTGCTATGGGGCCCATGCATTTCTAGCTACGCCCCTGCTGAGGACATTTTGGAGGATGAGGAGGCAGAGGCGGACATTGTTGCAGGACCAACGGCGTGACAACATGGAGATGGAAGCGGCGTGACCTGGCCAAGTTGGTGGTGTGGCTGTGCAGGAACCACATTCACCCAGTGGGCTCAAAAGGACATGTATTGTCTCTGACCGTAGTTACAGCTTCATACATCGGCGCTGCCCTGCACTTTGGCAGACACTGACAGGCTCAAGGACTGGCCCACCTTCTGTTCTACTTTTTTGTGCAGGGCTGCCATCTCAAAGTCTGGACTCAAGTTATTCTTTTATCCCTCATTTATTCCCCCTATTTATTGCTTCGGAGCCAAAGCCTGGGGTCTAGCGGTATCCAGGTAGGAGCACCGTGACACACAATAAGAGACATTTTAGGCCGCAACATACCACTCAGCATTTCCTACACCTGGGATGCGTTATATAGAGGGCCCTAGGGGGAGGCTGCCTGTTGCACTGGTACTGCCTTTTTTGCAAAGAAATGACGGCTTGGGACTCTCCACCTCGGCTTGTCAAAGCCATCAGTTCTCTGAAAGGTGCAGAGTCCACCACTTGGAAAGGGAGGGACTGAAGCACCAGCAACTTGGACAGGAACACGTTCAGCTTCTGCGCCGTTGGATGCATGCACGCATACTGCTGTCTCTTGGCAATCGCTTCAGTGATCGATTGCTGACGGAATAACTGACGAGGAGTAGGACAGGAGCATCTGGACCAACAGAAGATGGGAATGACAGACAGCTCCCTTCAGCTGAGGTAGTGGAGCCTTGACTGGCTGAAACCGGGTTCGTGCCACTAGCTGCGGCAGGCTGGACCACCACATCGGAACCACGGTTCTCCCAGGCCACTTTATGGTGATGCTGCATATGTTGAAGCAGGGCCGTGGTGCCAACATTGGCAAACTGGCCAAGCTTCACCTTCTGCCCACATATTCTACATATGGCCATGTTAACCTTTTCCGGTGGCTTAACAAAAAACTGCCACACCGCCGAGTAGGTGGTTTTACCCCAACAGTCTGCACTGACTAACAGCTACCACCGCTGCCTCCGTGAACCCCTGCACCACTACTTCCCGGGCAGGTAGGCTGCTGCGAAGCCGGTGGTCTACCCCAGGCACGTTTGTCTCCCGACCTCCCACTGCTGCCACTCTGCTGACTCCCAGCCATGCTACCACCTTCCTTGCTCAGCCGCTGCCTCACGGGCTAGCTGCTACCCTCTTCTCCTGATGATGATGAAGCCCCTTCTGCACCCGGCTCCCAAGTGCAATCGGCTTCATCATCATTGAGTAGTGTCTGCACATCACTGATGTCCTCCTTAACGGTCTCTGGGTCAAGAGCCTGACCGCTCGCAACACCACCTCCCTCGCCACTCTCCTCATCACTACCACTGCCCGCCTAGCAGAGGATGCGGCCGATGTCTCCTCCAGATCTTTGCTGGGCACTAGCTGCTGACTGTCCTCTAGTAGCTCTTCCTCGCTGAAAAGTGGAGCAGAGCCTACAGCATATAATACTTCTCCTGGTAAGGAAACAGAAAAGGACAGAGGCAGGTTGAGGACAAGTGAGGGCACAGGGCCTGCTCCCTGGCCATGCCAACTAAGGGTTGTGTCTGACGAACCCACCGACTGTTGGCTGGGGGTGACTGATGTCACTTGGGATGAAGTGAATGCCAATCAAGAACCGCTGGGTTGCTGGTCAAGACACGACCGCTAGATGACACTGGGAGCTCAGGCCTCTCGGTGCGACTCCTGCTTCCATGCCCCCCTTACTCTGCTGTGACCTCTGCCTGCACCAGAAACATTTAGACCTCTTCCCCTCCTATGTGCATGGCCTGGCACTTCTCTGTCTGACATACTTTTAGTTGAACTAAATAAATTAAAAGCAACTTAAAACACCCCTAAAAGCGACGAATATATTTTTTTCTATAATGAAATAGGCCACTAAACGCTTTTGCCACAAATAAGTGCACCAGTGAAGTGCGTATATATTTTTCTTTCTGTACTGAAATAGGCCACTAAATGCTTTTGCCACAAATAAGTGCACCAGTGAAGTGCATATATTTTTTTCTTTCTATAATGAAATAGGCCACTAAACGCTTTTGCCACAAATAAGTGCACCAGTGAAGTGCGTATATGTTTTTCTTTCTGTACTGAAATAGGCCAGTAAACGCTTTTAGCAGAAATAAACGCAACAGTGAAGTGTTTATTTTTTTTCCTTTTTGTACTGAAATAGGCCACTAAACTCTTTCACAAATAAATGCAACAGTGAAGTGCGTGTATGTTTTTCTTTCTGTACTGAAACAGACCAGTAAACGCTTTCAACACTGCAGAAGTGAACTGAGAATATATTTTTCTTTTTGTACTGAAATAGGCCACTGCACGCTTTTAGCAGAAATAAATGCACCAGTGAAGTGCCTATATTTTTTCCTTTTTGTACTGAAATAGGACACTGAACACTTTTGCCACAAATAAGTGCACCAGTGAAGTGCGTATATTTTTTTCCTTTTTGTACTGAAATAGGACACTGAATGCGTTCACCACATATAACTGCAGAAGTGCAATGCGTATATATTTTTCCTTTTTTGTATTGAAATAAGCCACTAAACTCTTTCACAAATAAATGAAACAGTGAAGTGCTTATATTTTTTCCTTTTTGTACTGAAATAGGACACTGAACGCTTTCACCACATATAACTGCAGAAGTAAAATGCGCAGATATTTTTCCTTTTTGTACTGAAATAGGCCACTAAACTCTTTCACAAATAAATGCACCAGTGAAGTGCGTATATTTTTTTCCTTTTTGTACTGAAATAGGACACTGAACGCTTTCACCACATATAACTGCAGAAGTGAAATACGCATACATTTTTCCTTTTTGTACTGAAATAGGCCACTCAACTCTTTCTACACAAATAACTGCAGAAGTGAAATGCGTATATATTTTTCTTTTTCCACAGATATAACCCACTAAAGGCTTTTTAACATAGCACCTGCACCCCAATAACAAGAACAAATTGCTAGAATGTCAGAGCTGTTTCCCTGCACTTGTAAATCGCTTTTTTCACAATGAGGTTTTTATAGCACTGTCCCTAGCGCCTTCTGACGTCTCTCCCTTCACTAAGATGCTGTGAAATGATTCCTCCCTATCCTTTCCCAGCACTTATAGTTTTTTTAATTGCTGTCCCTAGCGCCTTCTCACGTCTGTCCCTGCACTCTGAACGCTGGGAAATGTCTGACTCTAAGATGGCCGCCGTATTTATAGGGCTGTGAGATCACAGGGCTGGCTGCTGATTGGCATGGCATTATGGATCAGCCCGCCTTCCCAGAGTTCTTTGCCCCATGTCCTCACACATGTAGCCGCCATTGTAGCCGCCATTTTAGGAAAAATTGCAATTCATTAGCACGAAGCGTGATGAAATTCGCATTCATTGCGAATCAAATTTTTCCTGTAATTCGGATCAAATTCCACTTCGTCTGATTCGATTCGCTTATCTTTAAATGCCTCTAAAGGCATTCCGTTATGCATTCAATCATAGAATTGCGTTTTGGTCCGTGGTAACGGAATCCATAACGCAATTCTGCTTTTACCACCAAACGAAGCGGGAAAGAATTTCATAACATGAAATTCGCTCATCTCTATTTATACATAAGAAACCATCTAATGGCATAATGTAAGCTATGTATATCCATATAAACTCTACATGAAAAGTTAAAAAACTTTGTTTTGATTATCTTGCACTGATCATGATATAGACCAAATCTTATACCCCATTCGTATCTGGAGCAGAATTCACAATTCAGCTGGCTTCTGAGCAAACATGTTGCAGTAACCCCTGCTGTTTTGTCTATAACATGTTAGGCTACTTTCACACTGGCGTTTTCGATTCCGCTATTAAGATCCGTCATAGGATCTCAATAGTGAACGAAACGGACTGCTCCAAAATTCATTCCGTTCCATTTGGTTGCACTCCCATCACGGATAGAATAATGCTGCAAGCGTCCTGACACACAATGTAAGTCAATGGGGACAGATCCGTTTTCTCTGACACAATAGAAAACGGATCCATCTCCCATTGACTTTCAATGGTGTTCATGACAGATCCGTCATGGCTATACAGTATAAGACATAATACAACCAGACAAACCAGACAACCAGACAAACAACGTTTGTGACAGATGCATGCGGTTGTATTATTGTAACGTAAGCGTTTTTGCAGATCCATGACGGATCCGCAAAAACACTAGTGTGAAAGTAGTCTTATCAGGGAGCCTTTGCATTAGGCACTGTACAGTAATTTGATGTAGTGAAAACGAATGTTCCAGAATGCTTGGTTCCAAATTATAACATAGCGGTTTATGAAAAGATTATCAAGCAAGTAGACTGAAAAATGTCATAAAAAGTGAATTTGCAATGGGCAGTAGGGGAGCGCAGAGAGCACAGAAGTGGTAGTGGCCTCACTCTGGTGATCCCTTGGGCCTTGCAGTGATGCAGTTTATTCCCTTTGGGGCACAACCTTGTTCTGGGGTTCTCCTGCCTGGTGTTAGGTAGGGTGCCCTTGGTGGAGATAAATTTTGAGGTATAAGACAGGGTTCCCTGAAGTGTGAGGCAATAATGAAGCCGATTAACATTCATTTTTCTCACTTCAATTCTGTGGCACTACAGGTTTCTACTGTGGGATGTAGTCCTTAGCAGATGCTCAGTCTGCCTCCAAAGTATGTCCAATCTCCCGAAGCCTTACATCTCCTGGACAAGTTAGCTGCTGAGTCCATAAGTCTGTTGGAGAAGTTATTACCACAGTCTCTTTTGCACGCGCCTCCTCTAAAAACTAAAATGCTCCAAGAAAATTGTCTTTTTCTCTCTTATTTCCCCCAGAGGCTGGTTTAAAGACTTTTTCTTTTTCTGTCTCGACTTGAAGGGGTTTTCCGACTGCAGCACCATTTACATTGAAGTGAATTGGACCAGAGTTGCTACACTACACAATGGATAAAACTGTGTACGGTAGATCCGTCGCCGACTTCCAACATTGGAGCTAATGAAGAACAGTTGATAGGCGTGTTGGAGTGTTGGAACCCTGCTCATCAGATATTGATGGCCTATCCTGAAGATAGGCCACAAATCTAAAAGTACCAGAAAACCCTTTAACCACCTCAGCCCCCAGTGCTTAAACACCCTGAAAGACCAGGCCACTTTTTACACTTCTGACCTACACTACTTTCACCATTTATTGCTCGGTCATGCAACTTACCACCCAAATGAATTTTACCTCCTTTTCTTCTCACTAATAGAGCTTTCATTTGGTGGTATTTCATTGCTGCTGACATTTTTACTTTTTTTGTTATTAATCGAAATTTAACGATTTTTTTGCAAAAAAATGACATTTTTCACTTTCAGTTGTAAAATTTTGCAAAAAAAACGACATCCATATATAAATTTTGCTCTAAATTTATTGTTCTACATGTCTTTGATAAAAAAAAAATGTTTGGGTAAAAAAAAAATGGTTTGGGTAAAAGTTATAGCGTTTACAAACTATGGTACAAAAATGTGAATTTCCGCTTTTTGAAGCAGCTCTGACTTTCTGAGCACCTGTCATGTTTCCTGAGGTTCTACAATGCCCAGACAGTACAAACACCCCACAAATGACCCCATTTCGGAAAGTACACACCCTAAGGTATTCGCTGATGGGCATAGTGAGTTCATAGAACTTTTTATTTTTTGTCACAAGTTAGCGGAAAATGATGATTTTTTTTTTTTTTTTCTTACAAAGTCTCATATTCCACTAACTTGTGACAAAAAATAAAAACTTCTATGAACTCACTATGCCCATCACGAAATACCTTGGGGTCTCTTCTTTCCAAAATGGGGTCACTTGTGGGGTGGTTATACTGCCCTGGCATTCTAGGGGCCCAAATGTGTGGTAAGGAGTTTGAAATCAAATTCTGTAAAAAATGACCTGTGAAATCCGAAAGGTGCTCTTTGGAATATGGGCCCCTTTGCCCACCTAGGCTGCAAAAAAGTGTCACACATCTGGTATCTCCGTACTCAGAAGAAGGTGGGGAATGTGTTTTGGGGTGTCATTTTATATATACCCATGCTGGGTGAGAGAAATATCTTGGTCAAATGCCAACTTTGTATAAAAAAATGGGAAAAGTTGTCTTTTGCCAAGATATTTCTCTCACCCAGCATGGGTATATGTAAAATGACACCCCAAAACACATTCCCCAACTTCTCCTGAGTACGGAGATACCAGATGTGTGACACTTTTTTGCAGCCTAGGTGGGCAAAGGGGCCCATATTCCAAAGAGCACCTTTCGGATTTCACAGGTCATTTTTTACAGAATTTGATTTCAAACTCCTTACCACACATTTGGGCCCCTAGAATGCCAGGGCAGTATAACTACCCCACAAGTGACCCCATTTTGGAAAGAAGACACCCCAAGGTATTCCGTGAGGGGCATGGCAAGTTCCTAGAATTTTTTATTTTTTGTCACAAGTTAGTGGAAAATGATGATTTTTTTTTTTTTCATACAAAGTCTCATATTCCACTAACTTGTGACAAAAAATAAAAACTTCCATGAACTCACTATGCCCATCAGCGAATAACTTGGGGTCTCTTCTTTCCAAAATGGGGTCACTTGTGGGGTAGTTATACTGCCCTGGCATTCTAGGGGCCCAAATGTGTGGTAAGGAGTTTGAAATCAAATTCTGTAAAAAAATGACCTGTGAAATCCAAAAGGTGCTCTTTGGAATATGGGCCCCTTTGCCCACCTAGGCTGCAAAAAAGTGTCACACATCTGGTATCTCTGTATTCAGGAGAAGTTGAGGAATGTGTTTTGGGGTGTCTTTTTACATATACCCATGCTGGGTGAGATAAATATCTTGGTCAAATGCCAACTTTGTATAAAAAAATGGGAAAAGTTGTCTTTTGCCAAGATATTTCTCTCACCCAGCATGGGTATATGTAAAATGACACCCCAAAACACATTCCCCAACTTCTCCTGAGTACGGAGATACCAGATGTGTGACACTTTTTTGCAGCCTAGGTGGGCAAAGGGGCCCATATTCCAAAGAGCACCTTTCGGATTTCACAGGTCATTTTTTACAGAATTTGATTTCAAACTCCTTACCACACATTTGGGC
The DNA here is from genome assembly GCF_905171765.1 of Bufo bufo. Taxonomy (NCBI): domain Eukaryota; kingdom Metazoa; phylum Chordata; class Amphibia; order Anura; family Bufonidae; genus Bufo; species Bufo bufo. The sequence continues at coordinate 604,780,367 of NC_053390.1, forward strand.
CCCTAGAATGCCAGGGCAGTATAACTACCCCACAAGTGACCCCATTTTGGAAAGAAGACACCCCAAGGTATTCCGTGAGGGGCATGGCAAGTTCCTAGAATTTTTTATTTTTTGTCACAAGTTAGTGGAAAATGATGATTTTTTTTTTTTTTCATACAAAGTCTCATATTCCACTAACTTGTGACAAAAAATAAAAACTTCCATGAACTCACTATGCCCATCAGCGAATACCTTGGGGTCTCTTCTTTCCAAAATGGGGTCACTTGTGGGGTAGTTATACTGCCCTGGCATTCTAGGGGCCCAAATGTGTGGTAAGGAGTTTGAAATCAAATTCTGTAAAAAATGACCTGTGAAATCCAAAAGGTGCTCTTTGGAATATGGGCCCCTTTGCCCACCTAGGCTGCAAAAAAGTGTCACACATCTGGTATCTCTGTATTCAGGAGAAGTTGAGGAATGTGTTTTGGGGTGTCTTTTTACATATACCCATGCTGGGTGAGATAAATATCTTGGTCAAATGCCAACTTTGTATAAAAAAATGGGAAAAGTTGTCTTTTGCCAAGATATTTCTCTCACCCAGCATGGGTATATGTAAAATGACACCCCAAAACACATTCCCCAACTTCTCCTGAGTACGGAGATACCAGATGTGTGACACTTTTTTGCAGCCTAGGTGGGCAAAGGGGCCCATATTCCAAAGAGCACCTTTCGGATTTCACAGGTCATTTTTTACAGAATTTGATTTCAAACTCCTTACCACACATTTGGGCCCCTAGAATGCCAGGGCAGTATAACTACCCCACAAGTGACCCCATTTTGGAAAGAAGACACCCCAAGGTATTCCGTGAGGGGCATGGCAAGTTCCTAGAATTTTTTATTTTTTGTCACAAGTTAGTGGAATATGAGACTTTGTATGAAAAAATAAAAATAAAAAATCAGCATTTTCCACTAACTTGTGACAAAAAATAAAAAATTCTAGGAACTCGCCATGCCCCTCACGGAATACCTTGGGGTGTCTTCTTTCCAAAATGGGGTCACTTGTGGGGTAGTTATACTGCCCTGGCATTTTCCAGGGGCCCTAATGTGTGGTAAGTAGGTAAATGACCTGTGAAATCCTAAAGGTGCTCTTTGGAATATGGGCCCCTTTGCCCACCTAGGCTGCAAAAAAGTGTCACACATGTGGTATCGGCGTATTCAGGAGAAGTTGGGGAATGTGTTTTGGGGTGTCATTTTACATATACCCTTGCTGGGTGAGAGAAATATCTTGACAAAAGACAACTTTTCCCATTTTTTTTTACAAAGTTGGCATTTGACCAAGATATTTCTCTCACCCAGCATGGGTATATGTAAAATGACACCCCAAAACACATTCCCCAACTTCTCCTGAGTACGGCGATACCAGATGTGTGACACTTTTTTGCAGCCTAGATGCGCAAAGGTGCCCAAATTCCTTTTAGGAGGGCATTTTTAGACATTTGGATACCAGACTTCTTCTCACGCTTTGGGGCCCCTAGAATGCCTGGGCAGTATAAATACCCCACATGTGACCCCATTTTGGAAAGAAGACACCCCAAGGTATTCAATGAGGGGCATGGCGAGTTCATAGAAATTTTTTTTTTTGGCACAAGTTAGCGGAAATTGATATTTTTAATTTTTTTCTCACAAAGTCTCCCGTTCCGCTAACTTGGGACAAAAATTTCAATCTTTCATGGACTCAATATGCCCCTCACGGAATACCTGGGGGTGTCTTCTTTCCGAAATGGGGTCACATGTGGGGTATTTATACTGCCCTGGCATTCTAGGGGCCCTAAAGCGTGAGAAGAAGTCTGGAATATAAATGTCTAAAAAATTTTACGCATTTGGATTCCGTGAGGGGTATGGTGAGTTCATGTGAGATTTTATTTTTTGACACAAGTTAGTGGAATATGAGACTTTGTAAGAAAAAAAATAAATAAATTCCGCTAACTTGGGCCAAAAAAATGTCTGGAGCCTTACAGAGGGGTGATCAATGACAGGGGGGATGATCAATGACAGGGGGGGTGATCAATGACAGGGGGGGTGATCAATAAAAGGGGGGTGATCAGAGAGTCTATATGGGGTGATCACCACAGTCATTGATCACGCCCGTGTAAGGCTTCATTCAGACGTCCGGATGCGTTTTGCGGATCCGATCCATCTATCAGTGCATCCGTAAAAATCATGCGGACGTCTGAATGGAGCTTTACAGGGGGGTAATCAATGACAGGGGGGTGATCAGGGAGTCTATATGGGGTGATCACCACAGTCATTGATCATGCCCCTGTAAGGCTTCATTCAGACGTCCGGATGCAGTTTGCGGATCCGATCCATCTATCAGTGGATCCGTAAAAATCATGCGGACGTCTGAATGGAGCTTTACAGGGGGGTAATCAATGACAGGGGGGGTAATCAATGACAGGGGGGTGATCAGGGAGTCTATATGGGGTGATCACCACAGTCATTGATCACGCCCCTGTAAGGCTTCATTCAGACGTCCGGATGCGTTTTGCGGATCCGATCCATCTATCAGTGCATCCGTAAAAATCATGCAGACATCTGAATGGAGCTTTACAGGGGGGTGATCAATGACAGGGGTGTAATCAATGACAGGGGGGTGATCAGGGAGTCTATATGGGGTGATAACCACAGTCATTGATCATGCCCCTGTAAGGCTTCATTCAGACGTCCGGATGCGTTTTGCGGATCCGATCCATCTATCAGTGCATCCGTAAAAATCATGCGGACATCTGAATGGAGCTTTACAGGGGGGTGATCAGGGAGTCTATATGGGGTGATCACCACAGTCATTGATCATGCCCCTGTAAGGCTTCATTCAGACGTCCGTATGCGTTTTGCGGATCCGATCCATCTATCAGTGGATCCGTAAAAATCATGCGGACGTCTGAATGGAGCTTTACAGGGGGGTAATCAATGACAGGGGGGGTAATCAATGACAGGGGGGTGATCAGGGAGTCTATATGGGGTGATCACCACAGTCATTGATCACGCCCCTGTAAGGCTTCATTCAGACGTCCGGATGCGTTTTGCGGATCCGATCCATCTATCAGTGCATCCGTAAAAATCATGCAGACATCTGAATGGAGCTTTACAGGGGGTTGATCAATGACAGGGGTGTAATCAATGACAGGGGGGTGATCAGGGAGTCTATATGGGGTGATAACCACAGTCATTGATCATGCCCCTGTAAGGCTTCATTCAGACGTCCGGATGCGTTTTGCGGATCCGATCCATCTATCAGTGCATCCGTAAAAATCATGCGGACATCTGAATGGAGCTTTACAGGGGGGTGATCAGGGAGTCTATATGGGGTGATCACCACAGTCATTGATCATGCCCCTGTAAGGCTTCATTCAGACGTCCGGATGCGTTTTGCGGATCCGATCCATCTATCAGTGGATCCGTAAAAATCATGCGGACGTCTGAATGGAGCTTTACAGGGGGTTGATCAATGACAGGGGGGTAATCAATGACAGGGGGGTGATCAGGGAGTCTATATGGGGTGATCACCACAGTCATTGATCACGCCCCTGTAAGGCTTCATTCAGACGTCCGGATGCGTTTTGCGGATCCGATCCATCTATCAGTGGATCCGTAAAAATCATGCGGACGTCTGAATGGAGCTTTACAGGGGGGTGATCAATGACAGGGGGGTGATCAATGACAGGGGGGAAATCAATGACAGGGGGGTGATCAGGGAGTCTATATGGGGTGATCAGGGGCTAATAAGGGGTTAATAAGTGACGGGGGGGGGGGTGTAGTGTAGTGTAGTGGTGCTTGGTGCTACTTTACTGAGCTACCTGTGTCCTCTGGTGGTCGATCCAAACAAAGGGGACCACCAGAGGACCAGGTAGCAGGTATATTAGACGCTGTTATCAAAACAGCATCTAATATACCTGTTAGGGGTTAAAAAAAACATATCTCCAGCCTGCCAGCGAACGATCGCCGCTGGCAGGCTGGAGATCAACTCTCTTACCTTCCGTTCCTGTGAGCGCGCGCGCCTGTGTGCGCGCGTTCACAGGAAATCTCGCGTCTCGTGAGATGACGCGTATATGCGTCCAGGCGGAATGAATCAACCACCTCCAGGACGCGTCTGTGCGTACAGCGGTCCGGAGGTGGTTAAAGGGCTTCTGTCACTCCACTAAACTCATTTTTTTTTTTTGTCTCCTTAAAATCCTTATACTGCGATTTCTCAATATATAGGGCTATTACTCCGTTTGGTTCAGTAGTTATATAAAAAAAACGGACTTTTATAATATGCAAATTACCTCTCTAGCAGCAGGTAGGGCGGCTACCTGCTGCTAGCAGCCGCATCCTCCATTCATAATGACGCCCCCTCCTCATGTTGATTGACAGGGCCAGCGGACGTGCTCGTTCTCTGCTGGCCCTGTCTGCATTCAAAATCTGGCGCCGGCCCTGTACCTGTCTTGAGTCGGCGCAGGCGCAATGAGGGAAGGACGCTCGCTCGGCCTCTCCATCCTCAGTGCGCCTGCGCCGATGACGTCACATGTACACCCGGCGCAGGCGCACTGAGGATGGAGCGGCCGAGCGAGCGTCCTCCACTCAGTGTGCCTGCGCCAACTGAAGACCGGCACGAGATTTAAAATGCAGACAGGGCCAGCAGAGAACGAGCGCGTCCGCTGGCCCTGTCAATCAACATGAGGAGGGGGCGTCATTATGAATGGAGGATGCGGCTGCTAGCAGCAGGTAGCCGCCCTACCTGCTGCTAGAGAAGTAATTTGCATATTATAAAAGTCAGTTTTTTGATATAACTACTGAACCAAACTGAGTAATAGCCCTATATATTGAGAAATCGCAGCATAAGGATTTTAAGGAGACAAAAAAAAAAAAGAGTTTAGTGGAGTGACAGAAGCCCTTTAAAGGAATGTGTCATCAGAAAATTTCCTGTTGTTTATATCAAGTTTTTGGTGATGTAATGTTTAATTTTCCATCTATATGAAAAAAAATCCTAAACTCCTACAGTTTTCTCACTGGCCACTAAAGGGCCCTTTACACAGGCTGAGAATGAATTACTTGTTAGCTTGTTAGCAATGATCTGGCGGTGTAAATATATCACCAATTTCCCTATAAACAAGCCAAACGCTCGTTCATCGGGTGATCCGATCGTTTGTGCGCACACAAAAATTATCGTTTACCAGCAGGAGATCATGTTTACACGATCTCCTGCCTGCAAACAACTCTCCTCTCCATACTCTGGAGGAGATTGCTGCATGTAAACGCTTCCTTCCCAACTATCTTCTGTTGGAGGAGACCCAGAGGATGGAGCAGACTAAATCTGGCCATATACATGAGATAGGTTGACAGTTTCTTTTCACTCAACTCCAACATAAACACGGTTAGGATAGGGGGAATAAGCCACTGTCAGACCAAAGAATTCACATGTTGAAATCCAACAAATAGTCAGGAGACCTTCATACACAGTAGATTGTCTCATGTACATTGCCAACCTAATAGTGTCTTATGGGCAGCAGTGGCCCATGATGGATGACTTAGCAGCTGACATATCATAATGGAGTCAGAGAGAAACAGATATAGCAGAGTGGAGTTTGCCTGCCAGTTTCATGCTAAAGCCTGCTGGAACCAAGACAAAGCCTGTAAACCGTTTTGGAGAACGTTTATGCAAAATAAAGCTGCCATCTCAAAGTCTGGACTCAAGTTATTCTTTTATCCCTCAATTATTCCCACTATTTATTGCTTCAGAGCCAAAGCCTGGGGTCCAGCGGTATCCAGGTAGGAGCACCGTGACACACAATAAGAGACATTTTAAGCCGCTACATACCACTCGGCATTTCCTACACCTGGGACGCGTTATATAGAGGGCCCTAGGGGGAGGCCGCCTGTTGAACTGGTACTGCCTTTTTGGAAATGACGGCTCAGCACAAGCCATCAGTCCTCTGAAAGGTGCAGAGTCCTTCACTTGGAAAGGGAGGGATGCAGCACTAGCAACTTGGCCAGGAGCACGTTCAGCTTCTGCACCGTTGGATGAGTACACACATACTGTTGTCTCTTGGCAATCGCTTCGGTGATCGATTGCTGACGGAATGACTGACGAGAAGTAGGAGGGCAAGGAGCAGGAGCATCAGGACCGGTAGATGATGGGAAGGCCAGACAGCTCCCTTTGGCTGAGGTGGTGGAGCCTTGACTGGCTGAAATCGGCTGCATGCCACTGGGTGATGCAGCGGTTGCTGCAGCAGGCTGGACCACCACACTGGAGCCACCGTTCTCCCAGGCCACTTTATGGTGACGCTGCTTATGTTGAAGCAATGCCGTGGTACCAACATTGGCACCCTGGCCACGCTTCACCTTCTGCCCACATATTCAGCAAATGTGGCTTACCAAAAAACTGCCACACCGCCAAGTAAGTGATTTTACCCCAACACTCCGCACTGACTGACTGCTAGCGCCACTGCCTCCTTGAACCCCTGCACCACTACTTTCCGGGCAGGTAGGCTCCTGCGAAGCGGGTGGTCTACCCCAGGCACGTTTGGCTTCCGAACTCCCACTGCTGCCACCCTGCTGACTCCCGGCCACGCTACCGACTTGCTGGCACCGCCGCTGCCTCATGCACAAGCTGCCACCCTCTTCTCCCGATGATGATGAAGCCACTTCGTCACCCGGCTCACAATTGCGATCGGCTACATCATCATCGAGTACTGCCTGCACATCGCTGATGTCTTCCTCAACGGTCTCTGAGCCAGGAGCCTGACCGCTTGCAACACCAGCTCCCACACCACTTTCCTTATCACTTCTTGCCCGCCTACCGGAGGAAGCGGTGGATATCTCCTCCAGATCTTGGCTGGGCAGTAGCTGCTGACTAGCTCGTCCTTGCTGTATAGTGGAGCTGAGCCCACAGCATATAATACTTCTGGTTGAGGGAACAGAAAAGGACAGAGGCAGTTTGAGGACAGCTGAGGGCACAAGGCCTGCTCCCGGGCCATGCCAACTAAGGGTTGTGTCTGAAGAACCCACCGATGTTTGGCTGGGGGTGTCTAATGTCACTTGGGACAAAGTGGATGACCGAGTCAACCATTCAAGAACTGCTGGGTTGCTGGTCAAGACACGACCGCTGGATGAAACCGAGAGCTCAGGCCTCTCGAAGTGACCCCTGCTGCCACGCCCCCTTACTCTGCTGCCACCTGTGCCCGCGCCAGAAACATTTAAGCCTCTGTCCCTCCTCTGTGCAGGGCCTGTCACTTCTCTGTCTGACATACTGTTAGATCAAATGAATAAATAAAAAGGAAATTAATATACGCCAAAAAAGGCTGTAATTTTCTCACTTCACAACACAACGGTTAATAAGCCCTTTTTTTCCACTAATACACGCCAAAAAAGGCTTTAGAGCAGAGGTGCACAACCTGCGGCCCGGGGGCCACATGCGGCCCTTGATACCATTCTGTGCGGCCCCCAACCATCTGGTAACAGACATGTATGCCTATGTCTTGTGGCTGCTCACATGTATTTTTCATGTATTTCTCCCATTAGATGGAGTCCTGGAAGTGTAACCAGACATTAATGGTATATAATGTGTGTTCAATATGCCATAAGTACAATATTTCAGTTGTTAATACACATTTAAATTTTAATTTCGGCACTCGTCATTGGTTAAGTCTGGCAATGTGGCCCCCAACCAAGAAACGTTGTGCACCCCTGCTTTAGAGCATATAACTTCACTGCTGAACGGCAGATAAACCCTACCTTTTTTCCACTAATACACACCAAAAAAGGCTGTAATTTTCTCACTTCACCACATAACGGCTAATAAGCCCTTTTTTCCCCACTAATGCACCCCAAAAAAAGGCTTTAGAACATATAACTTCACCACACAACAGCTAATAAGCCCTTTTTTTTGCACTAATACACCCCAAAAAAAGGCTTTAGAACATATAACTGCACAGCTGAACGTCAAATAAGCCCTTACTTTTTTCCACTAATACACTCCAAAAAAGGCTTTAGAACATATAACTGCACCGCACAAGGGCTAATAAGACGAATAAATATTTCCTAGTAATACACCCTGTTAATGGCTGTATCACACAGCACTTGCACCCCAATAACAAGAAAGGTTTGCTGGAATTACAGAGGTCTCATCTATTGCAAACCTGAAAGCAGCAGTATAATGGCAATTTGGATCCCAGTCAGTGCAGCAAGGTGTAATAGGATTGCTCCTATTACCTAGGCTGTACACTCCCCTATTGGACCCTGTTCTCCTTTTATAGTGTGGAATAATTCCTCCCTATCCTTTCCCTACACTTTTAGTGATCTTTCCTATAACTTCTATTCAGCAAAATAGAAGTTTTCAAGTCTTTCCTACCACTGTCCCTAGCGCCAGCTGACGTCTCTCCCTGCACTAAGTACACTGGAAAATGGCTGAATCCAAGAAGGGTGAGGCTATTTATAGGGCTGTGACATCACAGGGCTGGCTGCTGATTGGCTGCATGCATAGCATTATGGGTGATCCCGCCTTCCCAGAGTTCCTTGCTCCATGTCCTCACACGTGCAGCAGCCATTTTAGGAAAAAATGCGGTTCGATGTCACGAAGCGTCAGGAAATTCGGATTCGGTGCGAATCAAATTTTTTCTGAAATTCGGATCGAATTCCACTTCGTCAACTTCAATTCGCTCATCTCTACCCTGCTAATATCTACATATGGGGTCCATCGAAGTGAGGGTCTGACAGTCAGCAACCCCACTGATTAGCTTCTTGGAGGGGCTGCAGTCTTCTCATTGTTTATATCAGTACATCTGGTTGCCATCTACTTAGTTGCCTCCAAGAAGCTAATCAGTGGGGTTGCTGACTGTCAGACCCTCACTTCGATGGACCCCCATAAAATGGTGTATAAAGGAGAGTATTATGAATTATTATTATTAACATTATTATTATTATTATTTATGTTTATTTACTCCAAATATTAAGGAATTATGCAACAGTTTGGTGTAGAATTGTTAATCTGCTCATCCTTACAGTTTATCACACACACCACCACGCTCACACTCACAGAAACTTGTGACTGATTCATATGTATTATTACCCTAACATCTGCCCTTAAGTACATGCCCTCCTAATGGAGTAATTATTACACCACTTTTGCTCTCACAGTAATCATCCACTTATTAGCCTCTGATCTTTTTCTTCCCTTTGATAGCATTACTTCTTAATAAGTTGTATGATTTTATGTTATGAGTTATTTTCAATTTGGATGTTTACCCATCAGAATCAGATATGAAAGCCACACTACGGTTCTTGTTCTGACTCATAATTGTAGTTGTTTATATTGTAATAGAACCTCCATTAATTTTCGATCATTTTCTGAACTGCCTGTTCGGCAGTGTACAATTGTTCTAAGGATACACCCACCTGTTCCATGGAAAGGATGCAACCCCTTTCCTTGACAACAGGGTAACCCAAAGAACGTTAGGACAATATGGTATCTAGATAGAGCCCACAACGGTCAGGCACAAGAGAGGGGTCAACATGGAAAATAATGTGATGGAAAACATAAAGTCCACGGGTGCAGGGAACCATTGGCGTAACTACCACAATAGCAGGCATCTGCTATGGGACCCCAAAAACTAAAGGGACACTTCTCCACTCAGACATATGTGCAGTTAGTGATGTATTTGGACAATTGAAGAGTGCATTACCTTTTGCATTATATCTGTGTTGTGACATTACTGATTAATTTCTGTGCATCACCATGTACATTATCATATTATTGTGATATTACTGTGAGCCTTATTGCTGTAATATGACATCACTGTGCACATTATTTCTGTCTTGTAACTTCAGTTTGCACATTGTCCCACCATTGTGACATCACTGTGTGCAATATCATAATAAACATAATCATAAGCTTCTCATGGTCATGGTGGTGTGGGAACCCACTCCACGTTTTGCTATGGACCCCCATGGGTTCTTGTTACACCCCTGCAGGGAACATTCCAAACATAGGAGATCGAAGGTTCATGTCAAATAGTCAAAAAATATACAGGATACAGCAAAGAATCTCATGTAATACAGACGTGAAATGAGAAATTACAGATAATAGATAAATTATAGAGAAATGATAAAGAACCTTAAAGGGAATCTGTCACCAGGAATATAATATGAAACCAGAAACAATGCCTGGTAGGGCTACCTGAGCTGATTACATGGATACTTGTTTTACTCCAAACCGTTGCAGCATTCTGTAAATACAGCTCTTTTTCTTTATATGCAAATTAGTTCTAAAGTGCACAGAGGCCCGGCCCAAGGCACTAGGTGCATCCTAGAGTCTCCGCTCTGCTTCACTAGCCACTCGCCCTCCAGTTGATGGCAGGGCCAAGCTTTCCGATTGTCATCTAGCCTGATCCTGTCAAGCAGATGAAGCTGTAGTGGGAAGCAAAGCAGACCGGATGAACTAGGGTGCACCTAGTGGCTTGGGCCTGTCCTCTGTGCACTTCAGACTTCAACTGCATATTTAAAAAAAAAGCACTGTATCTCCAGAAGGCCTTACAAGAGTGGGATAAAACAGATATCGATGTAATCAGATATTTAGCTCATCTTTTGGCTCGTGAGTATATAAATGGTGAACCTGCTCAGGGGCCCACCTGAGGCCACACCAAGCCTAAAAAATGCATATTCAGATGAATTTATACCACTAAATCAGTAAAATGCCTTAAAACTTTTCATCAGTTTCCTTTGCCGTTATCTGGTTAATAAGCAAATAAATAGCCTCATTCTGGAGATAGGAGCAGGTCCCAGAGGTGGGACCCACACCAGTCTCACATTTATCGCATATCCTAGAAGTATGCCATAAATGTCCCAGATGGGAAACCCCTTTAAGACTGCATTCACATGACTTATTTTTTCCCAGGTTTAACATAAATACATAACGTATAAGTTAAATGGATGCCTCAGAATGATGTCACACAGTGCCATCCATCATTATAGGGTTCCTTTGTAAAAAAAAACTATACGTTAAAGTATATGTTGTTGTTTTTTTGTTTTGCTAGACTCTGCAGGATGGAAAGCCATGCTTTTGCATCTTTTTTTTTTACCAAAGTACATATTAAATGTGGGACAAAACATGATGTGAAAACTCAAAACTTAGTTTTAATGCTGTATGGAGATTCATCTTTCTGTACAGCATTAAATCAAAGTTTTAAGCGAAGCAATTTTGGATCTAGGATATAAAGCTTGCTTCGCTCATCCCTACTGCTAACCACTGGGCCATCACGAGCCATCAGTGTCCCTGATGTAGTGTCATGGTGTCCTGCCTCAGGCTGTCGCTACCTGGGCTCCGTTGCAGTGAAAGTTGTAGCACTGAAGAATGAGGCCAGAGTTGAACGTAACAAACTCCTTTTTGCTAAGTGTTACATAGAACTTGAAAATACATACAGGCTTTAGTGTGATTCTTCTCTGGCACCAGCTGAGGAGCTATGGTGGCAGAATGGATGGCTGCAGTGGCCGTTTGGTGATGAGGGTGTCTTTAGCCATAATCCCTCCCCTCACAGCAGGGTCTGTAGAAGCCCACTCTACCAGGTGGGGTGGAACAGAGTGGTTAAAATCTGTTACAGCTAGCCACTGCCAACCAATACTTCCTTCTGCTGGACAAAATGACATAGTACATTGGACTTACGTAACATTACATAGAACTGCATATATAAGAAAGGAACTAAAGAACACAATAGTAATACCCCCAGATCTATGGTATTACACATCTTCTCAGTATATCTCCATTATTGCCGGCTCACAAATAGCACGTTTTATTTGACTCATTCACAATCATTTGTGGTCCAAAAGATACATTGTCATATTGAACAACTCCTGAGGGACCCAAGTGCAGGTTCTACTTCCAAGACTCACACCTATCACTCCTCACTGACATGGAAACAACATGTGAGAAGCATTTCTGTGTCTGGGTGGGGGCTCCACAGAATGGCATTGCAGTCTAAAGGTTGTACCCTTTTGCTTTGCTCTATTAGGGAATCATGATAGGTTAATTTCAGGGTATAATGTCAATTTAACATGTCCAGGGGGAGGCGGATAGCAATGTGGTGGCATGTGTCCATGTCACGTTTTCTAAATTAAACTGCAAAGTATAAATCATTCATTAGACTGCCCTTTACAGCCCCTAATGAATAACTATTGCACGCTCCACAAGAAAGTAACACTACACAATTGCCACACTCTGGAGATCAATCATTGTCACTTAGTAAAGTGCATTGTGGTGGGGACACATATTGATGCAGACCATTAGCACTTCCACCCTCCGTCCAGGAAAACAAAAGGTCCCTAGGATTGGATCATACCATTTTTTATTTTGCATGTTCGGTAGAGTAGAGGCCCTGAGAACCCAAATAGATTTTTTTCAACCTTATCATATCTAACTCTTAACAATGGATGGCTTTAAAATGGTACCTGCTTGCAGATTTTCAAGAATGCTGTAATTTAGTATTAGTCACAGAAAATGTTGTTTCTGCTACCATACATCAAATAGACTACAAACCTAAACTGATAACTGACCATCAGTAAAACATTTCATAAGTGAAGGACACACGCTTTATAAATATTGTATTATGGATATGCATTATAGACACTGAATCAGCCATAAGATTAAAACCTAAAATTGTGCAGAGTTTCTTTATGTAGCCAAAATAGTTCTGGGATCAGTCATGGACTCAAGAAGGTGCCCTGTGGTATCTGACATCACGACTCTAGAGAGGATCTGTACATTCAACTGACAATTCACTAGTATCAGGCACTAAAAGGAACAGCATAAATTTTGGGCAAATGGGGCAGGCTAGAAGAAAAATAGAAGAGTGCCAGGATACAAAAGTGTGCAGCCACCTGCATTTCTGTGAAGAAGTGACAGGTCTGCCTGAAATTTGCAAGGTGGAACCTCCATGGATCAGACTTATTTTTCTAGTACATCCCACAGAAGATCAATCAGTTTGAGATCTGAGGAATTTAAAGACCAGTAGTAGGGTGCATTATGCTACTGAAAGAGGTCACTGCCATTAGAGAATACTGTGGCCACAACAGGGGTGGTGGTACTTGGTTCTGATACAATGTTTAGGTAGGTGGAAAGTGTCAAAGTAATATCCACGTGAATACCAGGAGCCACGGCTTCCCGGTAGAACATTGCCCTAGCAATGTGTAAGAGGACACTGAATATAGGATAGCCTCTCTGTTGCAGAAGGAGGCAGCGGTCACCTCTGGGCTGGTCAGTGAGGTAAACCCTGGCTTCCCCAGCACAGCTGTGCAGCTTCTACACCCTCCCTTCCTCTCTGGCTCTGCTGTGTATTGTTGGAAGCTGTCCAGTCTTGTGTGTTGTGTGTGTGTTTTTTTTTTTCTCTTCTTCAATCCACAGTTGAGCAGATCCAACTCCAGACTCTTTGATCTTTGCCTCAGTCTTTTTTACCCGGAAGAAAACCCTTTGCCTGCTCAGCTGGGAGCTTTGAGCACACGTGGAAAATGAAAAAAAATCCTTGCACAAGCTCCAGGATTTTTTCCTTCTTCCAAATTTAGTCACACAAAGGGGGCCTAGAAGAGAGAAAGGAGGAGGGGGAGGGAGAAGGACGAGGAGATGAAAGGGACTGCCGCCTGGAGATGAAAGGATCCAGCCTGAGCAGCCAGAGCCCGCCCTAGTGTGTGTGTGCAGCCAGTCCCCCTACACACCACAGTCCTGCAACTTCTCACGCAAGCCTGTGCTGCTGTACACCACTGAGTCACACACAACTGGCACTTGTGCTGTACACTATTGAGTTACACACGATTAGCACTTGTGTTGTACACTATTGAGTCACACACAACTAGTGCTTGTGTTGTACACTATTGAGTCACACACAACTAGTGCTTGTGTTGTACAATATTGAGTCACACACAACTAGCGCTTGTGTTGTACACTATTGAGTCACATACAAGTAGCACTTGCGTTGTACACTATTGAGTCCCACACAACTAGTGCTTGTGTTGTACAATATTGAGTCACACACAACTAGCGCTTGTGTTGTACACTATTGAGTCACATACAAGTAGCACTTGCGTTGTACACTATTGAGTCCCACACAACTAGTGCTTGTGTTGTACAATATTGAGTCACACACAACTAGCACTTGTGTTGTACACTATTAAGTCACACACGTCTAGCACTTGTGTTGCACACTATTGAGTCACACACAACTAGTGTTTATGTCATACACTATTGAGTTACACATGACTAGCGCTTGTGTTGCACACTATTGAGTCACACACAACTAGTGTTTATGTCATACACTATTGAGTTACACATGACTAGCGCTTGTGTTGTACACTGCTGAGTCACACATGACTAGCACTTGTGTTGTATGCTATTGAGTCACACACAATTAGAACTTGTGTCGTACACTAATAAGTCACACTCGTCTAGCACATGTGTTGTTCACTAATGAGTCACACACAACTAGCGCTTATGTCGTAACCTATTAAATCACACATGACTAGCGCTTGTGTCACACACTATTGAGTCACACACGACTAGCACTTGTGTTGTACACTTTTGAGTCACACACAACTAGTGTTTATGTCATACACTATTGAGTTACACATGACTAGCGCTTGTGTTGTATACTGCTGAGTCACACATGACTAGCACTTGTGTTGTATGCTATTGAGTCACACACAATTAGAACTTGTGTCGTACACTAATAAGTCACACTCGTCTAGCACATGTGTTGTTCACTAATGAGTCACACACAACTAGCGCTTATGTCGTAACCTATTAAATCACACATGACTAGCGCTTGTGTCATACACTATTGAGTCACACATGACTAGCACTTGTGTTGTACACTTTTGAGTCACACACAACTAGCACTTGTGCTGTACACTATTGAGTCACATATGACTAGCACTTGTGTCATACACTATTGAGTCACACACGACTAGCACTTGTGTCATACACTACTGAGTCACACACAAATAGCACTTGTGTTTCACACTATTGAATCACACACAACTAGCACTTGTGTCGTACACTACTGAGTCACACACAAGCACACACACTATGCCACATGAATAACACTTGTGCTGTACACTGTCTCACACATGCCCAGTTCTTGTGCTGTACACCACCATATAAAAATCATCTAATACGATACACCTCTGACTTACCCTTTCTAGTGATGTGTATATATATGATTGTGTCCTTAGTTCAGGATTGGCAGTAGGGAGTAGAGATGAGCAAATTTCTCAAAAATTTGATTCAGACAGTTTGCCGAATTCCCCAAAAAGATTTGATTCGATCCGAATTTATTCGTGATGAATTGTGTTAAAAAACAGCTATTTCCTGGCTGCAGAGAGCTTGTATAGTGGTGTAGAACACTGTGCCTTGCAGAAACACGCATAGGGAGTCTGCTGTGAGTCAGTATGACATGCAGATGACAAGCGTCGCTCTTAGAATCACTGCAGACTTCACTTATTTGGTCAGTTACTGGGCAAAAACTGACCAAACAACTCAAGTGTGAACCCAGCCTTACAGGTCGATGTTAGCATCAAGAAGAAGCGCACTCCTTTTACATCGCATCAATCGCATGAGTTGTCAACACAGTGGCCCAGTCACAGAGTGGTGAGGGTGGGAATCGCATGAGTCGCCAACACAGTGGCCCAGTCACAGAGTGGTGAGGGTGGGAATCGCATGAGTCGTCAACACAGTGGCCCAGTCACAGAATGGGACATGCTGATCGTCCTCCGGCAGCCGAGTGTGGCATTTTCCCCCCACCACTCTGTGCTGACTGCCTGCTACCACTGCCTCCCTAAACAGGTAGGCTCCTGCGTAGTAGGCGGTCTCCCTCGGGCACGTTTGGCTACAGATCTCACACTGCTACCACCCTGCTGACTCACGGCCACGCTACTACCCTGCTGGCTCAGCCACTGCCTCACGTGTAAGTTGCCACCCTCTTCTCCTAAACCTTTTCAGGTTATCTGTTCTAGGCCTTTATGGTGTGATTACCTCTAGTATATTATTTTTTCTTAAGCCCGGGAAGCATGCTTTCTTCACCCATGCAGCATGTCAGACTGCAAATACCTATATATAAACTAAATACACCCCAAAACTGTTTGTATTAGAACACAGTTTCACCCCAGAATCAAGGAGGAATGGATGTACTTATACACTCACCTAAAGAATTATTAGGAACACCATACTAATACGGTGTTGGACCCCCTTTTGCCTTCAGAACTGCCTTAATTCTACGTGGCATTGATTCAACAAGGTGCTGATAGCATTCTTTAGAAATGTTGGCCCATATTGATAGGATAGCATCTTGCAGTTGATGGAGATTTGAGGGATGCACATCCAGGGCACGAAGCTCCCGTTCCACCACATCCCAAAGATGCTCTATTGGGTTGAGATCTGGTGACTGTGGGGGCCATTTTAGTACAGTGAACTCATTGTCATGTTCAAGAAACCAATTTGAAATGATTCGAGCTTTGTGACATGGTGCATTATCCTGCTGGAAGTAGCCATCAGAGGATGGGTACATGGTGGTCATGAAGGGATGGACATGGTCAGAAACAATGCTCAGGTAGCCCGTGGCATTTAAACAATGCCCAATTGGCACTAAGGGGCCTAAAGTGTGCCCAGAAAAAATCTCCCACACCATTACACCACCACCACCAGCCTGCACAGTGGTAACAAGGCATGATGGATACATGTTCTCATTCTGTTTACGCCAAATTCGGACTCATCAGACAAGGCAACATTTTTCCAGTCTTCAACAGTCCAATTTTGGTGAGCTCGTGCAAATTGTAGCCTCTTTTTCCTATTTGTAGTGGAGATGAGTGGTACCCGGTGGGGTCTTCTGCTGTTGTAGCCCATCGGCCTCAAGGTTGTGCGTGTTGTGGCTTCACAAATGCTTTGCTGCATACCTCGGTTGTAACGAGTGGTTATTTCAGTCAACGTTGCTCTTCTATCAGCTTGAATCAGTCGGCCCATTCTCCTCTGACCTCTAGCATCCACAAGGCATTTTTGCCCACAGGACTGCCGCATACTGGATGTTTTTCCCTTTTCACACCATTCTTTGTAAACCCTAGAAATGGTTGTGCGTGAAAATCCCAGTAACTGAGCAGATTGTGAAATACTCAGACCGGCCCGTCTAGCACCAACAACCATGCCACGCTCAAAATTGCTTAAATCACCTTTCTTTCCCATTCTGACATTCAGTTTGGAGTTCAAGAGATTGTCTTGACCAGGACCACCCCCCTAAATGCATTGAAGCAACTGCCATGTGATTGGTTGACTAGATAATTGCATTAATGAGAAATAGAACAGGTGTTCCTAATAATTCTTTAGGTGAGTGTATATCAACTAAATACACTCTAAAACTGGTTGTATCAGGCTGCAAATTCACCCCAAAAGCAGGGATGAATGAAAGTACTTTTATATATTTCAAATAAATACACCCCAAAACTGTTTGTTTGAGGCCGCAAATTCATCCCAAAAGGAAGGATGAATGGACATACTTTTATATATGAAATAAACACACCCCAAAACTGGTTGTATTAGGCCGCACTTTCAGTACAGAAGCAAGGGTGAAAGGAAGTAGTTATATATCAACTAAATACACCCCAAAACTGGTTGTATCAGACAGCACTTTCAACCCAATAACAGATGCTAGGATTACTGCACTTTTTAACCCCAATTTGTGCAGCAAGGTGTAATAGAATAGCTCCTATTACCTAGACTTTACACTCCCCTATTGGTCCCTGCTCTCTCCCTACAGTGTGGATAATGCCGCCCTATCCTTTCCCTATACTATGAATAATCTTTCCCTGAACAGCTCAATCATTTTTTTTTATAGTCTTTTCCTAATCACTGTCCCTAGTGCCTGCAACGTCTCTCCCTGCACTAAGTTCACTGTAAAATGGCAGAGACCGTGCATGATGCTTTTTATAGGGCTGTGAACTCACGGGGGCTGGCTATCTGCTGATTGGCTGCATGCATGGCATTATGGGTGATCCCTCGTTCCCGGGCTTCTTACTTTTACTTTGTAACATGTGCAGCAGCCATTTTAGAGAAATCAAATTTTTCCTGAAATTCGGATCAAATTCCACTTGGTCAACTTCGATTCGCTCATCTCTAGTAGGGAGGAAGACTAGCCCCATCTACCACTCTTATGTAAAATGTTTATGTTGACCACGGCAGTGCTTAGTATGTGTGGCACGGGGTTGTTGATAAAAAAAAAAGGCCCTTGTTCCTGCCATTTAGGGTTCAGTGCATGAGTTATAGCCCTGAGGTAGTCCAGGGATAGAACTGAGACCTGGTTTGGTGCAGGACACCATTAGAGTAACTGCAAGCCACTGTGTGAAGACTGTGCTGTGTGATGAAAAA
This sequence comes from Bufo bufo, assembly GCF_905171765.1. Lineage (NCBI taxonomy): Eukaryota > Metazoa > Chordata > Amphibia > Anura > Bufonidae > Bufo > Bufo bufo. Next base: position 604,798,770 of record NC_053390.1, read on the forward strand.
GCAGGGTGATCGCAGGAGACTACGGCAGCCTGGGAGAGATGTGAGCTCGGCATACAGAAAATTGCACCTACACCTAAAGTAGATGTAAATGACACTGAAACTGAAACCAATAAAAGGAAAAGCCCCTACTGCCACTGCAACTATTATATATAGCAAGTATTGTGCCTCTCTAGCCTAAGACGAGCTACTGTTCCTGCTTTACCTTGTGTGTTCAGGTCAGTTTGTAACAATTGAAGCATATGATGCCTTCCTATGTAATGATCCTGTAACATGGCATGCATGCAAGTTTTCTTTGAGGTGCACGAAGAGACAGTTATGATGCCAGTTTAATGCAAACATCTCGCATTTAGGTACACAGGACCGTATGTATTTTGTGGTCTGATAAAATACGGATGACGTCCGTGTGACATCTATGTTGCATCCATTTTTTGGCGGAACCATCGTAACAATCCCAATCTTTGTCTGCAACAGAATGGACATATAGATGTGGAAATGAATGGGTCCACATCCTACCCGCAAAAAAAGCTGAACAAAACTACGGCCGTGTGAAAGCACGCTTACTTAAAGAGGACCTTTTATGGGTTCAAACATTATAAACTAAGTAGCAGGATACGTAGGGGATAGTGCAGGGATCTAACTGCACTTACTATTTTTCCTAGGCGCCGTTCCCTTCGCCCACTGTGGCCCCCATTGTATTCTCACGCCCTGTATGCTAATTATTAGCATCGGAGCAATGAGGAAGAGACTGAGTCTTTCTCCGTGGGCATCTCCTTCTCCCCTGGCTGTAGCGCTGCCCAATCACAGCACAGAGCGTCACAGATAGGGAGAAGGTGAGTTTTCTTTTTTCCAGGGGAGAAGGAGATGCCCACGGAGAAAGACTCAGTCTCCTCCTTATTGCTCCAATGCTATTAATTAGCATACAGAGCGAGAGAATACAACGGGGGCCACAGCGGGCGAACGAAGCGGTGCCCAGGAAAAATAGTAAGTGCAGTTAGATCCCTGCACTATCCCCTACGTGTCCTGATACTTAGTTTATAATGTTTGGACCCATGAAAGGTCCTCTTTAAAATGTTCTCGAAGAGAGGCACAGGGCTTAGAACAGTTACAATTTCAACGGAAATAAGGACCAGGTGTGGTCCTTCACAGTGCTTAGAGTAGCCTCACTTTACTGAACTAAACCTCCTTTAGCGACACCCCTCCTTTTCAGAATCTGTATGGGGAGTCTCACATACAGCAAATCTGTCTCACTCTCCAACAGCTTTACCTCTCCCTTTTTGGTACACAGTGCATCCACGAATGCATCCAACCACATGGCTTGGCTGCTGACAGCCCCTACAAACATGGTGACTGGATATCATCACCTACTGGCACTACTACCCCTCAGCATTGTGCAGCGACCCCCTTTACAGATGCTTCACTCATATATTGCATAACACACAAAATGCGTAGTTAATGCCAAACATTGTCCAAATGCACAGGACATGGTACACTGCCAGTGCCAAACTGTGCCCAGTTAGTGTTATTTAGTGCTAACATACAGTCAAACAGTACCCACCTAATGCTATATTTTACCCAAACAGAGCCTTAAGGTATCATAATGAACCCACATGACATCAGAGAGTGCCATAATTGGGTGCTGTCAGTTGATGTTGAAACCCTACCCTTTCTGACATTGTCCAATCAATGCTGTCAGAGTATGTAGGGACACAAGGCAGGAAAGGCACAAGCCCAGAGTTCTAAGAAAGAGTATTACCTAAAAATATACTTGCCAGAACAGCTGACAGGTCCTCTTTAAGGTCTTCCAAATGGTTTGGACCTTCAGGACTTGGTGGGATAGGGGAGGAAGCACTTGAGAGGCATAAAGGAAAAAGGCTATGCATCATTGTAAGGCACCATCAATGCATTTGCTATATGGCACCATATTACACACTTATAGTGATTGTTCTGCACAATTTGTGACCACAAGGGACTTTGCAAAGAATGTCTCTCTGATGTGTAAAGCTGGCCATATACATTCAATAAGCTGTCAGATGAGCATGTATGTACTGTCAATAGGGGGATAGTAGAACATCGCTGCTGGAGACTTCTGATGGTGAGTGGTGACTTATCTCCTAGAATAACAAAAGAACTGTACGAAAATGTTCAATTTACCTGATCCTACTTTTCACCAACAACAATATATGTATGTGTATTTAATGGGAAAATGGGAGAAAGCCGCTGCCAGACAGCTTTGCCCCTGTGATTTCCAAAACTTAAAATGATTGCGCATGATGAAATATTTTGCTTCACCATATAATTTGTCAAATTCTTTCTTACCTGTCCCCTACTCTGTCATCCATTCTGTTAAAAACATTGACTAAAAATACAAGTGATAACTGCCACTAAATCGTGAAATGTAAACTTGACTTAAATACAGTATGTCATGGCCAGGATGGGTGGTAAGAGAACTATGACCTTTATTGCCTGGGGCCCCAGATGAGTATCACTATCTGCTCTCTCTCATGTCTACTACAGTATCACAAATATCTAGTGCTGTTCCACAACTGTATCATACACACACAATGCCTGTGCTATAGTGTGTAAGAGGTCAGAGATACACATATGATTTGAGGGTTAATTTATTATGTATGGATAACAGTGTTGTGAATATGACCATTGTATGTAGAGTAGGACTTGGGTAGATATACAGTAGGTCTTAGCCCTTGACTAGAAAATGGATTAGGTCTGGCCCTAGCAAGATAGTAACCACAAGGGTAGATGAGGTGACATGGGTAAGAACATGTAGGAAGGGGGTAGATAGGGAGGACTTAGGGCAACAGTCAGAAGGAAATGATAATTAGAGGATGACAGTAAAATTTGAAGGCTGATCGTGCCTGATAGGGAGCCATATAGAAAAGAGACAGGTTAAATGTCACTGAGATATAAGAACCTGAGTATGGCAGAGATGAATACAGAAGAGTCCCTGAGTGACCAAACCAACTAGAGAAAAGTGTCTATACAATAGAGATGGTACAAGCAAACACAATGCAACAGTACTATGCAAACACAGAATACACAAACTAATGCTATATTCACTATATAAAATGAATATGAGGTGCTTAGCAAATATATTTTGATCAAAATTATTTGTGCTCTTCCACGACAGTAAGATGAGATTCTTCTGGGATGGAACTTACTCTATACTTTGCCTTTCTCTGTGCCTTTACCCGCCTCTTAATTTAGGGCGAGCAGGTTCCACATTTGTTAACTCTCTATCTGCCAGCAGACCTCAAGTAAATTCAGGGAGGGCAGGACACAGCCATACAGTGCTGCCTATAATTATTCATACCCCAGGCAAATTTTGACTTAAAGTTACTTTTATTCAACCAGCAAGTAATTTTTTGACGGGAAATGACATAGGTGTCTCCCAAAAGATAATAAGACTATGTACAAGAGGCATTATTGTGGGAAAAAAAAACATTTCTCAGCTTTTATTTACATTTGAGCAAAAAGTGTCCAGTCCAAAATTATTCCTACCCTTCTCAATAATCAATAGAAAAGCCTTTATTGGCTATTACAGCAATCAAACGCTTCCTATAATTGCAGACCAGCTTTTTGCATGTCTCCACAGGTATTTTTGCCCATTCATCTTTAGCAATGAGCTCCAAATCTTTCAGGTTGGAGGGTCTTCTTGCCATCACCCTGATCTTTAGCTCCCTCCACAGATTCTCAATTGGATTCAAGTCTGGACTCTGGCTGGGCCACTCCAAAACGTTAATGTTGTTGTCTGCTAACCATTTCTTCACCACTTTTGCTCTGTGTTTTGGGTCATTGTCATGCTGAAATGTCCACTGGTGCCCAAGGCCAAGTTTCTCTGCAGACTGCCTGATGTTGTTGTTGAGAATCCTCATGTATTGCTCTTTTTTTCATGGTGCTGTTTACTGTGATTAGGTTCCCTGGTCCATTGGCTGAAAAACACCCCCAAAGCATTAGGTTCCCACCACCATGTTTGACAGTGGGGATGGTGTTCTTTGGGTTGAAGGCTTCTCCTTTTTTACGCCAAATGAAGGAAACATTATTGTGACCAAACAATTCAATTTTTGTTTCATCTGACCATAACACAGAAGACCAGAAGTCTTCTTCTTTGTTCAGATGAGCTTTTGCAAAGGCCAACCGAGCTTTTGTGTGTCTTATCTGGAGAAGTGGCATCCTCCTTGGTCTGCATCCGTGGAATCCAGCAGTGTGCAGTGTCTGTTGGATTGTCTGCTTTGAGACATTGCCACCAGCAGAGCCCAGATTCACCAGGATGACCTTGGTGGTGATCCTTGGATTCTTTTTCACCTCTCTAACTATCCTCCTCGCCAGCACAGGTGTCACTTTTGGCTTCCGACCACGTCCTCTGAGATTTTCCACAGTGCGGAACATCTTGTATTTTTTGCTCAAATGTTAATAAAAACTGAGAAATGTTTTTTTCCCACAATAATGCCTCTTGTACATCGTCTTATTATCTTTTGGGAGACACCTATGTCATTTCCTGTCAAAAAATTACTTGCTGGCTGAATAAAAGTAACTTTAAGTCAAAATTTGCCAGGGGTATGAATAATTATGGGCAGCACTGTATATTGCACTAAGTAAAAACTGCCTGTGGAAAGAATGGGTCATTTAGGAGTGCACAAGCAAAATTGAGAGAGCCACACATCAAAATGCATACTGCAAAAACAAAAGTAAAATTTAGTCTGCACATCCCGTAAAATTAAGTCAATGCACAAGTGCACATTGCCATGGCTGGCACAAGTGTCTGTACAATAGAGATAGTACAAGCAAACACAATACACAATATTCACTATATAAAATAAATGTGAGGTACTTAGCAAATATATTTGGATCAAAATAATTTGTGCCCATCCACCACAGCAAGGTGACTTTCCCATTCTGGATGGGAACCTATTCTGTGTGATACCTCTCTCTGTACCAGTAGAGATGGTGTCCCAGCCAAGCTTTGTAAAGAAAAAGAGCAATTCCATTTGTGATGGAATCACTATTTAAGGAATGTGCTACCACATTTGTCGTTAAATAAGTCTGCTAACATTTAAGCAAAAATACTTATATTTTTTGCTTCTGTTACATTGTATAGATTAGTCATAACATGTTGTGATGGAATCACTTTTCATGGACACAAAGCAATGAGTTTGTTTCAAAAAAGATAAATCTCTGTGAATGCAAAAGAAAAAAATAATGTTTCTGTTATACATTACTGAGTATATAGCCTAGTAGATGAATTTTTTTCACTTTGTTATACAACACAGCTTACCATCGATTTCAGCACTGTGACAGAATCACCGTGATGGAATCACTAGTTGTCCTTCACACTGTAATAAAATATTTTATTCAACTTGAGTTTTTTAAGTGAACATTTAAAAGCTTATAATTTTCTTTTATACAAGCAGCACTCATTCTGCATTAACAGGGTTCGCAAATACATATTTTATTGTCATAGGACAACTTTAAAGTTGGCTGCGGTATATGTATAACATCATGTTCATCAATCCAGCATCGATCTTCTTTTTCTGGGAACACAAAAATCTGGCCTGCTTCATCATTGTTTCTCAAGTTGAGAACTTCAAATTGGGAGTCTGCTGGTGACACTGAAGTAATTTGTCCAACGTATGATCGTTTTGATTTCTTCCCATAGTACGTACTAAGCACTAAACTACCAACATTTAACAATGATGTAGTGCTTTAAACCAGGTGACATCCAACTGATCATCGCTGTTGTAAAACTCTTCCACAACAGCATTGACCTGCTGATTACTTGCACTGGGACTTAAAGATTGGGATGGAGAGGGAAACTGATCACTGAGGAATTGCACAAGTTTTATGATTTTCTGTGGACTGTGTGGAAGACCTCTCTTGACCCGCTTAAGTGCTTTCCCAAGACTTTGCCTTCTATTGTACGGAAATGATGAAGTTAAAGCAGATTCATGACTGCATGGAGTATCGGCAACTGTAGATGTAGAAGCTTTATCTTGTGAACTGTCTCCTGCTTTCTGCTTGTCTCTGTATCTTCTTTGAGCAATATTATGCTGTTCCTTGAATTTTTTAAGTTGTCTTGGTGTCATTGCTGTCCGCTTGTCTTGCTTCTGCTTTTGATCCTTTTCTTTCATTGCTTCATGCAGGCCTGCATCTTTTTGTCTTTGTCGACTTTCACGTTGTCTCTCAGCATCCGTTTTACCCATCTTTCTCACAAGTTGCTACAACCTCAAAGACATAAAATAAATTAGATGCTACATAGACCTATACTACCACTCTAGTTAGTATGAAATAGGCTTATGGACATTCAGGTGATTCCGTCAGTGCCAAAACTGTCCTAATAACATGTGAAAATGTGTGACTTTTTACAGTAATAATCCTGGTAAATGTTGTGCTTTGCACAAAACTTTTTACTGACCTGTATAAAATACTGACCCGTATAGCAAGAAAAATCTCGGTTATCATGACAGAATCACATGATCTTGCACATCATCTTTAAACAGCTAGTGGTTGACTTATAAACATGGTGGATATCAAATCTAATGCATGCTACAAGTGACTGCACTTACCAAACAAATGTCAAAACGTTCTGGCTTACTTGATGGTATCACAAACTTGACAAAGAACACAACATCTGTACAAGCAAATCGGCCATCTTGGTTTACAATGTTGCTACATCAAGGCCCCTTTTTTTAAAAGTTACAAAACAGTATTTCCTTGAACTTTAGATTATGTACATTAATATTCCACACATATTGTGTTTTTCAATACAATTTCATTTTTGTGTGATAAGGTTGACATTTCCATGAAATGCCCAAAAGTTGAAATGTAAAAATTTTGCAGCAGAAAGTTGTCCATCTATCTTTGAGCAGAGCAATAATTGATGTGAGTGACGCAAGAAGAACAGAAGAGTCCCACCTCACATATATGTTTCAAGCTCCTCCAACTTCAGCCATCTTACATTTGATACTGCAAGCAGGATCAGCCTGCAGAAAGAGGCACCCTCAAGGAGAACAGGCCAAAGTTATAAGCCCACAGCTCCCTATGACCCAGAAAGTGGCAGCAGAGAAACACAGAAATTATTGGGTGAAAATCGTCAGGGAGCTCCTGGCCAGACCATTGAATGAAGAAGTTAAGCAACAGAAGAAAACCCAAGCTATTATTGTACTGTAGTCATAAGAAAGGTTTCAGTTATAGTTTGGAGGATGATTTGAGAGAGACAATCTATGTATACCGGAAGTCTTTTAAAAACGCCAGAGCTATCTGAAGACATGGATAATTTCAGAATAGCCAACAGTTTGAATATTCCTAATGTAAAGGACCCTGAAGCTGGTGAGCAGCAGCAGTGACACACACAACTAAAGATAAACCATATGAACCACCAAAGGTATTCAACTATCCAAGCAAAAAACTGTAATCTTTGGTATTGATACTAAAGCAACAATATGTCAAATCTGGTGACAAGGGAAACCTGATATCGATAAAAGACGAACTCCTTAAGCAGCATTAGTCAGAGGGACACCAAGGCTGAAGTCAACCCCTGATCTAGTTGAAAAAAACAATTGACCAGAGAGAAATGGGTAATACCACAATGAAGAAAAAGAGTGCGTAACACACCGGTATGAGAAAATACAAATCAATTTTATTCAATATCCATAAAAGACATACATGATACATATTATAAGACAATAAATAAGCAGGGACAGCCACAATCCTGCATCACACTGCTACCTGCCCCATCAGATGGATGGACTTAATGGAATCTCCATGTGTATAATATATAAATGGTCAATTATCCCCATGGATATAGTGCCGGATGAATGGAGAATCTACAGCAAGGGTGTGCTAGTAGAGATGAGCGAACTTCTGTTTTAAGTTCGGCGTCTAAAGTTCGGCTTCCGGTTAGCGGAGGATCCCGATATGGATTCCGAATTCTGTTGTGGTCCGTGGTAGCGGAATCAATAATGACCATTATTGATTCCGCTACCATGGACCACAACTGGATTCGGAATCCATATCGGGATCCTCAGCTAACCGGAAGCCGAACTTTAGACGCCGAACTTAAAACAGAAGTTCGCTCATCTCTATGTGCTAGCCTCAATAAACCGGTGTGCATAAATACCAAAGTTGCAGACACAAGGTCCAAAACTACTAGGTAAAGCAAGTGTATAGGGCTACATACCAACAGAGCTGGGACAGGTACCAGGGCAATGGCGCTCCTCAACGCGCGTTTCGCGTATAGTTTGCTTCCTCAGGAGGAGTTAAAGACCAGGGAGGGAGAGAACACTAATAAGGCGCCGTCAGCCAATCCTGTATCTATTCTAGCGTCATGTGATTCTCTGTGAAATTCCATGTCATCACGGCGGCGCATGACCAATCAGCGTCCGCGACGTCATATTACTTCCGCCCTTCCTCTGAGGCCAGTGGGGGAGAGGGCGGTCGCACATTCTATGATGCCGAAAGAGAGAAATGGGGTAAGGACTGCTAAGATCACTAGGTCATTGTAGGAACTTACCAACTAGGAGGCCTAATTATCAACATTGTCAAAGGATCTATATTCCTAATATCTGTTAGCATCATCTTTAACCCCCAGAGAAGTTCAAGATAAGGATAGTAGACCATCTCATTTTGATGGAGAACTTTACTGTTGTTGTACATTAATGTTTTATTAGTTATTGCAAGGGGCTACTATTTATATAAATGTGGAGGTGTAAGAGGGTAGAGATACACATAACACATATGCAATGGGGATAATTTTTTTATGTTATATTGGCTGTTGTATATATGTAGAGTAGGGTTTGGGAAGACATAGGCCCTAGTCCTTGACTACAGAATGGATTAGGTCTGGCCCTAGCAACCACGCAGTGGGTGGGAGGGATGCAGTGACATGTGGGAGCAACCACATAGAGGAAGAGGGTGAGACAAGGAGGAATTAAGACAACGGTCAGAGGGAAATGACAGATGAGAAGGCTGACTGCCGCTTGATAGGGAGCCAGGTAGAAAGAGACAGGTTAGATATGACAAAGACAGTGACATAAGAATCCTGAGCATGGCAAAGATTAATACAGAAGATTCCCAAAGTGACCGGAGAGACTAGAGGGAAGCATGGGTGTGTAGTAGAAATATGTTTCACAACAGCTAATATCACACATTTGTGTACCAGTTGGAACTGTTTGATCTAGTGCACCTCTTCATGAAGAAGAAATTAAAATATGAAAATGCAGTTTTTCAGGAGAGAGTTGTCCATGTAACTCTGAGCGCAGCAGGTTTAGAAAAGACCCATCCCACAGTATATGTCTCCTCCCACTTCGGCCATCTTACAATTGTACAGCACTCTCACGCAAATCCAATTCTTAGGCTATACAATGTAAGCCTCTATGCTGACTTTGCACCTATATCTCAGTTTTGCAGTTGCACAGACTAATGTTATGTTTACCCAAGTAATGTCAAATTATTACCATAACTAAAATTAAAGTGGTACTCTGATATCTTAAACTCACATCAAACACACATGTTGTCTGTTATTTATTGTAAGGATATGGATCAGGTAGGCAGAACAAAGCGATAGAACAGCAGGAGATCAGTTATAATATTATATGGCTTGATAAGGGTCCATTCACATGTCCGCAAGTGTTTTGCGGTCGACGGACACCGGCCATGTGTGTTCTGCATTTTGCGGACTGCACATGGCCGGCACTTTAATAGAAAAGCCTTTTCTTGTCCGTGTCTGCGGACAAGAATAGGACATGTTCTATTTTTTTGCGGGGCCGCGGAACGGAACTCTGGATGAGGACAGTACACTGTGTGCTGTCCGCATCTTTTGCGGCCCCATTGAATATTGCGTAACGGATGCGGACCCATTTTGCGGACGTGTGAATGGACCCTAAGGGGCATTAATAGTGTAGGGACACTTAGGGGCTCATGTTACTATGAAGCAAAATGAAGGACAGTCCTACTGTGTGGGGCTCAAAGGGGGGCACTATTGCTGTGGAGTGCATAAAGAGGACACTATTTTTGCGGAACGGAAGTGTAGATGCGGAACGGAAGTGCGGATGAGGACAGCACACTGTGTGCTGTTCGCATCTTTTCCACCCCCATCGAAAATGAATGGGTCCGGATCCATTCCGCAAGGTGTGAATGGACCCTAAAACTTAATAACTTTAAAGGGCTATTCCAGGAATGGGTCCCTTTGAAAGTAAGGGTACAGCCACACATTTAGGTGATCACGATTAAGTGATTTAAAAAAAGAGAAGTCATATCTGTCCTGTATATTTTATACATTTTTTTTTACTTCACTGCCTGACCTCTGCTTGATTTCCCTACTGACTCTGCATGAAGTCTGCCTGCCCTGACTATGGTTTTGCCTGATCCCTGGTAGTTCCCCAACATCAGAGTCCAAAAAATCAAAATGCCTAAATTGCCCGTTTTTGGGCACTTTGCTTCCAAAAAAGTGATCAAAGTCAAGTCAAGTAAAAGCTACAGATTCCGCTGCCAAAATGAGCCCTGCCAAAAGCAATTTTAATATTTTTTTTGCTTTTTTAAAAGTAATACAGCAATAAAAAAAAAACAATAATTGATTCGGTATCACTATAATCGTGCTGACCAGCAGAATAAAGGTAATGTATAATTTTTTACTGCCCGGTGAATACTGTAAATACAAAACCCATAAAGTGGCAGAACTGCCTTTTTTTTCCAAGTCCACCCAATAAAAACTTTTTTCCAGCTTATTTGTTGTATGGAAGATTAAATAGTGACATCAGACAGTACAACTTGTAAGACAAAAAGCAAGCCCTCACACAGCTACTGACAAAAAGTTAGGGATATTTGGCTTGTGGGTGAAATTTCAGGATGAACTTAAAATGCACTCTAAACTTTACAGGTGAACTTAATGTGACCTTCTCTAAACTTTTGAATGCACATGTCCAACTGTCCAACTTGCTGTTCTCTAACAAGGGGCTTAGCAGGTGTTTGATCCATGAGTCGCCCAATAAATTTCCTGGTTCAATTAGAATTAGTATATAAACAGTGCTCCTCATCATGCTTTTCAAATTTTCACATATTGAGACGACGCCTAACAAATGATCAACACTACCTCGCCATTGCAAGGCTTCAAGCAGGATATTCTCAGACGGAAGTGGCCACTGAACTTAGAGTGTCACAGCGTGTCATCAGCAAGTTGCAACAGAGATATAGAGAGACTGGAAGAGTCACAGACAGACATAGAAATGGACGTCTTTTGCCACATCCCACACTGATGACCACTTCATTGTGAACAATGCCCTGCGGAACCGGATGATGAATGCCACACAACTCCAAGTACATTTAAGGGAGGTGAGAGGCCTCCCTTAAGTGTCACATCAGACCATTCGAAACCATATACATCAGTGTGATCTGCATGCTAGACGACCTGCAAGAGTGCCTGACCACACTAACAGGCACAGGCGTCATTGTCTTGCATGGGCCAGGGAGCATCTACGCTGGATGAGGGACCAGTGAGCCTCAATGCTGTTCATTGATGGAAGTCGATTTACGCTGAGCAGAAATGATGTCCGCCAACGATGTTGAAGACGTCAAGGAGAGCGCTATGCATTAGCCATTGTTGTCGAGCCTTTGGTGCTGGTGGTATAACAGTGTGGGCAGGTGTGTTTAGTCAATACAGAACTGCCTACACTTTTTGAATTGTATAGTGACAAGTCCATACTACTTGAATAACATCTTTAATCCAGTCATTCTGCCTCTGCATGAACAACACAGGCCTAATTTTGTCTTCATGGATGACAATGTGCCAGCTCGTCAAGGTCACATCATTAGGGAACAGCTGCTGGAGACTGGGGTACCTCAAATGGAGTGGCCTGCACTTTCTCCACACTTGAATCCCATTGAAAACCTATGGGATCAGCTTAGTCGCGGTGTAGAGGCTCGTAACTCTGTACCCTAGAACCTCAATGACCTGAGGGCCGGCCCTTCAAGAAGAGTGGGATGCCATGCCTCAGCAGACAATAAGTCGACTTGTGAACAGCATGAGACATCATTGTCAAGCTGTAATTGACGCTCAAGGCCACATGAAAAGTAATTGACACATTGACATTTTTTGTGGGGGTATACCTATCACTGTTGTTGGCTTTTGTTTCAAAAAATTGTTAGAGATGAGGAAATCAACATTGCTGCTTCTACTTAAATGCCCTACTTTATGATATAACATCACTGTAGTGTGAACTTTTTACGAGTGCAATATTCATATGATCATGCATATCTAACCATGTAAACTGTAATGTAGGCCAGATTTACACATTGTAATTTCATGATCTAAATTAAAATATTGGATCACTGTGATTATTATTTGCACATGGTTCTAACTGGGTCACATTGTTATATGATTTACTAAAATATTTCTGATTCATTTATCATCTATGCTACTAAAGTAACCAAAAAACAAAGTAAAGAGAAAAACATTTTTGGCTAATAGATTTTCTTCACATTTCCTGTATATGAACAGAGAGCTTTGACCAAGTTCTGGTAATAATCTGATTGATGCTAAACCCAGCTTTATTACATAATGCTTTTTAACATACATTTAGAATGTATTAAAGGGGTATTCCCATATGAGACAATGGGGGTATATCGCTAGGAGATGTCCCCATTGTCTGAAAGGTGCGGGTCCCACCTCTGGGATCCGCACCTACTGTATATCAAGAATGGAGCGGGTAAAGTGGTGGCTCTCCCTATAGAAGTGAATGGGAGCGCACCGCTCCCATTCATTTCTACGGGGTTGACGGAAATAGCCGAGCTAGCACTTGCCTATTTTCGCCGCCCGTATATAAATGAATGGAGGGCATTCGCAATGAACCCTTCGGGACTTTGCATGATGCCTTTGTAGTGTACGGGAGCTGTAATGCCCGTCACTACAGAAGGGTCACTGGTGTGCTGTCGTTTCTCCTTATTTAAGGGAAAGTTGGTATAAGTCATCTTTATAAAATGTAATGTAATGTAATGCTATGTATTTCCCTGTTGCTGTAAAATGTGCAAGTACAGGCCTGCTAGGGGTGTCATTTCAGCTCTTAGTCACTAGAGGGAGCTAGGGAGCCCTAGTTTATATAAGGCCCAGTCAGGGAAAGGAAAGTCAGTCTAGAGTCTGTAGTCTAGTCTAACCAGAGTGAGAACCAAGTTGGGGATTAGACTATGTCAGAGTCAAGTCCAGGCCTGAAGCCTGCAGACCAGGAGAGGGTATTGCAGTCCCTGTAACCGGGTTCCAGATCCAAGGAGAAGGTTCCCCTCCTGAGCTCATATATGCAGAAGCAGGAACACCACAGTTAACCAGCCTGAGGAAACTGGGAGAGACAGAGGCAAGTCCAGAAAAGCAAGAGGTACTAAAGACAACAGAGGAGGTACTTGATAATTATAATACCAAGGATATACGCCAGAGCTAGGGCATCGGGCCTTGGAGAAGAGTTTCTATGTTCCAGGATCAGTCAGGAATAGAGTGCAAGCCGCCTGTACTGCAAGTCCTGTGTTTAACACTCTGAAGTCACCTTGCTATATATATATTGCCTGCATCAAATGTACTGCAATCAACTGTCTGCCAAGGAACTGCGCTTCCATCTATGTCCATGTATGATGACTACTAAAGTTTGAGTTCTGTTTTAACATCACGTGGTTCCTCAGTTATTCCTGCTATCAGCAAACGGCGTGCCACCGTTTAATTAGCACTGGCGTCACGAACATTACTTATCATCACCTGCCCTTGCAGAGAGTCAGCTGTCTCAGGTTAGTGTCACAATTGCACTACAACACCCAGGAACATTTTTAAACCTAACTTGAGTACGCTGCACCTTTACAAGATAGGTGCAGGTCCCAGCGACGGGACCTCACCTATCAGACAATGTGGGCATATCCTAGCGATATGCCACTATTGTCTGAGATAGGAATACCCCTTTATCATATAGAGGGTCATTTGTCGAGTCTGCTACTCCACTTTTGTGTAGTAAAAATGTTGCCATAGATGTTGCGTGCAATATTTTGTGCATTTTTTTTCTGACATTTGGCGAGCCTCGCCACTTTTAGAGGTGGAGTGAAAAGTTGTTCAGGATTACAGATTACAACAGTGTTAAGTGTCATTTTTTGATGTGCAGCTTTTTAAAAAGTCAGAAAAAAGTCGCATCTCCATGGTGCACTTTCAGTGACAGTGCCTAAACTACATTGCACTTGTACAAACTAAGAAGACAGGTTGGCATTAGCAGGAGGTGCTTCAAACCCACATGCAGTTGTGCATATATATAGGGGAGCAGATCCTGCATTTGTGGCCCGTTGCTAATGGCAATCCCCAGCAAAATGCATACAATGGAGGATGCCCGCAGCGAACCACAAGTACCACAATAGACATCCTACACAAGGTAACAAGTGCGGATGTAATAATTAATATAACAATATAACAAAACAATAACGAACACAGGTGCACTCTGCAGTAATACTAAATCCTCAAACTGATTTTAAAATTGAGAGATTAGTCAACATGTCCCACGGTGTAGAACATGTCTTAAGCCCGGACACCGCGACAAGGTTTCTCAAGTAGCCCGGGACCCTACACTCTCCTACCTGAGCCATATGGGCAATACCAGGAGCCAGTGGGCAAATTACAGGAGCATTGGGCCGACTCACAAACAACTCACCAGTTACCTCCAGCATGTGGCCATGCCTGCAATGGGAGGAGGGAGGAGTCTGTGAGTCCCACTCAAGACTTGCTGATATGTCCCAGGCCTCACAGGTGCACCTTAATGTGACCTGTAGATGGAAAACAGGCACATTTAAATAGGAGTTTATACACCTCCAGAAATCTATATATACAAATTAAGAAGACAGGTTGGCATTAGCAGGAGGTGCTTCAAACCCACATGCAGTTGTGCATATATATAGGGGAGCAGATCCTGCATTTGTGGCCCGTTGCTAATGGCAATCCCCAGCAAAATGCATACAATGGAGGATGCCCGCAGCGAACCACAAGTACCACAATAGACATCCTACACAAGGTAACAAGTGCGGATGTAATAATTAATATAACAATATAACAAAACAATAACGAACACAGGTGCACTCTGCAGTAATACTAAATCCTCAAACTGATTTTAAAATTGAGAGATTAGTCAACATGTCCCACGGTGTAGAACATGTCTTAAGCCCGGACACCGCGACAAGGTTTCTCAAGTAGCCCGGGACCCTACACTCTCCTACCTGAGCCATATGGGCAATACCAGGAGCCAGTGGGCAAATTACAGGAGCATTGGGCCGACTCACAAACAACTCACCAGTTACCTCCAGCATGTGGCCATGCCTGCAATGGGAGGAGGGAGGAGTCTGTGAGTCCCACTCAAGACTTGCTGATATGTCCCAGGCCTCACAGGTGCACCTTAATGTGACCTGTAGATGGAAAACAGGCACATTTAAATAGGAGTTTATACACCTCCAGAAATCTATATATACAAACTAAGAAGACAGGTTGGCATTAGCAGGAGGTGCTTCAAACCCACATGCAGTTGTGCATATATATAGGGGAGCAGATCCTGCATTTGTGGCCCGTTGCTAATGGCAATCCCCAGCAAAATGCATACAATGGAGGATGCCCGCAGCGAACCACAAGTACCACAATAGACATCCTACACAAGGTAACAAGTGCGGATGTAATAATTAATATAACAATATAACAAAACAATAACGAACACAGGTGCACTCTGCAGTAATACTAAATCCTCAAACTGATTTTAAAATTGAGAGATTAGTCAACATGTCCCACGGTGTAGAACATGTCTTAAGCCCGGACACCGCGACAAGGTTTCTCAAGTAGCCCGGGACCCTACACTCTCCTACCTGAGCCATATGGGCAATACCAGGAGCCAGTGGGCAAATTACAGGAGCATTGGGCCGACTCACAAACAACTGTGGGACATGTTGACTAATCTCTCAATTTTAAAATCAGTTTGAGGATTTAGTATTACTGCAGAGTGCATCTGTGTTCGTTATTGTTTTGTTATATTGTTATATTAATTATTACATCCGCACTTGTTACCTTGTGTAGGATGTCTATTGTGGTACTTGTGGTTCGCTGCGGGCATCCTCCATTGTATGCATTTTGCTGGGGATTGCCATTAGCAACGGGCCACAAATGCAGGATCTGCTCCCCTATATATATGCACAACTGCATGTGGGTTTGAAGCACCTCCTGCTAATGCCAACCTGTCTTCTTAGTTTGTATATATAGATTTCTGGAGGTGTATAAACTCCTATTTAAATGTGCCTGTTTTCCATCTACAGGTCACATTAAGGTGCACCTGTGAGGCCTGGGACATATCAGCAAGTCTTGAGTGGGACTCACAGACTCCTCCCTCCTCCCATTGCAGGCATGGCCACATGCTGGAGGTAACTGGTGAGTTGTTTGTGAGTCGGCCCAATGCTCCTGTAATTTGCCCACTGGCTCCTGGTATTGCCCATATGGCTCAGGTAGGAGAGTGTAGGGTCCCGGGCTACTTGAGAAACCTTGTCGCGGTGTCCGGGCTTAAGACATGTTCTACACCGTGGGACATGTTGACTAATCTCTCAATTTTAAAATCAGTTTGAGGATTTAGTATTACTGCAGAGTGCACCTGTGTTCGTTATTGTTTTGTTATATTGTTACATTGCACTTGTGCCAAATGTAATAAAATTGAACACCACAAATTTGGAGCAGCAACACAAACCAAAGACAGACTTAAAACACCACAAATGATAGATTCCCCCCATATTGTTTAGGAACATGCTTAGACACTGTGTCACTTGAGAGCAGTGAATGACTCATGTGGCAGCGGGTTCCCAGCTCTCTTTGAAGTGATAGGGTCCCCTGGTGTTGAGTCACAGTCAGGTAATAAAACCTTCACAGATTGTAACCTGGTGGTGACTCAAACCTTGCATGCCTGTTGCACTAATGTACACAAAGCATATCTGTTTTGCGATGGCTGCAGGCACTTTGTTTCAGTGTTGGTTTTGTTTGTCTCCTCTCAAACCTCTCAATTCTCTTGGTCTCGTTCAGGACAAATGTCATGAAAACATTGCAACACAGCTCTTAATCACCAAATTCAAGGTTTCGTGTAGTTCCATTGCCATGGGTATATAAAATATGTGAAAGAATGGCTCGTTCTAAAGAGTTCACTGAAGTCGAGCATGGTCCTGTAATAAGATGTCACTGTTGCAACAATTCAATTTGTGAAATTTCTTCCCTCATGGATATTCCATAATCAAGGAGAAATGCTATGGGGCTGTTTTTCAGGAGATGGTTTAAGCCCATTAGAAGCCCATCTCTAGGATCTGCCCCGGTCTTACTGTGGAAACAGCAAAAACTCTCATTGTTACCTTGATCCATTCCCGTCATGATTACTGTAACTTATTATTAATTGGTCTCCCCCTCACCAGACTCTCCCCTCTCCAATCTATGCTGAATGCAGCAACCAGGCTCATCTATCTGTCTAACTGCTACTACAATGCCAGTCATTGCACTGGTTACCCATTCAGTACAGGATTCAATTTAAACTGCTCGCTCTCACCCACAAAGCTCTTCACCATGCTGCACCGCCCTACATCTCTTCCTTCCTTTCTGTTTACCATCCTACCCGTGCCCTCCATTCAGTCAATGACTTCGACTAACATCCTTCATAATCTGAACTTCCCGTCTCCAAGACGTCTCTTGAGATGCACGAGTTTTCTGGAATGCCCTACCACAAGCAATTAGGTTAATTCATAACATCCACAGTTTTACGTGCTCCCAAAAAACACATCTTTTTAGGTTAGTCTATCACATCCCCTGACCTAATTCTCCTCCATTCACCGTCCCCCTACACCACCCTTCAGCATCATTCTTCTGAACCTGATCCTCACCCCATGCACTCAGAATCAATACAGATATACAGTTGCAAGAAATAGTATGTGAACCCTTTAGAATGATATGGATTTCTGCACAAATTGGTCATAAAATGTCATCTGATCTTCATCTAAGTCACAACAATAGACAATCACAATCTGCTTAAACTAATAACACACAGATAATTAAATGTTACCATGTTTTTATTGAATACACCATGTAAACATTCACAGTGCAGGTGGAAAAAATATGTGAACCCCTAGACTAATGACATCTCCAAGAGCTAATTGGAGTGAGGTGACAGCCAACTGAAGTCCAATCAATGAGATGAGATTGGAGGTGTTGGTTACAGCTGCCCTGCCCTATAAAAAAACACACACCAGTTCAGGGTTTGCTTTTCACAAGAAGCATTGCCTGATGTGAATGATGCCTCGCACAAAAGAGCTCTCAGAAGACCTACGATTAAGGATTGTTGACTTGCATGAAGCTGGAAAGGGTTATAAAAGTATCTCCAAAAGCCTTGCTTTTCATCAGTCCATGGTAAGACAAATTGTCTATACATGGAGAAAGTTCAGCACTGCTGCTACTCTCCCTAGGAGTGGCCGTCCTGTAAAGATGACTGCAAGAGCACAGCGCAGACTGCTCAATGAGGTGAAGAAGAATCCTAGAGTGTCAGCTAAAGACTTACAGAAGTATCTGGCATATGCTAACATCCCTGTTAGCGAATCTATGATACGTAAAACACTAAACAAGAATGGATTTCATGGGAGGATACCACAGAGGAAGCCACTGCTGTCCAAAAAAAACATTGCTGCATGTTTACAGTTTGCACAAGAGCACCTGGATGTTCCACAGCAGTACTGGCAAAATATTCTGTGGACAGATGAAACCAAAGTTGAGTTGTTTGGAAGAAACACACAACACTATGTGTGGAGAAAAAGAGGCACAGCACACCAACATCAAAACCTCATCCCAACTGTGAAGTATGGTGGTGGGGGCATCATGGTTTGGGTCTGCTTTGCTGCGTCAGGGCCTTAACGGATTGCTATCATCGAAGGAAAAATGAATTCCCAAGTTTATCAAGACATTTTGCAGGAGAACTTAAGGCCATCTGTCCACCAGCTGAAGCTCAACAGAAGATGGGTGTTGCAACAGGACAATGACCCAAAGCATAGAAGTAAATCAACAACAGAATGGCTTAAACAGAAGAAAATACGCCTTCTGGAGTGACCCAGTCAGAGTCCTGACCTCAACCCGATTGAGATGCTGTGGCATGACCTCAAAAAAAGCGATTCACACCAGACATCCCAAGAATATTGCTGAACTGAAACAGTTCTGTAAAGATGAATCGTCAAGAATTACTCCTAACCATTGTGCATGAACCCCCTAATTGTAAAGCTGCTGTGGAATATGTTGGCGCTAGATAAATAAAGATTAATATTATTAGTTCCAGTGAAGACAATGCTTCAGCATACCAATACATTTTGGACAATTGTCTGCGTCCAACTTTATGAAAAAGATTTGGGACAGACCCTTTAATGTTCCAGCATGACTGTGCCTCAGAGCACAAAGCAAGGTATGGTTGGGTGAGTTTGGTGTTGAAGAACTTGACTGGCCTGCACATAGCCCTGAACGCAACCCCACTGAACACCTTTGGGATGAATTAGAATGGAGATTGTGAGCCAAACCCTATGATCCAACATCAGTGTCCGAACTCACAAATGCTTTCCTGGATGAATGGTCAAAAATTCTCAACGACACCCTTCCAAAATGCCTTCCCAGAAGAGTGGAAGCTGTTTTAACTGCAAAGGGGGGACCAACTCCTTGTTAAAGGGGTTCTCCATGATTTTCATATTGATGGCCTATCCTGTAGGTCATCAATATGAGATTTGTTGGGTCAGGCTCCATTTAACTGTTTGAGGAATCTTTGGCACTCACTGAAGCTCTAGTAAGCGCTGCAGCCTCCTGGCAGCTAACAAAGCACAGCACCATTCAATGGATAGTGGCTGTGTTTGATATTGCAGCTCAACCCCATTCACTTGAATGGGGCTGAGCTAAGCCAGGCCATGAGATTGTTCAACATGATGTCATTTGGCCTAGGAAGAGGCCTAAGTGTTTATGGAGCACCAAAGCCTCTTTATACAGCTGATCAGTAGGGGTGCTGGGAGTCAACCCCCACCGATCAGATATTGATGACCTATCCTGAGAATAGGCCATTTATATGAAAATCCCAGAGGACCCCTTTAATGCTAATAAATTTAGAATAGGATGTCATTTATGAAAGCTCTTGTTGGTGTAATATGTATGTATCCCAATACTTTTGTCCAAACTGTGTATATAAGGGAATTGCATTATTTCCCAATGTACAGGGTGGGCCATTTATATGGATACACCTTAATAAAATGGGAATGGTTGGTGATATTAACTTCCTGTTTGTGGCACATTAGTATATGTGAGGGGGGAAACTTTCAAGATGGGTGGTGACCATGGCGGCCATTTTGAAGTCAGCCATTTTGAATCCAACTTTTGTTTTTTCAATAGGAAGAGGGTCATGTGACACATCAAACTTATTGGGAATTTCACAAGAAAAACAATGGTGTGCTTGGTTTTAACGTAACTTTATTCTTTCATGAGTTATTTACAAGTTTCTGACCACTTATAAAATGTGTTCAATGTGCTGCCCATGGTGTTGGATTGTCAATGCAACCCTCTTCTCCCACTCTTCACACACTGATAGCAACACCGCAGGAGAAATGCTAGCACAGGCTTCCAGTATCCGTAGTTTCAGGTGCTGCACATCTCGTATCTTCACAGCATAGACAATTGCCGTCAGATGACCCCAAAGATAAAAGTCTAAGGGGGTCAGATCGGGAGACCTTGGGGGTCATTCAACTGGCCCACGACGACCAATCCACTTTCCAGGAAACTGTGTCACATGACCCTCTTCCTATTGAAAAAGCAAAAGTTGGATTCAAAATGGCCGACTTCAAAATGGCCGCCATGGTCACCACCCATCTTGAAAAGTTCCCCCCCCCCGCACATGTTTCGTTCATGTAGTCAAAGCGCAGGGATAGTTGTGAGGCTTGGGAAACTCCCTGGGCAATCAGTGGCTGCCATATAGGTGACTTTTTCAACAGCACTCAAAATTTTAGTCCCGTTACTCTGCCAGCCTCACCACTTTATATAAAAGGCAGTGTGGAGAGGTTATCATCTTCTATGCCAGTTTTCTAGCATAAAAGAAGGCTGGCGTAGATTTCAGTTCAGGTGCACAAACTGACTGATGCTGTGCCTAATTTATGACACGGCGTACATATAGTTATGAATAAGGTGCAACATCTGGTAGAGTGCCTGGTTACCATAGCCCGGCATATGCTGCCATCATCTGCCCTATAGTGTATACATTCTTAAAGGGGTTGTCCGGGTTCAGAGCTGAGCCTGGACATACCATATTTTCACCCAGACTGCCCCTTAATAAGAACATCGGAGGCATTTCATGCTCTGATGCTCTCCTTTGCCCTGAACTGAATTGTGCAGTGCAAAGTCATTTTATGGAGTTCCGGTGACGTACCAGGCTCTCCATAGGGACTACCAGGCAGAGGCTTCTGCCCAGCAGTTTATTCGGTGACGTCACCGGCACTGATGGGAAGGCTTTAGTGCTGACCTAGCCTGTAAAACGCTAGGGCAGCACTAAAGCCGGCCCATCAGAGCCGGTGATGTCACCGAATACACTGCTGGGTGGAAGCCTCTGCCTTGCAGTGTACCAAAGTAAACAAACAAGCCTTGCCCTGCGCGATCCAGCTCAGGGCAAGGAAGAGCATCGGAGCATGAACTGCTCCAGTGCTCATATCACAGGGGCCGGAGGGGTGAAAATGTGGGTATGTCCGGGTTCAGCTCTAAACCTGGACAACCCACAGAAAGGGCATAGACAGGAGAAGGAGAAATAGTGTGGGCAGAGAAGCAAAAAAATTACTGAAGGAAGAGGAAAAAAAGAAGTAGTGCAGAGCCAGGATTGGTAAAGGGAAGGTAATTAGAGGAACCAGTTTCTGTAGATCAAGTGAGCTAGGCAATTCACTGTGGGAATTAACACTTGTGATATTTTCTAAATGTTGGTCGAACGACCTCATTGCAGCAGGATTGGGTGGCAATCCAATTGGGGAAACAAGAAGAAAAGGGAAATAAGGATGGGCACATTGGATTTCATTAAATGAAGATACAGTCACCCATTGGATGCAGCACAAAACCTGTTTGACAAAGTGGTGGTGCATGTAATATTTCTGCCAATATATATATTTGCAGTAGTTCCCTTTACTTTTTTGACAATACTGATGGAGGGTAAATCTTACATAGTACCACTTTGCATTGCTACAGAGAAGAGAAGATAACCATACAGGATATTCATCGTAACATTCTCCAAGCTCCAAGCCTTTTCAGAGTTTTCCAGATCTGTTTGAATGTCTGAATATACATGGCATTAGCTCTGTTCCTAGAGGCTTACGGCCTCTTTTACCCTGTATATTTATGTCAGGTTAGGGATATGCAGCTTTTAAGTGAATCCAGCTAGCTAAACAGAACTTACTGATTTTAGATGATGCTACAACTTGCATTATGTTACAGTTTTAACGTCCTTCTCAGCAGAGAAAGGTCCTCTCGGGGATTTTAAAAATATTTTAAAAATGAAAATATTTGTATCAAGGTGATATTACAGGACGGCATGTGGGGAGGAAGGATAACATCTATTGAGATTTATGGACAAGATACTAGATGTCTAAGGACCAAACCTATAAGGCCTCTCAACTGCCCGATGCTTTTGCTCTCAGGAGATAAGCCGTTGCCTGAAGCATCTGGCAACAGCTTTCTCTCCTCCCCTGGTTCATAGTAATATAGTTTCATTGTCTATACTTTATACTTGAGAAATTAATCATCATCATGCTAATAAAAATTATTATGAACCACAAACTGAAAGCAGAATCCTAAAATACATCATTTTCTTATTAGCCGTTATTTGAGAATCCCCCTTTTTATTTCAGTTGTGAGCAGTTTATTCCTTTTTCTACAAATCCCACATTAGGCTAAGTGTCACAATAAAAATATCATTTTGCGTTATCTCATAGTTTGCATGATTAATTTTTCACTTGCTATGTTTCTTTACACTAATTATGGGTATTTTATCACAGGTTTTATTTATTTGGAAGCCACCAAGGTACCGTAGGTCACAGAGTTAATGTACACTGTATACCTCTGGATTTTAGTAGGGGAATTAATTGGGTGGTCTTGGTTTGCTCTCAGTCATCTGGATGCTATTGGTGCTATTCCTCTTTGCTATATATTGGGATCATTTCATATATATTATGTATCATTTTATTATAACTATTTTTTTTTCTTTTTCTCTTTTTGCAGATCACAATCTTAAAGATGAATTGATATAATGACTAACCTATGCATGATCCCATTGTTGTTTATTATCTATTGTACCTATTTTAAGGTTCTAAGATTGTTGGGGGGGTGGGGCTACGTATAAAATCTGGTTTATGAATTGCATGACTATTATTTCTTCTTTGCAATCACTTCTGCCTTGTATGTCAGATTTGTCATCCATCATTGTCTATAGCTGGGATAATGGTTTTGAGCACTCCTGATCAGCGAATTGTGCCGACTGTAGAGGTTGTTGTAGGGTTGGGTCTATAGTGATTTGCTTAGTGTTACGAAAATGGTGATACCAACCTTATCGCTTTCTGGTCCTCTTTCAGATTAGGGTGCCTAAGTCTGGCATTGGTGCAGTTTCTTACATGACATCTACATATGTGATATATATTTATGGCCGATATATTGTTTACAAAGAGCTTGTTAATATCTCTTTTATATATATATATATATATATATATATATAAAAATGCGTTTCTGTCTGGACGTTCTTTAAGCACGACCAAACGACTGGACCGATCTTCACCAAATTTGGCACACAGGTACTGTTGCTGAGATATTCCCCAAAAATGACCTGCATTAGCCAATAGAAGCCAGCAAGCCTTTCACTTAAATCCGAACTGCCATTTACACGGTCACATGTCCCTTATTAGCCAATAGAAGCTCACAGGTCCTACTCCAGGTTGCCATAACAACTGATCACAGGTTTTAGGAGTTTGCAGGTCCTTAAATATTCAGTCATATGAGGTGTGTTAGTCAATATAAGTTCATATTTAATTCATCCAGGTTTTCATAACACAGCCATAAATAGACTGTACACACGGTCACATGTCCCTTATCAGCCAATAGGTCACAGTTAAAGGGGCGGTCACTGTTAAAGGGGCGGGCACTATGGAGGTCACTGTTAAAGGGGCGGCCACTGTGGAGGTCACTGTTAAAGCGGCGGCCACTGTGGAGGTCACTGCTAAAGGGGCGGGCACTGTAAGAGGTCACTGTTAAATGGGCGGGCACTGTGGAGATCACTGTTAAAGGGGCGGGCACTGTGGAGGTCATTGTTAAATGGGCAGGCACTGTGAAGGTCACTGTTAAAGGGGCGGCCACTGTTAAGATCACTGTTAAAGGGGCAGGCACCGTGGAGGTTACTGTTAAAGTGGCGGGCACTGTAGAGGTCACTGTTAAAGGGGCGGCACAGTGGAGATCACTGTTAAAGGGGCGGGCACTGTGGAGGTCACTGTTAAAGGGGCGGGCACTGTGAAGGTCACTGCTAAAGGGGCGGTCACTATGAAGATCACTGTTAAAGTGGCGGGCACAGTGGAGATCACTGTTAATTTGGTGGGCACTGTGAAGGTCACTGTTAAAGGGTGGACTCTGTGGAGGTCACTGTTAAATGGGCAGTCACTATTAAAGGGGCGGACACTGTGGGGATCAATGTCAAAGGGGGTGGTCATTGTTAAAGGGACAGGCACTGTAGAGGTCACTCTTAAAAGGGCGGGACCTGTGGAGGTCAGTGTTAAAGGGGCGGGCAATGTGGAAGTCAGTGTTAAAAGGGCGGCACTGTGAAGGTCACTGTTAAAGGGGCGAGCACTTTGGAGGTCACTGTTAAAGGGGAGGTCACTATTAAAAGAACGGGCAATGTGGAGGTCACTGTTGAAGGGACGGCACTGTAGAGGTCACTGTTAAAGGGGCAGGCACTGTGGAGGTCACTGTTAAAAGGGTGGGTACTGTGGAGGTCACTGTTAAATGGGTGGCCACTATGAAAGTCACTGTTAAAGGGGTGGTCACTGTTAAAGGACGGGCACTGTGGAGGTCACTGTTAAAGGGGAGGTCACTATTAAAGGAACAGGCAATGTGGAGGTCACTGTTAAAGGGGCGGGCATTGTAGAGGTCACTGTTAAAGGAGCAGGCACTTTGGAGGTCACTGTTAAAAGGGCGGGTACTGTGGAGGTCACTGTTAAAGGGGGTGGCCACTATGAAGGTCACTGTTAAAGGGGTGGCCACTGTTTAAAGGGGCGGGCACTGTGGAGATCACTGTTAAAGGGGCAGGCACTGTGGAGGTCATTGTTAAAGGGGCGGGTACTGTAGAGGTTACTGTTATGGGGGATACTGTTGATATCTTTTTACGACACCACGGAAACCTGAAACGAAATAAATGAAATATACCCATGCGAAGCCGGGTCCTTCTGCTAGTATTATATATATATACCACAGGAGAACCCTGTAAGTATACAATTTTTATGTACAAATGGTCAGCACTGGTCATTTTGCCCTTGTTAAACTTGTCATGTCTTGCTTCATATCTTTGAGCACTTGGTCCAGGGGTGCACCTAGCCTTTCTGCTGCCTGAGGCGAAAACTGAAATAGTGCCCCTCCCTACCCAATGCGAATTTCTTCATCTAACCCCTTATCCTTCAGCCCATGACCCTTCAGCTGCCCATCTCTTGCCCCTACCTGGTGCTCCCTGAGTGCGATCGCCTCACCTGGCCTCATTGGTGGTTGCACCCCTAACTTGGTCTATATAGTCTGCCTTCTTCCCTTCTGGGATGCTCTTCTAGTTGTGTAATGCACATGTCTGACACGCTCTTTCATAGGATCTTCAGTGTGTGAGTGTATATGTAAGATAATTAATAATGCATTAGTATACACACAAGGTGCTATTTTATGATCAATTTATATATTATGGACTCTTTTTGTTAATATAATCATGTATCGAAGCACTTTTATTGTGATCTTGCACAATTTTTTAAACATATGAGATTATATTTTGTGATGCTCCACCATGCACTTTATGTGTTTATATTTTTTTATTAATTGATGTTTATACGGTGCATATGCAGTTCACATAGCGCTATATACAGTGTATTCAGTATTGGTAGCCTTGAACTTGCTTGAAAAAGGCTCTAATCTTTTAGCTTTTTACCTTCCTGGAGAGTGCTGCCTCTTTAGCAATTTTTACCTATTGGCATTTTGAGACAAGTCCCCTTGGGTTTGCACCTCGTTTTTCACTTTTATCTGGTGCTGATAGAGATAGATAGATATATATACAGTATATATATATATATATATATATATATATATATATATAAATATACACTGCTCAAAAAATTAAAGGGAACACTTAAACAAGACAATGTAACTCCAAGCCAATCACACTTCTGTGAAATCAAACTGTCCACTTAGGAAGCAACACTGAGTGACAATCAATTTCACATGCTGTTGTGCAAATGGGATAGACAACAGGTGGAAATTATAGGCAATTAGCAAGACACCCCCAATAAAGGAGTGGTTCTGCAGGTGATGACCACAGACCACTTCTCAGTTCCTATGTTTCCTAGCTGATGTTTTGGTCTCTTTTGAATGCTGGCGGTGCTTTCACTCTAGTGGTAGCATGAGACGGAGTCTACAAACCCACACAAGTGGCTCAGGTAGTGCACCTTATCCAGGATGGCACATCAATGCGAGCTGTGGCAAGAAGGTTTGCTGTGTCTGTCAGCGTAGTGTCCAGAGCATGGAGGCGCTACCAGGAGACAGGCCAGTACATCAGGAGACGTGGAGGAGGCCGTAGGAGGGCAGTAACCCAGCAGCAGGAACCGCTACCTCCGCCTTTGTGCAAGGAGGAACAGGAGGAGCACTGCCAGAGCCCTGCAAAATGACCTCCAGCAGGCCATAAATGTGCATGTGTCTGCTCAAACGGTCAGAAGCAGACTCCATGAGGTTGATATGAGGGCCCGATGTCCACAGGTGGGGGTTGTGCTTACAGCCCAACACCGTTCAGGACGTTTGGCATTTGCCAGAGAACACCAAGATTGGCAAATTCGCCACTGGCGCCCTGTGCTCTTCACAGATGAAAGTAGGTTTACACTGAGCACATGTGACAGACGTGACAGAGTCTTGAGACGCTGTGGAGAACGTTCTGCTGCCTGCAAACATCCTCCAGCATGACCGGTTTGGCATTGGGTCAGTAATGATGTGGGGTGGCATTTCTTTGGAGGGCCGCACAGCCCTCCATGTGCTCGCCAGAGGTAGCCTGACTGCCATTAGGTACCGAGATGAGATCCTCAGACCCCTTGTGAGACCATATGTTTGGTGCGGTTGGCCCTGGGTTCCTCCTAATGCAAGACAATGCTAGACCTCATGTGGCTGGAGTGTGTCAGCAGTTCCTGCAAGACGAAGGCATTTATGCTATGGACTGGCCCGCCCATTCCCCAGACCTGAATCCAATTGAGCACATCTGGGACATCATGTCTCGCTCTATCCACCACAGACTGTGCAGGAGTTGGCAGATGCTTTAGTCCAGGTCTGGGAGTAGATCCCTCAGGAGACCATCTGCCACCTCATCAGGAGCATGCACAGGCGTTGTAGGGAGGTCATACAGGCACGTGGAGGCCACACACACTACTGAGCCTCATTTTGACTTGTTTTAAGGACATTACATCAAAGTTGGATCAGCCTGTAGTGTGTTTTTTCCACTTTAATTTTGAGTGTGACTCCAAATCCAGACCTCCATGGGTTGAAAAATTTGATTTCCATTTTTTTATTTTTGTGTGATTTGTGGTCAGCACATTCAACTATGTAAAGAACCAAGTATTTCAGAAGAATATTTACTTAATTCAGATCTAGGATGTGTTAATTTTTGTGTTCCCTTTATTTTTTTGAGCAGTGTATATATATATATATATATATATATATATATATATATATATATATATATTACATTTTTATTTTTTTATTCATTACAATTGCATTATGTTTTTCATATAAATTGTAACATTTAATTGCTTTATAAGTTATTGCTTATATGTTATATATGACCTCCGGGACTTCTGTTGACCACCTTTCTGAGAAGGCACTGGTGCTCACAGTATTGGAGCTGCCTTCTCGCAGCTTATCCTAGGCAATGTAATTTCCCGTTTATTGGTCACATGGCCTAAGCTCAGCTCAGCCCCATTGAAGTGAATAGGGCTGAGATGCAATATCAAGCACAGCCACTATTCAATGCACGATGCTGTGCTTGGCAAGCTGAGAAAAAGCTGTGGCACTTCTGCAAGCACCGGTGCCTTCTCAAACAGCTGATCAGTGGGTGTCCCAGGTGTCGAACCCTCACCAATCAGATATTGATGACCTATCGAGAGGATAGATCATCATTTAAAAAAAATCTCAGAAAACCTCTTTAATTCAAAAGTACCGGGCAGCTGTAGCTGTATATTAGAAATGTGGGGTCAGATTTAAAAATGGTTTACAGGACAAAAGTTGCTTGAAAGAGTTGTAGATTATGGCGCATTCCATATTTGCGCTATAATTTCAGACTTTTTACCATTTTCACTAGCAATAACAAATGTCCCTTTGTGTCCAGCTTCTACAGCAAAGTTTGTCTGTTTTACATGCATTCGTATGATTTCTATAAATACAGTACATTCATTTAGTTAGCATGACTTCTGAATGGACTGACTCTTCCTAAAGTGATTTTTCCCCTTCCTTGATGTACGGTAGTTGCTTGCTGCTCATAAATATCATAATGCTATGCACGATTATGCTGAGTCATTCAGATGTCTCCCCATCTATTCTACTTCTGGTCTTTTCTTTACCCTGTTACTGCAGACGGCAATTTTAAAGGACTGAACAGGGTTCTGAAAACTTACAGATTGCTTGGATGGTGTGGAAAAATGTATTTTATTATTATATTATTAGAATATTTAAAAAAAAAATCTGAGTATGTAATAAATGATAAAAATGAAAATTGAAGGAGTTGCTCAGGGTACTATTTTGTCAATTTTCCCCTTCATTTATATGACTTCCATCAGGCAGCCACAGTAAAGTCAAATCTTGTTCCTGCACGATAGCCATGAACTCCAGGAGCTGAGGGTAAGTGGCATTCTAAACACCGTGCCTTAGGCATGTCCCATTCCTGAGGTCCATATGCCATAGTAGCACCTATGGATATTTGTTGTTTTCATAAGATAACCTATTTAGGAATGAAAGGAATTTTTTATGAATGTCTCATCCTCCTCTTCTGTAACATCTTCAGAGCCTGTATATTATTATTATTATTATTATTATTTATTAAAGCGATATTCATTCCATAGAGCTGTACATATGAGAAGGGGTATACATACATAATACAGACAATTGCATAAACAAGACAAACTACACACTGGTACAGAAGGAGAGAGGGCCCTGCCCGTGAGGGCTTACAATCTACATGGTATGGGAGGAGGACACAGTAGGTGCGGGTATATGCCAAAAATGATCAGCTCTCTGGGCTCTGCAAGGAGTAGGAATCCTCTTATTCTTAAAAAAGATTGTCTTATCAAGAGAACCCTTGTCTATGCACCATATTATTGCATATGTTCATCATAGAGGGGACCCCCAGTTGGACCCCCATTTATGAGCCAAAGCAAGGAGGGCTTTGTAAGATTGGGCTTCTACGTGGAAGATACTATTCATCTCAATAGCCACCTTTTAATACCCTTTTCTTCCCAGGAGAGGCCATAGCTATGTCTTCTCCAGCAACGCTAAATGATAAGGACCCATTTGCATGAGCAGATTAGAGGGGCCAATTATCTGGAACATACATGTTTATAGGTTAAAAATAAATGGGAACAAAAATTGGAGCCAATGTACAGTTCCATAATCCCTTCAGTTTAGCTTTTATGGTGTTTAACACTATCTTCTCCAATCATTTACAAATTTACTAGATTCTTAATACAATGAGTTAACAATTTACCAGTCATGTGAATGCATCACCTGCTAGAAACATGAGGACTGTCTGATTTTTGGTTCAGTTCCACCTTGAAGTGTTAAAACATCGTCACCTGAGTCACTTTGTTTGGTGTGCAGGTGATAATACTCACAAAACAAGCATGCTTTCTAGGCTTGTAATGCAATGTAGTTGCCAAGGGTTTATAATACATTTGTAATAAAATACATTTAACGGTTTTGCAAAAAAATAAAAATAAATGTAATATCAAAGGGTACAACCAAAAACTGACTTACAGAAATCTGAAAAATGGGCATGCTGAATCCTGATTACTCCTGCATCATATTGATGGCAAGATTAGAAGTTTGGGGATGTATATGTGCATGAATCCTTTCATAGGGTGTTAATGGTGCTTGTGTAGTAGCGTGGGATTTATCTTCCATCACTAATTTGCTATACAATATAAGAATCTAATACCAGATTGTGACCAATACCAGAGCGTGAACAATGTACAGTGCCATCATCTAACGGTTTCAGGAACAAAATAAAGTCTTTACATGTTTACTTCCTATTGGTAATTAATGTGATAGAAACACTGCACTTAGATGCACATATCACAACTGCTGAAAATGACCAATTACACTGTCAGCATTTGAGGTTATACCAATAGCCCTATTGCTTCCACCGCCTAGGGCCCTTAGGGATAAATATAATGTTGGAGATACTCGGTGGAGCAGGTTAGATAGTTACACAATACATTGAAAAAAGACATATGCACTACTCACAAAAAGTGGCTTTCGGGTGAAATTTATGGAAAATGTAAAAAGTTCACACTACAGTGATATTATATCATGAAAGTAGGGCATTAAATAGAAGTATGCAATAGTGATTTCCTCATCTCCAAGCAATTTAAACAAAAGCCAACAACAGTGGTCGGTATACCTCCACAAAAAATGTCCAATGTCTCAACAACTTCTCATGTGGCCTTGAGCATCAATTACAGAGTGCCAACAATGTCTCATGCTGTTCACAAGTCGATTGTCTGCTGAGGCATGGCATCCCACTTTTCTTGAAGGACGGCCCTCAGGTCATTGAGGTTCAGGGGTACAGAGTTACAAGCCATTTGAGGTACCCCAGTCTCCAGTAGCCGTTCCCTTTTGATGCGTCCTCAATGAGCTGGCGCATTGCCATCCATGAAGATGAAATGAGGCCTGTGTTGTTCATTGCAGAGGCACAATGACTGGATTAATGAGTTATTTAGGTAGTATGGGGCTTGTCACTGTGCCGTTTACAAAGTGTAGGGCAGTTTCTGTATTGACTAGACACACCTGCCCACACTGTAACACTACCACCAAAGGCTCCTCTGGTGACAACAGTGGCTGATACTCTCCTTGACATCTCCACAACCCTAATGTTCCCTAATCAAATATCCCTAACTTTTGTGAGTAGTGTATCTATCTATGAGAAACCAAGAATTTTACCCATTTCCATAAGCATTAATTGTTTTATATTATAAAAATTCATCTAAACCTTTTTTTTAAAGCCGTTCACTGTTCCTGCTGTTACCACATCCTGAGGATAGACTATTCCACAGATTCACACTTCTTATGAATACTTGTCACCTTTGGAGACTGAAATTTTTCTCTACAGATGGAGGAAGTGCTCCCTTGTTTTTTGTGTGGAATTTACATGGAACAGCTTTTTATCATATTTTTTGCACTTTTTTTATGGGACACTTATATATCTATATAGGTTAATAATGTCACCTCCTTAGACGTCTCTTCTTAAGACTAAATTAGCTAAAATCGTTTAATCTTTCCTTATAACTAAAGTGGCCCTTTACACAGGCCAAGAATCCCGCTGATAATCGATAACGAGTGTTCATAGGAACGCTTGTTAGTTATTATCTGGCGGTGTAAATGTGACGCCGATTTCCCAATGAACAAGCGACAAAAATGATCATTTACCAGCAGCAGGTGGTGTTGTCTGCTGCTGATAAACAATGATTCTGTATGGGGACAGCAATGCATGAGCGATCTCTCCTCCCTATACTGTGGAGGAGATCAAGCATGTAAATGTAGCGGTCTCCTCCACTGACAAGCAGGCAACTGTCAGGAAGGAATACTTCCTTCCCAACAATTGCCTGTTGTGTCATCACGTTATTAAAGGGAACTTTAGACCTGCCTATTCATTTAGTTGCTTCTCCTTTGTACTTTTTAAAGCTCCAGGGCATCCTTTCTATGAACTGATGCGCAGAACTGGAACCGCTTTTTAAAGTGGTAATATTAGATCCCTACTACTGCAAGTCCATGCCTCGGTTATTGTTAATCACAACGCGTAATACACAACATGTAATCTATGATTCAGAAGTACAAACCCATAATCCTATTTATTGCATCTCCATATCATTTAATAAGGAAGTAATTGTAAATAAATAGAAAACCAACACTGAATTTTGGGATTCACCACTTATACTGGGGACTCACTCATGAGCAGGAATCAATGATCACAACTCTCTAGACACAGTTCTTCAGCCAGTTTTTCAATCCAAACTCAAGAGGATCAGGCACAGTAATAAGAGCTACTTTATATTCTACAAGCTTCTCTACAACATAGTTCTTTCACCATCTGTAGGATGCCAAGTTTCTGAAGCTAGTCAATGTGCGATCCCAACAATAATGATCAGTTTTCACCCATTTGTGATCTAAACAAAAGCACCCACATGGATATTTTAATGGTGCATCTAACTATCCATTTTTCACATGTCCCTATATGTTTTTTATCTGTTGGAAGACACATTTGTGGTCTATCAGTTCGATGTCAGTTTCAATGTCATGACAGCTATGGCATAGGCTCAGGTGGGAGTAAGCACTGCCACTAGGCCAGAAATATTTCAGGGTCTGGTAGGTCTGGAGGACTGCCATTTTTGTTGTAGTCATGGTGACCCTGTTTTACTGCCTGCTCTTCTGCTTGGTTACGAAATGAAATAAAAATGAAATCCTTGTCATTAAAGATTTAAATGCATTTTACAATGTGGAGATCATTTATTATAATATCTACCATATGCCATACAGAATGAGATTTTTTTGTTCCAAATATTTTTTATTTTAGTTCTCCACGATCTACACATCCATTCTGTTATATATCTCTGGCAGAAAATATAAAAAAGCTCCACCTATACAGAAGTGCTCATATTATTTATTACTATACTATTATTATTTGCAATAATGCTTGCATTTTTCTGTCTAATTTTATTCTAAAATGCTGAATCAATGACCAGCATGTAATTCTAGTAATAAAGTTCCAACTAGACATTAAAGGGGTATTAATATGGTTTTAATATGGTTTTAAACAGATATGCTGATGTGGTTTCTTAATTAAAGTACATCTTCTGACCGTTTTCTGTGGACTCTTCTGACCGTTTTTCACCTTGTAAACAAATTACCTCTGGTTATGTTCCTGTTGTATCGAACCAACCCATGATGCACCCTCTCCTTTCTCTGCCACACCTCCAGCACCGCCCCTAACACAGCTAGTTTATAGCTCCTCCCATCCAGCTAGCTACATAGACACTCCATATCACTGCCCCTGTTTCTGCTTCCACACGTCCATGACAGGAAATAAGAAAGAGCTGCATGGACATGGACATGTGACCACAGCCCAGAACAGATGGTAAATGAAATAATACAATTCCAGCTACCCTCATAAATGATTATTTTAAAGGTTGTTTTCTGGGATTTAATATTGATGACCTATCCACAGGATAGTGTTATGTCCAATAGGTCGTCACTGCAGGTAAGTTTTCATGGTGCTCTCGCGTCCTAGGATTGGCATCCCACGAAACAACAGCAAAGAAGGGCCGGCACTCACATTCCAGTTATCTTCAAAATTCGGTTTATGTCACATAGTCCTGAATTTTGAAGATAACTGAAAGTGAGTGCCGGCCCATCTTTGCTGTTGATATCCACTAGGATAGGTCATCAATATTAGATGAGTGGGGATCCGACACCCTGCACCCCCGCAGGTCGGCTGTATGAAGGGAACGTGCGCAGTGTGCATGTGCTGTCTCCTGTATCTCTTTGTCTATGCAAAAGAAAACCTTCCCTTCATCAATTTTAAAAGCTAGGAGAACCCCTTTAAAGGAGGTTGATGCAAACCGGAAAAGCCTTTCAAGGCAAAGATTCTTAAAGTGGGCTTCTGCTATATTTGTGGGGGTATATTATATTATTTTGAAGTAACAGTTCTACATTGAAAACCAGTGAAGAAATTGTTTGGGACAAGATTTGAATTGTTGCTGATAGCTGTATGTTAATCCCAATCACACCGCCACATTGACTGTTAAGGGTACACTACCATTAACATTTTTTACTACATATTAGTAGCATATATATGAATATTTAATTTTATTATTTTTATTTTACAAAATCGAGTCTTTGTTTTTTAGATTTTTTATTTTTT
Source organism: Bufo bufo (assembly GCF_905171765.1). Taxonomy (NCBI): domain Eukaryota; kingdom Metazoa; phylum Chordata; class Amphibia; order Anura; family Bufonidae; genus Bufo; species Bufo bufo. The sequence continues at coordinate 604,833,230 of NC_053390.1, forward strand.
ATTCCTTGTATTCTGCTTCCTGTCCTGACTTTCAACTTCCCTCCTTTGTTTTGAACTTTTAGCACGGCAAACAGCCTTGCTTGACTTTTTGACCACCATTTACTGTGGTCAAAGATTGCCCTGCGTAAGTGACTCAATTAGATCATCACACTGATAAGTGCAATGTTCTTCTGTGGGCATCATCACTAGGCCTATCAAGAGGACAATAGAACTGTCATACTGTAATCCTACTATTTTACTGGCAGTAACATCTTTCCCTCACAGCAGCAATAAAATAACAATAGATTTCTATGTGTATAGAAGTTTTATTTTCTGTGCTGACTGCTACAGAAGGACAATAATTTGAATTTTCGATGGCATTGTAACACCATAATAAAAGAAAAAAATGCAGAATTATAAATAAAAAAAATTCTATTATTATTGAGTTTAAAAAACAAATACTCTTTTCTGATGGAAGTGTCCCTTTAATAAATAATGTATTATACTCCAGATTGTTATTCTAATGAAATGTGAACTTTTATTAACCCTTTAATGACCATGAAATTTTTTTCGTTGACATTTTTTACTCCTAGCCTTCTTAAAAGCCATAACATTTTATTTTTCCATTCAAATAGCTGTATGAGGGCTTGTTTTTTTTTGTGGGATTAGTTGTACTTTCTAATGCCACCATTTACGGTTGCATACAATGTAGTGAGAAAGCAGGGAATAAAAATAAAAAAAAAACACAATTCCGCACAGTTTTATGGGTTTTGTTTTTGCAGCATTTCCTATGCAATAAAAACTGACCTGTTACCTTCATTCTCTGGGTCATTATGATTACAACGATACCACGTATGTATCGTTTTTTTGTGTGTTTTAATGCTGAAAAAAATAAAAACTTTGGAAAAAACGAATTTTTTCTTTGCAACGACCATGTTCTTACCCATAACCTTTTTTTTTTTATGTGTATGGAGAGCTGTGTGGGGGCAAATTTTTTGGGAGATGATCAGTCTTTTTTATTGATACCATTTTTGGAGTGGTGCATGACTCTTTGATCACTTTTTATTAAATATTTTGTGGGAGGTGAAGTGGCCAAAGAAATCGGCACACTCCAGCCATTTTGATGTTATTTTCCATTTCGCTGTTTGCCGTATGCGATAAATATTTTATATTAATAGTATTGATATTTTTTCGCATCTGCGATAAAACCTATGTTGTTTATTTTTTTATGTATTTTCATTTTATATTTTTAAAACTGCTTTTTCTTTTTTTTACACTTTTTATAGTTCCTCTAGAGAACTATAACACGTAATTATTAGATTGCTTCTCTCATAGACTCCAATGCATCCCGGTTTTTATCATAGAAGATGCCATGGTCACATTTACTACGACATGTGAAGGGTTATATGTCCATGATCGTGTTACTACTGCCGGTCATGGACATTAGCCCTGAATGCCTGCTGTTTAAAACAGCAAGCACCCGCGGCAATGGTGCCCGCTTAACATGCGATCGCCATATTTAAAGTCCAACCATTGCATATATATACGTAAGGCGGTCGGGAACGGATGAATAATCAGATTGTTATTGCACTTGACATAATCCACAAATACAAATGACTGATTACTATGACTGTATATCAATTTACAAGTAAAAAAAAAAATATTACCAACATGTTTATGAGGTGGATATTGTTTTGCCATGATTAATCGGAGGAGGCCTATTAAAAGAGACAAGGTTACAGATTAAGCTCTCGCTTATGATGTGCCATTTACAAATGATGACCTATCTCTGATCAAAATATAATAAATTATAGTAAAATAAACCACTAACAATGCATCCCATTCATAATTTGCCCATTTTTCTAGGCCTACATAAGCTTCATAAGCAGTGAATTCAGCCACTGCTTATTCAGTGCCCATGTTACATGTGAGATCTAAAGATCATATTTGTTCATAATGCAATGTGTTTCAGTAATTTAGTTTTCACTTCTGGTTCTCCAAATGAAATATGAATAGTATAATCTACAATCTGTAATAAATTGTTAAACATATGAGTACAAAACTATGAAATATTGGCTGTAGATTTTGGAGCACCACAAATAAAAAAGTTTAAAAAAAATTGCAAAAATAGAATAAACATAGTTTAAATACAGAATAGAAATATGCATATTGCAGATGAAGTAGAGAAACATCATGGCTTTTGGGCTATTACTATTATTTGTTAGTCACATACGCCATTTCTTACAGATCTGGCTCAAGCGCAGATGTGATTTAAAAGGAAACGGCTTCAAAAAAAGCATTTGATGTCTGTTTCCCTCCATCGTTTTTTCCTTTCCTACCTCATAATAATCATGCATCCTTTCCTATACCCACCTTATCATTCTAATCTTCCTCCTCCCTCCAATATTCTGCAGGTTTGTGTTGTCTACAGTTAAAGCTGGCATGCATGGGTGAGGTTCCTGAGCCGCATGTAGTAGACCATAAATCATTTTACTCTTTTTGTATTTTATAGAAGAAAAAAAACTCTGGGTGATTGAGGTGGAAGAAATGGGAGTGGGATAACGTGCTGCTGGCCCACGATGAAATGATTTAGGAGATAGGTGGAGGCTACAGCCCACAGCATCTCTTGTAATGAAGCCTCCAGTCTTCTGCTCAGTCTAGAATAAACACCCTGCAGTCTTATAACTTCCTCTCTACTAAAAGCAAGAAAACAAACCTGAAATCCATTAGTCCACACAGTTCCATGGAGCAGGCAACAGACATCATGACTCTTCACATGGTCCAACCAGAAAGGCACTGAGAACATGATTTTATATAGCAACATCACCTTCTCTGGTGCTGTACAATGTGATGCAACAGAGGGGAAACTGTCCCTGCAAATATTGTTCAAACCCTAACAGGATACACTGAGAGATCCCTGCCCTTATGAGCTGACAGTCTGAAGGGGTCTTGATGTGGGGAGTGAGGGGACATGGTTATTTGTCCTCACTATTAAATTGTAAACTCAGATATTGATGATACATCATGGTGAATCCCATGCTGGTCCTGTGTACATGGTGGAGCTGGTATGTGATTTGGGAAAATATTACATTGTTCTTATTGACAAAGTACAAGAAGAAAGACTGATGAGTTCCCCCCCCCCCCCACCCCCCCCCCCCAGTTCACCAAGTGCTGAGATTTAGGAATAACTGTTTAGATCACAGACCTCTCAGCCCTCTCTGACAGTTTTTTTTTTTATGAAATGACTAATGGAAACAATAATTTCAAATCAAAATAAATATTACTTTGCCAATATTACATGCTGTTGGCTCAGAAGAGTCAGGTCTGTAGAATATATTTAGAATATGCAGGAAATACAGAATGAGAGGTTTCTGCTGTCTAGTTAATATCTGTCTATAAATATTCTCCATTCTATCTATCTAATATCTATCTTCTCTATTCTATATATCTACCTACCTGTATCTATCTGTTCTCTATTATATCTATCTATTCTATCTATAGTATCGATCTGTTCTCTATCTAATCTATATATATATACACACATCTCTATTAAGTGTCTTCTCTATTATATCTATCTTCCTCTATATTCTATTTATTTATTTATGTATCTATCTATATCTCTATTAACTCAATTTCTCTCTGTTATATCTATCTTTCTCTATATTCTATTATCTATCTATTTATTCTAAATATCTATATCTCAATTAATTAAATTTCTCTGTTATTTCTATCTTCTCTATATTCTATCTATCTATCTATCTATCTATCTATCATCTATCTATTTATCTTAATCTATTAACTCAATTTCTCTGTTGATATGTATCTTCAGTATTAAATCTATCTTCTCTCCATAGTGTATCATCTCTCCATCAGAGGATAATCTGCTATCTGTCCCTTGCTACACACTATGCATTGTGAAGCAGCCTTGATGGTTAGATTTGGGGGGTACCTTAGCACACAGCCAGCCCCCGTCTCACCATTTGTCCTGTGCCTTCCTCCTCCTGCAGTGGAGTCTGGGCAGGGAAAAGGTGCTCTAAAAATTAGTATGCAAATCCAAGCAATTAGCATGAGGGGGATAGGATTTACACAGGCAAAATGTGGGATTCCTGCTAATGTGTCACCAACTTTCCGATGATACCCAGCTTGCCCCTATCTTGTCACTTTCCACATCCAGAGAGGGTCGCTCGTAGTTGGCAGATTCGTGGTTTAAACGATTGTGATCGACAGCGATGCTGGTCGATAACTCCTCAGATTGTTGCAACTACACAACGTTATTATTCCTATGAGCCTGAATCTGAATGAGATCGGTGACAGCCAGGTGTGGTTTGGCATGAGGTGCACCCCTCTATGTGCAGGGCATGCCAGTGGGTGAGCTCACCTCAACTACTTCAGAAGACATTCTCTAGAGGAGCCCAGAGACTGAGCAGCAGGCTTCTCTGTATCCTGCATATTCCAGAGGATCTATAGGGTCTTATTTCTGTTTGATCTCAGCTTAGAGTCACCCAGCATCCGAGTAGTATTAGACAGCTCCCTGCTGCCTGCCCCGAGATGCTGCCATTGTAATGTGTCAGTGCTGGCATACCCGAAATGACTAGAAATACGTGTTTTATTGCTTAGATATATTATATATAGTGATGTAATATATATATAACATGATGTAATGCCTCGAAATGGACTAGAATGGACTAGAAATACGTTTATTGTATATATAATGTATAGAAATGGGATGTAGAAATGTGTTTATTGCATATATATATATATTCATATATAAATATATATATATATTTATATATAAATATTTATAGTGATGTAATATAACGAAATGGAATATAGAAGTACATGATTATTGAATATATATATATATAATTATAGTGATGTAATATATAGAAATGTGGTTATTGTTTAATATTTATATATATATATATATATATATAGATGTAATATATACAAATGGAATCTAGAAATACATGTTTATAGCCTATATATATAATGTAATTGATTGAGATGCAATATAGAAATGTGTTTCATTGTATGTTTATATTTATTATGTAATATAAAATGAAATATAGAAATGCATGATTATAGTGTGTATATATATATATATATATATATATTTTTATTAGATATAGATATATAGTTATTTATTTATATATGCTTGTATGTGGTATATGATGAGGCTTCGGGTTGAGTACAGATATTTGGCAGCTGGGGTCCTGCATGGTCCACACAGGACATGTACACCTGCCCCACTTATTAGATCTTTCTCCTGTGTTTCCCTTAATTGCAGTTATTAGGAGGATTTTCATTTTGGACAGTGTTGTTCTGCTCCCCCTCCCTGGTGTGATCTTGTCCCCTCCTGCCCTTCATTTGCTGAGCTGGGTGTGTGTCTGCTTCCTCCTCTATCAGCAGGCTGTCAATCAGAGAGCGGCTTCTCTTTCATCTCCTTCCACCCGCCTCCTCCTCCCCTCCAGCAGACAGAGAGGGAGCGGGTGAGAGGGGGAGGGAGGGGGGCACAGGAGGAGGGGGATGTTAAAGTTACATTACACAAACACACAGGGAGAACACAATCCCACCCAGAGCTAGAGCAGGACATCTACCAGGGTCTACGGGACAACGTGATGGAGTAACCTGGGATTGTTGGGGTGGCAGACACTGGAGGTCCATACTGACCCCCAGAGAGTAACAAAGAGGGATCAGTCCTGCGTTGGTGGTTGAAGTTACTTCTCAAGACATCCTCCTGGTCTACTCAGCCCTGAGGTCACCGCAATCTTACTCACAGTCACCAACAAACTTTGTCTGCTCTCTGCCGTCTTCCATGTGAGGCTTACAAAGGAGAAGAAAGTTTGGATAGTGACACCAGAAGCTTGTCCTCAGGATCGCAGAGCGCAAGGTGAAGCCTGGAGAAGCAGGGAGTAAGGAGAAACTTCTCAGGAGCTGGACCTCTACAGCCTGGATACAGGGATTTGCTGGGTCTGATCAGGTTGGGGGAGATTGGGCATTTTCTTGTGTGATTTCCGATCCTCTGGGCACAGTAGTGGTGTCTTCTCCTGTCACAGCCATGCCTCAGCTCTCTGGAGCAGGGGGAGGCAATGGTGGTGGAGACCCTGAGTTATGTGCCACTGATGAGATGATCCCATTCAAGGATGAAGGAGATCCTCAGGAAGGAGAAGATCTATGCCGAGATCAGCCACCCTGAGGAGGAAGGGGACCTGGCAGACATCAAGTCTTCTCTGGTGAATGAGACTGAGATCACTCCTAGCAGCAACAGCCATGAGGTAATTACAAGCCATAGTCCTAGGAGACACCTGGGGGCTCATGGGGAGGGCTGCTCATGTTTACATGGGTTAGCAGGCATTTCTTGGAAAATCCAAAGTCCACAAGTGCTTACAACTACATGTACCTAGTACTAATAGTAAAGAGGATAGTTCTTAGACCACTGTGTTAGGTCTCCAGTGTGGGTATGGTCTTTATGTGTTAGATATATAATTTTATATACTGGTGTGTGGTTGGTGCCAGCTTTCTATGTATAATGAAATAATACATTGATTATGTATTGTTTAGGAAACATTATGGCCAAACAGTTAACATACACATTACAAGTTATGTCCAGAATCAAGTTGATGACAGTTGTCCTTCTAAACACATATCAGTAGTCACAATATAATTGCAGTAAGAGAATGAAGTAAATCCAGGGTCTAACCCACCAAGTTCCCACTGCTGGCTAGAAATAGGGTTTACTGACACATGTGCTCAGAAAAAGTCTATCATTCCCTATACCTAGGTAATACAGTTCCCAAGACCTTTCAGAGTCTGCTTGCTAAAGATCATCTACCTGAAGACCATGCACCTTTCTTTCTGCATGTGATTGGCCAGATTTTTATTAAAACCACACAGTCTTCACAAGAAGTCTAGTGTAGTTCCTAAGGGCACACAATGATTTTGAAGGGCTCTTGCAGTACACTTATAATCTACTCATTCATTAGTTCTTCCAAAATCTTCAGGATTGGCATTTCTAGAAAAAATCATTTTGTGTTCTCACTCTTTGTTTTCTCATGACCTTCTTTGAACTAGGTTCCTCTTTGGCCTTAGCTTGTGTTACCTCCATTCACAATGTGTGAAGTGATGATGGTGTAGGATGATGCATTTTAATGGCATATGAAAACTAATAAAGCATCTATATAACATCCCTTCCCTGCCCTTTTTATAAAATGTTGACAGGTCTAGACAGTTATTGCAATAAGAATGTTGGACTTTTGCTGTTGAGGTGATCTCTAAACATGTGGAATCAATAGAAAGTATAGCATTGTCAATCATACAGCTTGGCATTTGGCCCTGTTAAGTGTTGTTACAAATTTGGCACATTGTTGTGATGAATTGCTCTCTATTATCCAGTGATGTCTATTTCAACATCATTTTAAAAGATTGCAACGTGCAGCCATTTTAATCCAATGGTGAAAATGTGCGACAGCTAATGTATGTATAATAGTTGAAGAGAAAACAGGAAGCAACAGTTTGCCATAGCTGTGTAAATGAGCAGTGGCTGACCACAGGCCACTGTCTCTAATGTGATGGGCAGACAGCAGTTCCAGGGGGAAGGGGTAAATTGACCTGGGGTAGAAATGTTGGAAGTGTAGATCTTCCCATTATACCATTTTAATACAAATGTTCCTTATCTCCATGGTCTTCGTAGGATTTTTGAATTGTATTCTACAACTAATGCATTTCATTATGATGCTAGATTTTTTTTTACTTTTCTATTTTATATCGCTTTAGTAACAGTTATAAATTTATAATAGCCAGACTTTAAAAAAAAATTCAAGGCAAATGGGAGCCAAATGACCTAGCCTCTCATTTCTTCAGCAGACTGGCCATGTTTATATGTCTATCATTTATCGATATGACGACAGATTTCTTTTTCCGAACCATATATGTTTAACGCATTGAAGACCATCAATGTTCTTCCAATTCTTTTCATGTAAAACAAAATAGTTGTTTGTCATTTTCAGGAATTGAGCCTGAGATCTCCTTGTTCTGTGTGGGCCATACCATCCTGTAGGTATAGTCCTAGTACTTGGGCTTCTTAGCCATACAGTTTACCTACTGTGTGAAGACACAGACCTTATATATGTGCAGAGAAAAATCCTGTGTGCAGCCTGTCAGGGGCCATGATGTTACTGGAGTGGGACAGACTTAGGAAATTGAACTCATGTGGTGTCATAAGTTTATGTAACAGCGTGTAATTGCTGCATTGCATATTCAGGACACTTGTCATTTAAACTAATTGTTTCCCAGCAACTGAAAGGGCAACACACAGATGACTGGAGACTCTCTTATCTCTTCAAGTTCTGTGTCTGCTTTCTTTTGCCTGTATGTAAACTTTTCCCTAGCCTATCTAATCTAAGATTAACCCCTGTAACACTATTGCCCTGCCCCAGCCCTTTGAATTTGGTTTAATTTCACCCATTCCTGGGAGCTCCCTAGAAGATCAGGCTGCGTGTAGATATATATATATAATATATATATATATAAAAAACAAAAAAGTTCAGTGGCAGCACCGTCAGAGGAAAAGCTATGGGTGCAGCTGGCCCAATATGGATAAAGCCAATCCAAATAGATAAAATTGCAAAAAAGGGCAGCACTCCAGAAAGTAAAAGAAGAAAAAACTTTAATTACCCATATGTGGGACAGGCGACGTTTCGGCTCAATGTGTGAGCCTTTCTCTATATATATATAGCTAATTAGAGCAAGGCAAGTGGTGATTGAGTAGATGGCTTTCACTTTTTATGCATGATGGAATATCCCCTCCCTCTCCTTGATGGCACAAAAAAAGACAACACCAGTCAGGCACCATAAGGCCATGTCCAGACAGAGGAGAAAGTACACAGGAGTCCCGTGGCCTCCTGTGAAGTTTCAATGAGCCAAACATATGTCATGAACTCTAGGATTAATTAGTCTTTCATTGTGTTATTGACATCACACGTCATAGAAGAATTGGCCTAACAAGAGCTAATTAATCCCCTATTCAAAATGTTATATCTTGAGGCCTATATATTGAAAATGCCATTTGCATGCAAATAGCGACCTATTAAAATTGTTTTGTTCTAGTATTCTAACATTTTATATGTCGTAGGCAGTGGAGAGTGTCATAAAGATCTATACAGAAAGTATACAGTTATACAGGCTAGTGGCTCATCCAGTTGACTGTAGGGAACACATCCAACAGTGTATGACCAATATACAAATTGCTTCATTATTGTTATACTATATATTTGTGCCACCGATAGACGTCTTTGTCTGTGCAAGTCAACCAACGGTGGGAAGTCTATTTCCAAATGGCTTCAACATAGGGGGGATTAGTAGTAGTAGGTTAGTAGTGATAGATCCCTTCACATTGACGGTTATGTACGGTTTAGTCATAATGTCCACAAACCTGTGGACATCCTGTAAACATATCGCTTCACTTGTAACACCTCAGATCTGAAATTCTAATTACAATACAAATCCTCTTCACCACGTTTATATAGGTGTGAATTATTGCATTTTTATTTTCGCATACAAGACAGATAGTTGGCTTTTTAGGTGAATTTTAACCTCTTTGGTACCGGATGCATAATGCTGGTCCTCTCGTAGAGGTAAATGTTCTTGCTGAAAGAAGGCTCTTGTGCTCACAATTGGGCTGTCATCACTTAAGGTTCCCTATAGCCAGCTGTGTTCAGCATAGGCAGAGCAGACTGTGGTTGAAGCCACATTAAGTGAAGGGTACATTGGCATATTTTGCAAACATGCACTCACAGATAAGTGTGCCCACCCAGAGATGCTGCCATTTTTCCTTCACCATGTCTAATATTACACAATTATAGTCAGCAGATGATAGCCTCAAAGAGAATGGATTTTAATAAGAAAAAGATTTAACCCATGCAGATATTTTACTAGATTTAAAAAAAAAAAAATATTGATATAGTATCATTGTAAGCTATGATCACAGACCTGATACTGAACACGTAGAAACCCCATATCTCATTATTTTACGTTTGTTGCATCAATATAGGAAGAAAATATTACTTTGATTCATTATTATGTTATTTTTTAATCATTGTAATTGGCAATTTAAGACTACATAAATGATAGAAGTCTTGTCACAGACATGAAGGCGGCTTGTGGTGACGATACCAGCCAAGGGATCCAGCATGATCAGCGAACGTACATAGTACAAAATTATTTAGCTTTAAGAGAATATGATTTATTTTTTATAATAAAATGCTTTGTCTATTGTAGAATAAGTAGCTGATTGCTCCTTGCAGATACTCTACATTCATTACTTCATCACGGGGGCTTTAGGGGATGATTGTGGTCCTCACATTCCATATTACTTTCTTTGAAAACCTTAATGTGATCTTTGTATTTCCTCAATGTCAAAATTCGAATTAAACGGTTCTTTTATCTAGACCTGGGATAATAAATGTAACACTCACCATCTAAATATAATATTCAGTTGAACACTTTTACTTAAATCATGCAATTGTTGATAAAGAGATGTCTACGCAGAACGCAACCACATTTCTCAACTATAGTAAATGTATCACATTAACTATAAATACACCGACAATGAAAGTTTTATTTCTCCATTTAAATATTTATGTTATGCACTTATATAGCGCTTTACAGACATTAGCTTCACACTGTCGCCAATGGGGCTCACAATCTAAGTTCCCTATCAGTATGTTTTCGGAGTGTGGGAGTAAACCGGAGGAAACCCACACAAACACGGGGAGAACATACAAACTCCATGCAGATGTTGTCCTTGGTCGGATTTGAATCTAGGACCCCAGCGCTGCAAGGCACCAATGCTAATCACTGAGCCACCGTGCTGCCCAATATATATATATATATATATATATATATATTTAATTTATTTTTATTAATTCTTTTTGTCAGTGTGATATTAGCGAGTAATGGATTTGAGCAGACCGGTTAATCCCAAAGAAACATGTTCCCATTGGTTAGACACAAGTTTGTTACTGTAGACACACAGGTTAATAAACACACATTTTATTGGCCAATTTATCTTCGTACCCATGGCAGCTTTTAGAAAACGCCCTCATTTAAAGCAGTCTGCTGACACTCTTCTTTTTGTAGTTAACGCTTGTTCAGATAAGTCATCTCTATGCCTGTTTTAATGCTGAATATAAACTGGCTAATGTCCAGACTAATGTCTAAGGACCCTGTTGATTTATGGTCCTTTTACATGGGCCGATAATCTGCCCGTAAACAATTTTTGATAGGCCGTATAGCATGTCAGTCAGTGTTCATTTACAATTATCATACAGTACGGTAACATAGAATTGTTTTATTAGTTTGATTGTTTGTCGCCATGCAGGTTGCATATGGTCAGCAGCAGATCCCCTGCCTACATGAGGTGTGCTGCCGACCAGAAATGTTATTTATGCCCACATAGAAGATGCAATGAACAACAAATGAGCATTTGCTTGCTTGTCTGCTGACTGCTGGCCATATTTACACGTGGCAATGATCGGGGATAAATGTTCATATGCTCAATCATTGGACCATGTAAAAGTGTCTTGTAGGAACATTCGGGTGATCATTGGGTTGTCTTAACACCACAACAGTCAACTGACAAATTCGCATTTCTGTTGAACTTCTTTAGGATGTCTTAACCATCTTTCTGAAGCTGCATGTACTCAGATTTCTGCCCAGTCAGACTCGTCTTAGGGCTCTTTTATGTTGGCAGATGATCAGGTCAATTATCGGGAATGAATGACTCATATGAACACTCCTGCCTAAAAATTGTCTTTTTGATTGCCTGTTTGTAGTTGGGTCAGATTTTTTCCCCCTAAAATGAGGAAAATTGGCTTCTACCTCATGAGTTTTTTTTTTGCCTTCCTCTGGATCAACTTTGCAGGATAACAGGCTGAACTGGATGGACGGATGTCTTTTTTTCAGCCTTACAAACTATGTTACCATGTAAAGGGCCCTTTACGCAGGCCGAGAATCGGCTAGATAATCATAGGAACACTTATTAGCGATTATCTGATGGTGTAAAGATGCTGACGATTACCCCATGAACAAGCGAAGTGCAAAATCATCATATGTCGGCAGCAGATTGTGGTGTCTAAAGAGCGATCTGCTGTCGGCAAACAATGATTCTGTATGGGGATGAGGGATGGCATTATCGATCACTCCTCACCATACTGTGGAGGAGATTGACACATGTAATAGAAGCGGTTTCCTACACTGATGAGCAGGCGCTTGCCAGGAAGGAATGCTTCCTTCCCGACAATCGCCTGCTAAATTGTCCAGTGTAAAGGGACCTTTGCTTAAAATTGACCTGCGAAAATGTGTCAGCGATCAGCCAACAAACCAAAAAATGCTCATTACTCAGCTTATTTGATCATTTACACATACATGAAAATGTGTAAAGAGGGGAAGTGCTTCCAACATAGTGTAAAGTATGGGTGACAAACGATCGCAGTAAAGATCATTCATCCCCTGTGCATTTTCCATTGGTCTGTGTAAAGACCTTTTAAACAAGTGCTAGTTGACTGGTGTTAAATCTGTCTGTACTCGTTATGGCTCAGAATCAGCCGTGGGAAAAGACCCACCCCTACAGATGGTGAAATTGATTTCAGTTAGCCGCTCAAACCAACAGATATTTTGTGAGGAGAGATCCAATTCTCTTGATCCTTATCCTAAAGCAAAATGACAAATGAGGTGAACGCATCTTTTATGTGGGATTACAAATCATTGCTTGTAGGCAGCACATTGGTCCAGTAATACAGGGTATGAGCCGCCGACAAGTGTAAACTGTATGGGGAATGAACGATAATGTCCACATGTAAATGGCACTTAATGAGTGGCAGTCGAAGTACTATATTCAGTGTTTGTTAACATGCGGAAAATCTGAACATGTAGATGAGCCTAAAAGGGGTTCTCCAGGAATTAAGAAAATAAATTCTGAAAATACTTACATATAACTATATTATAAATATGGTCCTAAATACCTATCATTAGTTAAATGGCTTGTTTGTTTCTGGAAAGCTATCATTAGGGAGGGGGGCAATGACCACCACCCTATTACTAAACACAAAATCTGTCATAATCACACAGCAGGACAAGTAATCTCAGAACACTGAGGTAAAAAACTGCCTTAGCCTCCTCTCTGCTTTATTTATCAGTTCATGAGGAGACATGAAGTACAGAGAGGAGGGTGGGGGTATGGCTAATGAGCAGCACTTGTATGGAGTCTCCATTACCACATTCTGTCCTGTCCGTCCTCTCTGTACTTCATTTCTCCTCATGATCTCCATTCTTACAGAGATTCAGATGAAGATCATATCACCTGTATTCAGGATCATAATCCCTGACAAGCAGAGCAGAGAGGAGGCTGAGGCAGCTCTTTACCTCAGTGTTGTGAAGTATCTTGTCCTCCTGTGTGATTAGGACAGGTTTTTGTGTACTAATAGGACTGCGGCCATTTTGTTTCTCCTAATGATTGCTCCATAGACAAAACTAGCCATTACAACTAATGAAAGGTATTTGGGAATATACAGTATTTTTTGCCGTATAAGAGACACCTAGGTTTTAGAGGAGGAAAATAAAAAAGTTTATATTTTTCATCAGACCTCAGCTCCTCAGCCCCAATCAGTCCCCGATGTTAATTAGATCTTAGCTTAGAGCCCCAAACCGACCCCCAATGTTAATCAGACCTAGGCTCAGAGCCACAATCAGACCCCCAATGTTAATGACACCTCAGCTCAGCCCACCAATGTTAATAAGGCCCCCAATCAGACCGCATCTTAGACCCTCAATCAGACCTCAGATCAGAGCCCTTATGTAAATAACCCCCAACCAGACTTCAGATCAGACCCCCATGTTCAGAGCAGACATTAAAAAACAAAATTAACTTACCTCTCCTGCTCTGGACACTGCTGCCTCTCCTGACATACACGTTCTTCTTTTTCTTCCTGCCATGCGCTGGGCTGTGTCCCGATGTCCTTATGTTGTGCACAGTCACAGCAGCCCAGGGAGTGATGCATTCACTGCTTCCCAGTCCTCCTGTACTAATGAGCGTTTCCATAATGGAAGCATTCATTAGTGTTCGCACCATAACACGCACTGACATTTTCCCCCCACTTTGGTCTTATATGGCGTCTTATAGGGCGAAAAATTCATACTAAAGTAATATTTAAGTATTTTCATTTTCTTAATTCCCAGAGAACCCCTTTAATAGCCTTTAACGAGGATTGATTGTCAGCCGAATGATTTGTTTCCAATCATAGGCCGGAGCAAAGGGTCAACAGACAACTAGCAAACACTTGTTTTATCTTGATTAGATTATTCAAGCTGGCATTATCTTTCATCGGCAGCACATCTTCCCATGTGTGACATCAACAATAATGTAAATGAACGGCACAAATGTTCCAGTCATTCATGTAGCCATTTGTTCGGTGAAGGTCCTTACTAGAAATGTGTCATCAGAAAATGACCTATTGTTTAAATCACGTTTTTATGTATAACATATTTTTAAAGAATTTTTGATGATATTGTTAATTTTCCAAGTCAATATCTGTATTAAAACAAAAACCATAAATTCCACTGGCCACTAAGCCTAATAATAGATGCCACTTCTTTGTCTGTACAGATTAATTTTCTGCAGTTATCTGCTGATCTGTCATTCTAATCCTGCCTGTAATTATATCACCTCTGTGTAAAGATAAGACAGGATCCTCCATTCATAATAGGTGATTGTCAAAGCTTATCTATTCTTTCCTTGTACAATGACCTCTGCACAGGTAACAGAGCATGCCTAGAAGACTCTCCCATACAAGTCAATAGGGTCAGGGCCAGACTATTATGTCTATGGCCCATGTGGCTGCCATAAAGCAATTTTCTAAATGCTGTTAAGAACAGCTCAGGCAAGATGGCTGGCCCCATAATCACATTCAGGAAATAGAATTAAAAAAAAATTCAATGAGAAAAGAAAAACAGATTTTTAAAAAGGGATAAGTGTTGCTATCTGGTGTAAAATGGAAGATAACATTTTTGGTGACAGACTCCCTTTAAGCCATCACTGATCGGCTTTCTGTATCATTTGTAAGCTTAGGTTGTCTGTGGCAACTTGGTTTCATTTAGTTTTACTTGGCTACAAAGTATTTGAATGATGAGAAACGTCCTGTGACAGGACTGAAACGTTACTACTGTAAACATGGGTGAATAAATCACTCTTTTAATTTCATCATTATTTGGAGTGCTCTGATTGTTCTTATGTTTTTGGGATCTTGAATCACGATCGTGTATGCTGGCACCCTGACTTTTTGCTCTTTTTGGATCATGCTGCCTTATTTTTGCTACACTGAACGATATCATGGATAAACATTTTAAATTCTGAAAGGACTTTCTCCAATATAATGTTTTTTGACCCACTGATAAAGCACGTTATAACACATTTATCTCAAAGATGGACGATTTGTTATGGACCTTTTATATGAGCTGTTGAATTGGTTGAACCAGCATTAAATGAACGATCAATTTGTTGGTAACATATTCCCAGTTTACACAGGAAGATGTGCTGCTGACAAGGGATCACTTAAAAACTGCGATCAATGACTGGGAACGAATGTTCACTGGGCTGATCATCGACCTGTGTAAAAGGGACTTTAGGACTGTTCACCTGGGGACAGCAGACAGCCCTTGCACATTCTCTACTGAATATGACTGAGAGTTACAGAGGAAAGTGATAAATTATGGTGGAAAAATCATTCAGATCTTGGTCCAGTTCACCAGTTCAGAAGAGCAGGATCACTGGATAAGCACAAAATCCACCATTCAAACAACTGGGGAAACATGTTGGGATGGTGTACTTTAGGGATAGTTAGGGTGCACAAGGGTGAGGTCATGATGTGGGGTCACCCTTTTTGTGTTTTCCATCTCCAGTCATTGTACTTCATCTGGTATTACACCACTGTATCATATTATTTTGGTTATTGTCTGGTACTGTGGATCCTTTTTTCAATCTATTTAGATTTTAAAAGTTGAAGAGGTTATCCAAGACTATAACAGACCTCCCAGAGTGGCCAACCTGTGGTGGCAATTATACTTACCTGGTCCCCACTGCTGGGTTTGTTCTCCATACCTCTACAGCTGGCTTTTCATCCCCCTGCTGCTCTGAAATGGGGGAGAGGGCACATGAACTGCTCCTCTTGTGTCACCTGTTTAGGAGAATTGCTGTTCTTGCTGCCCTAATGGAAAACAAGCATAAACTTCTTCTCTACATCTCCATGAACATGTGCTCTTGACTGGGCCAATCTTGCATGTGTTCTCAATAGGGAGATGCAATTGAAACAGAAAACTGCAGCACTCTCCAGCCTTGATCCTTAATGCTTTATTTTCACCAAAAATGCGACGTTTCGATCTGGATTTGGGGAAGCTTAGGACTGGCTTCTGACACAGCGAGCACCACCACAGTAAGGAACAATCTATATATTTTTCGTAGTGCTGCTACATTTTTTCTCTTTTTTCTCAATAGGGAGAGGGATCGCTGCTCGTTTAAATGGTGTTTTAAACTGTCCAATACAAACTATATGGGGATGAACGGTGGATCAGGAGATATATCTTGTTTGGACGTGTTACCTCACGTATGGCCATCTTTACAGAGGCTGATCTTTCATTACTTCAGTACAAATCCCTTATTATGTCAACATTAGTGTTGATCGAGCACCAAAGTGCTCGGGTGCTCGAATAGAACACCTCGGGATGCTCGGGTGCTCAATAGGAGTACCCGAGCATTAAACCAGGCACCCCCTGCTCTGAAGAGGGGAGGGTGTCTGGTTCACATAAAAAGGTCAGAAATTGATGGAAACACCACTTAAATGGTTCGAGAACAGCATGGCCAGCTCGACAGCAGGCCCTCGTCCATAATGTTTTAGATGGTCAGCTTAGCAGCAGGCCCTCGCCCCTAATGTTTTAGATGGTCAGCTCAGCAGCAGGCCCTCGCCCCAAATGTTTTAGATGGTCAGCTCAGCAGCAGGCCCTCGCCCATAATGTTTTAGATGGTCAGATCAGCAGCAAGCACTCGCCCCTAATGTTTTAGAGAGTCAGCTCAGCAGCAGACCCTCACCCTTAATGTTTTAGATGGTCAGCTCAGCAGCAGACCCTCACCCCTAATGTTTTAGATGGTCAGCTCAGCAGCAGACCCTCACCCCTAATGTTTTAGATGGTAGGATAAGCAGCAGGCCCTCGCCCCTAATGTTTTATAGGGTCACCAGCAGGCCCTTGTTCCTAATGTTTTGATGGTCACCAGCAGGCCAGTAATCATAATTTTTCAAGGGTGTGTATGATGCCCTCCTTTATGTGAAATAAAGGGTGTATTGGAGTGCCGGTTCCTTGAAATTTTTGGCTGGATGTCTGGATGCATCTTGGACTCCCAGGTCGCTGCTGGGAACGATGTTGTCCGAGTAGTACGCCACTTTTACAGACTGACAATAATACGCACCAAACCGAAGATAAAATCGATTTTAGAGGAAAAATTGTTAGGAAACATTCTTTCCTGTATATTTACTTGTATATAAAGTGCAAGTGCTGCCAAAAATTACAAGGAAGAGGCACTCCACATTGTGGTACAATTGTTCAGGAAGTGGGACTCCTACACTCATAAAGCCTATGCACTAAGTGAAAGGGCTGCCAAAAATTTCAAGGAACCGGCACTCCAATACACCCTTTATTTCACATAAAGGAGGGCATCATACACACCCTTGAAAAATTATGATTACTGGCCTGCTGGTGACCATCAAAAACATTAGGAACAAGGGCCTGCTGGTGACCCTATAAAACATTAGGGGCGAGGGCCTGCTGCTGATCCTACCATCTAAAACAATAGGGGTGAGGGTCTGCTGCGGAGCTGACCATCTAAAACATTAGAGGTGAGGGTCTTCTGTTGAGCTGACCATCTAAAACATTAAGGGTGAGGGTCTGCTGCTGATCTGACTCTCTAAAACATTAGGGGCGAGTGCTTGCTGCTGATCTGACCATCTAAAACATTATGGGCGAGGGCCTGCTGCTGAGCTGACCATCTAAAACATTTGGGGAGAGGCCTGCTGCTGAGCTGACCATCCAAAACATTAGGGGCGAGGGCCTGCTGCTGATCTGATGATGGAAAACATTAGGGGCGAGGGCCTGCTGCTGATCTGATGATGGAAAAAATTATGGGCGAGGGCCTGCTGCTAAGCTAACCATCTAAAACATTATGGACAAGGGCCTGCTGTCGAGCTGACCATCTAAAACATTAGGGTCAAGGGCCTGCTGCCGAGCTGACCATCTAAAACATTAGGGGCGAAGGCCTGCTGCCGAGCTGGCCATCTAAAACATTAAGGGCGAAGGCCTGATGCTGAGCGGACCATCTAAAACATTAGGGGTGAGGGTCTGCTGCCGAGCTAACTCTCTAAAACATTAGGGGCGAGTGCCTGCTGCTGACCTGACCATGGAAAAAATTAAGGTTGAGGGCCTGCTGCTGAGCTGACCATCGAAAAAATTATGGTTGAGGGCCTGCTGCTGAGCTGACCATCGAAAAAATTATGGTTGAGGGTCCGCTGGTGAGCTGACTCTTTAAAACATTATGGGCGAGGGCCTGCTGCTGAGCTGAGCATCTAAAACATTTGGGGTGAGGGCCTGCTGCTGAGCTGACTATCTAAAACATTAGGGGCGAGGTGCTACGTACTCCTTCACCATCTTCCAAAGCATTTCTCTCCTTGTGACACTAGGCTGCGCATCAGGGTGAGGTTGCTGGTGGGGTGTCATGAAACTGTTCCAGGCCCTGGAGAGTGTTGCCTTGCCTCTGTTGAAACTGCTGTGTGTTCCCCTCGTCTCCCCTCTTCGGTTGCCCAAGGAACTACGTACTCTGCTGCCAGGGTTGTCAGCTGGAAATTTTTGGAGCAATTTTTTCACAAGGACCTTCTGGTATTGCACCATTTTGCTAGTCCTCGCCACCACACGAATGAGAGATGAGAAGCGGGGATCAAGAAGGGTGAGCAACCAATAATCGGTGTTGGCCAAAATGCGTATAACGCAAGGGTCACGGGAAAGGCAGCATAACATAAAGTCAGCCATGTGTGCCAGAGTCCCAACAGACAAGACTTCGCTGTCCTCATCAGGAGTAAGACTCTCAATCTCCTCATCCTCTTCCTCCTCTTCGACCCATCCACGCTGAACAGGTGGAATAAACCTGCTGTGGCTACTACCCTCTGTAGCGGAGGCAACTGTCTCCTGCTCCTGCTTCTCCTCCTCATCCAATTCACACTAAGAAGACGAACGGAGGGTGGTCTGGCTATCACCCTGTGTACTGTCTTCCCCCATTTCGACCTCTTCCACATGCAAAGAGTCCGCCTTCATTGTGAGCAGTGAGCGTTTCAGTAGACACAGAAGAGGGATGGTTACGTTGATAATAGCGGCATTGCCGCTCACCATGTGTTGATTCCTCAAAGTTGCGTAAACCTCACAGAGGTCAGACATCCATGCCCACTCGTCGCTTGTGAAGAGCGTAAGCTGACTGGAAAGGCGACGACAATGTTGCAGCTGGTATTCCACTACTGCCCTCTGCTGCTCACAAAGCCTGGCCAACATGTGGAATGTGGAGTTCCAGCGCGTGCTCACGTCGCACAACAGTCGGTGAGCTGGCAGTTGCAAGCGCTGCTGCTGAGTTGCCAGACCGGCGGCAGCTGTAGATGACTTGTGGAAATGGGCACACATGAGGCGCATCTTCACCAGTAGCTCAGGCAAATTGGGTAGGTTTTGAGAAACCGCTGAACCACTAAGTTGAACACGTGGGCTAGGCATGGTATGTGTGTGAGCTTGCCGAGCTTCAAAGCCGCCACCAAGTTACGGCCATGCCTGGTTGAAGGCTGAGTGGCGAGAGCCACAGCTCAGTCTGGTCCCTTATACCCTGCCAGAGCTCTGCGGCGGTGTGCTGTTTGTCACCTAAGCAAATATGTTTCAGCACGACCTGTTGCCGCTTCCCCACTGCAGTGCTACACTGCTTCCAGCTACTGACTGATGGCTTACTGGTGCTGCAAGATGAGAATTCAGAGGTGGAGGAGGAGAAGGGAGGGTTGCAGCCACTAATATAGGTGGTGGCGTAAATCCTGATGGAAGTAGGGGCAGCAATCCTTGGCATCGGTAGCACCTGTGCCATCCCAGGGTACGACTCGCTCCCGGCCTCCACAACGTTCACCAAGTGTGCCGTCAGGGAAATGTAGCGTCCCTGGCCAAAAGCACTTATTCCATGTGTCAGTCGTTAAGTGGACATTCCCAATAACTGCATTGGTCAGGGCACTGGTGAAGTTACGGGACACATGCTGGTGTAAGGTAGGGACGGCACACCAGGAAAAATAGTGGCTGCTGGGGACTAAGTAATAAGGGACGGCCGCCGCCATCAGGCTGCGGAAAGCCTGAGTGTCCAGAAGCCTAAATGGCAACATTACCAGGGCCAGAAATGTTGAAAGGTGCGCATTTAGTGCTATGGTCTGTGGGTGGGTTGCTGGGCATTTGTGCTTTTATTCAAAGGCCTGGTGTATGGACATCTGTACGCTGCGCTGGGACACAGAAGTGGACGTGCTAGCTGATGGTGCTTGCGAAGGTCCAGGTGCAGGGCGGGAGTCATCCGTGCCTGCATCTTGGACAGGGGATTGGCCAGCACGTAACACAGGGGAAGAGGAAGCAGTGGTGTGACCCACAGACACTGATTGTGGAACCAGGCGTTCGGCCCACCTATTAGGGTGCTTTGATGCCATGTGGTGGATCATGCTGGTGGTGGTGAGGTTGCTAGTGTTCACGCCTCAGCTCATTTTGGTACGGCACAGGTTGCAAATGACAATCCTTTTATCTTCCGCACTTTCCTCCAAAAATGGTGGAGAGAATGAATGGGGCCATTTATTGTGAGATTTTGAGCAACAACCTCCTTCCCTCAGTCAGAGCATTGAAGATGGGTCATGGCTGGGTCTTCCAACATGACAACTACCCAAAGCACACAGCCAGGATAACCAAGGAGTGGCTCCGTAAGAAGCATATCAAGGTTCTGGAGTGTCCTAGAAGCTGAAACTCCATGTTGCTCAGTGACAGCCCTGAAACCTGACAGATCTAGAGGAGATCTGTGTGGAGGAGTGGGCCAAAACCCCTGTTGCAGTGTGTGCAAACCTGGTCAAGAACTACAGGAAACTTTTGACCTCTGTAATTGCAAACAAAGGCTTCTGTACCAAATATTAACACTGATTTTCTCAGGTGTTCAAATACTTATGTTCAGCAGTGCAAGACAAATAAATTCTTTAAAAATCATACAATGTGATTTCCAGATTTTTTATTTTATATTGTGTCTCTCAGAGTGGGAATGCACCTACAATGTGAATTTCAGACCCCTCCATGATGGGAGAACTTGCAAAATCGCAGGGTGTTCAAATACTTCTGTTCCTCACTGTATATAACATTTAGTCCTATCTTTGCTTTAAATTTACTGATGGTAGGCTATAACTGACAATACACACTAGATATTTGGTGACTAATTCCACTGATTGGAAACCCCGACTATGGTGTTCACACATTCTCATATTCTTTTACAAGAAATCAGATAGCATTTTTCAAGTTTGGGTTAGAAAATTAAAGAGGACCTTTCACCAGTCCAGACTTTATCATATAACTAGCGGGTTGTGTAGGGTGTACTGATGACATGTTACAGCGTTTACTATTTTTCCTATGCGCTGCTCCGTTTGCCTGCTGTGCCCCTCGTATTTGTTTCCGGACCGGTGAAAGGTCCTCTTTAAGCAGTAACCCAATGACTTAGGTTGCTAATGGATCTATGTAAACTAAGGCCAAAAGTGGAGGCGTTTCCCATAGTATCCTCCAATTAGATAACTGCTTTAATTGCATGGCTGAAATCTCATTGCTATGATCTTTGTGTACGTACCTTAGACCCACCACTTGTCATTTGCATCTCTTTCCATGTTCCCTAAATCTCTTGCTCAGTAGCCAAGGCACACTTCAGCCACTGAGCACAAGCCGCTTTTTCTTGGATAGTACATTTTATGTCTTTTCAAAATGTTATTGGCGGTATAAAGTACATCCTGCAATAATATTTAGTTAAACGCCACAGTAAAAAACAAAAACACAGCCGTACAAAGAATATTTATTTAAAAGAAACAGCACTTCCAACACTCAGGAAGTAGATTCATGAACAGATGCAAACTGGTAGATTCATGAACAGATGCAAACTGGGTAATTGCTGTCAGATGCTAGTCCCCTTAATTTAGCTCACACATTATCTGATACCTTATTCAGACAGGAAGGAAATGCAGTGTTAATAGGACAGATTTGTTATTATGGTTCTGAACATTCTGATTATAGCCAAAAATTTTATGTTTCATTCAGGAAGTCAATCAATATTGGGGTTTTAATTATTAAAGGAGAACTCCAGCAACCTCCGATACAAATCCTAAGATGTCAGCTTTCTTTCTTCATTCTCAGGGTTTCATTTGTCTAGAAAGGACACCTACATATCCACAAGTAACACTATATATAACTGATATGGTTTGATACAGCAATTCCTTGCAGCCTCTACGATAGGCTACTCGTTTATATCTAATAATATTAGAATCTTAAATCTTTTAATTTTAATTTTTTTTCATGCTTCTGTAAGTAAAACCCATGTCTTCATGGCAAAGGGGAATGGCTTCAGATCTGCTTACTTAGGGCTGTATTAGACAAGTAGATTTTATACAGATGACCATTGACAATCAAATAGTTAGCGACTCGTTAGCGTTCAAAAGTGCTCCCATTACACAGCGCAATGGGTGCTGTAGTAATCTTTAATTTGATAGTTATAAACTTGCAAATCGTTCATCAATGCATATATTACACACAAAGATGATAGCTCATGGAGGTGAACTTGGTACTCCCGCAACTGTACACCACACCTACAGTCTGATCGTTGGGGGCTACTTATTACTCGCTCAGATATGCACTCAATGAAAAATTTCTAAGCCTGCTGAAAGATCCCCATCAGCGAGAATCAAACAATTTTGCGATACCTGGAAAGTATCACACAGTGCGAAGATCCCCCTTTTGTGAACCATATTACAATTTTCCATTCAATTCTCGCTAATACAGGCTTTGCTTTTGCTTACTTTCGCAAAGACATAAAAGACAAAGAAAAATTTATTTAAGAGCAGAAAAGATATGTTTTTAGAGGGTTATTATACTAGAATAAAGGTGACGGGTCAAGCTAAAGCCGATTGTCAGTAAGGAAGAGTTCCTTTCCAACAGTTGGCTGCTCGTTACATGCAGCAATCACCTCCACAGTAGGAGGAAGAGCAATCGCTACTGCATGATCTGCTGCCTAGAAATGATAATTTACTTGCCTACATTAACGATCATTTCATTCATCATGTAATCAGCTGCACCGTTACACCAGCCTGGCCAATCAAGCCTTGTTAGGAAGATGGGGGGCTGCCATCTCTGGTCTGGCAATGACTTATCTTCCCAAGTACAAAAGGATTGGCCAGTTGACATCCAATTCGCTTTATATTTGTCTCCTTGACATTTTCCGGTGGGGGCAGTGGTGAAGTCCGCTTAAGGTCCATTTAGACGGGACAATTCAGCAGACAATTGTTGGGAAGGAAGCGTTCCTTCCCGACAAGCGCTTGCTTCTCAGTGGAGAAGATCTCTGCATTTACATGCAGCGATATCCTCCACGGTATGTGGAGCAGTGATTGCTAATTCCATTGCTCATCCCCATACAGACTTGTTGTTTGCCGGCAGCAGAGCGTGTTAACACAGCACAATCTGCTGCCGGCAAGCGATGATTTAGATGCCCTACACAAATAATCACTCGTTAGCGATTATTTTGCGTATTTGCAGCCTGTGTAAAGGGCCCTTTATATATTACATGGTCAGTGAGTTAGGCCAACATATATCATGGAGTACTTACTATTGCTGTGTGGGGTGCACCGATTATACTTAAAATGCTGTCATTTTCTAACCTAGTACTGTTTTCTAAGCTTGATTTTTTTTGTAAAAAATCATCTTTAGCCCTTTTATGGATTAGTAGATATCATGTGTAAACAGAAAGACTGTACGCTTTCTTTATCATGTATGGTCAAATACACTGACAAGCAAAAATGTTTTTGTTTAGAACTTTTGACTTGAAGGCTCCATATCTCACCATCCACTACAGCTTAAAATGTGATACAACCATCATTTTATAGACAATCATCTTGGCTATCTCATACATAAATTAGACTGCAACTATTTAGCATATGATTAGTTATGATTAGTTATACAGATTCTTGTCACGTAACTGCATTGTTACTGTTTTGCTCCTAAAATTCAAAATTTTAATTTTAATTATTTTGTTAGCATTTTGTAAATCCACCTTCGGCTTTCAACACTGCCTGAATCCTTCTGGGCATGCTCTCCATCAGATTCAAGCATGTCTCGACCAAAATCTGTTCCCAGGTCTCTTCCCTATGTTGGTTGGTCGAAAAAGTTCAAAACATTGTTACCCTTTTGCTTGTCAGTGTAGTGTTGAGGTTTGAAGCATGTGATACATAACAAACCTAAAGTTACATGCTTATATTATTATAGAAAGTGTGAATATTGATGTGTTGACTTAAAGTATTGTCACCTCTCCTAACATGTAATTTTAGTAAATCCATGTATTCCCCATCTTTTCTAATACCTGTTCTTGACCATTCCCGTCATCAAAGTGGCCCACGTAAACACAAACTCTGTAAATCACGGCACTCAATTCAAGAGATATCTTTGCAATTGAATTTTTTTTTATTCCATCCTTAAAGTACACATATATTGTTAGTGGCCAATGTTTCGGTCCATCCCAGACCTTGTTCACCTGTAATAAGAAAACACCAGTATGTAGGATCATGTGTACTTTAAGGATGGAATAAAAAAAAATCTTCAATTGCAAAGATATCTCTTGAATTGAGTGCCGTGATTTAAAGAGAGGGTATAAGGACACCCAGGTAACACCCAGTTGTCAACTTATTTCTAAAGTTCTAACAGGAATAGCACAACATAGAATGAACGGATTTTCCAGAATTGTTATTTCACAGGTAATACAATTATTTTCTGAATCAGACACGTCAGGAGAGATCACAGTTCCTCTTTCTTGTACTTTACAAATATAGACTTACAGTAAATTTCTTCTAGACAAATAACATTCTGTATACATTTTTTCAGATTTTAAGACAAAGGCAGGACTCCTACCATGAAAAGTCCAGAGAGCACCCAGATGATGGTGAGTTCAAATAATGTAACTTGAGTGGTATCTACTAATGTCCTAACGTGTCCTACTCCAGTGAAATTAAGGTGGAACTACCCTTTAAGTAAGGCTCTTCATGTTTTTGACAACACCTAGATGGGCCTACAAATGTTTTCAAGTCAGCAATCTAGGTAGCTGCGCCCCATTATGGATCCTCTTCCAGTAAAAGCATACCTTTCAGCATAAAAAAAACATTACTTGAGGTAAAACCAGAGGACCCTGATTGAACACGCTTAGATATTTTTCACCACATTTTTTTCCTAATCAGACAGTCTGTAGAAGTTTGTATACAAAGGCAAGTGGCCAGACAGTATAAAGTCTGAAACAGTGTCTTGGCTAAAAGCATTTGGAATAAATGTGGTATTTTACAGAAAAGGATACTTTACTAGGTCTTGGAGGCAGCCTATGGCTTTCCAACTGCTCCTAAACTACAAGTGTCAGAACCTCATAAACTACTCAACTCACAATAAATTCCCAATCAATACACTTCTAAAACATTTTCTACTTTACAACAAAGTTGACGAATGATATGTCAGTGGGAGTGGTTTATCTGAAAATACATCCCTAAATGTCAGAAAGCCTTGTCTCCTTCCTTTAGTGTATTTGCAGAGCAGAAAAGGTCTAGTGTGTCATATATGGTAACAGTTGGTGCTAGTGGTAAAAGTTGGAATAGGCTAACCAATGAAACAAATAAAACATGTTAAAGATAATTTCCCCCTTGAAGAGACACTAAAAAAAACAGCATAACTTACAGCGGAAAGCTTGTCTTTACCTCTTTCTGCTTAGATATCTGTAGACTGCTCCAAAAAGTCTCTCACTCCTCCCTGCTTCTCCATCTTCGGCTGGAAAGAGGCTATCGGTTTATGTGCCCTAACATGTCCTCACGGTCACACAGGAAGTTTGGGAGTAAACACCCAAAATACTGTGAAAGCAGTGAAAACCTCCCCGTGTGTGTGCAGCTATACTATACAGTACCTCGCTACAGAAAGCCCTACCCAGCTTTCCCAGGTAAATGTCAAGTTTGCCTATATAGGCAGGAAGGATTTATCACTGTGTATCTGGGCAAATCTGACTTTCATTGGTGTGGGAAAGATAGATTACAGGTCTTGTGGAGTAACCCAGCTTTTGCAGGACCCTGAAAGGCTCATTCACCAAGCTGTGGCACTATTTAGGAACGAGGAGGGGGATTTGTCTTGGTAGATGTAGTATTCTGCAGTCTCTTACAGTTCCACGTGGTGGTAACTCACTTTTTCCAGTACCCTGAAAGGCAAATCTGCCTAGCAATTGGACTATTAACTATTTAGGAGTGCCATGCTACAGGATTTGTCACTGGGATTCTTACTTAGTTTTTCCATGCTTCTGGCTTGCAAATTCAGCTACATATTCTACAATATTTACCAATTCATAAACCGTCTGATCTGGCATTCTATAGTCTGGAAAGCTGGGTAACAAGCTCTGCGGGGCAGGAAGTGCTAGGTGTCCTGAGGATAGGTCATCTATGTGAAAATCTCGGAAAACCCGTTTGAGGTATATGCTAGTGAAAACCTATGGGGTAAAATGTTGTAAAGTAAACTTAACTAAGATCTAAGTAAATAATGCATTCTTCCCTAAGTTTCTCGATAAACTTTAAGGTTCCTATGCTTTATTGCATAGCACGTGATGACAGAAGGCAGACCTAAGCAAACTCCTTGTCACTTAGGTGTCCCGATTCGAGTTCTCTATACAACGGAGCCATGCTGTGGGTTAAATTTTGTGTTGGGGGCGGGAACCTTATGTTACATTTGTATCACAGCCTGAGTTTAATTGCTGTCAATCAGCATGAATAGAAGCAATTGTTCATGTGACAAGTATTCATAAGGAAGTCAGGGTAACATAATATGATAGTGAGATGCCAGCCTGCCCCGTGTAGTGGTCACATTACACAACACTTCGTACAATGGCCACAGTTTTCAAAAATAAATGGTTGACTACAATAAATAACTGACATAATATGAATGGAAAGACGATTGTGGTTTTACTAACAGCTGACACATTAAAAATACAGCCAGCGTACACATTCAAGTATCGGCTCTCACCAAAGAACAATAAGCAAAAATCATCTCATAAACTTCTCCAAGTGCTCGCATGCTGCTGCGATGTGAAGCAGAATGTGAAAATAATAAGCTCAACAATGGCTCGCTTATCAAGGGGACAAACTGACATTCTTTTTCTATCCACTTGTTGGAATACTTCCTTGTAATATATTGTTTTGGCTGTCCTTTTTGAAAGCACATGTTTTATTGCTTTCGCTTTTGAAGAGTGTTTGCTAGTTTGTCTATAACACAGACACATTTGTGGATGAGACATCCGCCCCTCAGAACCGACCCTTAGAGTACTTTCACATTAGCGTTTTTCTTTTCCGGCATAGAGTTCCGTCACAGGGGCTCTATACCGGAAAAGAACTGATCAGGCTTATCTCCATGCATTCTGAGTAGAGAGTAATCCGTTCAGGATACATCAGGACGTCTTAAAGGGCTTCTGTCACCCCACTAAAGTGATTATTTTTTTTGGGGCTAGTTAAATTAGTTATATAGCGATATATGAAAATATAATTGTGTTACTTACATTGATCCAGCAGTTTATTCAAAAAACAAAGTTTTATCATATGCAAATTCAGCCGGGATCTCCTCCTCCGGCCAGCCCTGTCGGCATTTCAAAAATCGCGCGCCTGTGTTGATTCGCTCTGAGATGAGGAGGCTCGTCTCCTCAGAACTCCCTCAGTGCGCCTGCGCCGATGACATCACCGAAATAGAAGACGTCATCGGCGCAGGCGCACTGAGGGAGTTCTGAGGAGACGAGCCTCCTCATCTCAGAGCGCCTGCGCCTGAATCAACACAGGCGCGCGATTTTTGAAATGCCGACAGGGCTGGCCGGAGGAGGAGATCCCGGCTGGCCCTGTCAATCAACAAGAGGAGGGGGCGGATTTCTGCAGCAGCTACCAGCAAGTAGCCGCCCTACTTGCTGGTAGAGACCGAATTTGCATATGATAAAACTTCGTTTTTTGAATAAACTGCTGGATCAATGTAAGTAACACAATTATATTTTCATATATCGCTATATAACTAATTTAACTAGCCCCAAAAAAAAAAATCACTTTAGTGGGGTGACAGAAGCCCTTTAAGTTCAGTCATTTTGACTGATCAGGCAAAAGATAAAACCGTAGCATGCTACGGTTTTATCTCCGGCGAAAAAAACTGAAGACATGCCTGAATGCCGGAACCGGCATTTTTTCCCATAGGAATGTATTAGTGCCGTATCCGGCATTCAAAATGTCGGATCCGTCCTTCCGGCCTGCGCATGCGCAGACCGGTAAAAATGGGAAAAAAGATACATAAGCACTGTCCAAAAAGTAAGTCCACCACCCATTACCCTGTCCTCTTCCTTTCCTTAAACCAACCCAACATATGCCAAAAGGACACTCTTTTGGCATACACAGGCACAAATGTCATCCAAACAGAGCCTAAGACCTTGTTATTTTTTATTTTTAATAGTGTTCTAAGGGAATCTCCAGTTTAAATTTTATAGACAGTAAATCCGCTGTAATAACATTAAATTACACGACCAGCGAAAAAAGTGGTTTATAAAATACCGAGAAAGCCTTACAAAGCCTTATATTTTTCATCGTCTAATTCAGCAAAGTAGTACTACCCTCATAAGAAAAAAGCTGAGAAAAAAACAAACATGTTTCTATGTGAGCCACATTGAAGGAAATATCAGGGTCATTTATTAAGACCTGCATTTTAGACACTGGTCTTAATATCCCTGCGCTGGTGCTTGATGTGCCTAAGTTATGTAGAGGCGCCACCGCCGTCCTTAACCGACGCCAGCTTCCTTGCAGGCGTAGATTTAGATAATTTTCTACGCCTAAGGCCTCATGCACACGACCGTATGTATTTTGCGGTCCGCAAAAAATACAGATGACATCCGTGTGCATTCCGTATTTTGCAGAACGGAGCAGCTGGCCCCTGATAGAACAGTATTATCCTTGTCCGTAATGCGGACAATAATAGGACATGTTGTATTTTTTTGAAATGAATGGTTCCGTATACGGTCCTCAAAAAAAACGGAACGGACACGGAAAGAATATATACGTTTGTGTGCATGAGCCCTAAAACAGACATAGAAAATAATAAATAAAACCAGCCGTCCTGCCCCCTTCTCCACCCACACCACACCCCCTTTGCGAGCGAATCTGCGACAGATATACGCCAAAAATTAGTGTATATCTTTCTCCTCCCATATACATTACTTTTGCATTATCTTGCCAAAATTTGTACCTTTGTCCAAACATATATGGCCAGCTTAAAGGTTTGGAGATTACTATGAATAAGTTGAAAGGGTTCTCCGAGGTTGGGAACCCCTTTTTATATGGCCAGGCAGGGTACAGAGATTAAAAAGAAAAATACTATGTTACCGAAGCTTCGGTTCCTGTGATGATCTCTCTTCACCCTCTGCTTCCGGTCCCCACTAGACCAGAAGTGTGACATGCCCTCTACTTGCACGTCACTGCTGCCGGCCAATCAGTGGCCTCTGTGGAGGTCCTTGCCACTGCTGAAGCCATTGATTGGCTGCCAGAAGCAAAGTATGTGTAGATGGCATGTCACACTTCAGGTCTAGCAGGGACTGGAAGCAAAGGAGAAGGGAGATCAACACAGGGACCAAAGCTTCGGTAACATAGTCATGGCCCTTGCCACTGCTGAAGCCTCTGTGGTGGCCCTTGCCCCTGCTGAAGCCATTGATTGGCTGCCAGAGGCAAAGTACATGTAGATGGCATGTCACAATTCAGGTCCAGTAGGGACTGGAAGCAAAGGAGAAGGGAGATCAACACAGGGACCGAAGGACCAGTAACATGGTATTTTTCTTTTTTATCTTTGCACTCTGCCTGGCCATATCAAAAGGGGTTACCGCTCTTGGAGAACCCATTTTCAGTACCGCTGACAAAAACCATCATGTACGGGTACTTTCACACTAGCGTTTTTGTTTTCCGGTATTGAGTTCCGTCACAGGAGCTCAATACCGGAAAAAACTGATCAGTTTTATCCTAATGCATTCTGAATGGAGAGCAATCCGTTCTGGATGCATCAGTTCAGTCCTTTTTACGTTTTTCTGGACGGAGAAAATACTGCAGCATGCTGCAGTTTTATCTCCGGCCAAAAATACTGAACACATTGCCGGAATGCCGGCATTAATTTACACTGAAATGTATCAGTGCCAGATCCGGCATTAAGTGTTCTGGCAAAACGGATCCTTTAAAAATGCAAAAAAAATATTATACACCGGAGAGACGGATCCGGTATTTCAAAGCTTTTGTCAGACATTTGTCAGACGGATCCGTCTGACAAATGCCATCAGTTTGCGTCCGGATTGCCGCATCCGGCAGGCAGTTCCGACGATGCCGCAAGTGGGAAAGTACCCTAAGGCTGATGGCAATTGCATTGGGAGTTCCCTTTTCTTTGATTAGACTTATGAAAAGTTTTAATGACTTAGGTTGTCACATGTGCATGAGTACAATAAGTCAAGATTTTACTGCCAGTAAAAAGAACTTTTGTCTTGGTGTATTCTCAGACGGTACATCTTAAACAGCTAATTCATAAGACAATTTTTCTTTTCTCTTCTGTTTTTCCTGAATAGCTGGAAAACATCCGGATGGTGGTTTATACAGCAAAGGCCATTCGTATCCTGGATACCCAAGTTACATCATGATGCCAAATATGAATAATGACCCCTACATGTCAAATGGATCTTTGTCTCCACCCATTCCTAGAACAGTAAGTGCACTGTGTGTTCCTCAAGTTTGTTTCTTCTCAGACCCCGTCCAGGTCAGATTTCTGTGTAATGTTTATGAGCCTTCAAATTCTACTTGGCAGCACAAAGCATAAAATGGGTTCTTTCTGTGTGAACTGTGCCGTTATTGTCTCCAGCAGCTTCTGAAGAATTGGGGTATCTGCTCACATCATGTTTTGATACTACTTCCATAACATGTGCTAAGTGGTTTTCTGTAAAACGTATGTTTATTTGGGATCTTGTTTTGTTGTTGTACCCCACTATGAAACCGGAGCTTTTAGATTTTTATGGAGGGAGCTGGTAAATTGGAAAGTATTATATGAAATGATCATTGTCCTTGTAGAGCAGGGCAGTCTTTTTTTCTCTAGCTACCAGCTTCTAATCCATGTATGATTCCTTCCAATGTTAGAATGTATGGAACACAATAAGGCGCATTTATGAAACTGTCTCAAATACTGGCAACCAATCACAGCACAGATTTTATTTTTCTATAGCAGAATACAAAATTAAACCTGTACTGTGATTGGTTTTCTTTTAGACAGTCTCATAAATCTCAGAGAATGTTTTTTATAGTCAAACATGCATTTAAAAAAAATCTTTTACAAAGATTGGTAGAACAAGAAGATAGGGAACTGACCCATTGCCTTTCGTAGGAGCGTCCATGTTTACAATACTAGGTAAGTTAGGTCGAGTGTCACAAAGCAGTAAATGTATGAGTGGGAGTACCATTCTACAGCTTAGCCTATGAAAGCTATGGATAATTCGTAAAAAGTGACGGTGATAGTTGTTTATCTGTGGTAACAGAAGGTCATTCCTAAGCAATTGGAATTTCTTTTATCAGACATGGCTAAAGATAGCTATAGACGTGAGATAATATCTGCCCACTTTTTAGTCCTGATTTTTCTATTAACTTAAAGGGGTTGTCCCCGGTTTCCAGGTTCCAGAGCTGGACATAAGCTTCCCTATACACATTCAGCCTGTATCAGTGGAGCATCAAAGCATTTCTTGCCCCAATGCCGCCTCTTGCTCTGCTCTGCATAGCGCAGGACAAGGGCTTTTTCTTCACTACTGGTGACGTACCGGGCTTCTCATGGGCATGCTAGGTGGAGGCTTCCGCCTAGCAGTGAGCCCGGGGACGTCACCTGCATAAATGGGCAGTCTTTAGCGTTGTCCTGGGCTGTTCTACAGGCTAGGGCAGTGCTAAAGACTGCCCATTAGTGCCGGTGATGTCAACGGGATCACTGCTAGGTGGAAGCCTCCGTCTAGCATACTGAGAAAAAGCCGGGTACGTCACCATCAGTAAAAATTTTGCTATTTTATACCAGTATCTGTCTTTACCAAACCTTTTTTTCCAGTCTCAAAAAACTCCTTTGAATACCAGTAGAAATAGGGGTACCCAATGGTTGGTTCACAAAAAGTAATTCTTCACGGGTGATGGGACCCTTCAAACTCTCATCTTGCTACTTGACAGAGGATTTGAAGGGCACTTTGGGTCAATTAAAGGTCTCTTAGACGACTAGATTATGCTCAATGAGATAGAGGGACTATACATTGGAGGGTACAATAAATGTATTTGGGGGAGCCGCGGAGTGATGGCCGGGCGTAAGGAGAGGCTGCAAAGGGGGTAATCTAACGAGGAGGGTGTTGAGTTGGGTAAGGGAGCTATGAGAGTTAATTTCAGAAGAAGGGCTAGGGGAATAGAAAGTACTATCTTTAGGTTTCCATAGGTTTTCTGGAGACACATGCTCTCCACATAGGGGGACTTGGTATCCAGAGATTACATGTAAGGACTTTTTTTAAAATTGTCATCTTCATATGATGTGCACAACTATTCATGATTATTGGATTATTGTATTAATGTATTACTGTACACTTGTTTGGAAACCAAAACTAATAAAATAAATGTTGGGGGAAAAAAGTAATTCTTTACCTCTACAAGTTCTGCTCCAGAGACAGCATGGTTGAAGGGAATTGGCTTTTACTGTGTGTGGAGATTCTGAATTTATTTTATTTTCACATCAGACAATTGGTCAAAACTTTGATCTGATCTGTTGGAATTTTTTCACTGGTAGTTGGCTATAATCTGTAGTTTATAGTTACTCATGGGGGAACATTTTTCTAAACTGGTGAAAAGGAAAACTGGCTTAGTTTCCCATAGCACCCAATTAGATTTCATCTTTCATTTTCTAAAAGAGCTGTGAAAAATGAAAGGAGGAAACTAATTGGTTGCTATGGGAAACTAAGCCAGTTTTTCATTTACACCAGTTTTGATAGATTTCCCCACTGAATACTAGAAACGTGGTGTTTTTTAAACTGTGTGTGGTTGTAGTGATGTCAACCAAAAGCACAAAATCTTATGTCTATGCTATGTCCTGCTTTAGAGGTTTGCAGTTATGCTGGCTACAAGTTAAAACAAAAAATGTGCATAGAAAAGGACAAACTAGGCAGATCACAGCGGTAGTATGTAAATGGTATTGAGCTTTTTCACACCAGCACAAAAGGTGTTTGTTTTCACACTTCCAAAGTCCAATTCTTTGACCAATTGTTAGTCATGCAACAAAAGTGTCATATCACCTAAGTGGTATGTTTAAATACAAAGCTCTCAACCTCTACCAACTGCAGAGCCTTTGTTCTTAGACGCTTTTCGGCCCTTTAAATCTTACAGCTGTTTTTTGGAGTGAACAGTCCACATGTTCCTGGCTGGTTCAGGGCGTAAATGGGTCCTTGCTACATTCATCAGTGTGAAAGTGAAGGCGGCTTCATGGTCAGCCCCTGCTAACTAAACATCTTACTGTCCACAGATGCGGATCTGGAGTCTATATTATATTACATGACACATAAACTGAGTTCTGACTGAAGAAATGAATCCCAGCTCCACATAGCACATTGCCTTCATATGAGGAGTAAAAATCTGTTTCGAATAAGACAACATCATGTTAGGATTCTTTGTTTCTCAAAAAGCTTGGGCCTACATAGATTTAATTTAAAGCATTCTCACATTTTGCCACATAGAGCTTGTGTAAAATGGGCTGGCGCATGTTGAAAGATACTTAATAGGATAGTTTTCTCTGTAGATGAAGTAAACAGAATTTGTGGCTTGGCAAATTGCAGGAACCAGATTCTCTTACAATGTATATTTATAACTATTTTTTAGCCTAGAGCTCTGTGCAGAATGTCTTAAGGTGTCAAGTCTTCGTTTCCTGTTAACATGCTCGTGGCCATATTTCAGAGCCTCCTACATAAGGGGATAACACCATAAACACCTGTAGTGTTGTCACTTTGTAAAGTAAATGCTGTCAAGATTCTGTCCCTTAGAGCATATCTTGGGGGCCGTGTCTGATGAGGTGATATTCTACAGTATATGGTTACACCGTGTCTATAAGCACCATGCATAGAGGTCATTGTATGTAGCTTCTCATGACTTTCTACATGGACCTAGAAGTGTGCCTTGCCTCCTACTACTGAACCAAAAAGGAACAAAATTATCACTGTGCTAGTCAGGCTCACACTGGCCCACCAGAGGATCCAAAGTTGGGCTCGGTCTCTGAAGCCGTAGTGGGCCTAAAGTCCAGGCAAAAAAACACATTTGGAGCTTATCATTTGCCACTAGGGTCTATTTCTTTGAATTAAAACCTTTTACACTGTATTGATGAGAGCGCCTTAATAGGTCTCCGTAAAAAAAAGATAGTACCCCCAAATCCTAACCTAGACCTCTCACCCAGTTAAGCCAGTACTCTCTGCTCTGCACTAATGAGAGGCAATCACCCCAAACCAGCTGTCTACAGATGAGGTCCTGGCTTATTTATTATCCAAGTCATGTCTCAAGACCTATTTAATGGTCGGAAATTGACTTATAGGATAGCTGTCTTACATCTGGTGGCATTAGAGACAGAGCTTGTTAAGAGCTCATTTGCGTCCCTTCTTCACTGTATTGATTATATAAGGATTTGGCTCTGGTGGGCCCAAGGAACCCTAGTCCGACACTGGTTCTAGTTTTTAATTAATATTTATGAATGGATTTCTTTTAATGGAAGCTGCAATATTTTCTCCAATAACAAGGATAATGTGACTGCCTTCAAAGATCTAGACAGCCGATGATGAAATTGGATATCATTCCTGATACTTGAGGGACAAGCCATATTGGCAAGAAATGCAGCATGAACATGCCATTCTCGTAACTTCAATAAATGTCCCTTTCCTACTGTGTAGCCTTTTACTACAAACTGTATTATTGCCATCAGTAGCTCATACTTACCGACATCTGAGTTGGTAAATTCTGGGCCTCTAAGCCCCACCCTAGGGAATGCCCCAAACCCACCCAGGAATGCCAAATTATGGGTGGGTTTTATTAGCCCCGTCCATTTTCGGTCCGGATCAGCTCGAGTTTGCCGGGACTTCCCTTTGAAAATCCGTGACAGTTGGCAACTGTGTTAGCTATTAAAGCCATTCTCCACCCAAATGTATTTTTCATAAAATCTGTTTAGCCCCTTAGGCTGAAATGGGGGCTGGCATAGCATAACTGCCACCATGCTGCTTTTGCACTTATTTGATGTCAGTAAAGTGTCACCTTGGCGTTGACCTGAAGAGCTAAGTAATTTATTCCATAGTGTTTTTCAATTCAGAGGAGTCTTCTAGCAAGAGCCGTGTGCCACTAAAAAGATTAACTCTACCTCTGGAGGTTACTCTACATCTAAGGCTACTTTCACACTTGCGTACGGGGTTCCGCTTGTGAGTTCCGTTTGAAGGCTCTCACAAGCGGCCCCGAACGGATCCGTACTGCCCCAATGCATTCTGAGTGGATGCGGATCCGCTCAGAATGCATCAGTTTGGCACCGTTTGGCCTCCGTTCCGCTCAGCAGGCGGACACCTGAACGCAGCTTGCAGAGTTTTCGTGTCCGCCTGGCCGTGCGGAGCCAAATGGATCTGTCCAGACTTACAATGCAAGTCAATGGGGACGGATCCGTTTGACGTTGACACAATATGGTGCAATTGCAAACGGATCCGTCCCCCATTGACTTTCAATGTAAAGTCAGGAGTCCCTATTAATATACGATCAGATCGGAGTTTTCTCCAATCCGATGGTATATTTTAACTTGAAGCATCCCCATCACCATGGGAACGCCTCTATGTTAGAATATACCATCGGATTTGAGTTAGATTGTGAAACTCAGATCCGACAGTATATTCTAACACAGAGGCGTTCCCATGGTGATGGGGACGCTTCAAGTTAGAATATACTAAAAGAACTGTGTACATGACTGCCCCCTGCTGCCTAGCAGGTGCTGCCAGGCAGCAGGGGGCAGACCACCCCCCCCCCTGTTTTTAACTCATTGGTGGACAGCGCGGCCGGCCCCCCCCTCCCGCCCTGTTTTTAACTCATTGGTGGCCAGTGCGGCCCCCCTCCCCCGCCTGTTTTTAACTCATTGGTAGCCAGTGCGGCAGGCCCCCCCTTCCCCCCCTGTTTTTAACTCATTGGTGGCCAGTGCGGCCGGCCCCCCCTCCCTCCCCCCCTGTTTTTAACTCATTGGTGGCCAGTGCGGCCGGCCCCCCCACTGCAGTAGCGTCCTGGTTGCCATGGTTACCGATCGGAGTCCCAACGATTAAACTGGGACTCCGATCGGAACTCTCCGCTGCCACCAATGATGGGGGGTCGGTCATTTTAATTAGGGGAGGGAGGGAGGGCCGGCCGCACTGGCCACCAATGAGTTAAATACAGGGGAGGGAGGGGGGCCGGCCACACTGGCCACCAATAAGTTAAAAACAGGGGGGGGGGGCGGCCGCACTGGCCACCAATGAGTTTAAAACAGGGGGGGAGGGGGGTCTGCCCCCTGCTGCCTGGCAGCAGCTGGGGGCATTCATGTACACAGTTCTTTTAGTATATTCTAACTTGAAGCGTCCCCATCACCATGGGAACGCCTCTGTCGGATCTGAGTTTTCACTAAGTAAAAAAATCTGATCTGAAAAAAAACAGTTATGCAAACGGATGCAAGCGTTTGCATTATAGGAGCGGATCCGTCTGTACAGACACCAGACGGATCCGCTCCGAACGCAAGTGTGAAAGTAGCCTAAGTATTACAAGAATGGCTCATTGATTCCAATGGAAGCAATGTAAAATTTCATGTCAGCTGCTGTGTCACTGCAGGGTAAATATGGTCTTGCCGGTGGCTTTCCACAGTAATAAAAACTGATCATGGGTAGTCCAGCTCATCGACTGAGGACTTTTATTTCTATAAGGGATAGCCGAAATGAGATTAATGTAAGGTCAAATTGATGCCTATTGTGGGTGGCCAGGGGCGTAGCTATAGAGGGTGCAGAGATAGCAGTCGCTACCAGGCCCAGGAACCTAAGGGGCCCAAAGATTGTGCCATATAAGAAGACACCAGTAATATAGAAGGTGCATGCTGGTCAAGTTACATTTCTGGCTGGAGGGAAGGGGTTTGGTCAAGAATTTGGCATGGGGCGGTGCCGTTTCAATTTCTGCCTCAGGTAACATGAAGGCTATGTGCTTCCCCGACCCTGGCCAACAAAGCACTGAGGGAAGGGGGGCCCATGAGCCTTTAGCTACGCCCCCGTGGATGGCCATATACAAGAAGCAATTGACAATTTCAACCATTTTATCCGATCATTGATTAAAAAATTAGCCCAAACATTAGTTCACAACGACTGAGACCAGATTTACGTCTGCAGAAAAAGATTGACATCGGATGAATTTTGCTCAATGACCAGTTTAGTCTGGCATGTTGTTGGTGGGATATTAGAGCCGATTTGTCCACATGTATGGTCTTTATGGACTTTAGAATCGCAACCACAATTTTCTCCTGCTAGGATATTTTTTATATTTCATTATTTTGTGCAAAACACATTTAGGTGGAGAACCTCTTTATTCGGTCACAGCACTTTGTAGGTTTTATTTCAGCTTCCATAGACCATGGGTTGTCTGAATAAACAGCAGTACAAAGAAATGTCTTATCTTTTATATTTTAAGAGTCTAGTCCCGGAAAAAGCATCTGCTGAACCACTTCAATAGTACTGAGCAGCCAATGTTTTCTTGACATATTTCTTGGTGTGTTGCCAGTCAGGCTCCCTCTAAGTGGTAAAATGTTGAAGCAAAAAAAGTTTTTGTTTTTTCTTTTGCGTGAACCATAGCTGAGATATGACACCAGGTGTCATTCAGATAGTTTTACCATAGTTGTAGTAGACCACATTTCACAAGATTGTATCTGCTGTGCTTCCTGTATGTGTTCTATAGGTGGTGGCATCATAATACACTCAGAGAATTTGTATGTACAGAACATACTCCACAGAAATACAACATCCCGTTGAACAGAAATATAATGAATATGATTATATATAAATAAAATGTGTTTATCTCACTGCATGCAAGATGTCGTACATAATTCTCGGCTTTAACTAGTATAGGTGGTGTGGCAGCTCTACTGCTGACCATGCTGGTTTGAAGCACTGCTTCCCTGGGTTCAAATCTGCCCAGGGCATGTCTACATGGATATTGTGTCACTTTCTCCAGTTATTTTAATATTATTGGCTTCCACGGAAGTTCCTATGAATGTTTGAAAAGATTGTAAAGACTTGTGAAAGGATAATGACCGATGAAACTACCTAATGAATACTCTATGTAGGCACTAAACTTGCTAGACAGTGGCAAAAGAAGTTTAAAGGGGTTGTCTGGGTTCAGTGCTGAACCCTGGACATATCCCCATTTTCACCTAGGCAGCCCCCCTGACTTGAGCATCGGAGCAGTTCATGCTAAATCACGCAGGGCAAAGGCATTTTCTGGGGTTCTGGTGACGAACCTGTCTCTCCATAGGGCTGCCAGGCGGAGGCAGACGTCACCGACACTGATGGGCGGGATTTAGCGCTGCCCTAGCCTGTAAAACTCAATATTTATTATCCTGATTCTGCGGTTTACAGAAACACCCCACATGTGGTCGTAAACTGATGTAAGGGAACACGAAAGGGCACAAAAGAAAAGGAGCGCCGTATGGTTTTTGGAAGGCAGATTTTGCTGAACTGGTTTTAGATGCCATGTCCCATTTGAAGCCTCCGTGATGCACCCTTACAGTAGAAACTCCCAAAAAGTGACCCCATTTTGGAAACTAGGCTGATAAGGTGCCAGTTTTATTGGTACTATTTTGGGGTACATATAATTTTTAATTGCTCTATATTATGTTTTTTGTGAGGCAAGGTAACCAAAAAATGCCTGTTTTGGCACTGTTTTTATTTTTTACAACATTCATCTGACAGGTAGATCGTGTGCTATTTTTATAGAGCAGGTTGTTACGGATGCACTGATATCAAATATGTCTACTTTCTTTGTTTGTTTCAGTTTTACATAATAAAGCATTGTTGAAAAAAAAAATTATGTCTCCATTTTCTGAATGCCTTTTTTTTTTTTTTTCTGCCGATCGTCTTGTGCAGGGGCTCGTTTTTTGCAGGAAGAGTTTACATTTTTATTGGTACAATTTTTCATTATTACACTTTATGGGGCAAGGTGATCGAAAATTGGTTGTTTTAACACAGTTTTTATTTATTTATTTTTACAGAGTTTACCTGAGGGGTTAGGTCATGTGATATTTTTATAGAGCAGATCGTTATGGACGTGGCAATACCTAATATGTATACTTTTTCTTATTTAAGTTTTATACAATAATAGCATTTTTGAAACAAAAAAATTATGTTTTAGTGTCTCCATAGTCTGAGAGCCATAGATTTTTTATTTTTGTCTTAGTTAGGGTCTCAATTTTTGCAGGATGAGGTGGCGGTTGGATTGGTACTATTTTGGGGGCATACACCTTTTTGATCGCTTGGTGTTGCACTTTATATGATGTTAGGTGACAGAAAAAAGCTTTTTTGGAAGTAGTTTTATTTAATTTTTTTGACGGTGTTCATCTGAGGGGTTAGGTCATGTGATATTTTTATAGAGCTGGTTGTTACGGATGCGGCGATACCTAATATGTCTCCTTTTTTATTTATTTCACTTTAACACAATAATAGCAGTTTAGAAGCAAAAAAATATATATATTTTAGTGTCTCCATTGTTTGAGAGTCATAGTTTTTTTTAAATTTTTGACCGATTGTCTTAGGTAGGGTCTCACTTTTTTTTTCACTACACCTTTTTGATCACTTGGTGTTGCAATTTTTGTGATGTAAGGTGACAAAAAATGGCTTTTTTTTGGCACAGTTTTAATTTTTATTTTTTTACGGTGTTCACATGAGAGGTTAAGTTATGTGATATTTTTATAGAGCTGGTTATTACGGATGCGGCGATACCTAAGGCTACTTTCACACTGGCGTTTCTGGGTCCGCTTGTTAGATCCGTTTCAGGGCTCTCACAAGCAGCCCAAAACGGATCAGTTTAGCCCCAATGCATTCTGAATGGATAAGGATCCGTTCAGAATGCATCAGAATGCATCAGTTGCCTCCGTTTAGCCTCCATTCCGCTCTGGAGGCGGACACCAAAACGCTGCTTGCAGCGTTTTGATGTCCACCTGACGATGCGTAGCCAAACGGATCCGTCCTGACTTACAATGTAAGTCAATGGGAACGGATCCGTTTTCACTGACACAATATGGTTCAATTGAAAACGGATCCGCCTCCCATTGACTTTCAGTGTAAGTCAAAACGAATCCATTTGCATTATCATGAACCCAAAAAATGGTAATGCAAACGGATCCGTTCTGAACGGATACAAGCGTTTGCATTATAGGTGCGGCTCCGTCTGTGCAGATACCAGACGTATCCGCACCGAACGCAGGTGTGAAAGTAGCCTAAGGGTGGATTCACACTAGCGTTAGGGATTCCGTTATGGCTTTCCATTATAACAGGGTTATAACGGAACATAACGGAATCCATAGGATGGAATGCAAAACGGAAGCCTTTAAGAGGCATTCAGTTTTGCTCCGTCCTAATAGAAGTCTATGGGAAAACATAACGGATCCGTCTGGTTCCCGTTATGCAAGACGGAAAACAAAATCCTGTCGACAGGACTTTGTTTTCTG
Organism: Bufo bufo; assembly: GCF_905171765.1. NCBI lineage: Eukaryota > Metazoa > Chordata > Amphibia > Anura > Bufonidae > Bufo > Bufo bufo. The sequence goes on from NC_053390.1 coordinate 604,874,381, forward strand.
TCTTGCATAATGGGAACCAGACGGATCCGTTATGTTTTCCCATAGACTTCTATTAGGACGGAGCAAAACGGAATGCCTTTTAAAGGCGTCAGTTTTGCATTCCGTCATAATGCAAGTCTATGGGCAGCAAAACGGATCCTTCCTTCCGTCTTATGGATTCCGTTATAACCCTGTTTTAACGGAATGCCATAGCGGAATCCCTAACGCTAGTGTGAACCCACCCTAATATGTATACTTTACTTTTTTATTTATTTCACTTTAACACAATAATAGCATTTTTGAAACAAAAAAATGATGTTTTCATGTCTCCATGTTCTGAGAGCAATATTTTTTATTTTTTTTTGAGCGATTTTCTTATAGGGGCTAATTTTTTGTGGGATGAGGTAACGGTTTTATTGGTACCTTTTTGATCACTTGGAGTTGCACAAAATGGCTTTTTTTTACACCGTTTTTATTTTTAATTTTTTATGGTGTTTATTGGACGCGGTAGATCGTGTGATATATTTATAGAGACGGTCGTTACAGACGCGGCAATACCAAAATGTCTATTTTATTTTATTTTTTCTATTTAGATTTTTTTTTTTTTATTACTTAATTGGGGAATTTTTTTATATTTTTTTTACATGTGAAACATTTTTTTTAAACACTTTATTTTTTTTATTTTATTTTTTTGTTTTACACTTTTCGTCCCCGATAAAGATAAGACCTCTGGGGGACATTTAACTTCACTTTTTTTTTTCACTATTGATTTCTCCTGTAACTGGGGCTGACATAGTAGCCCCAGTTACAGGGAAAATACACCCCCCAGAGAGGCTGTACAGCGCAATACAGCACTGTACAGCCTCAGTGCAGGACTGATCGAGGTCTGTGGAAGACCCGACCGCTCCTGCACTCTCCCGTCCCCAGCGGTCACATGACCACCGGGACAGGAAGCGGCATAGCGCTTCCTGATCTGTATACACAGCGCTTGTTGAGCGATGTGTATACAGCAATCTGGAAGGCAGGGACACCTGGGAACTGTCCCTGCCTTCTCTCTGGGGTGCCCTGCTGTCAATGACAGCGGGCCCCCCACTCGGCAGCTGCACGATTAGCGTGCAGCTAGCATCTCTAAATGGACATTCCAGAACGTCCATTCAAAGATAAACATCCACCCATAGGACGTTTATATCCTATGGGCGGATGTGAAGTGGTTAATGGAGTCTGGAAGGGTTGTTCTTGCTGATTGAAATGATACCTGTCTTGTGAAAATCAGTTGTGAAGTTATGGAGAAAAAAATGCTTTTATTCTTTATGCAAATCATTTTAATCATCAGGATCAACTCTATCAGGTAGGGTCTAATAGGGTGCCTGGTCTAATAGGGTTGATCATGCTGACAGATGCTGTGTATGTGCCTTCTTAGCAGCGGTCATGACAGGTTTTGAGAAAGAAGCCACCCTCCTTTAGCTTTTTGTTTGCTATATTTCACAGGACAACATGGCTGTCAGTCCCCTACACTGGGGCAGGGAGTTTATTTTACACTGTGATGTAGAACCTGGGAATATGGGCAACCAGAAGGAGGGATAAAGTCTTCCCGATGGTTTTCGCAAAAAAAAAAGACTCTTGAATATTAATGTATGTTTGCTAAAAGGAAGCCACTGCCAAGAACCATATTACACTCGTGTGGCCGTGGGCAATCGTTAAAACACTGTTACTTTATTCTTTAATTAATGCCTTGGGACTAGGTAAATAGAAACCTGCAGCAGGTCCATGGTATAGGAGCACATACGTATTTGTCATCCATAAACTCTGGGGCAAATTTATCATTCCCCTTACTTCTTTTTTGACATAGAAAAGTTCAATGCATTTGCGACTTTTCTGGTCGCAATCTGCATTTTACCCCATTCTCACCAAGTCTACAGAAAGATGGCGTGGCAAGGGCAGAGTGAGAGCGTTGCGAGAGCGTGACCGTTGGCCCCAGCACATTCATCACTATCTGGTGTAACTAATGACTGAAATCGACGACACCTCGGAGCTGCTATACATTTCATTCCAGGGCACTGACAGTCGGAGGAGGCAGGCAATTTATGACGAGGCCTTGATACATCAGGGCCTCTGTACATAGGCAAGCATTGCAGGCATCTCATAGCTATTGTCCCTTGGGTTTACAGGAGTTTTCCAGGGAAATCATTTTCCTTGAAAATACTGTCAGCATGAGTTAAAAGGATTGTCCCATTACAACAACTTAGTCAACTTGTCCACAGGATATTGAATAAGTGTCTGATTGGCAGGAGTCTTACCTCTGGGGCCCCCGCCAATCACGAGAATGAGGGCCCATGTCCCCCTATTTGATTGGAGCGGCACACAGGCATGTGCGCTGTTGCTCCATTCGACTTTATGGCGGGAGATCGCCATGTGCTTGTATTTGGCAGTTCTATAGAGCTGCAGACACATGTGTGTCTGTTACTCCATTTGAACGGTGGAATGCAGCCCCCGTTCTTGTGACCGGTGGGGGTCCCAGCCATGAGATCCCCACCGGTAAAATACTTACCTCACCAATCTCTCACTGCTGCTGTTCTAACACTGCAGTCCCCGTTTAACTTCCTGGATTTCGTAGTCAGAGGAATAGACTTGGGGGCGAGGGGGGGGGGCAGATTTATAAAAAAAAAAGGTGTAAAGGAAAATTGGCTTAGTTACCCATTGCAACCAATGAAAGGATCAATCTATGGGCAACTAAGCCAGTTTTCCTTTACACCAGATTCCCTAAATCTCCCCTTCGGACTGCACACATAGCCGCTCACTGGCTGCAGCAGTAATCGGCCTCAGCCAGTGATCGCCAAGCAATGTACTATGTGTCATGCCTCAAACCAGGAACTGGAGAAGAGCAGGGACCAGAGCAGCACCAGAAAGTCAGCAGCAGGGGCACGGTGAGTAATGATTGTTTGCTTTTTAAATTCATTCCGACCCTATAGTTAAAGGGGTTATCCAAGGCCTATAATGCCCCCTGAAATTACCAGGCCCCTCACAGAGGTTGTACTTACCTCGCTCCCCGGCACCCGCGTTGCTTCTGATGCCGGAACGGCTGCATCGTCCCCATCGTTGCCTGCTATTGGCTGCTCCCCACCGACGCAGGGGCAGATGCAGCGGCGTCCATGCAGGCATCAAAAGCAACGCTGGTGCTGGGGAGCGAGGTAAGTACAACCTCTGTGAGGGGCCTGGGCATATAGGGGGGCATTATAGATCTTCGATAACCCCTTTAAGGAAAATTATTCCCTCAGAAAACCCCTTTAAAATGAGCAGCAATGGCTATTATGGTAGAAAAATCCTGTTTAAAGCTAATTTTTTTCAATACCACAAAAAAGTAATAATACATGTCTGTATAGAACTAATTATGAACTCAAAGGGACTGTCTGGTTTAGTCCTTAAATCCTTATTAAAGGGAATGTCCTGTCAGTAAAATTTGTTTAAAATAGGTGACTTGCTACTGCTAGTGATTGGCTGACTAGTCACATTACCGTGTAAAGAGGGAGAGATGAGTACAGAGACCAATGAGGGGATTCAGTGTCCTAATAAAGCATCTTATACAACAAACCCTTACATAGTTACATACCGTAGTTTATACGGTTGAAAAAATAAGTCCATCAAGTTCAACCAAGGCATAGGTGGGGACGCGAATCCCAGAATCCCAGGAAGTGAGACTCAGATTTCTACACGTTTTCATAAGCATTAATGTCATTTACTTTTAAGAATTAGTCTAAACCCTTTTTAAAACTGTCCACTGTTCCTGCTGTGACCATGTCCTGAGGAAGTCTATTCCACAGCTTCACAGTTCTTACAGTAAAGAAGTTTTGACGCTTCTGGAGACTGATCTTTTTCTTCTCGTCAGAGGTAATGCCCCCTTGTCTTTTGAGGGCATTTGACATGGAACAGTTTTTCACCGTATTTTTTGTATGGCCCATTTATATATTTGTATAGGTTAATCATGTCCCCCTTAGACGTCTCTTCTCAAGACTAAATAAATTCAGTTATTTTAATCTTTCTTCATAACTAAGAACCTTCGTTCCCCTTATCAGTTTAGTCTCTCTCGTTTGTACTTTTTCCAGCTGTAGTGCGTCCTTTCTATGGAATGCATATTCCAGATGAGGCTGCACCAACGCTTTGTAAAGTGGTAATATTACATCCCTGCCCCGCGAGTCCATGCCTCGTTTAATGCATCACAATATCCTGGTGACCTGAGAAGCAGCTGATTGATATTGTATGCATTATTTAATCTACCATCTACAAGGACACCCAAATCCTTCTCTATAAGTGACTCTCCCAGTGTTACATCACCTAGGACAGTGGTGGGCAACCTTTTTTGTCAACTGAGCCAAATATCGCCAAAACCACGATTGGAATTTCTTTCGAGAGCCACATTTTTAAAACCTAAAATATTGCATCAACAGTACCAGTGAGGACTATTAGGCTCATGCACACGACCGTGTGCCCGCAAAAAAGTAGCGCATGCTGAAGTGAATGGGTCCATGATGCGTGCTGCACACGGCCGGAGGCACAGCCAGAAGCACCACGGAAGCACACTGTAGCACTCATATCCCGGATCCTGGACCCATTGAAGTGAATGGGTCCATGATGCGGGCTGCACACGGCCGTGTGCATCCCGCATCATGGACCCATTCACTTCAGCATGCGCTACTTTTTTGCGGTGCGGGCAGTCGGATGCGGATCGCGAACCCCATTCAAGTGAATGGGTCCGCGATCCTCATGCAGCTTCCCCATGGTCTGTGTCCGTGCATTGCGGACCGATATTTGCGGTCCGCAGCACAGGCACGGTGCCCTTACATTCGTGGGCATGAGCCCAGAGTGTGTTTTTGAATACTTTTATATGTACTTTCTTTTATTTGGATCTTGATTATTATTTCATTTTATCTTTATCATTTTTTACTTTTCTTAAACTTGTCTGCAGATGTGGATGTAATGTGGATGACGCACTTATGGGGGATATCTGTGGATGACGCACTTATGGGGGATATCTGTGGATGACGCACTTATGGGGGAAATCTGTGGATGACGCACTTATGGGGGATATCTGTGGATGACGCACTTATGGGGGATATCTGTGGATGACGCACTTATGGGGGATATCTGTGGATGACGCACTTATGGGGGATATCTGTGGATGACGCACTTATGGAGGATATCTGTGGATGACGCACTTATGGGGGATATCTGTGGATGACGCACTTATGGGGGATATCTGTGGATGACGCACTTATGGGGGATATCTGTGGATGACGCACTTATGGGGGATATCTGTGGATGACGCACTTATGGGGGATATCTGTGGATGACGCACTTATGGGGGATATCTGTGGATGACGCACTTATGGGGGATATCTGTGGATGACGCACTTATGGGGGATATCTGTGGATGACTCACTTATGGGGGATATCTGTGGATGACGCACTTATGGGGGATATCTGTGGATGATGCACTTATGGGGGATATCTGTGGATGACGCACTTATGGGGGATATCTGTGGATGACGCACTTATGGGGGATATCTGTGGATGACACATATATAGCATAAGATGCTATATATGTGTCATCCACAGATATCCCCCATAAGTGCCCTCCACAGATATCCCCCATAAGTGTCCTCCACAGATATCCCCCATAAGTGCCCTCCACAGATATCCCCCATAAGTGCCCTCCACAGATATCCCCCATAAGTGCCCTCCACAGATATCCCCCATAAGTGAGCCATCCACAGATATCCCCCATAAGTGCCTTCCAGTAAGTAATGTATTAGTGGGGGGAAGGAAGGGGTCAGGGACACTTGCGGCGGGGCCGGTGCAGTGCACACACCGGGGGCAGCTCCTACCTTTCTGCTGCAGGACATTTCGTTCCTCCTGAGCGGCGGCCTCTTCACCACTCCACCCCTCCTCACAGTGGGCAGCCGAACTAGAGCCGCGCTGCCCGCCTTTCTGCTGCTGTGCGCAGCGTGACATCTCTCCCTCCGTCATGCGCCTCCTGCCCCGCCTGCCTGCTTCATTCATAAAGTGGAAGGAGCAGACAGACGGGGCAGCAGGCGCATGACGGACAATTTACAAGCAGCTTGAGCGGCGCGATATGGCTGCGCGGCCGCCCACCCGCCAGCCCGAACCAAAGAGCCGCAGTGAAGGATCAAAAGAGCCGCATGTGGCTCGCGAGCCGCGGCTTGCCGACCACTGACCTATGACATACAGTCAGGTCCATAAATATTGGGACATCCACACAATTTTTAAATGTTTGGCTCTATACACCACCACAATGGATTTGAAATGAAACAAACAAGATGTGCTTTCCTGCAGACTGTCAGCTTTAATTTGAGGATATTTACATCCAAATCAGGTGAACGGTGCAGGAATTACAAGAGTTTGCATATGTGCCTCCTACTTGTTAAGGAACCAAAAGTAATGGGACAGAATAAAAATCATAAATTACTCTTTCACTTTTTAATACTTGGTTGCAAATCCTTTGCAGTCAATTACAGCCTGAAGTCTGGAACGCATAGACATCACCAGATGCTGGGTTTCATCCCTGGTGATGCTCTGCCAGGCCTCTACTGCAACTTTCTTCAGATCCTGCTTGTTCTTGGGGCATTTTCCCTTCAGTTTTGTCTTCAGCAAGTGAAATGCATGCTCAATCGGATTCAGGTCCGGTGATTGACTTGGCCATTGCATTACATTCCACTTCTTTCCCTTAAAAAACTCTTTGGTTGCTTTTGCAGTATGCTTTGGGTCATTGTCCATCTGCACTGTGAAGCGCCGTCCAATGAGTTCTGAAGCATTTGGCTGAATATGAGCCGATAATATTGCCTGAAACACTTCAGAATTCATCCTGCTGCTTTTGTCAGCAGTCAAATCATCAATAAATACAAGAGAACCAGTTGCATTGGCACCCATACATGCCCACGCCATGACACTACCACCACCATGCTTCACTGATGAGGTGGTATGCTTAGGATCATGAGCAGTTCTTTTCCTTCTCCATACTCTTCTCTTCCCATCACTCTGGTACAAGTTGATCTTGGTCTCATCTGTCCATAGGATGTTGTTCCAGAACTGTGAAGGCTTTTTAAGATGTTGTTTGGCAAACTCTAATCTAGCCTTCCTGTTTTTGAGGCTCACCAATGGTTTACATCTTGTGGTGAACCCTCTGTATTCACTCTGGTGAAGTCTTCTCTTGATTGTTGACTTTGACACACATACACCTACCTCCTGGAGAGTGTTCTTGATCTGGCCAACTGTTGTGAAGGGTGTTTTCTTCACCAGGGAAAGAATTCTTTGGTCATCCACCACAGTTGTTTTCCGTGGTCTTCCGTGTCTTTTGGTGTTGCTGAGCTCACCAGTGCGTTCCTTTTTTTTAAGAATGTTCCAAACAGTTGTTTTGGCCGCGCCTGATGTTATTGCTATCTCTCTGATGGGTTTGTTGTGTTTTTTTCAGCCTAATGATGGCTTGCTTCACTGATAGTTACAGCTCTTTGGATCTCATCTTGAGAGTTGACAGCAACAGATTCCAAATGCAAATAGTACACTTGAAATGAACTCTGGACCTTTTATCTGTTAATTGTTATTGGGATAATGAGGTAATAACACACACCTGGCCATGGAACAGCTGAGAAGACAATTGTCCCATTACTTTTGGTTCCTTAACAAGTGGGAGGCACATATGCAAACTGATGTAATTCCTGCACCGTTCACCTGATTTGGATGTAAATTCCCTCAAATTAAAGCTGACAGTCTGCAGGTAAAGCACATCTTGTTGGTTTCATTTCAAATGCATTGTGGTGGTTTATAGAGCCAAAAATGTTAGAATTGTGTCGATGTCCCAATATTTATGGACCTGACTGTATGAAGAACGGAGATTATTACTACCAAGATGCATAACTTTACATTTGTCCACATTGAACCTCATTTGCCAAGTTGATGCCCAATCACTCAGACTGTTCAAGTCAGCCTGTAGTTTGTGGACATCTTTCATAGACTGTACATAGTACATAGACTATGGACCACTCTGAATAGGAATCATTGACCACAACTCTCTGAACACGGTTTTTCAGCCAGTTTTCAATCCAATTATATACTATACTTTACAAGCCTATAGACCTTACTTTACCTATTAAACGTCTATAAGGGACAGTATCAAAAGCCTTTGCAAAATCCAGAAACACTACATCCACAGCCTCCCCTCCTCATAAAAACAGGTTAATCTGACATCTTTTGTCCTTGGTAAACCCATGTTGGTTATCACTTATAATAGTACTTACAGACACATACTCCTGTATAAAGTCCCTTAAGAGTCCTTCAAACATTTTTCCCACAACAGAAGTTAAACTAACTGGTCTATAATTACCTGTGAAGGACCATGATCCTTTTTTGAATATGGGCACCACATTTACCTTGCGCCAATCACTTGGCACTGTACTAGTACCTAGAGAATCTTTAAAAATTATAAACAGGGGCAAAGCAATGACTGAACTGAGCTCTTTAAGCACTCTTGGGTGTAATCCATCTGGACCCGGAGCCTTGTTCACATTTACCTTATTTAACTTATCTTGGACCATATCTACAGTTAGCCAATTGAGTATATTACTGAATGTACTGACAGCACTAGCACCACAGATATCAGTTTCTTTCTCTTCTTTTGTATATACAGAGCTAAAAAAAACATTTAGTAACTCTGCCTTTTCCTTATCTTCAGTGACTACCCCCCCTTTACCATTATTTAGGGGACCTACCTGCTCGGACCTTGGTTTTTTAGCATTTATATATTTAAAGAATTTTTGGGGATTTGTTTTACTCTCTTTTGCCACCTGATGTTTGTTTTGTATTTTTGCTAATTTTATCTCCTTTTTACAGATTTTATTAAGTCTTTTGTAATCTTCAAACGCTACAGCTGACCCCTCAGATTTTTTTTTTCTGTCTTTTATTGCCCTTTTTACAGTAGCTGTAAGCCATGGGGGGTTTAGTTTTAGATGTTTATACTTATTACCTAAAGCAATAATTTTTTAAGTGCAATTACTCAATGTGGATTTAAAGCTCTCCCATTTATCCTCAGTATTATTATGTGACAGTAGCTGCTCCCAGTCTATGCCCTGAAATGATGCCCTCAACCCAGGGAAATTAGCTTTTTTAAAATTCAGTGTTTTTGCTCTGCCTGACAGAGTTTGCTTCTTATAGTTTAGGGGGAATATAATTATATTGTTGTCACTATTACCTAGTGTTTCTCGAACAGTAACATTTCCAACAAGCTCTGCATCATTTGAAATTACCAGATCCAACAGAGTATTGCCCTTAGTAGGAGTTTCTACAAACTGGCCCATAAAGTGGTCCTGCAGCAAGTTGAGGAATTTTCTCCCCTTTGCGGTTGAGGCAGAATCATGACCCCAGTCAATGTCTGGGAAGTTAAAATCTCCCATTATGACCACTGTACCAGTTAGTGTAGCCCACTCTATTTGGTTATACAGTTGCATTTCTATCTCCTCTGTAATGTTAGGGGGTCTAAAGATTACACCAAGTATTATTTATTATTTTCAGTGTTTATATCCCTTTGAACTTCCACCCATAAGGTTTCCACATCCTCACCCACAATTGCCTCTTTCACACTTGTTTTCAGATCACTCCTCACATACAGGCACACACCACCTCCTTTTCTATTGACCCTATCTTTCCTAAATAGTGTAAAACCCTCAATATTTACAGCCCAGTCATTCGAAGAATCCAAACATGTCTCAGCCACACCAACTACATCTATGTGTTCTTCTAGTACCATAGCCTCCAGCTGCCCCATTTTGCTAGCTATTTGTGAAAATACATTTTAAATTACTATTACCTGTAGAGTGAATATCTGGGATTTTTGGGTTACCTTGGTTGATGTTGATGTATGTAACAGGTTCTTGTTACCAGCAGTTTTATTTTTCATTGGTGTATAGTTCTGTCCACTCTTCTCCCTACTTTCCTCACTAACCCCCGCCCCCACTAAATCCCCACTGTCCCCTTCTATATCCCACTCTCTAGCTACACTATCTACCCCCTTATTAGTATGACCCCCCACCCTCCCCCCAGATCCTAGTTTAAAAGCTCCCCCAGCCGTCTAACCATTTTTTCCCCCAGGGCAGTTGCACCCTCCCTATTAAGGTGCAGCCCGTCCCTACTGTAGAGCCTGTAACCGACAGAGAAGTCGGCCCAGTTCTCCATGAACCCAAGCCCTTCCTTCCTGCACCAGCTTCTGAGCCACTTATTTAATTCCCTAAGCTCTCTGGTGACGCTCGTGGCACTGGTAGTATTTCTGAAAACACTACCTTGGAGGTCCTGGACTTGAGCTTCTCTCCTAGTTCCCTAAAATCATTTTTAAGGACCTTCCATCTCCCCCTGACTTTGTCATTGGTGCCAATGTGTACCTTGACCGCCGGGTCTTCCCCAGCCCCACCCAGCAATCTGTCAATCCGATCGGCAATATGCCGAACCCGAGCACCCGGAAGACAACACACTGTTCGGCATTCACGGTCTCAGCGACAGATGACCCTGTCTGTCCTCCTAATAATAGAGTCCCCTACCAACCAGCATCTGTCTAACCTTTGCTGCACTCCTTTTCCCATCCTTCCTGCAGCGGTCATCCTCCTGGTTGCTAGGAGAAACGCCCTGCTGCAGTGTTGCTGGCCCTGGGCTTTCATCCCTAATATCAGCCAAACAGACATGAGGTGACTTTGCATCTATCGCAATATTATCGCAATACATATGTGGCTTTATATTGCTACGTAGCCCTCTGCACTCTAGGTATTATGTAGATAAACGGCCACTGTCCATCCTATACACTCTGCTATGTGTGGTTTCACTTTAATTGGTGGGATCATAGTAATAATAATATAATCAGTGTTGACGTAAGCGTTGTATTTAGCCTGGGATGAATAATTATTAATTCCTAGATAACACAGTCATATACTGTAACTGATTACTCATACACTCACTCTGAAAGGTTTATCTATTACAATCCCCCGTTATTTCTATAAAAAGTTATTCGGAGGATTACACTGTTTCACAGCTAATTCAATTAGTCAAGTGCCGACTGAATCACCCTTGTGTCATCATAGATAACTACTATTGTGTATAATCTATAACATCATGTTTTTAAGTGGTTAAGCCCATTCACAGCCATCAATGTATTCTGGTATTTCTATATCACATCATATGTATTTATTATACTCACTTACATAGTCTGCAGTACTTTACAGACATTAGCATCAAGCTGTCCCCAATGGAGCTCACAATCTAAGGTCCCTATCAGTATGTCTTTGGAGTGTGGGAAGAAACCCGAGTACCCGGAGGAAACCCACGCAGACACAGGGAGAACATACAAACTCCATGCAGATGTTCTCCTTGGTCAGATACGAACCTAGGACCCCAGCGCTGCAAGGCACCTAAGACCCCAGCGCTGAAGGTATATGGGCACCTATATTTCCCTCATCCCATTGAGAACATTCGACCAGGGGAGATGAGAAGAATAGGTGTTTGCCAACAGATATTGATGATATGTGGGCACCTTTACCTACTAAAAACAAGGAATTTGTGTACAATAGCTCAATAATGATACCGTGCTGACAATGTATTAAACATTTATCCATTTATCCATCCACCTGTCACTATTATATTGTTGCATACAGTATCATATCATTTGTACTAGTTTAGCTTTTACTTATTTTATTCATTTCTTACGAATGCAATACAAAATATTTCATCTCTGATAATCAGAAAGCCATGAAAACGAATTCTGGGCCCACATGTCCTGTGCCCACCAGCCAGTTGTACACAGTTGTTCAGTAATGTTCCCCGACTCTTATTGTTCTCTGATCTAATAGATCTGTGTGTCTTTTTTATGAAGTCTTGAATGGAGTCAAATAAACACGATGTCTAATAATCCTGTTGGCACCAATAAATTGAGCTTGTCTGATGGTGGAGAGGACAGCCGTAGTGTTATTACAGCTGTTCGCATGCAGGGACGGAGCTTGCCTCTTACTACTCTATCACCAACACTGGCGTCTGAGAGAACAGCGAAACGCTCATGCTTCAGAAGCAAACGGTTATGTCATACAATTCTCACCCCCTCTAGTGATATACACTTTTGGGGTCATTAAGTAGAACTGGCTTAGTTGCCCATAGCAACCAATCAGATTCCACCTTTCATTTTTGACAGCTCCTTTGGAAAATGAAAGGTGGAATCTGATTGGTTGCTATTGGCAACTAAGCCAGTTCTACTTTACACCAGTTTGATAAATGACCCTATTTGTGTTTTTAACTATGATTGTTTTCAGTAAATAATAATTTCTCCTATTTTAACTCACTTTTGTATACAGCCTCTGGTGTAAGGCCTCGTATTAGTTAGCTATGTGTAAAAATCTGTTATATGGCACCACTAGACTAGTCTATAGATGTTACAGAGGTATTTTCCCCTAGGAGCGGAGTGGACATAGCATGGGGCCCTGTAGGCTACGGCCCCCCACCATCATAAAAAAGAATATAACAATGCCCTCAATTGACTACTAGATTACATGTAGGGCTGATAATGATTGTCTGGTATTATTAATGAGTGACAATCCACTAGAGAAACTAGTATCCTACTTCAGGCACAAAAAAGGGGTTGTATGATTAGCAGCTCATTCTTGATAAACTAGTGTTGCATAAGACAATAATAACTTCGCTAGGGACCTCTCTCGCACCATTAGTTTCAGTCATGTGCTGGATCCAGTACTTCTGTTATTTTCATTGCACTGCAGAACAAATTATTAGCACACCACCTACTAAGAGACCCACATCTCAGGCCGTTTTGGCGGCTCGGATGCGGACCCATTCACTTCAATGGGGCCGCAAAAGATGCGGACAGCACTCCGTGTGCTGTCCGCATCCGTTACTCCGTTCCGTGGCCCCGCTAAAAAAATATAACATGTCCTATTCTTGTCCGCTCTTTGAGGACAAGAATAGGCATTTATATTGAAGGCTGTCTGTGCCGTTCCGCAAATTGCGGAACACGCATGGACGCCATCCGTGTTTGGCAGATCCGCGATTTGCGGACCGCAAAACACACCACGGTCGTGTGCATGAGGCCTTACTCTTATACAGGAACCCATTGCTGTCCATATCTACTTCTGCCTAGGAGCTTTGGCTCTTAGGGGATTATAGGGCATCACCGAGGCAACATACAATGACATATGGAGACTGTACCCTTAAGCTGCCAATACACATTTAATAACCGTTAGCTGAACGATCATTCGGACGATAGCTATCTCACCCAACTCTCTTCTGGCTCCCCCATACACACATGCATTCAGCTTGGCCAAGCATGTATGTCTATTCTATTAGGGGAACAGAGACAGAGACAGCCACTGCCAGATATTTCTGGTGCTGACTTATCTGCTGGGAGATCTAAAAATTTGGTAGAAATTATTCCTTTTGCCCGATCCTTCTCTCCCCCTACACCATCTGTCGGGACAGAGTTGGGAGCTCGTCACACAGTACTGTGTTGGCCGAATCTCCATTATTGGTGGGTTCGGCAGTAGTAGTAATGAGCGGCAGGAGCAATATTTGAGTTCGCGATATTTCGTGAATATTTTGTAGAATATTCGTCATATATTCGCGAATTCGAGATTATATTCTTGATTGCGAAAATCGGCAATGTAATATTTGCGTAATGCGTGCAAAATACAGGCGTGGGTCACTACATTTTTCAAGCTGGTATAAGTTTCCCGAGACTGGAGAAAATGGTTGGCATGGCAGAACATTACAATAGCTTTATATGCAGATAGAGTGCTCCACTATATTTGCGCTTGCAAATTTTCCGCAATAGTAAGGGGTAGGCAACTTTTCTATTGGTTGCTAGGGATGTTGCTAAGCTGTGACAAAGCCTTCTCATTGACCCACAAGCTAGAAGAAGGGAAGGATGATCACCTGATGTGTACTGTGTTAAAAAAATATATATATCGATTTTATGAATATATATAACTATATTGTAAATATTCGCGAATTCTCGAAGTGCCTATATTCGCGATTAAAATTCGCTATTCGAATATCCGCGCTCAACACTAATAATGAGTATGGTCCTTTTGAGACTGCCCATACACTTTAGAAAACTGTGGGCCAAACACTTGTTTGCTTTCAGCTACCACTCTTGACTCTCACCACCCCATTACATATGCCTCCTTGGCACAGGGCACTTGTGTTTTGAATAGGGAGAGGTGAGAACGCCAGAATAGGGAGAGGTGAGAACGTCACTGCCAGACACTTCTGGTGGTGGCATATCTCCCCTAAGGACTAAAGGATCCAGCTCGCTGAAACCCAGCAGAGGGCAGAGGAAAGTCAATGAGTATCGTCAGGTCAGAAATTGAGAGACACTGTTCATCTTTCCTCAATAAAAGTTCTTTTATGTGCATGCTTTAGATTTCTATACCGTTGTAAATATGCTAATTATATTTTTCACATCCTGAAGGCAGTGTCATTGGATCTGTAGATGGCAAACGTTTACATGGATGCCAAAACAATTGCCATATGATTGTGAATATAAGAAAAAGAGCAAATCTGTTTACATCAATGTTCTCAGCCATTGACTTGGAAGACACATTTGGCTCTTGTGCCTCAAGCTCTTGGCAGCTACAAATATTGCTGTTCTCCTGACACCTGGGACCCATTCTCAATCTGCAAATGGTTAAAGTCCTGCCTTGGACATTATTTGTGCATTTGTTTATCTTGATATGTATGTCACCGGTTTTGGACATTTTAGTAGAAGAGCGTCACATGATCTTGCTTCACGTGGATCAAGAGAAAGTTTTCCTTGAAATAAGACAGGGTCAGAATTTTCCTGCAGTGAACCCACATCCTGCTGGCTTGGCCATAAACTTGTATGTTTGCATGTTTGTGGACATTTCATGCACATTAGGCCTGTGGTCACCTTACCTAAGAAGAAGAAAATATGAAAACACTTGTGTTAGACAGATAGAAAAGAATGATAGGCAAAAGATAGAAAAATAGATATGAGATAGATAAATAGATACCGTTAGATAGATAGATGTCATGTCATTGTTTTCTACCATAGATTTGGACTGGTGGAGTTGCGTGTTTCGTGTGCTCATTGCCTGTTGATGGGGGATATCTGGAGAATGTTTTGCATTTTTTTTACTGTTTTTCTGAAAACATCCTCTCCTTCACATTGAATCTCTTTTTCGCACTTGCTTGAAGCAGTTTTTTTTTTCAAAGTGCCATAGCTATCAGGTGACTGTATCATCTTACCATTTGTATGAGGAACCAGCCAGACTTGATGCTGGTGACAACAGTGAGCACACAGCTTGTTTTGTTGGCCTGGAGGCATGCGGAGGGCAGGATTTTGGTGTGGTCGGACTCTTTTGATGCAGTAGAAAAAACAGTAAAGTCAACTGGCTAGGTATGTGTATCCAAAACATGGTAACAGCTTTAGAATGGAAAGCAATTGTGGCTTAGAATCTGAATGTTAGAATTAAAGAGCTGTGAAAAGCATGATCTTCAGCTTTCTTTCATTTTTTTTTTTCATTCTTTTTTTTTTTTTTTACAACTCAGAGAAAACAGCTATGGGTGATGTCAGATCCAGTACTGAAAACATTGAGAGTCCTGGCAGAATGTAATACAGCTGCAGTCCAACATGATGCTGAAATGGGGTTGTGAGAGCATAAAGGCTTTCCGTATTCCCAGGGCGCACAACTGCTTGCGGCCTTGGCTTTGATCTCTTCAAAGGCTGCTGCCTCCTCCTAGATGGGGAGACTTGGCTGCTGTTCGCTTGCATTGAAAAAAGGCAGAGGTCTCTATTCAGGCAGAAATCAATCACTGTGCAGGAACAATTAAGTGTAATTCAACCATCATGGAACCAGGATGAGATTATGGGTTTGTTACCTGAGTGACTGCGTGGAGATGGGGAGCAGGGGCCTGCTGACACGCCACATTCTGATGACAATAATAGGCACATGAGTGATGTGGCGGGCGGGGGGAGACACAATGACAAATCATGGTCATGCTGTCCAGCCGAGCAGAAAATAAGGTTACAATTGAGAGATAATACTTGCATATGTAACCGTATTTTAGCAAGCTGGGCAACTTAAAGGGAATGAATACAATGGGACCCCAATTCAGAAGCACTTAAAAGTGACTGCCATGTGAGATATGTCAATGTATATCTGGTCTCTTAAAATATTAACCATTTCAAAAGCTTGATGTTTTGTCAGTCATTGGCGATCCTCATACATAATTATGATGATGCATATCAATATGATATACATATTTTTTTAGACATGTTCATATAATCTCGAAATCAGCCTCAGCTTCTTGGAAGTGATGGATAAAATGTTCTTCTTGTCATATAACAGGGAAAAAGTTGCAAAATGTTTCCTTTTTTTTTTTGTCAAGGCAAGAGATATTTAAAATTTCATGTGCCGCTGTCTGACTGAGATGTGATTTCCTCTGCATAAAATGGAAATCCACTCATTTTAGCACTTTTTTGGCACTTCACAGACATTGTCTAAGAATAAGGGAAAAAAAAAAACAATCCCCTTGATGTACGTTATATTAATGACACATGTCCTGTCACTGAAATCCTGGTCATGCCTGTCATAAGATAATATGCAGCGGCTGCGTATCTTGTTCTCAGAACCATAAAAAGTAGGAAATCCTTGCTAACCAATTGTAGCAAAAAGTGCCAATTTACCCCTTTATCCGTCTAGGGAATGGCCAATTAGGAAAACAGGCTTTAGAAGCTTATTAGGTTGGCAGTGTAATACTCGGCATAGCTTTGTTGTGGCATGTTTGTCTCCAATAAGTAGGTGTGCAGGTTAAAGCACAAACAAGTTTAACAAAGGTGGTCATTAAGCTGGAGCCGTTAATCATGTTCCGCACCATAGGTCAATAGCATATGACCGCTATCGGTAGGACCAAGGGACATTACAGCTGTCCATAATTGGTGTTACACCAGCATTTCTTCAGTTGTCTTTGAAACTTTCCGGAAGTTCAGTCCTGCCATGGACAACATATCACTTTCTGCCTGGGTAAGTCACAGAAAGGACATTCGTTTTTTTTGGCAAAGACTGAAGAAAATAATATATTTTATTCAAGCAAACAACAGAGTCCCCCTTGGCCATGTTTTACAGAATCAAGGCTTCTACATAGAGGTCAAAGAGCAATAAATAAATAAAAATCAAATGAAAAAAAAAAAAAAGCAACAGCAGGAGAATGAAGATGCATGGATGTGAAGTTTAGTACTCAGGGCTGCATTCACCTTTTAAGATGTTCAGGCAGAGACATCAGAGGCGTGAGAGCTGCTTTGAGTTACAGATCTTCAAACAATATAAGTCAAAACAAAAAATCAATTCCTCTGGTCCCTGGGAGCAGTTATCTAGAGATAAAAGAGAAAAATAAAGTTATGCTAAAGAAGAGAAGGGAGAGGAACCAATATGCCAAGGGTAGACGGAGCATGAGCGTTGCTGTAGTGGACCTCATATGGGCCAACATCAATGAATTTTTAGCTCATCAAAAAGTTCAGCTTGCCATCTCATTGCAGCAAGGCTACAGTCTGCTCCAGGGCAGCCCCAAGCTTTAGCTTCAGTAAATTTATTTTCTTCCCCTCCCCCCCATCCTTTTTTTCCCCATTTCTCACACAGGAATTGTGCTACATACTACTGAATGAATGAAACTTTACAGCAGTCTTATAGGACACAATGAAAATTAGCCACTAGTGCATTTCAGGCAGTTTTCTCTCTGCAAGATTTGTTCTTTGTGCAGTGAAATTTGAGATTTGATCTCTTTACTCCTAAAATACAGTTGATTTGCACCAATCTGCCTAAAATGTCTAGCAATGTGCATGGATTTCCAAAGCAAAAAAAACGGTCTCTTCCTATGACTATGATAAGGCTTTCATGAGAAGGTAGAACCAGCCAAGGTGGATGTTGTGTGGTCCATGAAGCAAGGTGCCCAAGTCAAGTTCCCATCCTCCTCCATCTTCATGGATGATAACGTAAACCTGCACAAGGCTCCCCCTGTCTAAGGACCTCCAAACTAGCAAATAAGGGAATGGCATGAACCATTATCAAAAAGGCACCCTGTTTAGCTCCTGCTATGGGGTCAATGCTTCTGCATGTCTGCTTTTGATTAAATTATTAGATATATCATTATTATTATTATTACTACTATTATTATTATCATTATGTATTACTCATTACATATATAATCCAATTTTTTCCCGCTTGGATACAAAGCCATTGCTAATTGCTGAACCTCACTTTGTATGAAGAATTTATGGAGATAAAGAGAATTTAAGTTAAAGGGGTTATCCCATGAATAATGGAAAAAGTGAAAATCAGTCATAATCTAGTACATGACAACCTTTTTGTAACAAAGCTAGAACCAGCCATGTACCTCGTTCATTGCTTCTATCGTTCTGCTAGTTTTATTTCAAGCTGTCAGCTTAGGGGGGCGCGTCCTTTCTCCGGGGTATTTCCTTTCTGCTGCAGGTGGTGGCAGTTGAAGGATGAAACTGAGCATGTGCTTCCGTCTCAGTGAGCAGGACAGAGAAATCTGAAAAAGAGCAAACAGCAGGTGGCGCTATACAGATGGATAAATATGTTACACAAGTATTCAGATCCAGGTGCTGGTTTGAAAAATGTAGAATATTTTTTCATGGGACAACCCCTTTAAGATACTGTAAAATATGCCTAGGTGGGTAAATGATGGCGTATAAAACTGTAGGAATTTGACATTAATGGGTCCTGATGGATGTCAGATTATCAAATGAAATATCGACTGATAAAATATTAACACCGTAATACACCAGTATTTATCATTGTAATTTGTTCAGTCCTTTTGTTTTACTTTTGGAACTGAACCCGAGTTCGGTAAAAGGTTTTTACCAGTAGAAATTAATTTTTGAAGTTATTACCCGAAGTCTCGCGAGACTTCGGGTAATAACTTCGGCTCATCTGAGCCAATACATTCTAGTACTGTACGGAGTGCTCGCTCCGTACAGTATTCAAACAAAGTTTTATGCGAATTGACTTTGGATGCTTCATCCGAAGTCGATTCGCTCATCCCTACTCAGAACGTCTAGATTTAGTGAATGCTAGATTAACGGAGCTGCACTGTAAATGAATGCTATGGCCATTCAATTCGTTTTTATAGTAAAATGCGTTTATTCTTTGCTTTCCAGTGGTATATTTTACCGTGTACAATGGCTTTCACCCCGTGCCTGCTCATGTTAGGACCTAAGCGTCCAGTGTGCAGTGGCAGCTGTAAGATGCTGTTGTGCGACTGGAGATTTTTATTTTTTTTCATGTAACAAAAGTATCTCTACAGAAGAAATGCCTGACCTTTCCCAGGCCTTTGATCATACTGGCAAGCTGTGAGATAATGAACAGTGAGCGAAAAAAAGAAAAAGGAAATTTGGAAAAGCCAAATGTCTTCACACTAATGGGCTGATTTCCACATTCAGATGTGTCACATTAAACAATAACTCAGCCGTAGTTTGTAGCATGATCTGTAAGATGTCAGTACTTTCCTTTTAGACTTTATTAGACCAGGACAGGAGTGTAATATGCACGCAGATTCATGCCATAAGAGCTAGGAAAGGAAAAGGTATGCAAATATTTAGAGGAAGAGTTATCAAAACTGGTGTAAAGGAAAACTGGCTTAGCTGCCCATAGCAACCAATCAGATTCCACCTTTTATTTTCCAAAGGAGGTCTGAAAAATGAAAGGTGGAATCTGATTGGTTGCTATGGACAACTAAGCCAGTTTTCTTTTGGTTTTAATAAATCTGCCCCATAAGGGTCCATTCACACGTCCGCAAAATGGGTCCGCATCCGTTCCACAATTTTGCGGAACGGGTGCAGACCCATTCTTTTTCAATGGGGCTAGAATGTGCTGTCTCCATCCGCATTTGCGTATCCGCATCCGCATTTGCGGATCCGCACTTCCGCATCCGTGCTTCCGTTTCCGCAAAAAAATAGAACATGTCCTATTCTTGTCCGCAATTGCGGACAAGATTAGGCATTTTCTATTATAGTGCCGGAGATGTGCGGTCCACAAATTGCGGAATGCACATTGCCAGTGTCCGTGTTTTGCGGATCCGCAATTTGCGACTGTGCAACATACTATGCATCAAAATGTAGGTCTGGGTCTTGTGATTATCACAATATAAAGCTCTTCGCTGTAGGATTTATAATTTTTAACTACAACCGTTTGAAGATGGCAACCTCCAGTGAAGTGAGGAAGTTGGAGCAGTTTGTTTTTAACCGCTCTTCTCTGCCCTTGCTGTAGAGGGAGTTGCCATAGGAACCCAGGTGTGTGAGCAGACAGCAGAGTGACAAAAGCTAGAGTGTGAGCTGAAAAATCAGGACATGATTTCTAAACTGCCACCACTCCCTCATTTTCAAGCCCACCTACACAAATCGGCTGCTAATGTTTTTATAAATGTATGTTTTAATGTAACTGTGAAGCACTTTGGGCGACAACATTGCAATTAAATGTGCTATATAAATAAATAAAAGTTGAAATGCATTTCTCAGGCCTCTTTCACACTTGCGTTGTCCGGATCCGGCGTGTACTCCACTTGCCGGAATTACACTCCGGATCCGGAAAAACGCAAGTGTACTGAAAGCATTTGAAGACGGAACCGTCTTCCAAATGCGTTCAGTGTTACTATGGCACCCAGGATGCTATTAAAGTCCTGGTTGCCATAGTAGGAGCGGGGATCGGGGGAGCGGTATACTTACAGTCCGTGCGGCTCCCGGGGCGCTCCAGAATGACGTCAGAGCGCCCCATGCGCATGGATGACGTGATCCATGTGATCACATGATCCATGCGCTTGGGGCGCCCTGACGTCACTCTGGAGCGCCCGGGGAGCCGCACGGACGGTAAGTATACTGCTCCCCCGCTCCCCACTACACTTTACCATGGCTGCCAGGACTTTAGCGTCCCGGCAGCCATGGTAACCACTCTGAAAAAGCTAACTGTCGGCTCCGGCAATGCGCCGAAACGACGTTTAGCTTAAGGCCGGATCCGGATCAATGCCTTTCAATGGGCATTAATTCCGGATCCGGCCTTGCGGCAAGTGTTCCGGATTTTTGGCCGGAGCAAAAAGCGCAGCATGCTGCGGTATTTTCTCCGGCCAAAAAACGTTCCGTTCCGGAACTGAAGACATCCTGATGCATCCTGAACGGATTTCTCTCCATTCAGAATGCATTAGGATAATCCTGATCAGGATTCTTCCGGCATAGAGCCCCGACGACGGAACTCTATGCCGGAAGACAAGAACGCAGGTGTGAAAGAGCCCTCACTCTATCAAGCTTGCCATGTGCACTTTTTAAATTTGATTAATCTATTGGTTAGCGTAATCTTTACTATCTTTACTCACTCCAAACACTCCACACAATTACTCTGCCCACTCCATAAAGTTACTCTGCCCAGTTCAACCTTTCCACAGTTACTCCAGCCACTCCAACCACACAACAGTTACTCGAGCCACTCCACCCAGTTACTCTGCCCACTCCAGTTGTAGACTACTGGTGGAGGTAAGAACACTTCACACAATTTCTCCAGAAATTGTAGCTTTTCTAGTTAGATATGTACCTGCCAAACCTACTGGTTTTGGTGGAAACGGATGACCATTTAATGTTTGTGAGGTTTTCTGACTCTCCCCCAACAGCAGATGTCAGTTCTGAAGTGAGATAATCTCTTGCCAGAGTTGTCTTGATGCGGCTTATTCCCTCTCACTATTGAGAACAAAATCACGCTTGGCTGAGCATGCATGTATATGATGGATTGGAAGAAATAGTTGTGTTTGGGAAATAGTATCTGTGTATGAAACTAGGAGCAGTAGTGTAGTTGCTTAAACATTTTGTCTTCATTTTTGTGGATTGTGAATTTTAGTGCGGTACTGGATTTATAGGCTTATGTTGATTTGCACTGTTATTGCACTGTTTGTAAAATCTACCATACCATGTTCATGCCCCTGTGTGCTGTGCTCTATGGAAAGTGTGCAGCTTATAAAAGTAAAAATAGGCCTCATGCACATAGCAGTATTGGTGCAGGACGCAATGGCACATGGACTCCTCTGCTGCTCTGTTTCGTTGTATCTCGGGTGCTGTATTTTGGACATATGCTGCACTAGAGGAAATATTTCCAGCAGAGAATATCTCCATAATATGACATGAGATGGTACATAACAGAATTTTTTCTTTCGTGCGGATTTTATGAAATGAGGCCACATAGAAGACTATGGGTGGTCAACTATGGTTTCGAACAACTTGTAGGTTTTTCATTCTACAAGGTTAGTTAAAAACCCTTAAAAGAACGTTGACATGGATATAAATCAACTGGCAGTTTAAGTATGAAAGCAATTAAGGAACTGGAGATTTACAGAGGAGAAAGAATGTTCTTTTCTCCCAGCTAAAAGTGAGTATTTTACATGTGTGTCAAAGGTGAGGAGTCCAGGGCTCTCCCATGGACAAAGAACAATGTCCTGTATTTGTAGCTGTGGTCAGTAACCACGGCTTCTTTTCCCATAACATGTAACTGCTGAATTGGGTGCTTTTGTCTGTCCTTCATGTGAAGAGTAGGTTTGACCTCTTTCTTCAGTAGTAGGACATGCTAAATATAGAGCCATTCATTCCTTTGATGAAATGGAAGCTTCTACATCCTGTGAGGTCACATCTATAAAAAAATATGGCCCCCTGCTTCCGTGCCTCAGACAGTTCATACATCTACTGGGGCTATTTAATTGGTTCTTTGTCTTTAAAGGGGTTGTGCAGCCAGTACATATGGATGATCTATCCTCAGGATAGGTCATTAATATCTGATTGGTGGTGGTCAGACTCCTGGGATCCCCGCCGATCAGCACTGCTTCCTCTTCAAAATTATACTGCTCTTTCTCTCGCTTGAAGCAATGCAATGTAATTACAAGTGCTCATCCCATTCAAGTGAATGGAACAAGCACTTGTAATTACACTGCACCTCTGAGACTTCCGATATGACATGTACTGGAGTCTGTAATCATGAAGAGGAAGTAGTGCTTGCACAAGCTCCACCTCCTCTTCGAACAGCTGATCGTTGGTGGTGTCAGGAGGCGGCTCCCCACCGATCAGATACTGATGACCTATCTTTAGGATGAACAACTCCAATGTACCCATCACTTTTACATGTGCAAAGCAGCCATTTTGAGAAAGGAACTAGGAAGATGATGTCAGCACCTAGTTTGAGTTTTACGTAGGTAAAGTAGTAGTAGCATCTCATGCGTTCCCATTAAGTCCATTATTAATGAACCAGAGAAAGTCTAGATGGAAGGTGCCATTTAAAGTTATATTAAATATTTTTCTATTAATTCTCATTTCTTTAATTTATTTTTTATATTTTCTTTTTGTGTGTGTGTCTCATTTCCACCTCGGGATTTCTTAGAGTTACATATTCCCATCCAATAACTGTTTACAAACTGACTCCCTCTGTCAGAAGTATTAACTGTAAGAAGAAGTCCACTGAGGAAAAATCGGATTAATTATGGAGTATGTGGATGAAGAACAAACATTTTGTTTTGAAGATGCTTATTTCCTTTGTCTTCTTTTAACCAAAGAGACTTTGCAAATCATGTTGTAAGGCCTCTGCTATGTGCGATATGCACAAGGGATTGCATATCTTGAGTATTGCCTTGAAAACGGAAGAGACACTTAGGGAAAACAGATGTGTTAGCAAATCATGAACTGCTTCTACTTAGCTTTGTGCTGCACATCAGAGTGTGAAGATGGGAGCTTGCTGCTATTTTGCCAAAGGACAATGAACTAGTTCCAGTAATTACTTGTGTTTATACATCAGAAACTTGTGTAGCTGACAGTAGGTCAAAGGGCAGGTCCTTCTGGATCATGTCACCTAAAGCTTCTCAAGAAGCTTCCAACATTGATCAGCAGCACCACTATTGTCCATCCTGCACAATGACTTGGATGTTCCTCTTCCCAAATGTGGTTCTTCTTAGAAGAGTTGACATGAATGATGTAGACAATGTGCCAGTCATGCTTTGCTAAATAGTAGACAAAAAATAGAGATTTTACTATGCTATTCTGTCTTAGGCTACTTTCACACTGGCGTTTCTGGGTCCGCTTTTGAGATCCGTTTCAGGGCTCTTACAAGCGGCCCAAAACGGATCAGTTCAGCCCCAATACATTCTGAATGGATAAGGATCCGTTCAGAATGCATCAATTTGGCTGCGTTTGGTCTCCGTTCCGCTTTTGAGGCGGGCAGCGTTTTGGTGTCCGCCTGACGATGCGGAGCCAAATGGATCCGTCATGACTTACAATGTAAGTCAATGGGGACCCGATCCGTTTTCACTGACACAATATGGTGCAATTGAAAACGGATCCGTCCCCCATTGACTTTCAATATAAGTCAGGACGGATCCGTTTTGACTTAGACTTTTTTTCGAAAGAATAATGCAAACGGATCCGTTCTGAACGGACACAAGCGTTTGCATTATCGGTGCGGATCCGTCTGTGCAGATACAAGATGAATCCGCACCGAACGCAGGTGTGAAAGTAGCCTTAGTTTTATGTTTTTCTAGCACATTGGCCGGACCCTGCATTGTATGAGACCAGATATTCCCCTTGATGGCTGAAAAATATTATAAGCCCAGGATCCAAACTCTATATAAGAGGTGCTATTGTATGTATGAAGTGCCATCTTTTACCAAAAAGTAATATTAAAAGAAATCTTTACGTTTGATATTTGGTGGGTCGGTGATCAGATTTTGAATTTTATGTTTTGAGATGTCTGAGCATTGGTAGAGGCACTTTCCGATGGTCCCCAAGCCAGTTATTTCAGAATTCTGGCCACCAAAGGTCCACATGATAGGTATCAGATATAGATAATCATTCATTTAACTGAACTAAAGGGAAGCACCCATCAGGATGTTAAAGGGGATATCTGACTTTAGCAACCGGCATTTATCATGTAGATAAAGTTAAAGGGGCTGTCTCACTTCAGCAAGTGGCATTTATCATGTAGTTTACAAGGCACTTACTAATGTATTGTTATTGTTCATATTGCTTCCTTTGCTGGCTGGATTCATTTTTCTATCACATTATACATTGCAAGTTTCCATGGTTATGACCACCCTGCAATCCTACAGCGGTGGTCGCGCTTGCACAGTATAGGACGAAGCACCGGCCTCTCTGCTGGCTAGGACTACAGGAGCTCCCATAGGCTAGTGCTAGTGTGCAAGCACAGGCACTGCTGATGGATTGCAGGATGGTCGTAACCATGGAAACGAGCAATGTATAATGTGATGGAAAAATGAATCCAGCCAGCAAAGGAAGCAATATGGACAATCACAATACATTAGTAAGTGCCTTGTATTACCTTTCTCTACATGATAAATGTCCTTTGCTAAAGTGACACAACCCCTTTAAATTTTTTTTATTTTAAATCCATAAATTGCACCCTGCGCTTCCACCTATCATTGCCCCAGCAATCTATCGGAATAAATCACACTATATTGAGAAGGACATGGTATGAGAAATTCTGAAAGAATTTAGTTTTAATCAGTATTTAGTTGTCCCCATATCTAGGGGCTCTACGAAATAGCTGCTGGCATATATTTGAAATATTTAAAGCAGGCAGAGCTTAGGAGTCGGAGGAAGGTTCAGAAGCTGAGTGTGTCAGATGAGGTCCAAATGATACCATGTAAAGCAGGCATCAGTATTCAGTTTGACAAGACCCAGGAAAACCTCTGTGTGCTGTGCTATATGAGAATGAAAAGCATTCCTACAGCTAACAAACAATATGATTTTTATATCTTGGACTTTAAACCTTCTCTATATAGTATATAGAATATGAAAAGGACAGGGTAGGGTCAAGCCAGATATCCCCCCCCCCCCAACCTGGAACTCAGCTCATAAAAAATTGTAAGATATTATAAATCTTTTGTTATTCAGTGACAAAAAAAAAGAGATCTAATCCTTGACACACCTACCGGCACTGTGTTCACTATGCAACCGGCAAAAAATATAAGACAAGGCCAGAGCTTAAATTAAAATCCTTAGGTTCTTATCTTCTTCCCACAGGAAAGCAAATCTGTGTTGAAAACCGTAAAATTAAAAGGAGAGCTAGGATGGCATAATTTAGTGAGAATTCATGGTGCTGGATTTTTTTTTTCTTGAGCTTTATGACTGGAGGGATAGGCCCGACATTAATAAGATACAGTAATGCAACTTCTTGTGGTCTGTAAGAAAAAGGCGCTGGGGATGAAAACAAAATGAAAGACTGTTTTTAGGCTTTTGCTTTTTACATGTCTGCATATAGAAATATAGTTATTCTGATTCATGTTTGTTCTCTTCACTAGCAAATGAGTCTTTCTTAAGAGTTGTCTGAGTACACAGAGATCACTAAAATATGCCAACAATGTGCGATTGTTGGGGGTAGGAGCGCTGAGACCTCTGCCATGTGCTAGAAGAAAGTAGCATTAGTGCTTAGACAGCTTTGTACCTCTTCATCTCCGGTCTGCCTGACTCAAGTCTTTTCCCATGTCAATGGGGTATGAGATTATCTGGGATTTTTTTTTTGTTTCCAGTGGACAGGGGATGAGCTGCAATACCAGACTCAGCCCATGACAAAAGTGGAGCTGTTTCTGGAAAAAGATCAGCAACTTTTGGACAACCCCTTTATGTTATATTCAGGAAAACTGCTGCAGGATTTAGGCCTTTTTCACGTCAGTGAATGGCGGATGTGTGCTGTCCATGTTCTCCACGGACAGCACACGTACCCATTGATTTTAATGTGTTTATTCACAGATAAGTGGTTTTCCAGGAACTATGTAGACATGCACTACTTTAGTCCATGATGCAGACCAAACATGCCCATTGAAGTCTATGGGTCCGCGAAAAACACTGACACAACATGGATGACATCTGTGTTCTGTCAGTGATTTTCACAGATCATTGGTAGGAGATGTTCTGGGAATTAATTTTCCACTGTGGAATATGAATGACAGACACACGATCAAAAGTGGATCCTTCACGGATGAACCACTGACCATCTTGTCATGGACGTCATCGCGGACATGTAAAAGAAGTGAACATAGGAATTGGTATTGATAGTGAATATAGGAAGGTGGAAATTTCTGTGGTTTCTGCTATATTGCAGTAGTAAACGTAATAGACTACTTCAGGTTGGACTACCAAGTGCAAGATATTGGACTATTGTCTCATGTTTAAATATGTACAGTAAATGTCTGACCACACAGCTAGCCAAATGGCCGAATGCTCCTCTAATAACATGAATCCAAGAGTTTGTAGCCATTTCAGCTTCTTTTTGTAGAGAACTGTTATGTAGACGTTAACTTGGTATTAAATTGCAGTAAAAACCCTAAGTTTTCGTTTTATTGGGAAACTATCTTTACTTTCTTTATCTTTTTTTATTGTTGTTCCAGTCAAACAAGGTCCCAGTGGTGCAGCCGTCGCATGCAGTGCATCCCCTCACCCCTCTCATTACATACAGTGATGAGCACTTCGCCCCTGGAGTTCACCCTTCACATATTCCGTCAGATGTCGGCTCAAAGCAAGGTATGGATTATTGATCGGAATTGATGAAACATTTCTTCTTTATGCAAAAAGGTATCTCCCGAGGAAAGAGAACCTTCTTGCTAGTGTCAGCTTGTGAATGTGGCTCCTTATGAGCCGAAATCAGACTTTTTAACAGGCCTTGGGGCATGACAAGAGAGAATAGCCAAGCCAAATATCCATCTCTAGACAGCTGTTATGGCGCTTCCAGTAAGTCTCCATACAAAGCCAGTACCCTACCTAAGCTGTATCCAAGGCATCTCACTTAGCCAGCCAGAATCCTACTCTGTACCGATGAGGGGCAAGCATCCTGAAACAGCTGTCTGTGGATATGGCTGCATATTTCTTAATGTGGAAGGAATAGGAAAAACCAGGACATTAGAATATGTGACATTATATATCTGAAAGCTGCAATTAGCCTCTCCCCAATCCTCATCCAGACACACACTCATATACAACCGCTCAGTGGTGCCCATTCACTAATACTGTTGCACTGCTCTAAAATTTACCCATATAGTAAATTGAACAACACGTAAAAATGGTTACAACATTAACCATTTTCCTTTTGCCTTACCACTGATCCACTGTAATTGCCTTATATTACTGTTAGGCTCCTCAATTTTTTTTAAGGTTAGAATCGGGTTTCCTGTGTGAAGATTTAAATAACTTGAAGTTACCCTCCATCCACAGGAGAAGGCCTCTTGCACACGAACGTATTTTCATTCCGTGTTCGTTCCAGTTTTTTTTGCGGACCGTATAAGATAACTTCACATTATCAGAATACCCCTTTAAACAAACACTAAATCTAGAAATGAATAAATACAAAATGAACTCAGCAAACCCTTATCTTCAATCTCCTAACATAGACATCTTTGACCAGAAATGTCTTCGGAATAGTCCCTTACTTTTCCGCAAATTTATCTCACATACACTAGCAGTGGAGAAGGACAAATCAGACTCTAAGATATCACATGTGGAAGTATACTTTTACCCTTTAAATTTCAATATGAACAGGAACAAAGGACAGAATGAATTCAGAGTACATGTGTTTTTTTAATTTTCAAATATACATTCAAATATCAATTGGAAAAGACAGGCCAAGTGAAGGTAAGATGGCAGTCGATTGCACAGTGGAGTCTGTGACCTTAGACATTGGAAAGTAATAGCTTACAGTTTTACATACTGCAAAAGAATACAAAAAAGTCAAACAACCTAATAACTATTTGTACTTATAGGAAATCATTCAGCAGACCCCAGCTTTACTGTTCACTTACTGTATTAATAGAAGATTGATAAAGTATTTACCATGTTTGATAATCTTATTACTATACTTAGAATCCTATTATACTTAGAAATCCAGATCTTAGTGTCATATTGCTTACATGGTTTTCATGAGACAACATACATATAGATGCAATGTAGAACATTTACCAACATGGGTTTAGGCAAATTTGCTGCAGATTTAGATCTAATTCACAAAAATGTAAACTAAAATCACTTACATTATAAAACAATGATGGAAAAGTATATTCAAAGCGAGA
This sequence comes from Bufo bufo, assembly GCF_905171765.1. Taxonomy (NCBI): domain Eukaryota; kingdom Metazoa; phylum Chordata; class Amphibia; order Anura; family Bufonidae; genus Bufo; species Bufo bufo. The sequence continues at coordinate 604,903,532 of NC_053390.1, forward strand.
GCAGTCATGAAATATGCGAGTAATAATAGGGGTTAAGCATGCTGAGCCCTTCTCATGCATGCTTGGAGCTTGAGAACTATGGTGTCGGAAAGCTGGTATCCATTTGGGAAGGGGATTAGATGTCTGTGGCAAGGTGTTTGGTCTACTTGTTGTAGGGTTTTCATTCCCAGCATAGTGAAAGAAGATGTGCAGTTCCTTATGGGATTTTTCTTCCTATCATTTTTGCTCTACAAAAAGTACTACCAATGCAAAACAGCTTGACCTTGCCGCCCAAAGGCGTCAGCTTGATGAAGAGCTTAGTAGAAGCTGGAGTGACAATCGGGAACCAAGTGAATCATATCAAGAGTGAGCATTAGAAGCCTCAAAATGATTCATAATTAGTCACTGATCCTCTGTGGTTGAAACGGAGAGGAAAAAAATGCACTGCAACCTTTAGGGAATGTAAGTTAATGGACAAGCCCTAATGTAATGTACCTAATCTATGCTGAATTTAAGCCTATTTTGGGCAGCTGCCTTTTTTATTATTTTTAATTTTTTAACTTAAAAGTTTCCATTAAGGCAACAATATCAGAGAATATCCAAGAGCACAATAACACCTTGTATTTTCTCTCAGATTTTAGGTTAAAGCATATCTCCTGTTGGTGTAGGGCCAGGGTATCTCAGCATGTAACTTAGGGGTTAAAATCTAAATCAGAAATTGCCTAAGCACCTTAGAAATGTAAATTTCATGGTTATTGCATTATGCATGCTGTTCATGTATATTTTTCCTCATCCATCAAAAATAGAACAGAACTGGAGGACAGTGACTAATCCATTGAGGGCTGAGAAGGAATTAATGTCCTCTGGGGTAAAATAGCAGCACTTACCACTTCTTTGCACTGGAACCTAACATTATTTGTTGTACGTTATATTTACAGCAAGAAAAAGAAGTGCTGGTGTGACTATCCTGTGACTGCCTAAATGCTATGACATTCTTCTTCTTCAACAGGCATGCACAGGCATCATCAAGCACCTGACCTACCTACCTTCTACCCAATGTCTCCTGGTGGTGTTGGCCAGATGACTCCTCCTCTCGGCTGGTAAGTTTTAGAAACAGACTATGGACATGCAGAAAACTTGTACGCCAGTATTATGATGTACAAAGATTGTAGTTTATTATGTTTCTCACTGTTCTCGCCACTTTTTTAAAACGTGGTTGGAGCCACCACTGCCCAGCACATTTACGATCATTTATGCCACAAAACTGGTGTAAATTATAATGGAAATTTACCTAGCTGGATTAGATTTCTGTTTCTGGTGCATGAACTGCAGATGATGTGACTACTTAGGAGGCGTGCGCCTCTTAGGCTACTTTCACATCTGTGTTTTGGCATTACGTTTGTGAGATGCGGCGGAGATGTATTGTGAATGGGGTATGCTCCGTTCATGATGCATTCCGCTTCGGTAGCCTTCCGTTTTGTGACCGGATACAAAACCGTTTCAAGCTGCGGTTTTATGTCCGATCATTGAAATGGAACAAACTGGATCCGTCACTAAAAGCAATGTAATTCAATGGTGCCGGATCCGTTTTTTTTCAGATCCTAAAAAAAAAAAATTATTAACCATCACCCATTGACTTACATTGTTTTTAGTGACGGATCCAGTTTGTTCCATTTCGATTTAACACAACTACATCCTAACGGAATGGATGCATCCTGATATGTTAAATCAAACTTCCGGTTTTAAGATCCTCGGCCGGATCTCAAAACCGGAAACCAAAGCGCCGATGTAAAAGTAGCCTTAACAAATTTAATGCATTTTACTTTTTACTAATACTGACCTATGAGACACCAGTCTCCAGTAAATGTGCCCCTATGGGTTGAAATGTTTTACTTTATTACTATACTGTTACAGCTAATGTTTCATATGTGGCAGAAAAACTGAGAAAATCTTTTAATGTGGTATCCAGTAATCCAGAAACTCTCAAAATCAGACAGTTCTTGGCAGTGCAGAACTGCAAAATAATGTGGAATTTCAGAAAACAAGAAGCAGAATACTGAGCAAAGAGAAACTACTAGGAGATTTGTCTGATTTAAAAAAAAAATATTAGTTTTTGTGCTCAAGTAAATATTCTTCCATTTGCCAGTGGAGAGCAATAAAGTTTCTAAGAGACTCATATACTGTATTTAGTAGGAGAGCATTTTTCCTACTTCTCCCCTCTAGGCTGTGATTGATGGCCACCATGTATCTGTATGGGGTGCACCTAACCTTTCTGCTGCCTGAGGCGAAAACTGAACTGAATGTTCTTATTAGAAGTTACATTTTACTATTTTGACACTGTCCTGTGAGAGCAAAAGTGTCCAACCACACGGTGTGGCTTCAGTACGGGCTGCAGCTGGCTGTTTCTAACTAATGAAGGCCGTACTGTTTAGTCGGTCTGCATTGTTAATGGCCGCACAGTATTGAAGGTACCGCATGGACATTAGCGATGAGGACTGACTAAACAGTTCAGTCTCATTAGTGTAACAAGAGCCGTCTGGGGCCCATACGGCTGCACGGTACTCGACCACAGCACAGCCACATCATAACCACGCCATGTGGTTGTACCCAAAGGGTCAGTAAACCTGAAGTTATATAAAAGTGAGAAGATCTGTAGTTATTGGCACAGTAATTTATATAACAACCAGTATGATGACAGGACACAGCATAGATGATACATGCTACTGCTATATGTAAAAGGGCTATATCACGAGGACGACACCTTATAAAGTGCCCTACACAGCTTGTCCAGGTAAAGTTCAGGTTCACACGCTGTTGTGCCTGGCTGTGTCAGTCTGTACAGATGACTGCTAATGAATGATTCAGGTCTGTGATTTAAGCCTCTGTGCATCACTGCTCCCTGTCCCTGTTCCTGACTCATGTAAAGCAAAGATTTATTACAACTGCTCAAGAAGAGTAATCCTGTCTGTGGTGAGAATGGGATGAGACAGAGATTATGATGGTCATGAAGGATGTATACAGCCAGGCTGACTGGTCATTTAGTTGGCATCTATTTCTCCCAATACTCATCATAGCTGACATTTCTTCATATTATGCAGCATTGTAGCTTTAGAGGTAAATTAAAGGTGTCCATGCATCTAAAATACCTGTTGGCCAAAGCAACAACTATTCTCAACTCCTCCGTATACATGCATGCTCTTTGGCCGAGCATGCATCTGTTCACAGTGGAGATAGGGGAGTCTGGTAGTGGTTTATATAGTTTGAGAACAAAACATTGGGTTCTGAAAGTCAACATGCCGATACTTTTCTCTGACATCATCTTCAGGGAGAGTTGGCACACATCCCACACATAAGATATTTGGGTGGTCCTTCCAAAATCGGCAGGTTCAGACAGCTTTTCTATTATGTGTATGGACAACTCTGTTAGTGTAATCTGGAAACAGTCAAAGTTTTAACTGATTGGTGAGAATCAAAAAGCAAATAGCCACAAAGATAGATTTACACAGTTGAGTCACATTATTATGACCATCAGCTAATATCCAGAGTAACCGCCATGTGCAGCACTGACAGCAGCTAGACAGGCTGGGAGTGACTCAGTAAGGTCCTGGTAGGTGGTCACAGGTATGTGGAGCCATGCTGACTGCAGTGCATCCCACAGCTTCTGGAGTATACGTGGGGGAAGATCCATAGAGCGAGCTCAATGATCGTGGTGGCCCCAAAGATGCTTAATTGGGCTCAAATCTACTGATTTAGGGCGTCAGATTAGTACTTTGAAGTCTTGTTCATGCATTTCTAGCTGTGTTACATGTCACATTGTCTTGTTGAAAGATCCTATCCACCCCAGGTAAGACAATCAGCATGTATGAGCATGTATGGGTGTACGTAATCTGCAAGGATGGATTCATACCCGAATCGGTTGAAAGTGCCTTGCACATGGATGAGTGGGCCCAATGCCACGAAAACATGTATATTTTAATGTTTTTGAAGGCCACAGTTCCCAAACTACTAAAATAAGGATTTCAGTATTTCATAAAAGAAAACATTTTCTGTAAGAGTTTATATTGTCTTGAGTTGTTACCAAATGAATTAACTCTGCTATAATACTGAGGACCTACAGTATGTTGAAGCCATGGCATGTGTCAAGTGTAGAGAACATTACCCCAAGCATGAAAAAGATATGGGTGACTTTCCTGTCTCTATTCCATTTCTACATAAAGAAAACCAGTCGATCTCCCAGTACTACAGCCATTTATATTTTACAGCAAAATCCTATCACTGCCTTGTTGTCCACGGATGGTCTTCATTTAGAGGGCAGACCCAAGTTATAAGATTGTGTCTGGCCTTTATTAACTCATTATATTGTGTTTATTTATACAGAATGTGCACATTTTAATGCTGGTTTCTGTATTCACTAAAACATATAATAAAAACCGAAATAGAAAGAGCCTTAAAGGGAACCTGTCACCAGGATTTTGGGTATAGAGCTGAAGACATGAGTTGCTAGATGGCCGCTAGCATGTCCGCAATATCCAGTCCCCATAGCTCTGTGTGCTTTTATTGTGTAAAAAAACCGATTTGATACATATGCAAATTAACATAAAAGAGTCATATCTTACTTGTGTGACCAGAGAAGAGTCATATTTTCAAGCTCTGACTCATCTAAGGTTAATTTGAATATGTATCAAATCAGTTTTTTTACATAATAAAAGCACACAGAGCTATGGGGACTGGGTATTGCAGATGTGCTAGCGGCCATCTAGCAACCCATGTTCTCAGCTCTATACCCAAAATCCTGGTGACAGGTTCCCTTTAAGGGCTCATGCACACAAACGTATATATTTTGCGGTCCACAAAAAATGGATCCGCAAAAAATACGCATGACATCCGTGTGCATTCCGGATTTTGCGGAATGGAACAGCTTGGCCCTTCATAGAACAGTACTATCCTTGTCCGTAATGCGAACAATCCGCAAAATAAAACGGAGCGGACACGGAAAGAAAATACATTCGTGTGCATGAGTCCTAAGCCTGATTGTGATTGTGAGCCAAAACCAGGACTGGAGCCTCCACAGAGATAAGGTATAAGGGAAAGATCTGTTCCTGTTCTGTGTTTAGAGCCGATCCTGGTTTTGGCTCAAAATCACTGAACAAAACACTGACGTGTGAATGAGGCCTTATACAGAATCATATAGTGCCGACAAGATTTGGCTTTCATTTTTATCTGTTGAGATTTGCAAATGATAAACGAATTCTTTGTTATGAGCAACTCCTTCATTGCACTGAACAGAGATGCACTGTAATACCAAGGGCAGCCTATGGATAAGAGTGGCGCTGTTTCTGAAACAGAAAAAAAACATGCCCTGTTTTCTAGTCCTATTATGTAATCCTTTTAATTTTACTCCTAAAGTCCAGTCCTAAACATTTGGGAGCCTAAGATGTCCAAGCCCTGGAATAAAGTGAAGAATGTGTTAGATTTCTGATATTTTTTACGGTCCAGAAGAAGGTGTTAAAATTTATTAAAGAGTCTGATTTGCTGGAAGAAGCTGTTTACCGTCAGAATTTCATTTGCAGCAAACGCTGCAGGGGAAATGCAGTAGTACATGGCGGCCATACAGATCGACCGCTCGAGCTGCCCTTACAGAGCTTTTCTTACGGAGGAGCTCTCCGATTTGACTTAAACCATGGGGTGTGGGGCAGGGGACTTCCCTGCCCCACTGTGATGTCTCTATTCTTTGATAGGGCATGTGAACATAGTAGTCTTCTTGACAGCCCCTTTAATATTGCGAATTTGTGATTTATTACTTTACTAAGTCAATCATTTTTCTTACGTTCTCTCTATGGAAAATCCAAAAGACATCACCTTTTGGGGTCATTGAGAAACATTGGAGGGGATTTATCATACCCCGACGCCACTGTACCCTGGGTTTGTGACTTTTAAACACCTAAATCTAGGCACAAGTGGCGTTTCTACGCAACCTTTGCCACTTTCCGAAAAGAAGGCGCTGGCCGTGGCACATTTAGCATCATTTACACCCGTTTTGTGGCATCGGCGATGACTGAGATCTACGCCAGCTACGAGCTCACAGACTGCATATGCCTCATAAGTTAAGTTCACCCTTCTGAGGCACGGGAGGATATCAAGACCAGGGTGCAAGTCTTGATATATGACACCCATGGAGTTGAACCATCCAGCTATGAGGATTGTTTATGCAGCAGGATATATGAATGGTACATTAGCCAGTATTTGTGATGTCTCTGCCCTGATATCTGACTAAATTGTGCCTCATAGGTTGATCTGCTTCACTTAAAATCAGTTTGATGTTGTACTTGGTAGATGGTGCTGGCACAGAGACAGGTTTGTGGATGGACCAGATGGTATAAAACAACATCTTAGTGTTCTTAGCGCAAGTGTAAATTTTCCCCAACAACACCATGGGCACATTATATTAGACAAGTAAGATGATTTTCTCCATTGACGTAAATAGGAAAGATATGGAATAATTCTGAAGCTCGAATGAATTTGGAAAAGGGTTGACGGTTTCCCCTTAATGTCTGTCATTCCTGCCCGGGTGTGCAACTTTCTCTGCCTTGCAATAGAACTGTGGCTTGTAGTATTTTGTAATGTTTTCTTAATGCATCATATCTGAGGCTTCTTGTTCACTCCCCCTTCAAAGATGCCAAGACGTCTTGTATACAGGGATTTCATAATGGATTTACTGTAATAGCAGGTTTCATTGGTTCTTAATGAGTTATAGAGAATTTGCTAGGATCATTTTTCATATACATCATAGAAAGTTTCCAGAGTTGATGTTTCCACGTGTTTTAAAGGTACATTTAGTTCCAAAGATAAAAAGGTGCCAGTGTTGTACTTTTAGGTGGATTTATAGCAATTCGATTTTAGTTATATTATAAGTGTTCATTTATCCATCTTTAACATATCTTGATTACTTATACCTATAAACAAAACCATAGTGTCTACTGAGGACCAACATGGACAATAGATTACCTTATCTCAGCATATAAAATAACTCACAGGGTAGTTTCAAGAATTTGTTAATCTGTTCTCAAAAGGTTAAAATACTGTAGAGACTGCGTTAAAAATAATCTGTCAGAAGGATCCACACTGTTAAACCAGGCATACAGCCCAGTAGGGTTGATTATGCTGATAAAAAAAAAGATACTCTGATTATGGCTATCTGTGCCCTGTTGCTGAGAAAAGTGCATTTTATTTATATGCAAATAACCCAACTGAAGCACCAAGGGGCCAGTCAGAGCCCTTGGGGTACCAGTTTGTTGCACCCATTCAGCTTCAGTCCCTCCCCCTTCCCCAGGATTTATGTCTAGCCCTGCCTTCTTGTGTCTGCTGCTCTTCACGTGCCGAGACCTGTCTTCTTGTGCCTGCGCTGTATCTTCCGGTCTGAGTGCTTGTATCTCTTGCTGCACTCCAAGCAGAGCAGATTCCAACTGAGCAAGCGCTGAGGCCAGGAGACACAGCACAGGCGTGAGATCACAGGTCTCTTCACTTTGAGAGCAGCAAGCACAAGAAGACAGGACTAGACGAGACATCTAGCCCTGTCAATCCAGGGGAAGGGGTTAGGGACTGAAGCTGAAGAGGTGTACAAAACTGGTGCTCCAAGGGCTATGGCCGTCCCCTTGGCACTTCAGTTGGATCATTTGCATATGAATTAATAAATATTTCTCAGCTACAGGGCCACAGCCATAATTAGGATATCATTTTACAGGGCCTACCAGGCTATATGTCTGGTTTAATAGGGTTGCTCATGCTGACAGATGCTCTTTAACACAAGAGGGTTGATCATTCAGTACTTCCATCAATTATCTAAGTTAGAGAACAGCTACCAATACTGTCCTTCACTCTAGAGGACCTGCTGTGTTCATTTGTTATAAGAACAGCTTATTGATTTCAAGGGGGGCTCCTGTATTGCTTCATTTCCCATGTAATCGTGCTGCAGGGGAATTGAACCCTTGTGCACGGTTCATGCACAGATTACTGATCTGAAGGCTAGGGGTGCACACAATAGGACAGCCTATAATCAGCCTAATTTTAAGGGACCCATTTAACAAAAGAGTATTGTAAAAAAAAAAGAAAAAAAAAGAACGGGGCTCGAAAGGTCACTCACTCTCTCCTGTACGAGGAGACAGTACTACAAATGGCACAAGATTACTGGGAAACCCTGTTACAGACTTTGTGTTTCAAGTTTCACCTCTGGCTCTCTTGTACCAATTGGGAAAAGCTAAATATTTGCCCATGTACAATAGACACAATCGTTGGGTCTTTTTGCCTATGGATTTAGCAGTACTCCAACTAGTGAAGTTAAGTGGCGATCATTGTTTCATTGGTACTGTTGCTGAGGCACTCATTTTATGCCCCAATAGAATACATCCATTGACTTTGCATCCTCGGGTTAGTGTTTGAAAAGCTATAGTGTACAGACTTCTAGTATATAAAGATGGATTCTTTGAACTGGAGTGGAGCTGGTGAAAGCTTTATTAAAGTTATTCTGTCAACAGGAAATTCACTGTTAAAGGGGTTATCCAGGAATGGATAATGATAACCTATCCTCAGGTAGGTCATCATTATCACAACGATCAGCAGCTCTCCATTCTCCAAGCACAGTGCCATACAAGCGGCTGTGCTTGGTATTGCAGATCAGCCCCATTTAGTTCAATGGGGCTGAGCTCCAACTAGGCCATGTGAGCAATGTACGATGATGTCACATGGCCTAGGAAGAAGTCGGGGCTCTCAAGGAGTGCTGGCCTCTTCTAACACCTGATCGGCGGGTAACCCAGATGTTGGATCTCTGCTGATCTGATATTGGTGACCTATCCAGAGTATAGGTCATCAATATATATTACCGAATAACCCCTTTAAACCAGGCACACTGTCTTGTAGAGCTATCTCAGCTGAATGTAATGATGCATTTTACTTGGTGATCTGTTGATTTTTTCTCAAGAATAATTACCTTTAATCCATATGGAAATAAGCAGTTAAAGGGGTTATCCAAAACTATAAAATGCCCCCCCCCCCCCCATATGCCGGGCCTCTCACAATGAATATACTAACCTGGCTCTCCACGCCGCTCCTGGTCCCCGCACCACCGCTGCTGCTTCTCCCCAATGGCAGGCGGGGACGAGCCTCCCTAGCATCGCGAGTGACTTGCAGGGAGCGGGGAGCCAGGTAAGTATATTCATTGTGAATTGGCCCGGCATATGGGGGAGCATTTTATAGTCTTGGATAACCCCTTTAAGTGCACTGAGGGAGGCCCCAAGCCACTTTGTGCACCCTTGCATTTTCTGCTTCCTCTGTCAGCCCCTTCCTCTCCTTCTTAGTTTACAGGGCCAGGTTCCTACATATAGTCATTTCGCCTGAACCTGTCAGTCTAGAGGGAGGGGATTGCATTGGAAGCAGTAGGAATAATGGTGCACAAAGTGGTTTGGGCCCTCCCTTAACTGCTCGTTTCCATACGGATTAAAGATAGTTATTCTCCTGAATGAAGCCTCAGATTGCTAAGTGAAAGGTATCAGTACATTCAGCATTCTGCCTGGTTCAACAGGGGTCTGATGGCGGACCCCTTTAATTGTGTAGATGTAGTACATGTCAGGGCTGAACTAGATTCTTCATCGGGCAAGAAGAAGAAGCCCTTGTATTGACAGTGTTTTCTTCATAGTAGTTGGGTATCTTACAGTTTTACAAAAATATGTCTGCATTCTGTGTAATGCATATATAGTGTTATATAAAATGTATATATTAAATATGTTATAATAGTGCACATATTACATGACTGTCCAACACAAGTATGTTGTTTCCCGTTCACCCTTTCCTGTGGATCACAATGATCTGCAGTTTATCCCTACAGTATAATAGCTGACAATCAAGATGTCTAATCTTCCGCACTAGAATAATCCCAATCCTCCATTTCATGCCTGTGGCCTATTCTTCCCTATAAAGACAATTTACTAAGTGGCGGGATTGTCAGCAGAGCAGCATTATAGACGCCTGCGGCTTCTAAAGCCATTTTTACATGAAATCTGTCAATCAATAACCCTGTTTGAACTGAATTGATTGACCCAAGTCGGCTAGGAATGAATCAATTATTCTGTCTGAACTGTTCTTTTTAAATATGTTAATCCAGTTCAAAGTGGAAAGCAGTTTTAATAAAAAAAACACACAATGTAATCTAAGCAGTTCAAAGCACACACAAAACAATGATACTTACACTTCATCTCAGAATCCTGCATGTTAATCTGTCTCTGCATCTGTTATAATCCTAATCTTCGCAGATGTGTGATTGTTTTCTCGATATATTGAATGTTTAGGGTGACCACAAATAGCTAGTAGTGAAATTATTGGAAGAAATGTACTTTTGTATTATTGCCCTTTAATTTACCTATATTTTCCGTTTAGGTATTCACATCATATGGTTCCTGGCCCTCCAGGTCCACACCCAACTGGAATCCCTCACCCCGCCATTGTCAATCCTCAGGTTAAACAAGAACACCCACATGACAATGACTTAATGCATATGTAAGTATTACTTTACACTGTAAGACCACGCAAGATATTCAGTGCGGTTGGGGTTCACACTATGTCTGTAGTTGTGGACCCAATAGCAGTATGAGTGACAGGGTCCCACAACAATCCCATGTCATTTTTAGTAAGAGTCTCCTCATGTGGAGCAGTAGCATTTTTTGGATCCTCCTTAAAGGAGGATCTGTCACCTCTCTTAACATGTCTTGTATTTTCCATGTAATAACAATTGTGGGCCAACTGTTCTTATGACTCTATGTTGTGCAATTGCTTCATTATTTGTACCTATGAAACTGACTGACCTGTTACATGTGCGCTTCGAAGCTGAAGGAATCTGTGTTGGTCCCATGTTCATATGGGCCCGCATTGCTGAGAAATATGAAGTTTTAATATATGCAAATGAGCATCTAGGAGCAATGGGGGCGTTGCCGTTACACCTAGAGGCTCTGCTCTCTCTACAACTGCCGTGCCCTCTGCACTTTGATTAAAAGAGCCAGGCTGTGTAAATATCATCACTGCCTGGTCCTGTCAATCAAAGTGCAGAGGGTGTGGCAGTTGAAGAGAGAAGCAGAGTCTCTAGGTGTAACGACAACGCCCCCGTTGCTCCTAGAGGCTCATTTGCATATATTGAAACATAATTTTTCTCAGCAATGTGGCCACATATGAACATGGGACCAACACAGATGCCTTCAGCTGCCAAGTGTACATGCACCAGGTCAGCCAGTTTCATAGGTATAAATCTGCTGACATATGCCCTTTAAGGACGACCCCATTAAGATTATACATGACCTTATTGTTCAAATGCCTGATATTCAAAATGGCAAAAACGGTGAAAATATGGCACTTTAAATCGTATGAGTGTCATCGGGTTTCCATATGCAATGTTGTGTTAAATTACAGCAATTATAATAAATTATGTAGAGTTTTAGAAAATATGTGTACACAAACTCGGTGCCTCAAGGCCTCAGAAAGATAGTTTACAAGATGAGAGTGATGGAGAAAAGATTGTGTCATGTAATTAGTTGCAAGCATATATGAACCCATTAATTATATGTCTTCATTTGCTCTTTTGTGTGGTTTTAATCACAATGTGTCCTTCTTTTCCATTTAGGAAATCTCATCATGAACAGAGAAAAGAACAGGAGCCAAAAAGACCTCATATAAAGAAACCGCTGAACGCTTTTATGTTGTATATGAAAGAGATGAGAGCGAACGTTGTAGCAGAGTGTACGCTTAAAGAAAGTGCTGCCATCAATCAGATCCTCGGCAGAAGGGTGAGCTTTGGGGGCTTCTTCCTTTTCCTTTCTGCTAACCTGTACTCTGCGCCACAGAACCCTGATTTCTGCCCCCGTGTCATTCGGACGCTCGCTAATGATTTTGCTGTTGCTTGGCAACCTGTGAGTACGGAGTAAATGAGGAAGTGAACAGTCAGCGCTTGATTCGCCTCTGCCTTGTTCTACGTCCCCGAAGAATAATTTATAATGTACCAAAAACAAAACTGCTTTGTACTCTTTCCAACAAGTTATCCTGAGTGCTTCCCGTCTTGGTAATGTTTGGGCATTCCACTCACATCATGCTTGCAGCAATGAGTCCTAGCTCTCCTTCAGAAGGAAGAAAACTGTCCCTCAGTACCATTTACATGGCTGCCCGGTATGTCTTTGTAGCAATCCAGATGTAGTTTTGCAATTTAAAGGGGTTTTCTGATTTATTCCCCACCACATGTCCTACATTGCTAACAATTAGTGACTTTTATATTGATTCACAGGGACCATGTCACATGGTTGTAGGGTGTCAAAGTTTCTCCAAAAGTGATAACGCTCAGTTATGAGTCACAACGTCATTATTGGTGTGGCATCTGGGGCAGTGGGATGCACGTGACTGCAGCTATGACATGGTGGCCTCTTGTAAACAAAGACTGGTGGGACTGCCATGGTAGAGGTGCCCGATTGACAAGGGATAGTATTGCTTTCTTGTTTTTAAAGCACATAGTGATATTTTTGATCTTTTTATGGTAAACCAGATAACCCTTTTAACTTAAATATTAGCAAACCAGAGTCACCGAAAAACATATAGGTTGGTGACCAGATCTTTTTTGGTCAGTTGGACCCCAGCAGGTTGACAATATAACATATTGATTGACGCTTGTTTAGCTCTATTTACATGGAGCAATCTCTTTGGTTCTGTGTGTCCCCAAATGATCAGTATGATTGTCATGAAACTGATTTCCTGGGAGGAGCCACAGATTGTCACAGAGGTACTAATATTATGAATCACCTAGGTCTTTTAAATGACTGTTTTACACAAACTTCACATTGCGTTACCAGCATATTATATGGTGTCTAAAATTGCCCACAACCCAGCGTACTTTCATTTTCTTTAAGGCATTTAGCATATAAACCTTATTCACTTCCCAGAAACGAATTATTTCTGCTGTGGATTTCCTGTGACTCACACACTTCCAGGAAAGCTATCACCCTGTCCCTATCTGCTTTTAGAGTCTAATTTCAGCATGTCTATCCTCAGGTTTACTACTATAAAACGTTCACAATGTTTATTGGAATTATGAAAAAAATATGTCTTACATTTATTGAATTCATGAGCAGTCTGTAAAATAGCAGTAAGCAGGACAGATGTTAAAAAATACAGGATGTGGAGAAGCCTGTGTATCAACCGGGGAATATGTGACTTCAGTGACTTTATAGAGTGGCCCAAAACTGAAGCCAAGATAGTTATAAGTAATATGGCAGGCTGTAAACACTGTGTTAGTAGTACCACAATTAAGGTAGTGTATAAGGTGAGACTTTCCTATTGTTAAGGTTCTTTAAAGAGCAGATGCCACTACACATATGAATTTTAACATGGATAAAGAATGGGCACCACCTGTACCCAATACAGGTCAGACTGGCCACCAGAGGATCCTCCAATGCGTCCCCGGCTCTGAAACCATTGTGGACTAATCACCTGGCACTAGGCTCTGTTTCTTTGATTCAAAAACTATTAAACTTTATTCCTAATATAGAGATTGAGCCTCAAGAATAATTTCCTCTGGTGGGCCCAAGGAACCCAAACATGAAACTAAGTATATGTTCAAATGCTAGAATGCTTCTTATGTGTTACTAACCTCTTAATAGCGAATGTCTGTCAGGCACATACTCATTACCAGTTGCAACCAAGAAAGCTTGAATTCTGTTTCTTTTCCACCTGGTTTCCCCTTTTTTTTGTTTAGGTGAAGCTGAGCTTCACTAATCAGACATGTTCTCCATGAGCGATTTGATTCATAGTTTGAAAGTTCCTATAATAAACTGCAGTTTTGTTTCAGTTGCATGCCTCATTCTATCAAATTTCAAGTCCCCAGGGCACCACAAAGTGGATGACTGTAGCTCCTGGAACTGTGGTTTCTCTTGGCCTGTCATGTATGTGTTCATTGATCTGACTCTGACCCCCTGACCTACAGGGCTTTAAGGTAGAGAACATTGGTTAGAAAGTTCATTGCGTATCCTTTGATGCGTCAACTTTTTGTCCTAATTTGTCCTTTACAGCCTTACTATAGGCACACTAGTAACTATACATACAGGGTTTCAGAGCTACTATAGTTTTAGTGATAGTATGTACATAGCTAACAACTATATAAAGTGAAGGTTTCTCAGAACTTCACTGTGGATTGGCGACCTAGAGCTATGTCACAGACTTTAGAACCCAACTGAGTAGTTAGGCTCTGGTGATGTGAACCTCAGGACCCAGCATGTCCTATGCTTCTTATCACTGTGGCCATATACAGGGTTTAGAATATTAGTGATTGGTCCATCATTATAACAGTTTTTTATGCCTGTTGATGGGTGACCCTTTCAGAAAGTTCTGCATCTACCTGATGTCAACCAGGAGTATAACCAGTGTCTATAATTAACAAGAGCCAAAAGTTGAGCTCAAGTCTGGCAAACAAATAGAGGCTTGTCTACAAAGTATGCAGCACATCAATTTTCAGAGTAAACTGCTCTTACTAAATAGACAGACAAACAAACGTGTAAGAACCATGTTCATTTAGGTTCTTCTATCAAAAGGAACACAGATATATATATATATATATATATATATATATAAAAGAAAATTTGGACTTTTATATACACTGCTCAAAAAAATAAAGGGAACACAAAAATAACACATTCTGGATCTGAATTAATTAAATATTTTTCTGAAATACTTTGTCCTTTACATAGTTGAATGTGCTGACAACAAAATCACACAAAAATTTAAATATGGAAATCAAATTTTTTAACCCATGGAGGTCTGGATTTGGAGTCACACTCAAAATTAAAGTGGAAAAACACACTACAGGCTGATCCAACTTTGATGTAATGTCCTTAAAACAAGTCAAAATTAGGCTCAGTAGTGGGTGTGGACTCCACGTGCCTGTATGACCTCCCTACAACGCCTGTGCATGCTCCTGATGAGGTGGCGGACGGTCTACTGAGGGATCTCCTCCCAGACCTGGACTAAAGCATCTGCCAACTCCTGGACAGTCTGTGGTGCAACGTGACGTTGGTGGATATTGCGAGACATGATCTCCCAGATGTGCTCAATTGTATTCAGGTCTGGGGAACGGGCGGGCCAGTCCATAGCATCAATGCCTTCATCTTGCAGGAACTGCTGACACACTCCAGCCACATGAGGTCTAGCATTGTCTTGCATTAGGAGGAACCCAGGGCCAACCGCACCAGCATATGGTCTCACAAGGGGTCTGAGGATCTCATCTCGGTACCTAATGGCAGTCAGGCTACCTCTGGCGAGCACATGGAGGGCTGTGCGGCCCTCCAAAAAAATGCCACCCCACACCATTACTGACCCAATGCCAAACCGGTCATGCTGGAGGATGTTGCAGGCAGCAGAACGTTCTCCACGGTGTCTCAAGACTCTGTCACATCTGTCACATGTGCTCAGTGTGAATCTGCTTTCATCTGTGAAGAGCACGGTGCCAGTGGCGAATTTGCCAATCTTAGTGTTCTCTGGCAAATGCCAAACGTCCTGCACGGTGTTGGGCTGTAAGCACAACCCCACCTGTGGACGTCGGGCCCTCATATCACCCTCATGGAGTCTGTTTCTGACCGTTTGAGCAGACACATGCACATTTGTGGCCTGCTGGAGGTCATTTTGCAGGGCTCTGGCAGTGCTCCTCCTGTTCCTCCTTGCACAAAGGCGGAGGTAGCGGTCCTGCTGCTGGGTTGTTGCCCTCCTACGGCCTCCTCCACATCTCCCGATGTACTGGCCTGTCTCCTGGTAGCGCCTCCATGCTCTGGACACTACGCTGACAGACACAGCAAACCTTCTTGCCACAGCTCGCATTGATGTGCCATCCTGGATAAGCTGCACTACCTGAGCCACTTGTGTGGGTTGTAGACTCCATATCATGCTACCACTAGAGTGAAAGCACCGCCAGCATTCAAAAGTGACCAAAACATCAGCCAGGAAGCATAGGAACTGAGAAGTGGTCTGGGTCACCACCTGCAGAACCACTCCTTTATTGGGGGTGTCTTGCTAATTGCCTATAATTTCCACCTGTTGTCTATCCCATTTGCACAACAGCATGTGAAATTGATTGTCACTCAGTGTTGCTTCCTAAGTGGACAGTTTGATTTCACAGAAGTGTGATTGACTTGGAGTTACATTGTGTTGTTTAAGTGTTCCCTTTATTTTTTTGAGCAGTGTATATATATATATATAGAGAGAGAGAGAGAGCGTGCCCCTGATTTATTGAGCATTTGAATAAAGGTATAAAAGTGATCAAGGTGGTAGACTTTTAATGTTTCTAATCTTAGTTCAGATTCCTAGTCTTCAATAATAATAATAACTGCAGTCAGTCACTACTCCATCTTGAAATACATGATAACCGTGAATAATAGAATTTATTCAACTGCACAATAAATGAGGACTCCAGTTAATAGTTAAGGCAAAAGTCACGGCAGAGATTTTCGTACCAGCATGCCATAGCGGCTGTTGTGAGAGATAAAATTTTGTTCTGTGTATAGGGGAATCATGTGATTTTTACAATTCCTGATGTCATATAAAATTCATCATAGTATGCAGATCACTAGAAAATGAAACAATAATTTCAGTCTCCTAATAGTTAAAAAACATTGACTGATTGTAGTCATTTCTCAGGCCGACATAAATACGGTATCCAGCATGAAGTATGTTGTTATAGCAGATCAATAGTGAGTTAGATCCACACCAGATGTTGAGGAAGTGCTAATACAGGTATTAAACGTCAGTATGTAATTAATAGTGGTGGAGGCATTGCGAGAGCTAATTAGGTGTCTTTTACAGAGTGGGAGTAAGGCATTAATGACTAGGCGCCACTAGAGATCCTCTAGACCTGGGGCCGTTCTAGCACAAACCGTGTTATTCTGTCGGCTACAAGCTCGAATAAGCTTTTATGGCATCAGACTCTTGCAGCGCATTTTACCTTGGCCTAATTATAAGCACATTTCTCCCTGGTTATTGATCCCCGGTTCCCGATACTTATATTTCTACATATTTAAATCCATGTTGACTGGGATATAAGCAACTATCTAATCTCCATGCCTAAGGCTATCAGGCCCTTCTCTTTAAAAATATGTACAGCCCAAATAGCATTTTCCTGCCAACATAACGCCTATTCTCATCCAAGGCACATATGTCAGTGTGGCAGCTGGAAAGCCGACCATAAAAGGGGATTATGGTGACACCATTTAAAGGATTTAAATTGATTTTGTGGCAAATAACACTGTGTTAAATCAAAAAACAGGTATACACATTTCGGTGTCAACCTCCTTTTTTACTATTGCTGAACCAGTGTTTTTTTAAGTGTGCGTTGCATTTTAATGGGCTAAGGGAGCAAAAACAACATAAAATGGCAAATTTCACACCAGTTTAGGCCATGTGCCTAAATTTGCAATGCTTAGGTTCCTGCCATATAGAATTTAGCTGTGAAATGTTAATCGGTTCTTAATACAGTCCTGATCAAAAGTTTAAGACCACTTGAAAAATGGCAAAAAATCATATTTAGCATGGCTGGATCTTAACAAGGTTCCAAGTAGAGCTTCAACATGCAACAAGAAGAAATGGGAGTGAGACAAAACATTTTATTTTTTGAGCATTCAATTTATTGAAAACAATGAATAAACTGAAACAGGCTGTTTTTCAGCTGATCAAAAGTTTAGGACCACACCTCCAAAAAAAAACTAAACCCCCCCAAAACAGAAATCCAACTTCCAAACATGAACTCAGTAATGAGTAGCTCCGCCGTTATTGTTTATCACTTCCAAAATTTGTTTCGGCATGCTTGATGCAAGTGTTTCCATGAGGTGAGTGGGAACATTTCTCCAAGTGGTGAAGACGGCCGCACGAAGGCCATCTACTGTCTGGAACTGTTGTACATTTTTGTAAACTTCCCTTGCCATCCATCCCCAAAGGTTCTCAATTGGATTTAGATCAGGGGAACACGCAGGATGGGCCAAAAGAGTGATGTTATTCTCCTGGAAGTAGTCCCTTGTCCTGCGAGCATTGTGTACTGTAGCGTTGTCCTGTTGAAAAACCCAGTCGTTACCACACAGACGAGAGCCCTCAGCAACATCTGGACATAGCCAGCGGCCGTTTGACGCCCCTGCACTTCCTGAAGCTTCATTGTTCCACTAAAGGAAAAAACACCCCAGACCATTATGGCGCCCCCTGCACTGTGGCGTGTAGAAAACTTCTCAGGTGGGATCTGCTTGTCATGCCAGTAACGTTGGGAACCATCAGGACCATCAACGGAGAATAAAACGTTCTTCCACCTTTGAATGTCCCATGTTTGGTGCTCTCTTGCAAAGTCCAAACGAGCAGTTCTGTGGCGTTCAAGGAGACGAGGTCCTTGAAGACGTTTTTTGTTTTTGAAGCCCTTCAGTCTCAGATGCCGTCTGATAGTTATGGGGCTGCAGTCAGCACCAGTAAAGGCCCTAATTTGGGTCGAGGATCGTCCAGTGTCTTAACGAACAGCCAATTGGATCCTCCGGCTCAGTGCTGATGAAATTTTTTTGGGTCTTCCACTTTACTTTTTTGTTCCATAACCCTCAGGATCATTTAAGAAATTCCAAATGACTGTGTTACTGCGTCCCACCTCAGCAGCGATGGCGCGCTGTGAGAGACCCTGCTTATGCAGTTCAACAACCCGACCACGTTCAAAAAGGGAGAGTTTTTTTGCCTTTGCCATCACAACGTGTGACTACCTGACAGAAAATGACAATGAATCCACATCTTTGCACAGATTTGGCCTTTTAAAGGCATGTGGTCCTAAAATTTTGATCAGCTGAAAAACAGCCTGTTTCAGTTTAAGGCCTCCTGCACACGACCGTTTTTTTTACGGTCCGCAAAAACGGGGTCCGTAGGTCCGTGATCCGTGACCGTTTTTTCGTCCGTGGGTCTTGCTTGATTTTTGGAGGATCCACGGACATGAAAAAAAAGTTGTTTTGGTGTCCGCCAGGCCGTGCGGAGCCAAACGGATCCGTCCTGAATTACAATGCAAGTCAATGGGGACGGATCCGTTTGACGTTGACACAATATGGTGCAATTGCAAACGGATCCGTCCCCCATTGACTTTCAATGTAAGGTCAGGAGTCCCTTTTTTTACCATCGGATCAGAGTTTTCCCCAATCCGATGGTATATTTTAACTTGAAGCGTCCCCATCACCATGGGAACGCCTCTATGTTAGAATATACTGTCGGATATGAGTTAGATCGTGAAACTCAAATCCGACAGTATATTCTAACACAGAGGCGTTCCCATGGTGATGGGGATGCTTCAGGTTAGAATATACTAAAAGAACTGTGTACATGACTGCCCCCTGCTGCCTGGCAGGTGCTGCCAGGCAGCAGGGGGCAGACTCCCCCCTGTTTTTAACTCATTGGTGGCCAGTGCGGCCGGCCCCCCCCTCCCCCTGTAGTTAACTCTTTGTTGTCCAGTGCAGCCGGCCCCCCTCCCTCCCCTGTAGTTAACTCATTGGTGGCCAGTGGGCCCCCCTCCCTCCCCTGTAGTTAACTCATTGGTGGCCAGTGGGCTCCCCCTCCCTCCCCTGTAGTTAACTCTTTGTTGTCCAGTGCGGCCGGCCCCCCCTCCCTCCCCTGTAGTTAACTCGTTGGTGGCCAGTGGGCCCCCCCTCCCTCCCCTGTAGTTAACTCATTGGTGGCCAGTGGGCCCTCCCCCCTCCCTCCCCCTCCTAATTAAAATCTCCCCCCCTATCATTGGTGGCAGCGGAGAGTACCGATCGGAGTCCCAGTTTAATCGCTGGGGCTCCGATCGGTAATCATGGCAACCAGGACGCTACTGCAGTCCCGGTTGCCATGGTTACTTAGCAATTTGTAGAAGCATTATACTTACCTGCGAGGCTGCGATGTCTGTGTCCGGCCGTGAGCTCCTCCTACTGGTAAGTGACAGATCATTAAGCAATGCGCCGCACAGACCTGTCACTTACCAGTAGGAGGAGCTCCCGGCTGGACACAGACATCGCAGCCTCGCAGGTAAGTATAATGCTTCTACAAATTGCTAAGTAACCATGGCAACCGGGACTGCAGTAGCGTCCTGGTTGCCATGGTTACCGATCGGAGCCCCAGCGATTAAACTGGGACTCCGATCGGTACTCTCCGCTGCCACCAATGATAGGGGGGGAGATTTTAATTAGGAGGGGGAGGGAGGGCCCACTGGCCACCAACGAGTAAACTACAGGGGAGGGAGGGGGGGCCGGCCGCACTGGACAACAAAGAGTTAACTACAGGGGAGGGAGGGGGGGCCAGCTGCACTGGACAACAAAGAGTTAACTACAGGAGAGGGAGGGGGGCCCACTGGCCACCAACGATTTAACTACATGGGAGGGAGGGGGGGCCGGCCGCACTGGACAACAAAGAGTTAACTACGGGGGAGGGAGGGGGGCCCACTGGCCACCAATGAGTTAACTCCAGGGGAGGGAGGGGGGGGGGTGGCCGCACTAGCCACCAATGTGTTAACTACAGGGGGGGGGGGCCTGCCCCCTGCTGCCTGGCAGCACCTGCCAGGCAGAAGGGGGCAGTCATGTACACAGTTCTCAGTATATTCTAACTAGAACGCCTCTGTGTTAGAATATACTGTCGGATTTGAGTTTTCACGAAGTGAAAACTCATCTCTGAAAAAGCTTTTATGCAGACGGATCAGCGGATCCGTCTGTATAAAAAGTAACCTATGGCCACGGATCACGGACGCGGATGCCAATCTTGTGTGCATCCGTGTTCTTTCACGGACCCATTGACTTTAATGCGTCCGTGAACCGTTGGCCGTGAAAAAAATAGGACAGGTCATATTTTTTTCACGGCCAGGAAACACGGATCACGGATGCAGCTGCAAAACGGTGCATTTTCCGATTTTTCCACGAACCCATGGAAAGTCAATGGGTCCGCGAAAAAAAACGGAAAACGGCACAACGGCCACGGGTGCACACAACGGTCGTGTGCAGGAGGCCTAATCGTTATTTTCAATTAATTGAATGCTCAAAAAATGTTTTGTCGTCACACTCTCATTTCTTCTTGTTGCATCTTGAAGCTCTACTTGGAACCTTGTTAAGATCCAACAATGTAAAATATGATTTTTTGCCATTTTTCAAGTGGTCTTAAACTTTTGATCAGGACTGTACTTCTACTGTTTTTGAAATCCTAGTTCTGTTCTTTAGCTTTGATTATATACCACTAATATTTAGGATTTCTGGTGAATTCATTCATAACCAGAATTAATTGATATGTCTCAGACCTCTACACCAACCATTCTGGGGGCCCAGTTGTTAAAGGGAATCTGTCACCTGGTTTGAGCATATTCAGCTGTCACCATTGCCATGTACAATAAACTACCTTATTTCCTGCAGTGGACTTCTTTCTGCTCTTCATGGTTTAATTCTGGTAAAAAAGCGCTTTTTGTGATATGCAAATGAACCTCGAAGGTGCCCAGAGGGGCGTTATTCTTCATCTCTTGAGCCCAGTAACGCCCCCCCTGCAGTGCCCAGCCCGCCTTAATTTCGAGCCCAAGCACGCCTGCTCAATATGAAATATCGTCCCACAGCCGAGGTTAACGGCGCCGCCCCCTCTGCTACGTCAACTAATACATTCAAGATACACCCCTGGCTTCTTTCTTTCGGCTGCCGGAAATCTCGCACAGGCGCAGTACCGCCGGCTGCCTGCGCCTGTCCGATCAAATGGTTCCTGAGGGCAACAGCTTCAAATTTTGTCACTGGGCTCGGCGGTACTGCGCCTGCGCGAGATTTCCGGCGGCCGAAAGAAAGAAGCCACGGGTGTAGCTTGAATATATTAGTTGACGTAGCGGAGGAGGCGGCGCCGTTCACCTCAGCTGTGGGTCGATATTTCATATTGAGTAGGCGTGCTTGGGCTCGAAATTAAGGTGGGCTGGGCACTGCAGGGGGCATTACTGGGCTCAAGAGATGAAGAATAACGCCCCTCTGGGCACCTTCGAGGTTCATTTGCATATCACAAAAAGCGCTTTTTTAATCAGAATGAAACCATGAAGAGAAGAAAGAAGACCACAGCAGGAAACAAGGTAGTTTATTGTACATGGCAATGGTGACAGCTGAATATGCTCAAACCAGGTGACAGATTCCCTTTAATGGTCATTGCTCACCACCACGATTCCGATAGGGAAATTAGAGATAGTGGGGGTTATTTACTAAAGACCAGTGTTTCACACGCCAGTCTAAGTAAAAACGCTGCTGTCGGAGGATACAACTAATTTATAAAGAAAGTAATAGATTTTTTGCATCTTCTGCTGTCCGTGCCCACCCCCACCCGGCCCACATTTTTGAAAGTGGCTAGGGTGGCATAAAACTGCCATTTGCTCCTAAATTTATGCACAGTGGCATTTAAAAAGTTTTAAATCTGCTGTTTTCAACTTTTTTATGCCAGAAAACTGGCATAGGGGCATAGTACATAAATCATATGTATAAATATTGGTTTCAGCTTGCACACCATTCATTTTAATTGCATGCTGTATCGTGTCACATGCACTATGGTGACACTGTGATATTCCTGCCTGATCGTATTACATTTATGTTGTGTACTAATATGCTTTTTAGTTTTTTGCATAGTACATATGATGTGCGATTATTAAAGATGTATTCCCCTTCTTGCAGTGGCACGCTTTGTCTCGTGAAGAACAGGCCAAATACTATGAGTTAGCCCGAAAAGAAAGGCAGCTACACATGCAGCTCTATCCAGGCTGGTCTGCAAGGGACAACTATGTGAGTAATTTCCATTGCCTTTTATTAAGAATGATTGTCTAAACAACTAATCTATCACAGCCAGGCAAGCAATTCATAAAACCTTATGAAATGTTATTTCGTCTGTATTTCTGTATTGTCAGCTGGAACTTGTAACCCCAGCCAAAAAGTGAAAACCAGACTGTGCTCCCGAATCTCTATGTTCAAGTAGCTGTGTGCGGTGTGTCTCCAGACGTATCTTGCGCCTTTAGTTTCTGGGACACAATTGTTTCTGACAACTACTATTGTTTGCCATGTAATCATTTTTGAAGCTGCTTTTTTGTCAGCCGGTAACCCAGAAGATCCCTCTCTCATATCGCCCTGGAAGTAACATTCCACATTCAGTTCCTATCAAATCCTTGCTGTACTGAATCTATACATGATTGGCCACCATGTAATGCAATATGATGACCAATGGCCACCATGTATGTTACAGTATATGTCATGAGTTTAAAAATGGCACCAGCTCAGGAGCTGAGGTCGCAACATTAGCGGTGGGCGATGGCTGTAACACCTGTGGGCAGTATCCACAACTGGAGGTAATGCTGATGACTTACACTTAAGGGGTTGTCCGGGTTCAGGGCTGAACCTGGGTATACTCTGTTCTTTATTTGTAGGCTACATATTAGTGGAGCATAGTTGCATTTCCTTGCTCCGATGCTCCCCCTTGGTTTCGTTGCACCGGCACATGACAAATAGCATTTATCATGTAGAGAAAGTTAATACAAGGCACTTACTAATGTATTGTGATTGTCCATATTGCTTCCTTTGTTGGCTGGATTCATTTTTCCATCACATTATGCACTTCTTGTTTCCATGGTTACAACCACCCTGCAATCCAGCAGCGGTGGCTGTGCTTGCACACTATAGGAAAACGCACAGGCTTATGCGCGCTCCTATGGTCCCGGACACCAGAGAGGTCAGAGCTTTTTTCTATAGCGTGCAAGCACGGCCACCGATGCTGGATTGCAGGGTGGTTGTAACCATGGAAACAAGAAGTCTATAATGTGATGGAAAAATGAGTCTAGCCAGCAAAGGAAGCAATATGGATAATAACAATACATTAGTAAGTGCCTGGCATTAACTTTCTCTACGTGATAAATGCCACTTGCTGAAGTGAGACAATCCCTTTAAGGGGTTATTAAGAAAAAGTGATGTGCAGTTGTATATTGTGAGACTCACATGTCCCAAGAAACAGAGCAGTTACCAACTAGTGATGAGCGGCAGGGGCAATATTCGAATTCGTGATATCTGGTAGAATATTTGACATATATTCGCGAATTCGAGATTATTTTCTTGATCGCAAAAAATCGGCAATGTGATATTCGCGTAATGCGTGCGAAATACAGGCGTGGGTCACTATAGCTACATTTTTCCAGCTGCTAGAAGTTTTCTGAGACTGGAGGAAATGGTTGGCACGGCAGAACATTACAAAAGCTTTATATGCAGAGAGAGTGCTCCGATATATTCGCGATTGCGAAATCTGCACCAATGATGTGAATATTTTGGCGCAATACATGAAACTTCACATTTTAACTGGTCATACTACTTATTAGTGATTGGTGCACTAAGTATTGTTGTGAACTTGTGACATCACAGCACTATGTATGTAGCATGTATGTATAGACAGCAGAACCTATCAGCTACACTATATCACTATCTAACCCAGGGGCAGACATACCGCCTGTGCAGCTGGTTCAGCTGCACAGGGGCCCAGCAAGGGAGGAGGCCCATCCCAGTGCCAGCAGAGGGGTTTATTTTTTAATCTTATCATATTTTTCATTGCCTACCTCTGCCAACAGGGTAACCTGGGCACCTTGGTGTGGAGGTCGGGAGGGGCAGAGTTTTTTTTGGGGGAGGATGGGGGGGGCTAATTAGCACTTACTGCGAATCTGCTGCCCGTTTGTGTCTACACTCCATAGCTGAAGGACATTCGATGACATCAAAGTCATGTGATCTTTTCAGCAGTGGAAGTGGAGGTAGGACCTGTGATGAGGTCACCGTCATGTGACCAGTGCAGAAAGAGGCAGCGCTCAACAGTGGAGACCTGTGATGCCATGGAATGAATGTAAGTGCAAGAGAAATGCTGGGAGATGTGGTTCTCCCCATTATACCTCCTCCCTGCTTAGTGGGAGGGAAATATGTTATTTAACTGGGACTGTATGTTAGAGGTGCTGAAGGGAGGGGTGTCAGTTACATAGGACTGTAGAAGACTATAAGAAAGATATATTTTTTACATGGGACTGTATGTTATAGAAGATTGGAGGGAGATGACTGGTGTTATTTACATGGGACTGGATATTTTAGAAGACTGGAGGGTAAGAAGTGATGTTATTTATATGGGACTATGTGTTGGATGGGGGTGAAGGAGAGGATTTAAGTTATTTACATGGGACTGTATGTTATAGAGAACTGTAAGGAAGAGAAGTTATTTACATGGGACTGTAGGGAGAGGACTGGTGTTATTTACATGGGACTGCATGGTATAGAAGACTGAAGGGAGAGGAGTGAAGTTATTTACACGGGACTGCATGGTATAGAAGACTGTAAGGAAGATAGGTTATTTACATGGGACTGTATCATATACAAGACTGGTGGCAGACGACTGGTGTTATTTACATGGGACTGCATGGTATAGAAGACTGGAGGGAGAGGACGGGCATTATAATTTATGGGGGCACTACAGAGATGATTATAACTCTGGGGGGTACGGCAGGAGGTATTATAATTATAGGGGACACTGCAGGGAACATTATAAATACTATGGGCAGTGGTGGAGGGCATTACTACTGCTGAGGGCTCTATAGAAGTGCCTTATAGATTATAAGAGGTGCCCTATAGGGAGGCCTTATTAGTACTGAGGGCACTGTAGGGAGCCTTTTTACCACTGGGAATACTATTTGGGGGTGGCTTTCGCTTGGCAGTGAGCCCGGTGATGTCACTGGCACTAATGGACATGCTTTAGCGCTGCCTTAGCCTGTAAAATGGTTTTGGAACGGTGGCTCACTCTGGATAGAATTACGGAATAGGTGCTACAAACCCAAACTGAGGGACACCCACCCTCAAAAAAAAAATTATAAGGAAATTACGAAATATTGGGTGAGCACTCAACACTTGGCCTTGTTAAAAGTTTAATTAAACATGGTAAAATACTCATATAACATAAAATTCACATGTGTGTGACATAAAGCAAAGGTATTGTATCATGTACCATACAATGTGAGAGAATAAAATACACATAGAATCACATAATATCTCAAATAGGAAGGATCCCTTATGTCCACAGTGATTTGGCTGAAGGTTCTATATTACTGCAAAATGGTGAAATACTCTACGGCTATCCAGACTCAAATCTGTATATGTATAGTTTTACACACACTGAGGATATAAAGTCTTAATCTCGTTTGTAGACAGTATTAGTTGGTGGTCTCCATTCACACAATGTTGCGCATATAGTTAAGTTCCTTTTTGTAAGTGACCCAATAGGTCGTATATCGCATGTGATACAGTCTTAAGCCTGTGATATACAGGTTTTATAGTGAAGATATGTAGGTTTTGTTGCCGGTTTTTAGAAGGATTTTCATGCCTTTTTCTTGTTGTTAGTTATGATCATTTACATTCGCATGGCCATGCTAATTATTGCGGAGGTACTTCTTCTCCAGTATGTGCGATCCATCCAGACGCGTTTCGGGAACTCTCCTTCCCTAGCCACTGATGAAGGGAAGGAGAGTTCCCGAAACGCGTCTGGACTGGATTGCACATACTGGAGAAGAAGTACCTCTGCAATAATTAGCATGGCCATGCGAATGTAAATGATCATAACTAACAACAAGAAAAAGGCATGAAAATCCTTCTAAAAACCGGCAACAAAACCTACATATCTTCACTATAAAACCTGTATATCACAGGCTTAAGACTGTATCACATGCGATATACGACCTATTGGGTCACTTACAAAAAGGAACTTAACTATATGCGCAACATTGTGTGAATGGAGACCACCAACTAATACTGTCTACAAACGAGATTAAGACTTTATATCCTCAGTGTGTGTAAAACTATACATATACAGATTTGAGTCTGGATAGCCGTAGAGTATTTCACCATTTTGCAGTAATATAGAACCTTCAGCCAAATCACTGTGGACATAAGGGATCCTTCCTATTTGAGATATTATGTGATTCTATGTGTATTTTATTCTCTCACATTGTATGGTACATGATACAATACCTTTGCTTTATGTCACACACATGTGAATTTTATGTTATATGAGTATTTTACCATGTTTAATTAAACTTTTAACAAGGCCAAGTGTTGAGTGCTCAACCAATATTTCATCATTTCCATGTTCATATATGCCTGCATTATTGAGGAAAAAAATGAATATTTGAATATATGCAAATGATCCTCTAGGAACAACGGGGGCGTTACCATTACACCTAGAGGCTCTGCTGTCTCTGCAACTGCCGCTCCCTGTCTACTTTGACATGGCCTGGCAGTGAAAATGTCATCCCACCGGGCCATGTTAAAGTGCAGAGGGCACAGCAGATACAGAGAGAGCGGAGCCTCTAGATGTAATGGTAACGCCCCCGTTTGTATATAATAAAACATCATTTTTCTCAGCAATGCAGGCACATAAGAACATGGTACCAACACAGATGCTTTCAGCTGCCAAGCGCACACGTAACAGGTCAGTCCTTTAATTGTCCAAGTGTATGAGGGAGTCCTGAGGGATAGCTGAAGGCCTAGGGAGCATTATACCATCAGCTATGGAGTTCATTGGTGGGAGAAAGCTGGCACTAAAGTGCCTAGGGCAGCATCCAATCTAAATATGGACCTGGCTCCACAGCACTAGCAGGATGTAGTGTCACACATCACACTGCTGGTCTGTGTATGAGGAGGAGCGACGCGGCCGGGAACCTGCTGTGCTCCTCCTCCTACACAGACCAGCAGAGCAATGTGTGACACTACATCCTGCTACTGCTGTGGAGCTCCAGCGGCTGAACTGTGATCATCAGGAACTAGGTGAGTATATTTTTTTTACTTCCTGTGAAGTGGGCACATATCTGACCATTACTACTGTGAGGGTGCACATATCTGGACATAACTACTATGTACTGGCACAAAGGGGAAATAATTACTATGTGGGGGCATTAAGGGTACTGGGTGTGTATAGTTATGCTTTGGGCAGTGGGCAGAGTTAGAGGTGTGACCTAGTATG
This sequence comes from Bufo bufo, assembly GCF_905171765.1. NCBI lineage: Eukaryota > Metazoa > Chordata > Amphibia > Anura > Bufonidae > Bufo > Bufo bufo. Next base: position 604,931,573 of record NC_053390.1, read on the forward strand.
AAAAGAATGTATATACATATTGTAAACATATTCACAAGATGTTTTTTATTTGCACATATATGTTTATACACTCACCTAAAGAATTATTAGGAACACCTGTTCTATTTCTCATTAATGCAATTATCTAGTCAACCAATCACATGGCAGTTGCTTCAATGCATTTAGGGGGGTGGTCCTGGTCAAGACAATCTCCTGAACTCCAAACTGAATGTCAGAATGGGAAAGAAAGGTGATTTAAGAAATTTTGAGCGTGGCATGGTTGTTGGTGCCAGACGGGCCGGTCTGAGTATTTCACAATCTGCTCAGTTACTGGGATTTTCACGCACAACCATTTCTAGGGTTTACAAAGAATGGTGTGAAAAGGGAAAAACATCCAGTATGCGGCAGTCCTGTGGGCAAAAATGCCTTGTGGATGCTAGAGGTCAGAGGAGAATGGGCCGACTGATTCAAGCTGATAGAAGAGCAACGTTGACTGAAATAACCACTCGTTACAACCGAGGTATGCAGCAAAGCATTTGTGAAGCCACAACACGCACAACCTTGAGGTGGATGGGCTACAACAGCAGAAGACCCCACCGGGTACCACTCATCTCCACTACAAATAGGAAAAAGAGGCTACAATTTGCACGAGCTCACCAAAATTGGACTGTTGAAGACTGGAAAAATGTTGCCTGGTCTGATGAGTCTCGATTTCTGTTGAGACATTCAAATGGTAGAGTCCGAATTTGGCGTAAACAGAATGAGAACATGTATCCATCCTCTGATGGCTACTTCCAGCAGGATAATGCACCATGTCACAAAGCTCGAATCATTTCAAATTGGTTTCTTGAACATGACAATGAGTTCACTGTACTAAAATGGCCCCCACAGTCACCAGATCTCAACCCAATAGAGCATCTTTGGGATGTGGTGGAACGGGAGCTTTGTGCTCTGGATGTGCATCCCTCAAATCTCCATCAACTGCAAGATGCTATCCTATCAATATGGGCCAACATTTCTAAAGAATGCTATCAGCACCTTGTTGAATCAATGCCATGTAGAATTAAGGCAGTTCTGAAGGCAAAAGGGGGTCCAACGCCGTATTAGTATGGTGTTCCTAATAATTCTTTAGGTGAGTGTATATGCCCTACACTGACTATCTCCCACTAACTATCTGTATTATACAGTATATATAAGCTAACTAACTAACTAACTAACTAACTAACTAACTATCTAATGTAGTGTGGAAAGTGTTGTCTCTCTCATAAATGCAAAAATCTACAGAAAATGGCTGCTGGGGAGGTTCTTATATAGTAAGGGGTAGGCAACTTTCCTATTGGTTGCTAGGGATGTTGCTAAGCTCAGACAAAGACATTGCAGCCTTCTCATTGGCCCACAAGCAAGAAGGGAGGTTACTGATGAAAAAAAAAAATCTAGAATATTCAAAATTACGAATATATATCACTATATTCTAAATATTCGAAGTGCCGATATTCGCGATTAATATTCGCTATTCGAATATTTGCGCCCAACACTATTACCAAAAAACCAAGGATAAAACACAACATGGAGAATAGCATTATTATACGTAATACAGAATAGGCATAAGGCTGAGCAAACAGGAGGGAAAACCAACTACAAAAAAAGAGGTGGTCACTTCACGTTGCAAAATATTACTAGTATACAAATAGGGACAGCCACTTGTCCAGGGTATAGAAAAATAAAAACAAAAAAGGCAATACACAAAGTTGACTTCAAATAAGTGCCTTGGAAGGTGCAAAAATATGTTTAGAACAGCATCTCCTCCCAAAAAGAGACATAATGTTAACAAAAAGGCAATGTAGATGATAAATCATATACCCTTAAGGCTACTTTCACACTAGCGTTCGGAGCGGATCCGTCTGATGTTTCATCAGACGGATCCGCTCCGATAATGCAGACGTTTGCATCCGTTCAGAACGGATCCGTCTGCATTATTACTTAGAAAATTTTCTAAGTCTGAAAGTAGCCTGAGCGGATCCGTTCAGACTTTACATTGAAAGTCAATGGGGAACGGATCCGCTTGAAGATTGAGCCATATAGTGTCATCTTCAAGCGGATCCGTCCCCATTGACTTACATTGTAAGTGTGGACGGATCCGCTCGCCTGCGCACGGCCAGGCGGACACCCGAACGCTGCAAGCAGCGTTCAGGTGTCCGCTCACTGAGCGGAGCGGAGGCTGAACGCTGGCAGGCGGATGCATTCTCAGTGGATCCGCCTCCACTGAGAATGCATTGGGGCCAGACGGATGCGTTCTGGGCCGCTCGTGAGCCCCTTCAAACTGTGCGCACGAGCGGACACCCGAACGCTAGTGTGAAAGTAGCCTTATATAAGCTAATCAGGGGCCCCACAAGGTGAGAAAACTGTTCCTAATATAATCTGCCCAAATGGCGATTTCCACAGAGCGGCAAATCTGCAAGACTTAATCAATCTATGAATCAACTGAGTGAAGTTCCGTATCTCTCCATCTAAGGCTGAGTTCACATCTGCGTTCTGATCTCTGGCAGTCTGTTCCAGCGGAATACTGCTGCACACCGCCGGATCCCTATTCACTATAGTTATTTATTTATTTTATGCACTTATATAGCGCTTTACACACCTTAGCATCCAACTGTCCCCAGTGGGGCTCACAATCTATGTTCCCTATCAGTATGCGTTTGGAGTCAGTATGCGTTTGGAATGGAAAAGAACTGTACAAGAAAGATGGTTTGCATCTTTCTCTCAAGGGAACGAATGTCCTCGGTGAACAGTTCCAAGTATTTGCTAAGAAGCATTTAAACTAGGAAAGGGGGGCAAAAGAGTGATAATCCAGCAGTCCGACTGCCCCCCGGAACAATGCCAGAAGAGGCCAGTAGCACAAAGGTTAAGAAATGACAAGCTCAGAGTCTTGTCTACAAATGCTCGCAGTCTAGGGAATAAGATCAATGAGCTTGAGGCTATAATGGCATTTGAGAATATAGATGTAGTGGCTGTTACTGAGACGTGGTTCAAGGGGAGTAATGACTGGGATATATCAAAACCAGGTTTCTCTCTATACAGGAAAGACAGAGAAGGCAAGAAGGGGGGAGGGGTGGTCCTGTATGTGAAAGATAGCATAAAATCTAATTTGATACAAGTTAGCGAGAAGAATTTAGAGTCAGTTTGGGTTACCTTGCAGCTTGATAATCATAAGGTAACTCGTGTAGGTGTTATATATAGACCACCTACCCAAGTCAAAGAATTAGATGATCTACTAGTTGAGGAAATAGCTAAAATGACATTGAAGGGGGAAGTTATCATTATGGGAGACTTCAATCTTCCAGATGTAAACTGGAAAACCAAAATAGCTAGTTCTGCCAAGAGTACAGATATTCTAAATTCCCTACTGGGATTATCTCTACAGCAAGTAGTGGAGGAGCCAACCCGGAAGGAGGCCATTTTAGATTTAGTATTCACAAATGGGAATTTGGTATCTGATATTACTGTAGGGGAAAGCTTGGGATCTAGTGATCACCAGTCAGTGTGGTTTACTATAAGTACAGTGACTGAGTCACACCACACAAAAACAAAAGTTTTAGATTTTAGAAAAACTGACTTTTCTAAAATTAGATTAGTGGTATACGAGTCCCTATCAGACTGGAACAGTTTAATTGGAGTCCAGGAGAAATGGGACTACCTAAAAGTGGCACTATTGAAGGCAACAGAAGATTGCATTAGGCTTGTCAGTAAAAGCAAAAAAAGGAAGAGACCACTGTGGTACTCAGCAGAAGTGGCCAAAATCATTAAAAACAAAAAGATAGCATTTAGGAATTATAAAAAAAAAAAAAACGAGGATGACAGACAAATTTATAAGATTAGGCAGAGAGAGGCCAAACAAGTTATAAGAGCTTCTAAAGCACAGGCAGAAGAGAAATTAGCTCAGTCAGGGAAAAAAAGCGATAAGGCATTCTTCAGATACATAAATGAAAAAAGGAAACTAAAACAAGGAATTACCAAATTAAAAACTAAAGAAGGAAGGTATATGGAAGAAGATAAAGAACTAGCTGACTGCCTCAATGAATACTTCTGTTCAGTTTTTACAAAGGAAAATTAAGGAGAAGGACCTCAGTTGGGAAAGAAGACTAATGAATCTTTTGACGCATGTGTCTTTACAGAGGAAGAGGTTCTAAGTCAACTGTCTAAAATTAATACAAATAAGTCACAGGGGCCTGATAGGATACACCCAAAGCTATTAAAAGAGCTCAGCGGTGAACTAGTAAAACTATTAACAGATTTATTTAACCAATCACTGGCATCAGGAGTCGTCCCAGAAGATTGGAAATTAGAAAATGTTGTGCCTATTCACAAGAAAGGTAGTAGGGAGGAATCGGGCAACTATAGGCCAGTAAGCCTGACATCAATAGTGGGGAAATTAATGGAAACCATACTTAAGGAGAGGATTGTGGACCATCTAAAATCCCATGGATTGAAAGATGAAAAACAGCATGGGTTTACTTCAGGGAGATCATGTCAAACTAATCTTATTGATTTTTTTGATTGGGTGACTAAAATAATAGATGAAGGAGGTGCAGTAGACATCGCTTATCTAGACTTTAGTAAGGCTTTTGATACTGTCCCACATAGAAGGCTTATCAATAAAGTGCAGTCATTGGGCTTGGACTCCCATATTGTTGAATGGATTAGGCAGTGGCTGAGGGACAGGCAACAGAGGGTTGTAGTCAATGGAGTATATTCAGACCAAGGTCTTGTTACCAGTGGGGTACCTCAGGGATCTGTTCTGGGACCCATATTGTTTAATATCTTTATCAGCGAAATTGCAGAAGGCCTCAATGGTAAGGTGTGTCTTTTTGCTGATGACACAAAGATTTGTAACAGGGTTGACGTTCCTGGAGGAATACACCAAATGGAAAAGGACTTAGGAAAACTAGAGGAATGGTCAAAAATCTGGCAACTAAAATTTAATGTTGATAAGTGCAAGATAATGCACCTGGGACGTAAAAACCCAAGAGCAGAATATAAAATCAGTGATACAGTCCTAACCTCAGTATCTGAGGAAAGGGATTTAGGGATCATTATTTCAGAAGACTTAAAGGTAGGCAGACAATGTCACAGAGCAGCAGGAAATGCTAGCAGAATGCTTGGGTGTATAGCAAGAGGAATTACCAGTAGAAAGAGGGAGGTGCTCATGCCGCTCTACAGAGCACTAGTGAGACCTCATTTGGAGTATTGTGCTCAGTACTGGAGACCATATCTCCAGAAGGATATTGATACTTTGGAGAGAGTTCAGAGAAGAGCTACTAAGCTGGTACATGGATTGTAGGATAAAACTTACCAGGAAAGATTAAAGGACCTTAACATGTATAGCTTGGAAGAAAGACGAGACAGAGGGGATATGATAGAAACTTTTAAATACATAAAGGGAATCAACAAGGTAAAAGAGGAAAGAATATTTAAAAGAAGAAAAACTGCTACAAGAGGACATAGTTTTAAATTAGAGGGGCAAAGGTTTAAAAGTAATATCAGGAAGTATTACTTTACTGAGAGAGTAGTGGATGCATGGAATAGCCTTCCTGCAGAAATGGCAGCTGCAAATACAGTGGAGGAGTTTAAGCATGCATGGGATAGGCATAAGGCCATCCTTCATATAAGATAGGGCCAGGGGCTATCCATAGTATTTAGTATATTGGGCAGACTAGATGGGCCAAATGGTTCTTATCTGCCGACACATTCTATGTTTCTATGGAGTGTGGGAGGAAATCAGAGTACCCGGAGGAAACCCACGCAAACACGGGGAGAACATACAAACTCCATGCAGATGTTGTCCTTGGTCGGAATCGAACCTAGGACACCAGTGCTAACCACTGAGCCGGCTTTTGGGCAGACAAAAAATGCTGCATGTAGTATTTTTTTATCCGGCCAAAAGCTGGCATATATACTGGATATAGTGAACAGTGTCTGTTCCTCCGCTGGGACAGACTGCCAGAGTTCAAAATGCACATGTGAACCCATTCTAAGTGGTAAAAATAGCTTGTTAGCATAAAGCAGCAAGGTTGGGGGACTATGACATAAGGGGTAGAGCTGAGGTGTGAGTTTCCAGGGAGACACGTGCTCAGGCATCAAAGTAATGAACTAGTGTATCTTATTTCTATGTTTGGTAACGTTAAACCAAAAAGGAGCAATGTGAGGACACTCCCACCAAATGTGAGCAAGGGTGCTGACCCCAAAACCACATCTCCAGCAGAAACTGGAAGGAACCATGTGTACTTTATGAAGAAGATCTGGGGTTCTATATCACCATGACACAAGCTTTTAAGAACTCTCCTGAATTCTGATGCAAATAGAAAACCCTTAAAAATTTGATAGGAATGCGGAAGTGTCATCTTTTGAGATGATTATTTAATTTCCTACTCTACATGAGTTTATCTGTGGCAAATGTTAATAATAGACTCTTGTATAACTTTGATCCTAAAGCTTAGAAGCCAGGTTAGAGAGAATTCAAAAGTTCTCAAACCAAGAAGTTTCCTGTAAAGCATGCAAGAAATTGCCCTGAAGTGTGCCTACACAGTCATGAACCTCAAGGAAAACCTGAACTGTTTTTGGTCAAATGTCTGGAAATACAGATGCAGTCAGTCACCATTGTTTGTCACTGAGTGAGACAACGCTTGATTGACATGTGTACCTTTAATTGATTTGCTCCCAGGTTTGCCATGTTCTTTTCTGTCATTACCATGTAACATTAACCTGTGAAGTCATTGTAATCAAACAGCTTGTTCTCTAGTTTCTAAAATGTCTTTCTTTTTGTTTTATACTCTGAGTTTTAAGTGTGCATGATATGTGCATACTGCTCTTCAAAATTAATCACATGCCATGGCATTCTGCAGCTCTTACAGACACTAGCAAACTTCTTCATAGAAAAGTGGTAGTCAACAATGCCTAGTTAGAGGTGGCTTTGTTCACTAGCAGTGTTGAGCGAACTTCTGTTTTAAGTTCGGCGTCTAAAGTTCGGCTTCCGGTTAGCGGAGAATCCCGATATGGATTCCGAATTCCGTTGTGGTCCGTGGTAGCGGAATCAATAATCGGCCATTATTGATTCCGCTACCACGGACAACAACGGAATTCGGAATCCATATCGGGATTCTCCGCTAACCGGAAGCCGAACTTTAGACGCCGAACTTAAAACAGAAGTTCGCTCAACACTATTCACTAGTGATGGTTATATTCTCCAATATACTTGCTCAGGGTTGTGAAAGAGAGGTTTCGACACTTTTCTCTCCAGACTAGTATACTACTGATCCTGTTAATTAATCTTTATGAATGACCCAAAAAACAATATTGTAAACAAATATAATTAAAGACTAGAGATTAAGACTATGGGGGGGGGGGGCATTTATTATGTGACTTTCCACAGTTTTCTGGGGGGGGGGGGGGGACCTTAGTAGAAGGGGATGAGACCTCCTGTGGCCTGATATAGTTATGATAATTTATGCCAGAAACTGGCATAGATTTGTTACTCCGACACATACCGGTAGGTTGACAGAATATACACCAAATTAATACATTTGGTGCATTTTACTGCGGCGCACTTCTTATTAAAGCTATTGTATAAAACCCCCTCATATGTACTAGTGGAAATGGTCAAATAATCATGTATATATGTATAGCAGATGTGCCTGTGTTATGCCATGAAATATATCGGGTTTTGAAATGGCTTCTGTTATGCAATTTGCCAGATTATCCTGAAAAATGTAAAACTGACAATGTTTTTGGTGTAATTTGGTATAATAATTTATATACAGAATGCTGAATCTCATCTGGAACTATTGTACATGAAATAGTCCAGACAGTTACATATTTATTCCACATATACATGTAAAGTATTTAAGCTGTACAAGTGGTGGACAAATGGTGGATGGCAATAAAGGTGTCTTAGAGTTTGGGTGAGGGAGGAAGGAGTGAATAATATCAGGGTATCAGGTTGCTTAGACCAGGGTTTGTAACAGCTGAGGAACTTGGCTAGTCTCCAAGCAATTCATTAACCCCATCAGAAAAAAGGAGGCACCAAGCTATAGCTGGACTTTTTTTGAATGGTTGTCTCTCTGTAAGAGAACAGTTCACTTGGTAAACATATATTTTTGAGCATTAGCGTCAAAATGGTCCAACATTTCAGGTATAGTCAACGTGGATGTAGAGCCTTTGTTCAGACAAGTAATTTTATCTTTTCTCAAGGGAGCCTATTTGGCTGACAAAAGTAACATCATTGGCAGAAGCGTCCCTTGTTGGCTGCCTTCCACCCCGTCCCTGTGATCATTCTTAGTACAATTGCAGCTTTTCAGTAGAACTGGGATTATTTCTGGCCACAGAATAAGGCAACAGAATACACACTTCTGTAGATCAGAGTTGGACATTTCTAGTAGTAGGCAAGAGTTCCAGCTGTATTTCCAGACCAACAGAGCATCCACATCCTGCATCCTCTTATATACTATTCTCAAGTGAAGTGGAAGAACAGAGAACTAAATGATCATTACTGTCTATTCTAGATTACGTCTAAATTGTAAATGCTAATATATGCATAATAAGAAATGCTAAACTATTGTTTTAATTTTTGTGGCCAATTATAAGGTTCATGTAGAGTTTTCTTTTGTTTTTCAGTTGATATAGTCAAAAATGTTGGAAGTATCTGAGGTTATTTTCCTATAAATACACCCTTTTTCATCAACACAGAAGGTGGTGTTTTTTGCTTGGAGAAGCCTGACCTATATCCCTTTTATACTACATTGGGCACTCAAAGATAGAGGACCCTTTAACATCAGCCAAGGATCAGACCATTCATTGGGAACAAATGCTCGTTCCTGAAAACTGGCCTGTGTAAAAGTGTAGGCGATCACCTGTCAAACAAGCAAAACACACATTTGAAAGTAGATCTCAACTTTTATGCAACACCTAAAATCATCTTCTGTTAGCAGCACATCGCCCTGTGTAAACAAAGCATGTGCTTTCAGCAATATGTAAAGTGAATGGGGAATGAACAATCATAATAACGATCATTTGTCCCCCTTTTACTTAGTATCAGGTCATATGAAAGGCCCTTTAACTGAGCTCCAATCGACTTTGATCTGCAATAGTTATGGTCCCAGCATAGGTCCATGTAAAAAGACCTTAGGAGGTACCATACTTTGTAGATTGTAACAATTTAGTGCAGAAACACCCAGGCACCCATGCTTTTTAGTTACCATATTATCTCCAGTCTGTACCTTTATACTAATGAGGGAACCCCTAAAAGATGTTTCCACTGCATTTTATCTTGCCAAGAATTGTATCCTGCTTGTCCCCATGCTAAGGATCTTTGGTTAGGCTGAAAGTGGCAGCACTTGCTGCTGCTACCTTGCTGATCAAGTTCAAACAAACCTTATTAGTTGTAGGGGTTTATTATGTCGACAATGCAATGGATTATCTATGTAATCGTTAACTGCAGACAAGTTTGTCACTGCTGAACCCATGTTGTGCTTTAGGTTTAGCAATAAAGAATAGATCAGATGGAATACCAACGACCTACTATCGGTGTATTCATTTTATCTCATATTGTTTAATGTCAGCTCTTATGAATTGTATGGAAGTAACACACATTTCTTTATGACTGCAGGGTAAAAAGAAAAAAAGGAAGAGAGAAAAACTCCAAGAATCCACATCAGGTTAGTTGTATTGTATATCCCTGCTTCTTGATCTTTAATTGTAAAAGACAGATATGTATGACAAATATAGACAGGTCATAAAATGTATTGTGATGGCAACCATAAATTTACTTTGAAAATATGAGTCCGATACAATTCGGACCTACGAATGAAAACAACACATTGAAGTACAATGACGGTTATGTTCATTGACATCAAAATTAAACTATGTTTTATGAAAGAGATTGTCCTATTTCGCTATTACTGAAGGTACCTTTACAGGAGCCGATTATTGTGTGAATTATCGTTAAATTGAGCAAAGCTGCTCAATTATCGAGCAGCGTAAAAGCAATGAACGATAGAGCGACAACCGAAAATCGGTAGGTTTCTCGTTGGTGGCACAAAAATCATTATTGGATGTTAACAATTTTATACGTGAAACAGGAATCCTTCACTGCACACATGATTACAGCCGATTACACCGTGGGTGTTTTTAAGCACGCCACTCAAGTTATCACTTTGTGTTAATTGAACTGTCTGCTTTACAAACGATGGAATATGCAATCAAAATAACAATTTTTTGAACGATAATTGGTGCATCTAAAGGGTCATTGCTAAAATGTTCACTACACCAAGAAACGACTTGTTTGTCGCTCAGTCGTACCAATCATCTACTCCTGTAAAGGTATCTTAAGGCAAGATAAGATTAAGCCCAAACCACCATGTGGCTGGGAAACTGTGGAGCCGGCTGCCTCTGCAGTGTTTCAGTAGCTCCCCTTACAGTGCATAGGAGCTATAGAGCCAGTGTAGCACAGCAGGCTATGCTTTTTCCCAAACTCGACTGTGCACTGCAATGGGAGCTACTGAAACAGTGTAGTGTCAGCCCGCTTCACTGTTTCTCGGCCACCTGGTGCTCAGGGCTTAGTCTTATCTCGCCTTAGTAACAAGGAGATGGGACAACCCTATGACGTTAATTTTCTGACCAAAACTTATTTATGTTCCTTTATGAAACTAGAGAATATCCTTTATTGTAGGGGAAGATAAGTGAAGCTATAGGTGTTGAAGTTCTTTGGTGATTTTGTAAGGCTGGGTTCACATCTGCTGTCAGAGTTCACTCTATCTGGCATGGCCGTTTACCACCGTGCCCTGCTGGATCCCCATTTACTGTAATGGGATCAAACGGTAATCCAGACGCTTTCCGGCATATATGGTAACTTTCGGCCGGACAAAAAATGTTGCATGCAGCATTTATTTGTCCGGCTAAAATCCGGCATGTACACTGGATACAGTGACCAGATTACAGTGCCGGAGTTCACAATGCAGATGTGAACCCGGCCTAAGTCCTTTCTTGAACGGATGATAATCAATTAGTTGAGCTAATTGGCTTTAGAATATGGTTAAAAAATCAAAAGTCAATATATATACACTCACCTAAAGAATTATTAGGAACACCATACTAATACGGTGTTGGACCCCCTTTTGCCTTCAGAACTGCCTTAATTCTACGTGGCATTGATTCAACAAGGTGCTGATAGCATTCTTTAGAAATGTTGGCCCATATTTATAGGATAGCATCTTGCAGTTGATGGGATTTGAGGGATGCACATCCAGGGCACGAAGCTCCCATTCCACCACATCCCAAAGATGCTCTATTGGGTTGAGATCTGGTGACTGTGGGGGCCATTTTAGTACAGTGAACTCATTGTCATGTTCAAGAAACCAATTTGAAATGATTCGGGCTTTGTGGCATGGTGCATTATCCTGCTGGAAGTAGCCATCAGAGGATGGATACATGTTCTCATTCTGTTTACGCCAAATTCGGACTCTACCATTTGAATGTCTCAACAGAAATCGAGACTCATCAGACCAGGCACCATTTTTCCAGTCTTCAACAGTCCAATTTTGGTGAGCTCGTGCAAATTGTAGCCTCTTTTTCCTATTTGTAGTGGAGATGAGTGGTACCCGGTGGGGTCTTCTGCTGTTGTAGCCCATCCACCTCAAGGTTGTGCGTGTTGTGGCTTCACAAATGCTTTGCTGCATACCTCGGTTGTAACGAGTGGTTATTTCAGTCAACGTTGCTCTTCTATCAGCTTGAATCAGTCGGCCCATTCTCCTCTGACCTCTAGCATCCACAAGGCATTTTCGCCCACAGGACTGCCGCATACTGGATGTTTTTCCCTTTTCACACCATTCTTTGTAAACCCTAGAAATGGTTGTGCGTGAAAATCCCAGTAACTGAGCAGATTGTGAAATACTCAGACCGGCCCGTCTGGCACCAACAACCATGCCACGCTCAAAATTGCTTAAATCACCTTTCTTTCCCATTCTGACATTCAGTTTGGAGTTCAGGAGATTGTCTTGACCAGGACCACACCCCTAAATGCATTGAAGCAACTGCCATGTGATTGGTTGACTAGATAATTGCATTAATGAGAAATAGAACAGGTGTTCCTAATAATTCTTTAGGTGAGTGTATATATATATATATATATATATATATATATATAAAATTTAAAAGCCCAATAAACTGATCATCCATTACTTTGTAGGATGTCATTCAGATCAAGTGTATTTTAGCAGGTCAAGTCATTTGTTATTCCAGTTGATCATTAGCCCAAATAGTGAGCTTGAATTGGTGTATACTTATGTTGGGATCCACCTTGGTTCACGTTTTATCTAACCATTTACTAGATCAGTCAGTGCTACCCTAATGTCATGCAAGCTGGATCGGCTAACATTTCAATGTGTATTGGGTTGCCAGACCCCTTGATCATCGGACCTTGGTTGCAAGATGAACCAACAGTGTTTGCCATATACTTGCCATGCCATATGGATTTTTGATTTCCCAGCTGCCATAAATCAAATAAATCCACCATTGTGTAATAGAAGGATATATATGTTTAACCTAAGCTTCAACACCATGAGAAATAAATAAACTCCAAACATCTTTGATAATTTCAGTTTCTGATATCAATAGTTCTATCCTCAATGCTCTATCCACATGCTTTTGCAGAATACGGCTGCCGTTCAGATACTTTGTGATCTTTGTTCACCATACACTAGTACCAAACACTGTCTGACAGTCACTGACAACCCATGGAAAATGACAGACATTTCTAATGAGGATTACAATTAACCTCGGAAACATTTTGGCCACCACCACATAGGAGAAAGTACAAAGATACTGACATTTAGAATTGTGTTCTGCTCTTGACCTCAAATGACCTTAATCTCTGCTTTGGCCTGACCATTTGGTTTGCATGTCTTCTATACTAGCTGTTAATTTATCCCAGCAGCTGTCATGAGATCCCAAACATTATGTAATATTATCGGTTAGTTTGAAAGTCACATTTGTTCTGAAGGAATGTAAAGCATTACTCTGGTAAAGGGAAAAAAAATCACAACTGTAGTCATATGCAGAATATAAAGTCTACTTACTGTGAAGGTGGGTTCAGTCTGATATCTACAATGCAAGCCTTTCATATTTCACAAGTCACCCCCAGAACTGTTAGCACATTGATGTATAAGTTAGCCCCTTCCCTACAGCCAGCATTTTTGTGGGTGTTTTTGATAAACTTTTTACCCAACTATTCTTCTGCACTTTTTTGCTATTTACTAATCCAGGAAGGAAAGATAAAGGATACTGTAGGGGACGTGTCATCAATATACCAAGCTGGTGGCCATCAGTGATTTCCCTTCCATAACAAAATAGGGACTCTGCAGGGATCCAGAGTCGAACTGCACCCTCAAGAGCTACTAGTTTATAGTGACCATCATTAATAGCTTCCCCTATCTAAGCTTCCTCAATATTTCTAATAAGGGAGTTATAAGATATGAAAATGTCTTGTCCTTTTACAAGTTTAAAAGTTGTAAAAAATAAATAAAAAAAACATCAGATTTTTTTATTCATGTTTTTATGATTTGCACTATTTTGGTCTGTTCATAGGTAGACAATGTCCAATGCAATTCTAGTCTTTTCAGAGCAAATGCCTTTTTAGTACATAAGAGACACCATTAATAACATGTGTCACATACTTACATAAAATTCCTGACTATAGGGTGTGTAGGTGTTATGTGTGGACATAAAGAAACATTTCCTTTTCTCTGAGGACCTGTCAGTCCCATAAAAATAGACCAAGAAGGATAATGCAAAGGTCACTGAAGAATCGCCACCGGGGGTTTATTGACTAGCTATTGACCAACAAGCATGAACTTTCTGCGTCCACTGAGGAAAAGGTGGCCCTTCATACAGTATTAATGTATGCAGGGAAGCATGGAGTGAATGTAAATGTATGTGTCATAAAAGGCTGGTATAACAACCATTATATTAGAAAAAGAAATCTAGACAATTATACATTTTGTAATATTTCAATCAACAACTTTGTTAAAAGACAAACATTTTCTACAGGTGCAGGCCCACCAAGAATGACAGCCGCCTACATCTGAAGCATGGTAAGAACATCTCTTTAGCTCTCATATTGTTATTAGATGGGATGAGCTTGTATTATATTGCCCATCCACCCTATACTAATTCTTCATCTGCTAAAGAGACTACTTGAGGTGGAAGAGTTCTTGTCACATCTGTTAAAGAAGGTGATTTGGAGAAAATATCACCGGTTTAAAAAATATACCTTCTCACAATGGTTTTTATACCGGCTTTGTCATAGTTTGTACTAGGACTTATGTTTTGTAAAGTACAAGGGAAGGCATATCGTAAAGCACTCACCTTCAAACTTCCATCAGTTTTTCTGGGAATTCTCCGGCCTCTGAAGCCTGAAGTATATATTGAAAAGCAAATGCTTGGCCAGATAGAGCTGATGGAATCAATCTACTTTTGTACTAGTGATCGAGCTTTAGGTCCCTATTTGAGTGTGGTTGCAGGTTTCCTTTAAATTCACTTATACAGTGAGAAACATTTATGAAAACTGGCCTATCCATACGCCAGTCTTGATCTCCCTGCGCTGGAGTGAGATGCCTCTTAATAGATCAGATACATCTCTGCCCCTCTAGGTGCAGGCTTCATCTATAACTTACACCAATTTCTGGCATAAGTTATAGTAAATCTGCCAGACCGCGTAAAGCCCCACTAAGCCCCGCTCTTTTCTTGCCACTCAACAAAAGTTTTGAGAATCTTAATAGTCACAAATTATGGTGGACGTATGTCATGTGCCACAATTTTCTACTTTTTTTTACTCCATAATAATTGAGTAAAGGCTTTAGTAAATGTCCCTCAGTGTTTTTAATTGAACTATACTCCCTGTATCTACTGGCTGCAGTAATTTTTTAAAATACTGCAGCCAGTTATCTGCTACAGTCTGAATGTATATATATATACACACACATAAAACTTGCGTCTCATTTTTTTAGATCTCCTAATGAAAGTTGGAATCTGATTACTTAGTATGGACAACTAAACCAATTTTCCTTTCCACCAGTTTTAATAAATCCTCCATAGTGGATTTAAAGAGCAAAACATTGAAGCCAAAAGGTCTATGTGCAGATATGACGCAATAGAGAGGAATATTAATATTGTCCATTAAAGGGGTTATCCCATGAATAATGTAAAAAAATTAAATCAAACATCATATAGTCCATGACAATACCTTTCTAATAAAGCTAGATTTATATCAAGCTGACAGCTCAAGGGGGGTGTCTTTTCCACTGCAGCTAAGGGGGCGTGTCTGTGCTCTCCCTATCACAGCTAAGGAAGCAAATAAAAGATGAAACTGAGCATGTGCGGCCTTCTCAGTGAGAAGGTCAAAGAAATAAGAAATTAAGTGGCACTACACAGATACATTTTACTGAACAACTCAGTAGCTATACAACATTTTTAATTACATGCAATTACTAAAAGTATTCAGATCCAGATGCTGGTTTTAAAACTGTAGAATATTTTTTGTGGGACAACCCTTTTAAGTAAATTATTCACCATTAGGTAAATTGAGTGTTTTTCCAGGACCCAGCAAGTCCAGCAAAGCCACACACAATTGCACATGTAGGAGAAAGTCTGTAAGATATGAAGTTTTGTGGATTGACCTCCTGTGAACCCCATCACTTGACACTGTGACATGTTATGAACTATAAGATGGCTTTACAGGAACTGCAGGGATCCAGAAAACCCCTTTAAACCACCAAAGTATATGAGATTAGGTGAGTAGTAGAAGTTATTGAAGCCATTGGAGGTCAGTGAGATCTTGTTTTGTAGCCAAAGAAAACCTCCCTAGACATTAATAGTAATATATATATATATATATATATATATATATATTAGCAGAAGCAAATAAAAATGTAGAATAAAATAGTTTGTGATGATTAACAGAGCCCAAGTAAAGACAAGACAGAGACTAATCACCTAAAAGAGCCTCCATGTTGGCTAGGATGTTGACATTGCCGAGCAGCATTCCAGACCACTGGCTCCTGAAATCTTTAAGGTAGAGCCAAAATCACGTTGCTGCATGTTCCTGTCAGCCAGGACACATTTGTAAATCTATGTACGTAATTTGCAAAGTTGCTTTACAGTTGTTTAAGCACTCTCTCTATTTCCTTACCAAGTCTATAAAATGGAATCTTAGAATGGTAGGCATTTCCTTTCATCTGGCACAGTTCCATTGTTTACGGTCTGTGTGGTCTGACTCCTTGCAACATGCCACTCTCAAGAAGGGCCCTCTCTTCTTAATAAAGACATCTGTTAGGACCCGGACAAAGACGTTCTGTCCTCAAACACTGCTGGAAACTAGTTTGCGGCATGCTGGGGATATTTCATACAAAGCTAAAGGTTCTGTGAACATTAAATAGTGAGAAATATATCTTTGGCAATTTCTTAACTTTTTTTCGCCCAGAACTTCCAAGAACATGATGTGCTAATTTTTGTCTGCACACCGCTTACTTTTTATCGTTGGCTTGCTGGGCATATGGAAACCATGTGTCTGTTTACATGAGCAGTATTACGGACATGGGTACACTGCTGTGCCATTCTCCTTTGGTACAGCATATTATATCATTTTGGTTATAGATATATCTGCAAGTAAATCCGGGTACATTTCATTCAGTTATTGCCATGATCTGTGGTTTGGGCTCCACTGTTAGCATTGTCACACCGGCATCTTCCGGTCATATGCAATCAATTCCGAACTGTATTGCAGATTGCAATGTATTATACACTCTCTTCTGTATTAATTCCATTTGAAAAATTAATAAGAAAAATTCTGTGTCTCGCAATTAATTATTCTGATACACAGCATAACATTCAAGTCTATGGTAAATGGTACTTTCTATTATTTTAGGCTCCTAGTACTCATCTATAATGGTCTTGGTAGATATTGGAAGCATCTGAATTTCACTGCTGTTTCTAGTGCTAGATATGTCGAAAGTGGCGATGGAGATCAGGAAAGTTGGGTGTGATTTGGTGTTGAAGAGTGGGCATTTTCAGTATATTTAACCTCCAAAATAAGCCCTGGGTGCTCTTTTAGGACAATGAGAGATAAATCACTAGAGCCCTATAATAGACCCTGATTCATACTGGTAAGGCTACTTTCACACTTGCGGCAGCAGGGTCCAGCAGGCTGTTCCGGCAGGGGAACACGTGCTAACGCTAGCCCATCGTGCCACTGGATGTCTGCTCTGGCCCCATGCCTAGAGGTGGCCGGACAAAACCTACAGCATGCTGCAGTTTTTGTCCGACCGCCTCTCGGCTTGTTCGCTGTGGTGCAGCCGGACCTCCAGCCACCCCCATTATAACGAATGGGCCCGGAGCGGACTTCTGGCGGCACTGTGGGCTAGCGTTAGCACAGATCCGGCAGGCTGTTCCCCCGCCGAAACAGCCTGCCGAACCCTGCTGCCGCAAGTGTGAAAGTAGCCTAACCTGGACCATAGAGGGCTCAGGAAAACATGTGGCTGGAATTGATGGGTGCTGGAATTCTTACTGTAACTGTCCTAATATTGTAATAGATTTAGACATTATCCTATCATGAATAAAGGTGTAATTGGTACAACTGGATGGCAGATATTTCTGTCTTACTTAGGTGAAATAAATAGGTAACGGAAAGATCACATGTCCTGGGCATTATTAGCCTAGTCCTTGTAACGTATTAGTTACCGATGCGTGGTAGGCGGGAAAGTAGTCTTTAATTGAAGGGAGCAACTGGTCTCTGATATATGGGGGAAGAGTTTGTGTAATTTTTACCATTGTCCCAAGGCCAGTTTCACATCGGTGCATTTGTCTTTAATCAGGAAGTTTTCCCTCAGATTTCAAGTTTTAGTTGTGGATACTAATGAAATCCACAATGGAATCTTGTACCACAATTATTTGTAGGCCTATTGCCTTCTGCAGTATGACATACTATATTATTTTTCAGAGTTCTGTTCTTCCTATTATTTGGCTCTTTCAACCAGAGAGAAATGTATCTATCTAAATTATCTGTAGGGCTGGCTACCGTATGAAGAAGGCACCCTGACTATATAGTGGTCACTAGGGATTGTGAAGGTAATCAATATACCATTGATAGGAGATGCAACAAGCAGTTACCATACGCCACTGCTTAAAGTTACTATCACTGTTAT
Organism: Bufo bufo; assembly: GCF_905171765.1. Lineage (NCBI taxonomy): Eukaryota > Metazoa > Chordata > Amphibia > Anura > Bufonidae > Bufo > Bufo bufo. The sequence goes on from NC_053390.1 coordinate 604,949,797, forward strand.
AGTACAGGGTAGCCCATGAAAAAGTAGTCCGCCTCCAATATCTCCAAATTAAACTGCCTAATAGTAAATCTGTCTTAGTTGCCCATAGCAACCAATCAGAGCTCAGCTTTTAGTTCCTACATGGCTCTGAAAAAATGAAAGCTGAGCTCTGATTGGTTGCTGTGGACAACTAAGACAGATTTACTATTAGGCAGTTTTATTTGGAGATACTGGAGGCGGGCTAGTTTTTTGTGAGCCACCCTGTACTAGGTCTTATGAAGAATATGTTCTTCCTCTTCTGTGATTTTGATCAACCATGTTAAAGGGACGTTCAGTGAATTCAAAACGCTATCCACATTAATATTTACATCTTAAAGGGGTTTTCTGAGACTTTTATACCGATGATAGGTGGATGGATAGGTCATTAGTATCTGATCGTTGGGGGTCCGTCACCCAGGACCCCTCCTATCAGCTGTTTGAGAAGGCACCAATGCTCGTAGTAGTACCGCAGCCTTCTCACAGCTTAGCCTAGGCCAGAGGATAGGCCATCAGTATAAAAATCTTGCAACACCCCTTTAACTTTTTCTCTTTGTAAACAGTATTTGGGCTGATGGAGCTTAGCAAGTGTTGTCATATAGGCACATTGCAGATGCTATGGATATGTCCTTTTTTGAAATAATGGCTTATCATGTATCTGCTTTGTTATTGTGCTGTCCATATCATTTAGAAGTCTCAATTCCCTTTTATTGTGTTTACCGGAATGTATAGAACATGTCTGACAATTCTTAAAGTATGGATTGAGATTTAGCTACGATAGAATTTTGCAGCTTTCTTAAATCATGGTAACGGTTTAGTTTCTGTTCAGAAATGCAGACCTCAGGATAGGCTGACACCTACTGGTGAACTGGTTTATTACTTATTTCTTTCAATAATCAAAAACTACTTTTCCTTATCCCAGCCTTTGTGTGAAATATTTGATGTTTTTGCTTTATTAATAGTAGTAATAATCCAGTACCATCGGTGAGAAGAGCAGTGCTGGTGGTTACATAATGATTAAGCCCCATGCACACAACCGTATCCGTTTTTGGGGCCCGCAAATTACAGACCTGCAAATTACTGATGAGGTCTGTGTTGCAGCTGCATTTTTTGCTTACCCACTGACTTAAATGGTCAGTGGTATGCATTTTGCAGACAAGTATAGGACATGTTCTATCCTTTTTGCGTAACAAACATGCGGATGAGGAAAGATCACGTGTGCTTTCTGCATCCATATGTCCGTTCCGCAAAAAGACAGAAAAACGCGGACCACTGACCCATTGAAAATATTAGTTCAAAGCTCTTATGGTTGGAAAAAAATGGTCTATCATGCTGTGACTGGACTGTTCTCCCACTTAAAGTTCATTCGTTCACGCAGTGTGTGATAGAGTTGCGTATTAGATGTCAGTTCGTCATTGCTTTTGTATGTTGACAATAGTTGACCTTTGAGTTATTTTTGGAATTTTTTTTACGTTTATAACATATCTGAAGCATTATAGCTGATGTGTCACTGTACTGCGTTGTCTTCTAACCTACTTGATTGGCCATGCTGTTTCTTTAATAATGTGGTTCGGTATTTGCTCGCAATTGTAGCATGCGGCTCTTTTGTTGAATTGAGAACCACTTGTGAGGGCCTTGGAAAATATCATGTTGCTCACCCCTGACTTACAGAATGAGACATCTGTGAGGGCTTGGAGAATGCAGCCTTTATGACATTACTGTGAAGTGATCTGCTGAATTCTCATGTTCCAATGCACACATAGCGCCTGTGTGTAGATAACTTTATCATTTATGGCTGTAAGAAAAGAATAGTTTTCTATCTTCTAGGTTCCTTCAAGATTGTTTTTACACTACTACCGCCCTGAGACAGATCTTTCAAGGGTGGATAATTTAAATGATTGATCTGTTCTGCATCTGCCCAAACTCTTGACCTTCCAGAAGTCTACATACTTTTTGTGGCTGACATAATTTGCTGTTCACATGTAATCTTTCGACTTGACTGGTCACAACATTTGTGCCAAGAGGAATGAAGACCCTTCTATCCTTTGTGGTTTACTTCATGGCACTGACCCTGTGAACCCAAAGCTCTTCCTAGTAGGTTGAGGTTTTGATCTGGAAACCCCAGAACTCACTCATTTCAGTTCCTGGACATAAACAGCTGCCATGCTGTGCTTTGACGCTGTAACATGTAATCTATGTAGATATTGGCAGAAATGTATGGCTTAAGTCATAAATAGGAAATTAGACTATTGGGTACATTTTACCAGGTTTGATGGCGGTAAGATCTATTGATTAATGACAAAAGCCTTGCTCTATTAAAGGTGTCTATATATAACAGTAAAGGCGACTACACATGCCGATGTCAGAAGGACTGGTCAACTATATTATATGTTGGCGGCATCCTGACCAGGGGTGGAGCTATAGGGGGTGCAGAGGTAGCAGTCACTACCAGGCGCAGGAGCCTGAGGGGGCCCAAACCCTTGGGCCATATAGGAAGACACCAGTATTGCAGAAAATGCATGCTGGTCAAGTTACACCTCTGGCTGTAAGACAGGGGTTAGGTCAAGTATTTGGCAATGAGGGGAGGTGCCATTTCAATTTTTGCCTCAGGCAGCACAAAAGCTATGTGCTTCCCTGCCCCTGGCCACAAAGCACTAATGGAAGGGGGGCCCAAGCCTTTAGCTAAGCCCCTGCTCCTGACTCAAGATGATGTTAAAAAGAAAGAAGAGTCAAGGCCTCTGTGTAGCCCATCTGACCAGGCAATTATTGAGAATGAACTGTTGTTACCGATAATTGCCTTATCATCAGATTGTCACGACCATGGTCATGGTCGCGACTCCTGGACCCGCATGCAGTTGCCTGCGGTTTGGTCTGTTGTCAACCACATGGTAAGGGCTGCTGGTATGTTGCCTCACATGTGGTTGCCGTTGGCAACATGTTTGTACTTGGCAGTATAGCAGCCTGAGCTGTTGCTAGGCAGCTTGCTGTCAAGTACATGTGGTTACAGCTTGCAACCTGCCTTTGTAGGTGTGCCTTTTGTTTGTATGGTGTGCACTTTCTATGTCTGGTGTGCACTGGGTTTATTATGTTTGTATGCACTGTGACACCTCCCTTCACTTGTGGTTGTCCGCGGCAATGTGTGGTGTTGTGTGCATGTGGTGGCAGTGTCTCGGCCTGCTGGCTGTTCCCCAGGACATGGTTGCCACGCATGCCGTTGCCGGCGGTAACAGGTGAGTGTGTTGTTTATGTGCTTTTCCCTTTAAGTGGCTTCACTACCCTGCCTGGTGTAGGAAGGGTTAACTCCCTTTTTTGTGTGTGTAAGAAGTGGCCAAATGGTGGCATCCATTGCTGGTTCAGATGGGATCGTGCTGTCTTTTCCGTTTGATGTCCAACTGTGGGTCAGTTTCTGCCGTTCGTATAGGCGATGTTCGCAGTAATCCATGATGGATTCACCGGATGTACCCTAGAGCCGCCGTATTTCAGAGTTGATTACAAACTCTTACCTGAGGAACTCAGGGTAATACAGTAAGAAGTGGCCAAAGGTGGCATCCATTGCTGGTTCAGATGGGATCGTGCTGTCCGTTCCGTTTGACGTCCAACTGTGAGTCAGTTTCTGCCGTTCGTATAGGCGATGTTCGCAGTAATCCATGATGGATTCACCGGATGTACCCTAGAGCCGCCGTATTTCAGAGTTGATTACAAACTCTTACCTGAGGAACTCAGGGTAATACAGTAAGAAGTGGCCAAAGGCATTCTTTGTGTGTGAACACTGGGTGTGTCTGTGTGTGGGTGTGGCTACTTGGGCTATTTAGCTTCCGCTAGATGCCTGTATCTGAGGGGTACTTCAGCCATGGTTTGCTGGAGTCATCCTCCTGGTATTATACCATCTTCCAGTGAGGGCCACCCTTGTGGTCAGAAATCCTATGTATGATGTCTAGTTGATCTGTTATCCTTTCCGTGTTTATTACAGCTATGGATGTCCTGGTTACCTGTGTGTTTTGTGGTGTGCTGTCTCCTTGGTGTTTGTGTGGACAGCAATACTGGTGCATGGTTTCCAGTCAGCAAGGCTGTGGCAGGTAGGTTTGGAACTAGTGTTGTTCACCTGCCATATCCATATGTCTGTATGTGTTTCCCCTTCCTTGCAGCTTGGCCAGTGAGACTCCTGTTCCTCCGTGTCCAGGAGGAACAGGTCGTCTTACCCTGCTCCTAGTTCAGGGCCACCCTGAGGGCTAGTAGGGACTCCAAGGTTCTGGAGTATGAGCCATCCTACCATCAGGGTCGGCTCATACAGCTAGGAGTCAGGGTCAGAGTTAGGGACGCTGTAGGATGTGACCTGCTCCCTGATCCTGTGGTCCTGGCCGAGCAGCGACCAACATCTTCTGGCATTGCACGGCTGAGGGTTTCCCCCATCCTCAGCCGTGACACAGATACGGTGAGAACTGCATTGATATGCAGCAATCATCTCCTCTGTATGGGGATAAGTGATTGCTATTGCTTCTAGGCAGAAGACTCCTGTTTACACAGGAAAATCTGCTGCCCAGAAACAAGGATTTAGGTGATGGCATCCGCAGTGCTTTCACCCGATGAACGACCGTTTGCTCATTCATCAGGTAATCTGCAACACCTTTAGACTTGCCAATTATCAGAAACAAGAGTTCATACCAATGTTCATTCCTGATGATCAGATCATGTAAAAGGACTTTCAGGTACGTTCTCAAGGGAGGCAAGGGAGATAACCTACTGCCAGCAGGGGCGTAGCTATAGGGGGTTCAGAGGTAGCAGTCGCTACCGGGACCAGGAGCCTGAGGGGGCCCAAAGACCCTTGTGCTGCATAAGAAGACACTAGCATTATAGAAAGTGCATGCTGGTCAAGTTACACCTCTGGCTGGAGGGAAGGGGTTAGGTCAAGAATTTGGCATGGGGGGGTACCGTTTAAATTTTTTGCCATGGATGGCACAAAGCTTCCCTGCCCCTGGCCACAAAGCACTGAGGGAAGGGGGAGCCCAAGCTGAAGTCTTGCACTAGGGCCCATGAGCCTTTAGCTACGCCTCTGACTGCCAGAGTTGTCTGACGTGGCTCCCAGGCCCATGTTGGCTGAAGGGAAGACTCATTGGTCCATGTAAAAGGCTTATCAATCAACCAATATACAAGCAAGCGCGCATTTGTCAGACTGATCAGATCTGTTATGCTGGGATATGAATTAGCTTTTGATGGCAGCACATCGCCAACAATATGTAAACTGTATGGGGGATGTAGTAACAATCACTCATCACCCATTACGTTTGCATTGGGCTGTGTAAGAACAAGACTAGTAGATCATCAAAACTAGTAGATCATCCATCGCCACTTGTTCAGGGCTGAAATTGCCCCGTGTAAAAGGACCTTTATATCTCTGCCCCGGTTTTGCACTCATAGCATTCCTTGTATCTGCCATTTTGCAAATCATTTTTATCTTGGTTATTATGCTTACGTCATTTGGAAGGTTGTGAGGTACAATTCCAGACACACAGGGCCAGATTTATCATTACTCTGACAGCTCACTCCACTTTAACATATGGCTAAAGTCAGTTTTAGCCAAGTCAGATTTTTGATCGGCCCTTTAAGACTGTAATAAATGTGGTTTGACGGTAGTAGTTTATCCGTCAGTAAGCAGCTTTACAAAAGTCGCACATCTTTACGAAAAAGTCGCACGTTTTTATGAAAAAGTCGCATGTTCTATTAAAAAGTCTCATAAGATAAGCATGGTCCTCACTGGAGTGAAATTGCGACTTTTTAAATAGTCCCAATAGTAAATCTGTCTAGAGATTCATTTATATAAGAAAACACGCCCACTTTCAGAAAACTGGCGAGCATAGTGCAGAGCAGAAAAAAGTCGCAAATTTGTGCGCAGTTTTAGCGTTTGGGACTTTTTCACTCCATTATTCTGACCTGAGCTAATGATAAATCTGGCCCACAGCCTTTGGACAAAAGTGATGATGGTTCTGGTTCTAATCTCCTACATCCCCCACTGTGCAAGTTGTTCCCCAGTATATCAATACCTGTATGTAGAGGCTGATTTTAGAGATATGGCTCAGAAATGTTTGACGTTGGCATGCTAACCTAAAACACGCTATTAATACTAGCCCAGCATTTTACAGTGGCTTTTTTTAACTGATCAAACAGAACCACGGTTATTTCAGCTCCGTTAAAGGATGTCATTTTACTGTGAGATTCCACATTGATTCTCTGCTTGGCGGAATGAGGGAAATAGTTCTGTAGCTTCTTGTAGTTTCCTCTGGCTTTATCAGTAAACTCACAGCAGTGGCATTAAATATGAAGGACAAATAATAAGCACACAGTGGCTTTTATTCGGCGCTGATCCTAGGACTTCACATATGTAAAATGTGACTTGCAGCACTCTCTTTGAAGCCTAACCACAGCCAGGGTGCTGTAATTGCAGCCTTTGATTGTGCCGACTTTACTTGTGGATTGGGCCGTGCAGCGGCATGCCTGGCTTGGCAAGACTTCAGCAAAAAGCCCCCCAGTGAAGTCTCAGATGTGGGCAGTCCTTAGTCTGTGAGCTGCATGCCTGTGGTTTCTTGAAAAGAATCCTGATTTGACCTGTTTTTCTGTCTACATAGTAATGCTAGTTTCTTTCAAAGGTGCTTCTCGGAGGACTTGTACTCCCTGCCGCCTGCACTTACTGGTTGCTGATGCAGATGGCGTTCTTATACCGAACTTAGGCTACTTTCACGCTAGCGTTTAAGTTTTCCGGTATTGAGATCTGTCATAGGGGCTCAATACCGGGGAAAAAAACGCTTCCGTTTTGTTCCCATTCATTGTCAATGGGGATAAAACTGAACAGAACAGAATGGAATGCTCCAAAATGCATTCCGTTCTGTTTAGTTGCGTTCCCATACCAGAGAGCAAACTGCAACATGTTGTAGTTTGCTTTCCGTCCTGGGATGCGGAGCAAGAAGGATCCGGCGTGACCCCCAATGCAAGTCAATGGGGACGGATCTATTTTCTCTGACACAATAGAAAATGGATCCGTCCTCCATTGACATTCAATGGAGTTCATTTCGGATCCTTCTTGGCTATGTTAAAGATAATACAACCGGATCTGTTCATAACGGATGCAGATGGTTGTATGATCAGTAACGGAAGCGTTTTTGCTGAACCCTGCCGGATCTAGCAAAAACGCTAGTGGGAAAGTAGCCTAATTCAGTCCCAGTGCTTATGGGGGAGGGGGATGCAGAGATTCAGTCTTATAAATACATATTCTTAACTTCTCGGCAGAGTTCATCCATATATATCATTCAAATAAACAGATTTCCATCATGAAGAAGATAAAAATCTTGCATGTTCTTTATTGAATATTCCAAACGTACACACGGTGCAGTGAAAGAGGTCCCTCTATGTCCCTGGTCAGACCGACATGTTTCGAGCCAGCCGGCTCTTACTCATGATCACTCCATATATACTCCTATATCGTGAAGTTACACAGAGCATCAGCCAATCTCCTGTTCTGTGAGAATGTTTCTGTTCTAAAAAAATTTATTTATGTGAGACGACAAAAAAATTTAAAAAAATAAAAAGTAAAGGAAAAGTTGGGGAATTAAGATAACCAAATACACTAGTGCCCTGTACTGGCATCTGTGTGCATCCCTCAATTTTCTCACTCCATTCATTAGAACTGGCTATTCTTGTCCGCAAACCAGACAAGAATAGGGCCTGTTCGGTATTTTTCAGAAAGGGCACACGGATGCGGACAGCACACAGATGACATCCATTTGCTTTTCACATTTTTTGCGGACGTGTAGTTATAAATAGGTCCGTGTAAAAAAAATGTGGGTCGGATGCACCCTCAAAATACATATACTTGTAGCTCAACTCAAGAGAAACCTCAAAACCGCAATCTCAAAATGACAGCAAAGACATAAAATATAACATAAATTAAAGAATCTCCCTGTTCATATACTGATACTATGCAGATTTACAAACCACATATGGGAATGGAATATAATTGACGGCCATGTTTAACTATTGATTATTCATGTTATGTTTCATATGCACTATATGGACAAAAGTATTGGGTAACGCATCTTAAAGAGGACCCCCAAACTGTTCCCACAAAGTTGGAAAAATACAATTGTCCAAAATGTCTTGGCATCCTGAAGCACCTTCGAAGGAAACAAGGGGCCTAGGCTCTTAAGAACAAGCCATTATATCTGTAAATGCAGACTGCATGGCTAGGGGCTGGATTTTACACACCTGTGGCAATGGGACTAAATGAAACACCTGAATTTAATGATTAAAGAGGACCTTTCATGTTTTTTTTTTAGTTTAGATAAATACCTTTACTTGGGGGGTACCCCCCGCTGATGCTACCACCCTGCCAGTTTTTTTCAAATATCGCTCCTGTGCCCCCCGCTGTGACCCTCCACAGTTTTCCCACTCAATATGTTAATACTGAGCATTGGTACAGGGAGGAGGACATGCCAGGATTTCTCAATGGGCGCCTCCTTCTCCCTGGCTGTGCCGCAATTCAATCACAGCGGATAGCGTCACAGCCAGGGAGAAAAGGTATTTATCTAAACTAAAAAAAAAAACACATGAAAGGTCCTCTTTAATCATTAAATTCAGGTGTTTCATTAAGTTCCATTGCCACAGGTGTGTAAAATCCAGCCCCTAGCCATGCGGTCTGCATTTACAGATATAATGGCTTGTTCTTAAGAGCCTAGGCCTCTTGTTTCCTTCGAAGGTGCTTCAGGATGCCAAGACATTTTGGACAATTGTATTTTTCCAACTTTGTGGGAACAGTTTGGGGGTAAGACCTTTTTCTATTCCAGCATGACTATGCCCCAGTGCAAAAAGCAATGTCCATAAAGGTATGGTTGGGTGAGTTTGGTGTGGAAGAACATGCCTAACTGCACAAAGCCCTGACCTTGACCCCATCGAATACTGATGAACTAGAATGGAGATTGTGAGCCAGGCCCTCTTGTCCAACATTAGTGACTTCACAAATGGTCTTCTGGATGAATGGGCACAAATTCACACAAATACCCTCCAAAATCTTATAGAAAGCCTTCCCAGAAGAGTAGAAGCAGTCTTTTAACTGCATAGGGGTGACCAACTCCATATTAATGCCTATGCATTTAGAATGGGATGTCAAAAAGGTTTGGAAGATGTAATGTGTAGGTGCCCCAATTCTTTTCTCCAAAAGCTCTTGTAGATGTAATGTTTAGGTGTCCCAATACTTTTCTCCATATAGTGTGTTTTGCCAACATCTTTAGATTCTTGTTTAGAGGGTTTATTTAAATTTTATTTTTAATGCCTTTATTATTGTAGTGCATTTTAAGTTTAGAGCTGCTGCTTGTCCTTTATTAAGCCACTTACAATATTGAGAGCATGCTGTACATTAAGTGAGGGCTAGTCTGAAATCTGAGCTTTGGAAAAAAAACAGCAACTAAATTATTCCGCCCCCATTTCCATCATTCTTATAGTGACATTGTAACATAACATCACACAACCACATTTTAGTCTGTGTAGGACCCAACTGCTATTTTTTCCTTAGTGATGTAACATCCTGCAGTAGCTAGCCATTCAACTATGGAGAGACCATCACTGTAAGAGATAAGGACCATTGAAGATTAAGGCGGATATTACACACATTGTTTATTTCTGGATTCATGGGTTATGAAATATGACCAGAGCCATAAACTGAATGAAATTACTATATTAATTTTATTCAGCTAATTATGCCTTTATAGTTGTGATGGTCTTAAGTTGGCCATACATAGAAGAAGAATATAGGCAGGACTGGCTGAACATCTAATGTGTATGGGAGTGTTGAAGCTTTCACCTAACTTCTAGGATCATGCACACTGGAATTCAATATGCTAGATCCTTTATTGTAAATTTGGCAGCAGCTTATTCCTCTTTCCCCATTAAGAACACATGCATGCTTGGCCGACCATGCATGTGTATGAGATGCTCATAGTACACCAATAGCTCTGGGATAATAGCCGTTGGCCAAACGTGCATTTAGTTCCGAGAATAGTCATGGACAACCCCCTTTAAGGTTCCCACCCACATCAGTTCCATGTCAGGCAAACCTAATGACTTCATTGGAACCGGATGGCCATCAAATGTGTAGAGGTTTCCTGACTCCCTCCCATGGCGAATGTTTGGGAAAAGACAAGTTGTGCATGTTGGATTTCAGCATGTCAGATACTTTGTTTTCAGGGAAATAAACTGCCATCAGAGGTATCTGGCGATGGCTTATTTCCCTCACTTGATTGAGATCACATACACACTCAAGGTGGATTTAGACAAACCAATAATCGTCCAGATTATCCGGAACGACCGCTCCAGCAAACGCTCGTTCTCAATAATCGGGAGATCTTGTCGTTCGTGCAGACACCGCCAATCATTGTTTCTGGGCAGCAGATTGTGTGGTCTAAACAGTGATCTGCTGCCCAGAAACAATGATTCTTAATGGGGACGAGGGATCGCTACAGTGATCCCCCGTCCTCATACTATGAAAGAGATCTCCTTCACTGAGCGAGCAGCCAACTGTCGGAAAGGAACGCTTCTTTCCTCCATCGGCCTGTCTAAACCTGCCTTCAATCAAGCTGAGCATGCATGGGGAAGGGGAGGGGAGAATAACTGTTCACCAAATGATCATTTGGCAAAGCTATCTAATCTGTGTGGGTACCTTTAGAGGAGCAAACAGAGACTTGTAGATTCCGTAAACAGTAATTTTTCCTTTTTTTTCCCAATCTTTAAATTCAACAAGGGACATAAACGTATAAGCTAATCTTACATTTATTCACGTCCGGGCCACTTGTGTGACTGGTAATGATGCCGATCACCTACTCTGAATTGTACATTCTTTACACTTTAATTCCCAAATCCAAAGCAATGCTATCACTAGGTCTTTTAATTCCATCAGATTTCACGGCCCCTCTCTCATTGCAGAGGTCTGGGGCAGATCTGCCATAGTTATTATAACCTCCTGACTTCAAAGGCAGCATAGGGAAGAAATGGTCTAAACACAGCAGAGCTGTATTTCTCTCGGAGTAGCAGACATTCCTGGCTCCTAATCTGCTGCAGCTCTGAATCACAGCTCTTGTATCAGGCTGCTGTGAACCTACGGCCCTGGCGCCTCCGGGACATTCCTCAACAGGAAGCCCAATGTTTTAATGTTGGGCTGAGAGGAAAACCTTCCCAGGAAGAGCAACCTGGACCAAACCCTTTGAACGTCTCGGATGAAAAGGCTAAAAGTAAATAAAAACTGTGGGGTGCACTTGGGTTTCTGCACCGTCCTCTTGGATAGACTTAACTTTCCTTAAGGAAGAAAAGTCTAGACTGATTTCAACTGCAGGAAAAGTTGGCTTTGCCACCATTCTGTTAAGACGGAAATAATGATAGAGAGAGAAAGATAGATAGATAGATAGATAGATAGATATGAGATATTAGATAGATATGAGATATTAGATAGATAGTTATGAGATATTAGATAGATATTAGATAAATATGAGATATTAGATAGATATGAGATATTAGATAGAAAGAAAGATAGATATGAGATAGATAGATATGAGATATTAGATAGATAGATATGAGATAGATATGAGATATTAGAAAGATAGATATGAGATATTATATAGATAGATAGATATGAGATATTAGATAGATATGAGATAGATAGATATTAGATAGATATGAGATAGATAGATATTAGATAGATATGAGATAGATAGATAGATATCAGATAGATAGATAGGTTTGGGGTGCACAACCTGGCCCTCGATACCATTCTGTGCAGCCCCCGGGCCATCTGGTAACAGACATGTATGTCTATGTCTTGTAGCTGCTCACATGTATTTTCCAGGTATTTCTCCCCTTAGACAGGAGTCCTGGAACTGTAACTAGACGTTAATGGTATATACTGTGCGTTCAATATGCCATAAATACAGTATTTCAGTTGTTAATACCCCTTTAAATTTTATTTTCAGCCCTCGTCATTGGTAGTCCCCAACCAGAAAACGCTGTGCACCCCAGGATTAGATATTCAGATCTAGATAGATAGAAAACACCCTATACTTTACCATGTTTTTCTGTATATATACATACAGTGAATGTCATTGTTTTCTGCCGTAGATTCGGACTGGTGGAGTTGCGTGTTTCGTGTGCTCATTGCCTGTTGATGGGGGATATCTGGAGGATGTTTTGCATTTTTGTGCTGTTTTTCTGAAAACATCCTCTCCTTCACATTGAATCTCTAATCTTTTAACTACTAAGGCTACTTTCACACTGGCGTTTTGGCTTTCTGTTTGTGAGATCCGTTCAGGGCTCTCCCAAGCGGTCCAAAATGGATCAGTTTTGCCCTAATGCATTCTGACTGGAAAAGGATCCGCTCAGAATGCATCAGTTTGCCTCCGTTCAGTCTCCATTCCGCTTTGGAGGCGGATACCAAAGCGCTGCTTGCAGCGTTCTGCTGTCTGCCTGACGAAGCGGAGCCAAGCGGATCCGTTCTGACACACAATGTAAGTCAATAGGGACGGATCCGTTTTCTATGACACAATCTGGCACAAAAGAAAACTGATCCGTCCTCCATTGACTTTCAATGGTGTTCAAGACGGATCCCTCTTGGCTATGTTACAGATAATACAGACGGATCCGTTCTAAACGGATGCAGACGGTTGTATTATCTGAACGGATAAGTCTGTGCAGATCCATGACGGATCCACACCATACGCGAGTGTGAAAGTAGCCTAAGGGATCTTTCACACTTACGTTGTTGTGTTCCGGCATAGAGTTCCGTCGTCGGGGCTCTATGCCGGAAGAATCCTGATCAGGATTATCCCCAATGCATTCTGAATGGAGAGAAATCCGTTCAGGATGCATCAGGATGCCTTCAGTTCCGGAACGTTTTTGGGCCGGAGAAAATACCGCAGCATGCTGCGCTTTTTGCTCCGGCCAAAAATCCTGAACACTTGCCGCAAGGCCGGATCCGGAATTAATGCCCATTGAAAGGCATTAATCCGGATCCGGCCTTAAGCTAAACGTCGTTTCGGCGCATTACCGGATCCGACGTTTAGCTTTTTCTGAATGGTTACCATGGCTGCCAGGACGCTAAGGTCCTGTTTGCCATGGTAAAGTGTAGTGGGGAGCGGGGGAGCGGGGGAGCAGTATACTTACCGTCCGTGCGGCTCCCGGGGCGCTTCAGAGTGACGTCAGGGCGCCCCACGCGCATGGATGACGTCATCCATGCGCATGGGGCACTCTGACGTCATTCTGGAGCCGCACGGACGGTAAGTATACTGCTCCCCCGCTCCCCACTACTACTACGGCAACCAGGACTTTAATAGCGTCCTGGGTGCCATAGTAACACTGAACGCATTTTGAAGACGGATCCGTCTTCAAATGCTTTCAGTTCACTTGCGTTGTTACGGATCCGGCGGGCACCTCCGGCAAATGGAGTGCACGACGGATCCGGACAACGCAAGTGTGAAAGAGGCCTTAGATAGATGCATCTAGAGGACTTGATCTATGCTAGATGTAGTTAGATTGATTCATAGATCTAGACATACGTACAGATAGCTCTAATTAGATAGACTGACCGTTAAATCAATCAATAGATAGACCTACATTGACATCGATAGATTGATCTACATAGATATTAGATACACATTTCACATTATTTTTTTTATTTATTTACTCCCTTATATAGCACTGCGCTTTACAGACATGACCATCACTCGCTGTCCCCTGTATGGCTCACAATAGATAGATCTAGATAGATAGTTCTGAGGGGGTTTACTCCATGCAGTAAGAGCTCCCTCATGTGTCCGCTCACCATTATGTACTATTCTCATCCTACATTTTCCCATGACTAAATCTCCAATGTCAGTTTAACTTCCAGTATTTTACATTCCCATGTTAGAGGCACAGACAGTGCACTGGATTTAGCCTGTGGTTAACCACATCAACTCATGGTTCTGTTTTTGTACCACTGAATTGTGTGATGGAGCAGATGAAAGTGCCGTTCACCGGTGTGTTCGGGGTCCTGGTGTGTCATGGCCACACTGGATCAGACACATGCATATCATTGATTGATGACATTTATAGGCACTTACCTGTGTTTTCCATATATTGCAGGGGGAAAAAAGAATTCTTTCTCAGCGTGTAAAGCAAAGGCAGCAACAGCAGGAGGACTCCTGGAGATGGAAGCTTGTTAGACTCCCCAACTTCTCCATTGACAGCAACACAATCCCGAGGAGTCTACTAATGACATTGATGTGCCACTGCTAGAGACACTGTACCGTATAGACAATCACTGCCTGTAGTTTGGCACCACTGGTACCCGGGGGGCCTTCATGTTCCACAGATAGAACCCCAAGGATGAAAGGCATTGCAAGAACCATCAGGATACATTATTATCCATCACATTCACTGCAGACGTGAAGTTCCTGAAGTGACCCAGCCACAGACCAAACAGAGCGCTGATGTTGGACACAAACCATGGACAAGACAAACCTCTTTTATTTAAGAATGGAGCAAAAGGATCAATTTTGATTTCTTTTTTTTTTTTATCATTGTATTGTTTATCTCCATAAAACTTGAATGCTTTTATATATCAGATTTAGGATTGATGTATATTTTATTAGTCAGGGTATAAACTAAGCCCCCACCACCCCCGTCCTGCTAAAACAATCACACAAAAAAAGATTTTTTTTGTGGTTTTTTTTTCTGCACGAAAATATCTTATTTTTTTTCTCTTTACTTGGGGTGAATAGGCCCTGGCAGCCTTGGATGCTTCCATTGTGAGAAGGGTTATACGGAAATATAATGTATTGAAAATATATAGAGAAGAGTTGTTTTTGCGAGACAATATATGACATTGATGTCAAAGTTGTATATTGTGTAAGACAAGCAAGTGTTCTTAAATTTCATTTTTTTTAATAGGTGGAAATTAGGGGGGGCCTTTATATGGTGATTTGTGGAAAATGAATGCGTAACCTAGGAAGAAGTTTAGTAGCCCCCATTTATAATTTAGTGCAGTATACAATATCCAAGACCTTATACCTAAGTGTTCTTAAAGAGGACCCGTCGCCTAGAATGACTTGTCTTTTTTAGTAACTACTTGCATTCCCCATGTAATAACAATTCGGAAGCATCTTATATTATAAGTACCGTATATACTGTGCCATTTCTCTATTATTCCTACTAGATTTTATAATTAAATTGCCTACCTGGTATTACCAGTCAGACAATGGCAGATTGTGTAGGGACCCCCCCCCCAACTGGTAACACCCAGTTGGCAATTATTAATTAACTTCTAGTAGGAAGAATAGAGGAATGACACAGCATGGTAGAATAAGAATAGATGCTCCAGAATTGTCACTTCATGAACAGTACGTACACCCATTTACTAAACCAGACATGCCAGGAGTGGTGACAGGTCCGCTTTAAGGACAGTTATAGAAGAATAAAGCTCTGTTAGCACAAGGTTCATAGCCCCAATAATAACATAGCCGTGATAGCTTGGGCAGATAGGTTTTCAAAGAAATGGCAATGAATCCTGATAGACCTCATTGACTTATAACGTGTTATTAGCGCCATCGGAACCGCTGATGCACCAGATCCTTAGCCACTGACATTGTGTAGCCAACGTTTGGCTAAGGGACAATGAATATAACATTGGGCTCAGATGACATACCAAAGGTTGCCCGGTCCTCCTAGAAGCTCATGGCCGGCACTCAATAATGTTACTGTACATTGTCATTTGTGATGCACAGAAGGTACATATCAGGTCAGTGATCATCAATAGAATCATCTAACTGCGGGCCAAGTTCTTCGATGCCCCCCCCCCTCCATCATTGCTTCTTTTACAATCCCTTATTTTTCACAAATACCCTTGACCTCTGTCGTCTATCCCTTTGTATTATGTCCAACACATATTTAATATATAAGTCATAATGTAGGAAGACGTGCAGAGTCTTATATTTGGCCCGTTTGGAGAACCATCCCATAAGGGGTGATGCAGTTTTGTGTATTACTCCTCAAGAGCCCAGCACTTGGATTCCTGGTTACAATGTACATTGTTTTGTATTGTATTTGTATTATTTTCTTCTGCTAACCTATAGTGGGATTTAATGCCAGTTGTAAAAAACAAAAAACAAAAAAAATATATAAGATTTTTGATGTGTCCCTTTATCGATAGCAAAGTACAGGCTTTGCAGAGAGATAACTGTCAATTCATCTTTTTTTTTGGTCATTCCAATCTGAGTTAATGTGCTGAGCATATGTTTTTAAAAAAATAAAAAGCTTTGTAATAAAACAGAAAAAAATACTATATTATTTGTTGCTAAGGAAATCCCTGGTGTGGTCATTGTGTTCCTAGGGCTTACTTTACGTATTACATAAATGGCTGTAGTTCCACAATAAATCAGAAGATTGTATACTCTTTTTCGCATGTGTAAAACCGTGGTTAATAGGGCATAAACGTAGATGACCTATCATTGTTTGATTGGCAGGTTTAGACCTCCAGGACCTCTGCAGATCAGCACGATAAAGGTAGGGGTATTTAGTGACAAAGTGGCTCTGTATGGGTCATTACAATCCAGTACTGTAAGTCAGGTTGGGCAGCTGAACATCTGCTTAAAGGGGTTCTCCAAGAGCAGGAACCCCTTTTGATATGGCTAGGCAGGGTGCAGGAATCCCCAGCACTCTGGTTCCAGTACCAAGCTCCCTTCTCCTCCGCTTACGGTCCCCGCTAGTCTGGAAGTGTGACGTTTCATCATCAGCGGTGGTAGCAGTAATGTGCCATGCCTGCACACATCACCGCTCAGGCCACTGACTGGGGAGAAGAGTGGCAGTGACAGATGAAATTTTTAAAATACATACACCCTGCCTGGCCATATCAAAGGGGCTTTGCGTTCTCAGAGATCCTTTTTAAAGGCGACCTGTCAGCAGGTTCCACCAAAATTCTGGTGCACATTGTCACGTCTCATGCCCATTTTCTGACAAGCCTGCAAAGTGATGCCTCCTCGTTAGACACGGTGGAAAAAGTGTCTAAAACACTCAGTGAATGTGGTACAAGGGATGGAACCAGAGTTCTGGCTAAATTTGAGTTACGGTTCTAGCGCATCTTGATTTCTATATTTGTCCCTTATTTTTATAAAAGTTCTAAAAAATTTAATTTTAAAAAGAGATGGCCACGGGAAGTCTCCCCTTCAGCATCTCCTAGCCCGGCATCTTTGACAGGGCTCATCCTGTATGCAAATAGGGAGAGGCTTGTCAATAAAGCCAAGGTGGCCAAGGAGACGCCCGGCTCATTTTAAAACTATGGGGGTCATTTATCAAAGTGGTGTAAAGTAGAACCGGCTTAGTCTACTTTCACACTGGCGTTTTGGCTTTCCATTTGTGAGATCCGTTCAGGGCTCTCACAAGCGGTCCAAAACGGATCAGTTTTGCCCTAATGCATTCTGAATGGAAAAGGATCCGCTCAGAATGCATCAGTTTGCATCAGTTCAGTCTCCATTCCGCTTTGGAGGCGGACACCAAAATATAGCTTTCAGCGTTTTGGTGTCCGTCTGATAAAACTGAGCCAAACAGATCCGTTCTGACACACAATGTAAGACAATGGGGACAGATCCGTTTTCACTGACACAATCTGGCACAATAGAAAACTGATCCGTTCTCCATTGACTTTCAATGGTGTTCAAGACGGATCCGTCTTGGCTATGTTACAGATAATACAAACGGATCCGTTCTGAACGGATGCATGCGGTTGTATTATCTGAACGGATCTGTACAAAACACGAGTGTGGAAGTAGCCTTAGTTGCCCATAGCAACCAATCAGATTCCACCTTTCATTTTGGACAGCTCCTTTGGAAAATGAAAGGTGGAATCTGATTGGTTGCTATGGGCAACTAAGCTAGTTCTACTTTACACCAGTTTGATAAATGACCTCCTATGGTTTCCCTGAAACGCCAAACCACTATTTCTCTAATATGGCTCAGCAATAATGGTGGACCCTACTAATAACTTACCCGTCAGTACTTCCTGGTAGCCTAAATAGTGGCAAATAACCTTAGGCCTCATGCATGTGGCAGAGCATCATTTACACAGTATTTATGATGGCAGTATAGAGCTGTATCCACTCCATGCACCACCGAATGGTGCCTCAGTAGGGCTTTATATGAAGATACCTGTTTAATATGGTGTCCGAAGGATATTCCATATGAAGCTGATAATGTCTACATATGTTAAAATTGATAGCATATGTAGGTGCTGTACAAACCATTAGATGGCTATGGACGGTATATTTTGAATCCTAATAGTTTGGTACCATTTAGTTTGTAATGATTTCCAGACTTACCAGCATTCTCAGTAGAAATACACTATAGGGGGCTCAGAAGAGTGTTGTTCCGCACATCTAAAACCTTAACGGGATTCTGTCACCTCTTTTTACCCTATAGAGCTGTGGACATGCACGGCTAGATGGCTGCTAGCATGTCCGCAATATACTTGTCCCATGTCTCTGAGTGGTTTTATTGAGTGTAAAAAATTATTTTATATATATATGTAAATCAGCCTGGTAAGGAGCCCGAGGGGCTGTACTAACCGTTCTGGAGCCCAGCCACGCACCCCTGTGAAGGAGCCCAGCACCGCCTGTATCCACGAATCTCCTCCTTGCTCATAAAGTCAGATCGCAGTAATCTTGCGGTGCGCGAGCTCGCGCATGCGCAGTTCCTTCCCTGAGGCTGATGCCAGCACAGGGAAGGAACACTATGCCGGCACTGCGCATGTGCGAGCTCGCACACCGCGAGATTAAGGCGATCTGACTTTCTGAGCAAGGAGGAGATTCGTGGATAAAGGCGGTGCTAGTCTCCTTCACAGGGGGGCGTGGCTGGGCTCCAGAACGGTTAGTGCAGCCCCTTGGGCTCCTTACCAGGCTGATTTACATACATATATATATATATATATATATATAAAATCTTTTTTTACACTCCATAAAACCACTCAGAGATATGGGACAGGTATATTGCGGACATGCTAGCGGCGATCTAGCCGTGCATGTCCGCATCTCTATAGGGTAAAAAGATGTGACAGAATCCCATTAAACAGTGTACATAATCAAATCTGGTGTAGAGGAAACCTGGCTTAGTTGCCCATAGCAACCAATCTGATTGGTTCCAAAGGAACTCTGAAAAATGAAAGGTGGAACCTGGTTGGTTGCTATGGGCAACAAAGTAAGTTTTTCTCTATAACAGTTTTGATAAATCGCCCAATGTGTTCATCATGGGGGAGATTTATCAAAACTGGTGTAAAGGAAAACTGTCTTAGTTGCCCATACAAACCAATCAGATTCCATCTCCTTGAGAAAATAAAAGATGGAATCTGAGGAGCAACTAAGGCCTCTTTCACACGGGCGTCATGATTTTGGGCCGGATAAGATGCGGGTGCATCGCGGGAAAATGCATGATTTTTCTGCGCGAGTGCAAAACATTGTAATGCGTTTGGCACGCGCGTGAGAAAAATCGGCATGTTTGGTACCCAAACCCGAACTTCTTCACAGAAGTTCGGGTTCGGAGTTGTGTAGATTGTATTATTTTCCCTTATAACATGGTTAGTAACATAATAGCATTCTTAATACAGAATGCATAGTACAATAGGGCTGGAGGGGTTAAAAAATTATAATTTAACTCACATTAATCCACTTGTTCGCTCAGCCCGGCTTCTCTTCTGTCTTCATCTTTGCTGTGCAGTAGGAATAGGACCTTTGAGGACATCACTGCGCTCATCACATGGTGATGGATCATGTGACGAACAATGTGTTGAGCCCAGTGACGTCGCCACAGGCCCTTTTCCTACTGCACAGCAAAGATGAAGACAGAAGAGAAGCCGGGCTGAGCGAACAAGTGGATTAAGGTGAGTTAAAAAAAATATATATGTAACCCCTCAATCCCTATTTTACTATGCATTCTGTATTAAGAATGCTATTATTTTCCCTTATAACCATGTTATAAGGGAAAATAATAATGATCGGGCCCCCATCCCGATCATCTCCTAGCAACCATGCGTGAAAATCGCACCGCATCCGCACTTGCTTACGGATGCTTGCGATTTTCACGCAGCTCCATTCACTTCTATGGGGCCTGCGTTGCGTGAAAAACGCACAAAATAGAGCATGCTGCAATTTTCACGCAACGCACAAGTGATGCGTGAAAATCACCGCTCATGTGCACAGCCCCATAGAAATTAATGGGTCCGGATTCAGTGCGAGTGCAATGTGTTCACCTCACGCATTGCACCCGCGCGGAAATCTCGCCCGTGGCCTAAGGGTACTTTCACACTTGCGGCAGGGGATTCCGGCAGGCAATTCCATTGACAGAACTGCCTGCCCGATCTGTCAAAACGTATGCGAACTGATGGCATTTGTCAGACGGATCAGGATCCTGATCCGTATGACAAATGCATTGAAATGCCGGATCCGTCTCTCTGGTGTCATCTGGAAAAACGGAGCCGGCATTTATTTATTTTCACTTTTTTTGCGATCTGAGCATGCGCAGACCGCAATTTATCCGGAATTTTGGACGGAGATAAACTGCGGTATCATCTCCGTCCTGAAAAGGCAAAAAGACTGAACTGAAGACATCCTGAACGGAATGCTCTCCATTAAGAATGCATTAGGATATAACTGATCAGTTCTTTTCCGGTATTGAGCCCCTAGGACGGAACTCAATACCAGAAAAGAATAATGCTAGTGTGAAAGTACCCTAAGACAGTTTTCCTTTACACCAGTTTTGATAAATCTCCTCCAATGTGTGGTTGCTGGCACCTATGGAAAGAGTCTCAATCCAGAAAGTAGAAGGTCGATAAAACTCATCACCACTTTTTCCAACACAGTAAACTGATATCCTGAGTAGACAGAATAACACCTAATAATACAGGCAAGGCCCGAGACGCTGGGAAGACTAAACAACGTCATCCTTTACCGGACATCCATACAATATACTGTACAAAGGGATGAAAACCAGCCCTTGGCTGAAAAACATGATTGCCCTGTGGTCAGGAGAACTGGCAGTGGTTGCTAACTTCTTAACTGTCAAATGGTATCTACAGTGTTCTTGAAGAATGATGAATAAGAGCTGGGAAGAGGGACAGAAAACTACGAGCCACAAGATCCAAAACAAGCAGAGAACGCTGACTGGAAATGAAGTGTTTTGCTTATATTCTTGGCTTGAAAATGGCTGACCAAGTTAAAAAAATATGCCCCTCCTAAAACAAACAGCTATTTCAGGACTAAATATAGACCCTTGTCATAAATGTATGATACAGTCACATGTGCCACTTAGTGGCTGCCCAGAGCATGCAGCGGAGTGATAAATGTAATGTTAATCGGACATTTACATTATCCAGATGTATGGGATAAGCTATATGAAGAGCTGTACTCCAGCCATGACTAGGTTATTGGAGATCATGCACACAACGGAAGCTCCATACAAGCTTCGAGTTGTGTGAGGCCGTAATATTGACCAGCATATATTAGGCCCCAAACTGGAAATAGCTTCACGCTACAATCCACGCTGATCTACAACCACTTGGACCTCTTGTGTGACTCAGGGCTGTAGTAAGATAGTAAGGAAAGCAGAAGAGAGATGGAATCAGCCCTGCACCTCTTAAATAAAAAAAAGAGTGCACATGAGCTATGGGTTACTGTTTGACCCTGTTACGATGGCTGCTCCACCTAAGTTGAACTGTTATGTGACTATATCTTGTCGAGGTATTGAGGAGTATTCTAGTAATGTATATGTTATGGTTTATGCATGCTAATATACCTCCTTCCATTAAGTGTACCATTTATTACATACCTGGATTCCTACATAGGCCAAGGCTGCTTCCAGAATACGGGTTCTAGGCGTCTCCTCTTGGCACCTATGCTATGGCCTCAACCCCTCTACGATACTCTATCTAGATCCTGAGTAGTGATGAGCGAGCACCAAAGTATTCGGGTGTTCGGCCCGAACACATTGCTATATTCGTGTGCTCGGCCGAGCACCTGATTATAATGGAAGTCAATGGGAGACAACCAGGCACCCCCTGCTCGGAAGAGAAGAGGGTGTCTGGTTTAGGGCTGCAGCTAACGATTATTTGAATAATCGATTAGTGGTCGATAATTTCATCGATTAATCGGGGAAAAACAACAAAATGACAGAAAAAAGGGGTTTATATAATTTTACTTAAAAAAATATGTTCAAAGGCCATATTAAAACAAATTGTGGATGACACTAATATGGGGGATCTGTGGATGGCACTGTTATGGGGGATCTGTGGATGGCGCTGTTATGGGGGGATATGTGGATGGCACTTATGGGGGGGATCTGTGGATGACACTATTATGGGGGGATCTGTGGATGGCGCTGTTATGGGGGGGATCTGTGGATGACACTGTTATGGGGGGGATCTGTGGATGGCACTGTTATGGGGAGGGGGATCTGTGCACTGTTATGGGGAGGGGGATCTGTGGATGGCACTGTTATGGGAGGGGGATCTGTGGATGGCACTGTTATGGGGAGGGGGATCTGTGGATGACACTATATAGCATCTTATGCTATATGTGTCATCCACAGATCTCCCCCATAACAGTGTCATCCACAGATCCCCCTCCCCATAACAGTGCACAGATCCCCCTCCCCATAACAGTGCACAGATCACCCTCCACATAGCAGTGCACAGATCCCCCTCCCCATAACAGCCCCGGCCCCACCGCTCACAGCAGTAGACTATTCTGGCACTAACTTTTACTCAGCGCATCTTTATTACCTTACAATGAAGCTCCGGTAACAGGCAGAGTGGGCGGCTGCGTAATGTCACTCACTCACGTGACGCACCTGCTCCGCCCACTTTATGAATGATGCAGGCGCATCACGTGAGTGAGTGACGTTACGCGGCCACTCGCTCTGCCTGTTACTGAAGCTTCATTGTAAGGTAATAAAGATGCTCTGATTCAAAGTTCAAGGACCCACAGGCATAGTGCCTGACCACCCGCTCCCGCCAGCATAGCAACGAATCGGCCAATTATTCAATAACGGGATTCGTTGACAACGAATCCCGTTATCTAATATTATCGATAACTTTGATTAATCGTTGCAGCCCTAGTCTGGTTCATAAAAAAAGGTTAGAAATTGATGGAAACCCCATCAAAATGGTTTGGAAACAGCATTAAGAGCATAGCTGGACGCGTCTTAGACTCCTGTTATGTGCGACATACCATAGACAACCACACAAAAGCTGTATGCCAAAAGC
Source organism: Bufo bufo (assembly GCF_905171765.1). Lineage (NCBI taxonomy): Eukaryota > Metazoa > Chordata > Amphibia > Anura > Bufonidae > Bufo > Bufo bufo. The sequence goes on from NC_053390.1 coordinate 604,973,117, forward strand.
CAGGTATGTACAAGCCATCAATCTATCCATGAGACAGATGACAGGCTTAGTCAGCATACCTTACAATGGCAGCCTTGTGCACTATGAGATATTCCAAACTAGCTCTCATCTGACTGAGAACCAGTATACCTCAAAGTTATTTTGCATCTGTTGGATGGCTTGGGTGAACCTGCACACCTAGATCAATATCATTAGGGCGACAAAAAGTTTTCTGATTGTCCAAACATAATATTCAATAACCTTTCTATACAGTTTTGTCATGTAAAAACTCATTTGCATAAACATGGGCATATGGGAAAGACATGCAAATGAGCAGAATCTGCCTCGTTTTTCAGCTGTCATAAGACTATGAAAACCAATAGATAGCGCTATTGAATTATGAACAGTGCCCTCTATTGGTTTCACAGTCTTATGACAAGACAAATATTCTTGTCAGAAGACTATGAAACCAGTAGAGGGCGCTGTTCATAACTCAATAGCGCCATCTATTGGTTTCATAGTCTTCTGACAAGAATATTAGACTGAGTCTTAAGACAAGCTAATTAGTGTAGCCTTTTGCATGGGAAATTCGCAATTAGAATATTCACGATCTACACTAGGATGATATCTGACCCAGGGAAAGCTGGGTAATAACTCACGATCTACACTGAGTTATTACCCAGTGTCAGATATTATCACTGACTTACTACATAATTATTACATAATATTCGCTATATATTTGTTTTTTTAGAATATTCGTAACAAATATATAGCAATATAGCGAATATTATGTAATAATTATGTAGTAAGTCAGTGATAATATCTGACACTGGAAAAGCTGGGTAATAAATAAGTGTAGATCAAGAGTTATTACCCAGCTTTCCCAGTGTCAGACTTTATCACTGAGTTATTACCCAGGTTTCCCAGTGTCAGATATCATCCTAGTGTAGATCGCGAATATTCTAATCGCTAATTTTTATCGCAAATTTTCCATGCAAAAGGCTACACTGATAGACAGTCTTATGACAAGCTTAATATTCTTGTCAGAAGACTATGAAACCATTAGATGGCGCTATTGAGTTATGAACAGCGCCCTCTATTGGTTTCATAGTCTTCTGAAAAGAATATTAGACTTGTCATAAGAATGTGAAACCAATAGAAGGCGCTGTTCATAACTCAATAGCGCCATCTATTGGTTTTCATAGTCTTATGACAGCTGAAAAACCAGGCAGATTCTGCTCATTTGCATGTCTTTCCCATATGCCCATGTTTATGTACATGAGATTTTACATGACAAAACTGTATAGAAAGGTTATTGAATATTGTTAGGACAATCGGAAAACTTGTTGTCTCCCTAATGATATTGATCTAGGTGTGTAGGTCCACCCAAGCCATCCAACAGATGCAAAATAATTTTAAGGTTTACTGGTTTTCAGTCAGATGAGAGCTGGTTTGGAATATCTCATAGTGCACAAGGCTGCCATTGTAAGGTATGCTGGCTGTTATCTGTCTCATAGATAGATGGCTTGTATATACCTGGCTTTTGGCATATAGCCTTTGTGTGGTTGTCTATTGTATGTCATACATAATAGGAGTCTAATACAGCTATACAGCTATCCTCTAATTCAGCCAAACCATTTTGATGGGGTTTCCATCAATTTCTGTTATATAACATTGGTGGGAGATGACTGGTATAATTTACATGGGACTGGATATTATAGAGGACTGAAGGGTAAGGGGTGATGTTATTTACATGGGACTATGTGTTGGAGGGGATTTAAGTTATTTACATGGGACTGTATGTTATAGAAGACTGTAAGGAAGAGAGGTTATTTACATGGGACTGTATCATATAGAAGACTGGAGAGGACTGGTGTTATTTACATGGGACTGTATTGTATAGAAGATTGGAGGGAGAGGACAGGCATTATAATGTATGGCGGCACTACAGAGAAGATTATAACTGCAGGGGGTATGGCAGGAAGCATTATAATTATAGGGATCACTGCAGGGAACATTATAAATACTGTGGGCAGTGGTAGCGGGCATTACTACTGAGGGCTCCACAGGAGTGCCTTATAGATTGGCCTTATTTCTATTAGGGGTGTCTTATTAGTACTGAGGGCACAGTAGAGTACTATGGTGGGGGGTGGGGCTTTCACCTAGCAGTGAGCCCGGTGGCGCCTTTATAGCGCAGGCAAAGGGAGAGCATCGGAGTATGAAATGTCAGAGGGGCTGAGTGGGGGGGGGGGGGGGGGGGGGAGAAGGGAATATGTCCAGGTTCAGCTCTGAACCCGGACAACTGCTTTAACCTCTTACGGACACAGGGCGTACAGGTATGCCCGGATACTTAAGGAATCAGGGAGTACCTGTACGCCCTGTGTATTTCCGATCACCGCCGCGCGGCGGGCGGTGAACGGAACTGGGTGCCTGCTGAAATCAATCATAAGGCACACTGAGTCAATGCCCCCGTATCGGTGATCGCTGCGTATTAACCCCTTCTATGCCGCTACTGCGGCTGAGAAGGGGTTTGTGTTTGAGGGAGCCCATTGAGTCCCCGCGCTGCTGTGGCGGGGACTTGATGTCTCAGAAGGCAGCCCGATGCCGTGCAGAGGCTGCCTAATAATGCCTTGCAAGGCATCGGGAACTGCCTTCTACGGGAGCCAAGGAGATCCAACCTCAGGCTGGGTCTCCTAGGCAACCTGTTTGTGTACTACTCATTGTAGTACACGAACAGGCAATGCATTACAATACAAATGTATTGTAATGCATTGCAGAGGGGATCAGACCCCCAAAAGTGAACATCAGAAATAAAGTAAAGGAAAAAAAAAAAAGTTTTTAATAAATTTTATAAAGTAAAAAAACAAAAAAAAAACGCCCCTTTCCTCTTATTTTATAATAAAAAACAGAAAAAAAGAAAATAAAACACACATATTAGGTATCGCCCTGTCCGTAATGACTGGCTCTATAAATATATCACATGATCCACCCTGTCCGATAAATGCCATAAAAAAATTAAAATTAAAACGGTGTAAAAAAAAAGCCATTTTTGTCACCTTACATCACAAACAGTGCAACACCAAGTGATCAAAAAGGCGTATACCCCCCAAAATAGTACCAATCTAACCGTCACCTTCATCCCGCAAAAAATGACCCCCTACCTAAGCCAATCGCCCAAAAAATAAAAAAACTATGGCTCCGAATATGGAGACACTAAAACATCATTTTTTTTGGTTTAAAAAATGCTAGTATTGTGTAAAACTTAAGTAAATAAAAAGTATACATATTAGGTATTGCCACGTCTGTAAGAACCTGTTCTATAAAAATATCACATGACCTAACCCCTTCAGGTGAATACTGTAAAAAAATAAAAATAAAAACGGTGTAAAAAAAGCTATCGCAAAAAGTGTAATAGCAAGCAATCAAAAAGTCATACGCACCCCAAAATAGTGCCAATTAAACAGTCATCTCATCCCGCAAAAAAATGAGCCCCTAAACAAGACAGTCGCCCAAAAAATAAATAAAACTATGGCTTTCAGAATGTGGAGACACTAAAGAATAATTTTTTTTTTTAATGCTTTGTTATGTAAAACTGAAACAAATAACCAAAGAAAGTAGTCATATTTGCTATTGTCGCATCCGTGACAACCTGCTCTATAAAAATACCACATAATCTAACCTGCCAGATGAATGTTGTAAATAAAAAAGGTTTGGAGTTTCTACTCTAGGGGTGCATCAGGGGGTCTTCAAATGGGACATGGCAGCCTAAAATTATCCCAGTGAAATCTGCTGTCCAAAAACCATATGGCATTTCTTTCCTTCTGCGCAATATCGTGTGCCCGTACAGCAGTTTACGACCACATATGGGGTGTTTCTGTAAACTACAGATTCAGGGCCATAAATATTGAGTTTGTTTGACTGTTAACCCTTGCTTTGTAACTGGAAAAAATGGATTCAAATGGAAAATCTGCCCAAAAAGTAAAATTTTGAAATTTTATCTCTATTTTCCATTAATTCTTGTGGAACACCTAAAGGGTTAACAAAGTTTGTAAAATCTGTTTTGAACACCTTGAGGGGTGTACTTTCTAAAATGGGGTCATTTTTGGGTGGTTTCTATTAAGTAAGCCTAACAAAGTGACTTCAGACCTGAACTGGTCCTTAAAAAGTGGGTTTTGGAAAGTTTCTGAAAAATTTCAAGATTTTCTTCTGAACTTCTAAGCCTTCTAACGTCCCCAAAAAAAAAAAATGGCATTCACAAAATGATCCAAACATGAAGTAGACATATGGGGAATGTAAAGTAATAACTATTTTTGGAGGTATTACTATCTATTATAAAAGTAGAGAAATTGAAATTTGGAAATTTGCTAATTTTTAAAATTTTGGGGTAAATTTGGAATTTTTTTATAAAAAAAATAAATTTTACTCAATTTTTCCACTGTCATAAAGTACAATATAGGATGATAAAACAATGTCAGAATGGCTTGTATAAGTAAAAGCGTTTTAAAGTTATCACCACATAAAGTGACACTAGGGATGAGCGAACCCGAACTGTATAGTTCGGGTTCGTACCGAATTTTGGGGTGTCCGTGACATGGACCCGAACATTTTCGTAAAAGTCCGGGTTCGGTGTTCGGCGCTTTCTTGGCGCTTTTTGAAAGGCTGCAAAGCAGCCAATCAACAAGCGTCATACTACTTGCCCCAAGAGGCCATCACAGCCATGCCTACTATTGGCATGGCTGTGATTGGCCAGTGCAGCATGTGACCCAGCCTCTATATAAGCTTGGGTCGCGTAGCGCTGCACGTCACTCTGCTGTTACAAGTGTAGGGAGAGGTTGCAGCTGCGACGTTAGGGCGAGATTAGGCAGTGATTAACTCCTCCAAAACACTTAAGACAGTGATCGATCTACAGCTGTGGATCATTGAACTGCTGCTATTCAATTGCTCACTGTTTTTAGGCTGCCCAGAGTGTTTTTCAGTCACTTTTTTCTGGGGTGATCGGCGGCCATTTTGTGGCTTGTGGTGCGCCAGCACAAGCTGCCACCAAGTCCATTTAACCATCAATAGTGTGGTTATTTTTTGGCTATATCCTACATCAGGGGCAAGCTGCCACCAAGTCCATTTAACCATCAATAGTGTGGTTATTTTTTGGCTATAGCCTACATCAGGGGCTTGGCTGTGCTTGCTATTTTATTGAGGGGTGAAATACAATTGCCAAAATAGCAGTACCCTAAATCTGGTGTTTCAGCTGTGGCCAGACAATTGTAATACTGTCTGCTGTCTGGCAAAGGATATATTTTTGTTCTGGGTTGAAATACAATTCCCAACCTAGCAATTTCCTAAATTAGTGGTTTCTGCTGTATCAGGGCTACTTTAAATCTATTCATTAAAAGGGTATATTAGATTCAAGGTGCTGATAGGGTCATTCTCAATAACTTCACACACACGCTACTGTGCATATCCAAGTCTAATTCTGTCCGTAAATGTATACCTGTCACCCAGCGCCAAAATAATAGGCCTCAAATTTATATTCAGCTAAATCTGTGGTTATTGCTGTAGCTGGTCAAGTTATATTGTGTCCGTCAAAGCACAGTTTTTGTTCTGGGTTGAAATACAATTCCCAACCTAGCAATTTCCTAAATTAGTGGTTTCTGCTGTATTAGGCCTACTTTAAATCTATCCCTAAAAGGGTATATTAGATTCAAGGTGCTGATAGGGTCATTCTCAATAACTTCACACACACGCTACTGTGCATATCCAAGTCTAATTCTGTCCGTAAACGTATACCTGTCACCCAGCGCCTAAATAATAGGCCTCAAATTTATATTCAGCTAAATCTGTGGTTATTGCTGTAGCTGGTCAAGTAATATTGTGTCCGTCAAAGCACAGTTTTTGTTCTGGGTTGAAATACAATTCCCAACCTAGCAATTTCCTAAATTAGTGTTTTCTGCTGTATCAGGCCTACTTTAAATCTATCCATAAAAGGGTATATTAGATTCAAGGTGCTGATAGGGTCATTCTCAATAACTTCACACACACGCTACTGTGCATATCCAAGTCTAATTCTGTCCGTAAACGTAAACCTGTCACCCAGCGCCTAAATAATAGACCTCAAATTTATATTCAGCTAAATCTGTGGTTATTGCTGTAGCTGGTCAAGTTATATTGTGTCCGTCAAAGCACAGTTTTTGTTCTGGGTTGAAATACAATTCCCAACCTAGCAATTTCCTAAATTAGTGGTTTCTGCTGTATCAGGCCTACTTCAAATCTATCCGTAAAAGGGTATATTAGATTCAAGGTGCTGATAGGGTCATTCTCAATAACTTCACACACACGCTACTGTGCATATCCAAGTGTAATTCTGTCCGTAAACGTATACCTGTCACCCAGCGCCTAAATAATAGGCCTCAAATTTATATTCAGCTAAATCCCTTCTAAATCCCTTGCCTGGCGCATGTGCTGAATTTGGTGGTGCAGAAGTTCATTCACAACTACCCCGACATGTCAGAGCTGCTGCATAAAGTGCGGGCCGTCTGTTCGCGCTTCCGGCGTTCACATCCTGCCGCTGCTCGCCTGTCTGTGCTACAGCGTAACTTCGGCCTTCCCGCTCACCGCCTCATATGCGACGTGCCCACCAGGTGGAACTCCACCTTGCACATGCTGGACAGACTGTGCGAGCAGCAGCAGGCCATAGTGGAGTTTCAGCTGCAGCACGCACGGGTCAGTCGCACTGCGGAACAGCACCACTTCACCACCAATGACTGGGCCTCCATGCGAGACCTGTGTGCCCTGTTGCGCTGTTTCGAGTACTCCACCAACATGGCCAGTGGCGATGACGCCGTTATCAGCGTTACAATACCACTTCTATGTCTTCTTGAGAAAACACTTAGGGCGATGATGGAAGAGGAGGTGGCCCAGGAGGAGGAGGAGGAGGAGGAAGAGGGGTCATTTTTAGCACTTTCAGGCCAGTCTCTTCGAAGTGACTCAGAGGGAGGTTTTTTGCAACAGCAGAGGTCAGGTACAAATGTGGCCAGACAGGGCCCACTACTGGAGGACGAGGATGAAGCATGTTCACAGCGGGGTGGCACCCAACGCAGCTCGGGCCCATCACTGGTGCGTGGCTGGGGGGAAACGCAGGACGATGACGATACGCCTCCCACAGAGGACAGCTTGTCCTTACCTCTGGGCAGCCTGGCACACATGAGCGACTTGCCCACATTTTAATGTGTGCGGACTACTGGGTTGCCACCCTGCTGGATCCATGGTACAAAGACAATGTGCCCACCTTACTTCCTGTACTGGAGCGTGATAGGAAGATGCACGAGTACAAGCGCACATTGGTAGACGCGCTACTGAGAGCATTCCCAAATGTCACAGGAGAACAAGTGGAAGCCCAAGGCGAAGGCAGAGGAGGAGCAAGAGGTCGCCAACGCAGCTGTGTCACGGCCAGCTCCTCTGAGGGCAGGGTTAGCATGGCATCGATGTGGAAAAGTTTTGTCACCACGCCACAGCTAACTGCACCACCACCTGATACGGAACGTGTTAGCAGGAGGCAACATTTCACTAACATGGTGGAACAGTACCTGTGCACACCCCTCCACGTACTGACTGATGGTTCGGCCCCATTCAACTTCTGGGTCTCCAAATTGTCCACGTGGCCAGAGCTAGCCTTTTATGCCTTGGAGGTGCTGGCCTGCCCGGCGGCCAGCGTTTTGTCTGAACGTGTATTCAGCACGGCAGGGGGCGTCATTACAGACAAACGCAGCCGCCTGTCTACAGCCAATGTGGACAAGCTGACGTTCATAAAAATGAACCAGGCATGGATCCCACAGGACCTGTCCATCCCTTGTGCAGATTAGACATTGACTACCTCCCCTTAACCATATATTATTGTACTCCAGGGCACTTCCTCATTCAATCCTATTTTTATTTTACCATTATATTGCGGGGCAACCCAAAGTTGAATGAACCTCTCCTCTGTCTGGGTGCCGGGGCCTAAAAATATCTGACAGTGGCCTGTTCCAGTGGTGGGTGACATGAAGCCTGATTCTCTGCTATGACATGAAGCCTGATTCTCTGCTGAGTCGCTGACATGAAGCCTGAATCTCTGTTATGGGACCTCTCTCCTCTGTCTGGGTGCCGGGGCCTAAATTATATGACAATGGACTGTTCCAGTGGTGGGTGACGTGAAGCATGATTCTCTGCTATGACATGAAGACTGATTCTCTGCTGACATGAAGACTGATTCTCTGCTATGGGACCTCTCTCCTCTGCCTGGGTGCCGGGGCCTAAATTATATGACAATGGACTGTTCCAATGTTGGGTGATGTGAAGCATGATTCTCTGCTATGACATGAAGACTGATTCTCTGCTATGGGACCTCTCTCCTCTGCCTGGGTCTAAATATCTGACAATGGACTGTTCCAGTGGTGGGTGACGTGAAGCATGATTCTCTGCTATGACATGAAGCCAGATTCTATGTTATGGGACCTCTCTCCTCTGTCTGGGTGCCGGGGCCTAAATTATATGACAATGGACTGTTCCAATGTTGGGTGACGTGAAGCATGATTCTCTGCTATGACATGAAGACTGATTCTCTGCTGGCATGAAGCCTGAATCTCTGTTATGGGACCTCTCTCCTCTGCCTGGGTGCCGGGGCCTAAATATCTGACAATGGACTGTTACAGTGGTGGGTGACGTAAAGCCTGATTCTCTGCTATGACATGAAGACTGATTCTCTGCTGACATGAAGCCAGATTCTCTGCTATGGGACCTCTCTCCTCTGCCTGGGTCTAAATATCTGACAATGGACTGTTCCAGTGGTGGGTTACGTGAAGCCTGATTCTCTGCTATGTCATGAAGATTGATTCTCTGCTGACATGAAGCCAGATTCTCTGCCATGAGACCTCTCTCCAATTGATATTGGTTAATTTTTATTTATTTTATTTTTATTTTAATTCATTTCCCTATCCACATTTGTTTGCAGGGGATTTAACTACATTTTGCTGCCTTTTGCAGCCCTCTAGCCCTTTCCTGGGCTGTTTTACAGCCTTTTTAGTGCCGAAAAGTTTGGGTCCCCATTGACTTCAATGGGGTTCGGGACGAAGTTCGGATCCCGAACCCGAACATTTTGCATGTATATTTTTATGTCCATATGTGTGGTTTGGGGGGGGGGCAGGTACATTCCTTGCACAGGGACCCTCTGCTGTCTGTGCACACTATACATGCAGGGTCTGCTTTCCTGAATATACAGTCGTGGCCAAAAGTTTTGAGAATGACACAAATATTAGTTTTCACAACGTTTGCTGTTAAACTGCTTTTAGATCTTTGTTTCAGTTGTTTCTTTGAAGTAGTGAAATATAATTAGTGGGTTTTTGTTTGTCCACCCGCCTCTTGAGGATTAACCACAAGTTCTCAATGGGATTAAGATCTGGGGAGTTTCCAGGCCATGGACCCAAAATGTCAACGTTTTGGTCCCCGAGCCACTTAGTTATCACTTTTGCCTTATGGCACGGTGCTCCATCGTGCTGGAAAATGCATTGTTCCTTACCAAACTGTTGTTGGATTGTAGGAAGAAGTTGCTGCTGGAGGGTGTTTTGGTACCAATCTTTATTCATGGCTGTGTTTTTGGGCAAAATTGTGAGTGAGCCCACTCCCTTGGATGAGAAGCAACCCCACACATAAATGGTCTCAGGATGCTTTACTGTTGGCATGACACAAGACTGATGGTAGCGCTCACCTTTTCTTCTCCGGACAAGCCTTTTTCCAGATGCCCCAAACAATCGGAAAGAGGCTTCATTGGAGAATATGACTTTGCCCTAGTCCTCAGCAGTCCATTCACCATACTTTCTGCAGAAGATCAATCTGTCCCTGATAGGTTTTTTTTGGAGAGAAGTGGCTTCTTTGCTGCCCTTCTTGACACCAGGCCATCTTCCAAAAGTCTTCGCCTCACTGTGCGTGCAGATGTGCTCACACCTGCCTGCTGCCATTCCTGAGCAATCTCTGCACTGGTGGCACTCCGATCCCGCAGCTGAATCCTCTTTAGGAGACGATCCTGGCGCTTGCTGGACTTTCTTGGATGCCCTGAAGCCTTCTTAACCACCTCAGCCCCCATAGCTTAAACACCCTTAAAGACCAGGCCACTTTTTACACTTCTGACCTACCCTACTTTCACCGTTTATTGCTCGGTCATGCAACTTACCACCCAAATGAATTTTACCTCATTTTCTTCTCACTAATAGAGCTTTCATTTGGTGGTATTTCATTGCTGCTGACATTTTTACTTTTTTTTGTTATTAATCGAAATTTAACGATTTTTTTGCAAAAAAATGACATTTTTCACTTTCAGTTGTAAAATTTTGCAAAAAAAACGACATCCATAAATAAATTTTGCTCTAAATTTATTGTTCTACATGTCTTTGATTAAAAAAAAAATGTTTGGGTAAAAGTTATAGCATTTACAAACTATGGTACAAAAATGTGAATTTCCGCTTTTTGAAGCAGCTCTGACTTTCTGAGCACCTGTCATGGTTCCTGAGGTTCTACAATGCCCAGACAGTACAAACACCCCACAAATGACCCCATTTCGGAAAGTAGACACCCTAAGGTATTCGCTGATGGGCATAGTGAGTTAAAAAAACTTTTTATTTTTTGTCACAAGTTAGTGGAAAATGATGATTTTTTTATTTTTTCTTACAAAGTCTCATATTCCACTAACTTGTGACAAAAAATTAAAACTTCTATGAACTCACTATGCCCATCAGCGAATACCTTGGGGTGTCTTCTTTCCAAAATGGGGTCACTTGTGGGGGAGTTATACTGCCCTGGCATTCTAGGGGCCCAAATGTGTGGTAAGGAGTTTGAAATCAAATTCTGTAAAAAATGGCCGGTGAAATCCGAAAGGTGCTCTTTGGAATGAGGGCCCCTTTGCCCACCTAAGCTGCAAAAAAGTGTCACACATGTGGTATCTCCGTATTCAGGAGAAGTTGAAGAATGTGTTTTGGGGTGTCATTTTACATATACCCATGCTGGGTGAGAGAAATATCTTGGCAAAAGACAACTTTTCCCATTTTATTATACAAAGTTGGCATTTGACAAATATATTTTTCTCACCCAGCATGGGTATATGTAAAATGACACCCCAAAACACATTCCCCAACTTCTCCTGAGTACGGCGATACCACATGTGTGACACTTTTTTGCAGCCTAGATGCGCAAAGGTGCCCAAATTCCTTTTAGGAGGGCATTTTTAGACATTTGGATACCAGACTTCTTCTCACGCTTTGGGGCCCCTAAAATGCCAGGGCAGTATAAATACCCCACATGTGACCCCATTTTGGAAAGAAGACACCCCAAGGTATTTAATGAGGGGCATGGCGAGTTCATAGAAAAAAAAATTTTTTGGCACAAGTTAGCGGAAATAGATTTTTTTCTCACAAAGTCTCCCTTTCCGCTAACTTGGGCCAAAAATTTCAATCTTTCATGGACTCAATATGCCCCTCAGCGAATACCTTGGGGTGTCTTCTTTCCAAAATGGTGTTATTTGTGGGGTGTTTGTACTGCCCTGGCATTTGTGGGTCTCCGCAATCAGTACATGTATGCCCAGCATTAGGAGTTTCTGCTATTCTCCTTATATTGAGCATACGGGTAATGAGATTTTTTTTTTCCGTTCATCCTCTGGGCTGAAAGAAAAAAATGAACAGCACAGATTTCTTCATTCGCATCGATCAATGTGGATGAAAAAATCTCTGCCAAAAAAAAAAGGAGGGGAAAGGCGTCTGCCAGGACATAGGAGCTCCGCCCAACATCCATACCCACTTAGCTCGTATGCCCTGGCAAACCAGATTTCTCCATTCACATCAATCGATGTGGATGAATAAATCATTGCCGGGATTTTATTTATTTTTTTATATACAAAGTGTTTGCCAAAGCATAGGAACACCGCCACCTCCTCAGCTCATATGCCTCGGCAAACGTACAGTGGGGGAAATAATTATTTGACCCCTCACTGATTTTGTAAGTTTGTCCAATGACAAAGAAATGAAAAGTCTCAGAACAGTATCATTTCAATGGTAGGTTTATTGTAACAGTGGCAGATAGCACATCAAAAGGAAAATCGAAAAAAAAACTTTAAATAAAAGATAGCAACTGATTTGCATTTCATTGAGTGAAATAAGTATTTGAACCCCTACCAACCATTAAGAGTTCTGGCTCCCACAGAGTGGTTAGACACTTCTACTCAATTAGTCACCCTCATTAAGGACACCTGTCTTAACTAGTCACCTGTATAAAAGACACCTGTCCACAGAATCAATCAATCAAGCAGACTCCAAACTCTCCAACATGGGAAAGACCAAAGAGCTGTCCAAGGATGTCAGAGACAAAATTGTAGACCTGCACAAGGCTGGAATGGGCTACAAAACCATTAGCAAGAAGCTGGGAGAGAAGGTGACAACTGTTGGTGCGATTGTTCGAAAATGGAAGGAGCACAAAATGACCATCAATCGACCTCGCTCTGGGGCTCCACGCAAGATCTCACCTCGTGGGGTGTCAATGGTTCTGAGAAAGGTGAAAAAGCATCCTAGAACTACACGGGAGGAGTTAGTTAATGACCTCAAATTAGCAGGGACCACAGTCACCAAGAAAACCATTGGAAACACATTACACCGCAATGGATTAAAATCCTGCAGGGCTCGCAAGGTCCCCCTGCTCAGGAAGGCACATGTGCAGGCCCGTCTGAAGTTTGCCAATGAACACCTGAATGATTCAGAGAGTGACTGGGAGAAGGTGCTGTGGTCTGATGAGACCAAAATAGAGCTCTTTGGCATTAACTCAACTCGCTGTGTTTGGAGAAAGAAAAATGCTGCCTATGACCCCCAAAACACCGTCCCCACCGTCAAGCATGGGGGTGGAAACATTTTGCTTTGGGGGTGTTTTTCTGCTAAGGGCACAGGACAACTTATTCGCATAAACGGGAAAATGGACGGAGCCATGTATCGTGAAATCCTGAGCGACAACCTCCTTCCCTCTGCCAGGAAACTGAAAATGGGTCGTGGATGGGTGTTCCAGCACGACAATGACCCAAAACATACAGCAAAGGCAACAAAGGAGTGGCTCAAGAAGAAGCACATTAAGGTCATGGAGTGGCCTAGTCAGTCTCCGGACCTTAATCCAATCGAAAACCTATGGAGGGAGCTCAAGCTCAGAGTTACACAGAGACAGCCTCGAAACCTTAGGGATTTAGAGATGATCTGCAAAGAGGAGTGGACCAACATTCCTCCTAAAATGTGCGCAAACTTGGTCATCAATTACAAGAAACGTTTGACCTCTCTGCTTGCAAACAAGGGTTTTTCCACCAAGTATTAAGTCTTTTTTTGTTAGAGGGTTCAAATACTTATTTCACTCAATGAAATGCAAATCAGTTGCTATCTTTTATTTAAAGTTATTTTTTCGATTTTCCTTTTGATGTGCTATCTGCCACTGTTACAATAAACCTACCATTGAAATGATACTGTTCTGAGACTTTTCATTTCTTTGTCATTGGACAAACTTACAAAATCAGTGAGGGGTCAAATAATTATTTCCCCCACTGTATCTTTTACTGCAGAGGAGAAATCTCGTCTTGCAGCGCCGCATACATCGACTTGCGTGTAATCTGACAGCAGCACAATGCTTCTGTCAGAATGCACATCAGTGCTGCAGCTAGTCGATCGGTTGGTCCACCTGGAAGGTAAAAAAAAAAAAAAAAAACAGGCCGCAACACAATAATTTTATTAACTTTGGAAGAGAACATATAAACTTTAACTTTTTGAACTGAACATTAACCTTTTTGCTTACTGGTGTTTTTTTTTTTTTTTTTACCTTTATAGAACAAACCTCTCCTTCCCCATGGGTCAATGTGCAAAGCGCAAATCGCCCAAAGATGTGGCGAAGTGCGTTATGCACTTTGTCCCATGTGAAAGGAGACGTTTGCAGCAGCTGTGAGTGAATGGGCCCTAATAGCCCTGTGTGCCTGTCCTGGTGAGATGTGATCCCTATGCTAGGTGTACCTGTGTGTGGTACTTCCGGAAACACTCTCCTAAGCATAGGGCAGGGTGGTCAGGACAGAAATAGCAGGTGTCACGCCTTATTCCACTCCTGCTACAGACACAACATCTTTTTCGGGGTGACGGTTGGGTTGAGGTACCAGCAACGACATTGGGGAAATGTCGCTCGTGTAGACGGCTAACTACACTGGTGGATGGGGCCACGGAACCTTCTGGATACAGGAGGTTCTCGATGATCTCTTCCTGGAATTTGAGCAAGGATCGTGTTCTCCCAGCCTTACTGTAGAGAACAAAACTATTATACAGAGCCAATTGAATCAAATATACAGACACCTTCTTATACCAGCGTCTGGTTCTGCGGGAAACTAAATACGGAGACAACATCTGGTCATTGAAGTCCACCCCTCCCATGAGCAAATTATAGTCGTGGACTGAGAGGGGCTTTTCAATGACACGGGTTGCTCGCTCAATTTGGATTGTCGTGTCTGCGTGAATGGAGGAGAGCATGTAAACGTCACGCTTGTCTCTCCATTTCACCGCGAGCAGTTCTTCGTTACACATGGCAGCCCTCTCCCCCTTGCAAGACGGGTGGTAACGAGCCGTTGGGGGAAGCCCCGGCGACTAGGTCGCACGGTGCCACAGGCGCAAATCCGTTCTAGAAACAAATGCTTAAAGAGGGCCACACTTGTGTAGAAATTGTCCACATAAAGATGGTACCCCTTGCCGAATAAGGGTGACACCAAGTCCCAGACTGTCTTCCCACTGCTCCCCAGGTAGTCAGGGCAACCGACCGGCTCCAGGGTCTGATCTTTACCCTCATAGACACGAAATTTGTGGGTATAGCCTGTGGCCCTTTCACAGAGCTTATACAATTTGACCCCATACCGGGCACGCTTGCTTGGGATGTATTGTTTGAAGCCAAGGCACCCGGTAAAATGTATTAGGGACTCGTCTATGCAGATGTTTTGCTCTGGGGTATACAAATCTGCAAATTTCTGGTTGAAATGGTCTATGAGGGGGCCGAATTTTGTGGAGCCGGTCAAAAGCTGGGTGGCCTCTGGGACGGGAGGTGGTGTTGTCGCTAAAATGCAGGAAACGCAGGATGGTCTCAAAATGTGTCCTGGACATAGCAGCAGAGAACATGGGCATGTGATGAATTGGGTTCGTGGACCAATATGACCGCAATTCATGCTTTTTAGTTAGACCCATGTTGAGGAGAAGGCCCAGAAAATCTTTTATTTCTGAAACTTGGACTGGTTTCCACCGGAAAGGCTGGGCATAAAAGCTTCCCAGGTTGGCGGTTATAAATTGTGTGGCATACCGATTTGTTTCTGCAACAACTAAGTCTAAGAGCTCCGCAGTCAAGAACAGCTCAAAAAATCCCAGGGCCGAACCGATCTGAGCCGTCTCAACCCAAACTCCAGACTGGGCGGTGAAAGGGGGAACTAATGGTGCGGCTGAAGTTGGTGACTGCCAATCAGGGTTTGCCAGCACCTCAGGGATTCTAGGGGCTCTACGGGCCTGTCTGTGCGGTGGCTGCGACGGGGTAACTACTGCACGTGCTACCGTACCAGCTTCAACTGCACTTCTGGTGCTCGCTACATCACCATGTTGTACGGCAGTGCTGGTACTAGGTCCAGGAAGGGCTGCGCTGCTGGTGTATGCCTCACCACGTGATCCGGCAGCGCCAGCCCCACTCTGCTGCTCTTGAAGCGGATCCTGCGCAACCTGTGGTCTAGCGACACGGGGCCGGGTATGCCTGGTGCTATCAGGGACCTCAGCCTCCTCGTCCGAACTTTGGGTCAGAGAGCCACTGCTTTCTACAGGTTCATATTCTGACCAGCTAGATTTGTCAGATGAGGGTTCCCACTCCTCATCCGACTGGGTCAGAATCCTGTAGGCCTCTTCAGAAGAATACCCCCTGTTTGACATTTGGACTACTAAATTTAGGGGTATTCCCTGAGACTACCCAAGAAAAAAAGCAAGCCTGTCTTACAAAGGGGAGGCTAGCGAAGTACCGGAGGCCGCTGCGGTTGATAAAAAATATCAAAACTGATTTTTTTTATCGCCGCAGCGCGTGTAAAGTGAATGTGCAGTGATCAAAAAATATATATTTTTTGTCACTGGGGCGGGCGTGGGTGAACGCACGTGTGGGCGACCGATCAGGCCTGATCGGGCAAACACTGCGTTTTGGGTGGAGGGCGAGCTAAGGTGACACTAATACAATTATAGATCTGACCGTGATCAGTTTTGATCACTTACAGATACTATAAAAGTACAAATGCTGATTAGCGATACGCTAAACAGCGAATAAGTGACTGCGGTGCGATGGGCGCTAACTGATCCCTAAACTACCTAACCAAGGGGCCTAAACTATCCCTAAAACCTAACAGTCAATACCAGTGAAAAAAAAAAAGTGACAGTTTACACTGATCACTTTTTTCCTTTCACTAGTGATTGACAGGGGCGATCAAAGGGTTAATTGGGGTGCAGGGGGTGATCTGGGGCTAAAGTGTACTGTTGGTGCTACTCACAGTTCAGTCTGCTCCTCTGCTGGATCCAACCGACGAAAAGGACCAGCAGAGGAGCAGACAAGCCATATAACAGATCATATTTACTAATATGATCTGTTATACGGCTTGTGATTCGTTTTTTTGAAAATCGACAGCCTGCCAGCCAATGATCGTTGCTGGCAGGCTCGTGACGAACTTGTACTTTAACTTTTGCCGGCCCGCGATGCGCATGCGCGGGCCGGCTCTGACCGAAATCTCGCGTCTCGCGAGATGACGCACGGATACGTCCAGGAGGAATGAATCAACCACCTTCCGGACGCATCCGTGCGTTAGGCGGTCCGGAGGTGGTTAACAAGAATTGAACCTCTTTCCTTGAAGTTCTTGATGATCCTATAAATTGTTGATTGAGGTGCAATCTTAGTAGCCACAATATCCTTGCCTGTGAAGCCATTTTTATGCAACGCAATGATGGCTGCATGTGTTTCTTTGCAGGTCACCATGGTTAACAATGGAAGAACAATGATTTCAAGCATCACCCTCCTTTTAACATATCAAGTCTGCCATTTTAACCCAATCAGCCTGACATAATGATCTCCAGCCTTGTGCTCGTCAACATTCTCACCTGAGTTAACAAGACGATTACTGAAATGATCTCAGCAGGTCCTTTAATGACAGCAATGAAATGCAGTGGAAAGGTTTTTTTGGGATTAAGTTTTCATGGCAAAGAAGGACTATGGAATTCATCTGATCACTCTTCATAACATTCTGGAGTATATGCAAATTGCTATTATAAAAACTTAAAGCAGCAACTTTTCCCATTTCCAATATTTATGTAATTCTCAAAACTTTTGGCCACGACTGTAGATGACCGTACGGCATAGGTAGGTTTAGAGTAGGACCTGCCTGAGACCACCGTGGCGTGGGTAGGTGGGCACAGATGTGTTTTGATTAAAATATATTGGCTGAGAGTCTCTGATTTTATCATTAGAGTGAGTCCATATATTGTGTTTGCATCTATTGTTTTAGTGCATTATTTTCAGTGATTTTATAAATGTAGCCATGCACATCCGCATATTTACTACCATATTGTGCGGGATGTTTTGTATCTTTTTTCGGAGACAGTGGCATAACTTTAATGGAGGCAGACCCCATGACTGCTGTGGTGCCTGGGGAGGAGGTACCCGGCGCTAAACTTTTTCTGTTCCCAATGTGAAAACATTTTCATGCAGCTTCCACTAGGGGGAGCCCAGTGCAAATAGATGATTACAGCTTCCACTGCAGAGAATGGTAACTATAAATTCTTACACACTGAGCTCCCACTAGTGGTAGCTGCAGCCAGCCAGCTTTATAATATGTGAAGTGAAGCAGACAGACAATCTGTTAGTGTATTTATGCCAGCTGTCTGGTGTAAATACATTGAGAAATACAGTGTTCGGGACGAGTGCCATATGTTTGAAGCAACAGTTCCACTTTTTCCAACACAGAAGTCAGATAAAGTGGGCAAGGTTGAGGGTGACTTTTTTTATTACATTTTTTTTATTTATTAAAATTTCTTCTACTTAATGAAAAAGATTGTAACTTTGTCAGAAATCCAGGGCATGGCGCTTTGTGTTTCCTGGGAGTGACTAAATGGCAGGTTGGTAAGTCTTGCAATTGGGCATTCTGAGATCTGTGTACTCCCCTGGGTGGGAAGATTACGTTTATGTACATGCTTTTTTACTTTGACAATGAATGTTGGGACAAACCCTTTTAAGGTTGAGTTCATGAAGAATTTGATCATTGTATAACTTGCCAACATGTTTGCATACTCAAGGAAAACCACAGAAACATAAGGAGGCTATAGAAACTCCTAGCAGATGCCCTTAGTGCTGGAGTGAAGGACACAAGACTAACCACCCCTCTTTGCTCTATACTTAGCATTACAATAAATTCACTCTGGTTACTTAGTGTATGGCAACAAGCGTTATATACAGTATGTGTGCATATGATTGCGGATTGGCAAACAGCTGTAGCTTCGGTTATAGAACAGATTACTGCAGTGTAAGTTATATGAAACCTCACAGCCTCTTTTCAAAGGCATTGAGGTATTTTATTGTTTAATCTGTTTTTAATTTTGACACATATCCGTTTCCCATTTGGCGTCCTCCTGAGTAAACCAGAACCATCTGACCATCTGTTGCCTCAAACACAGGGTGGTGTATGCATATGCAACATTTACAGGCTCATCTCCCTGTGCAGGCGGTTATACTTATAGTAATGCTTCTGCTAATGGCCTTCATATTGTTATCATTATATCCAAGGAAAGAAGGGGGTCTAATTCAAACAATCACTATGTCTACTGGAAGGCACAGTTCTGGTTCATACTACAATCCAAATAGGAGTTTACTTTGAAAGGTTTAGAAAAATAACAAGTCTTTATTGGCTGTAAAACTGCAGGAAACCCCAGAAACTTCGGAGTCATTAACAGGGGTTTTCCGGTCCTTTTATATTGATGGCCTATCTTCAGGATAGTTCATCAATATTTGATTAGCAAGGGTCTGATACGCCGCACTCCTGCCGATCAGCTGTTCCAAAGTAGCTCTGGTGCCAGCAGTAGGTTCCAAAAATACACACCTTTGGCCATTGTGTAGAGGTTACTGCAGTACTGCTCCCACTGAAGTGAGTGGGTGCCGCGCTACAGTACAAGTGTTGGATCCATCTGCCCAGTTTTTGATGGCCTATAGGCCATTCATATAAAGAGTCAAAAGTAATAAATATGGAAAGCTGTAATTTTGGATTTTGTTTTTATCATAGTAAAAGTAAAATTAGGGCTACAGGGATAATACTGTGTGGTGGGGTAGGGTACTTATAGGGGAAACTTAAGGGCACCATAATGTGTGGGAAGGTACATAGGAGGCATCATACTGTGGTAAGCACTTAAGAGGAGTCAGATCAGATATTGATGGCCTATCCAGCAAAAATACACCCCTACTTCTGTATCAAGGCAGAAATAGACAGATTTATCATTCAGACGTCAGGGGGACAAACATGCCTTCCAACTATCCCATGTCCGGCGGGTGAGTCACAAAGTTCAGCTGATGTCCTGCTGCTTTCATTCTGATTTCAACGGACTTGTAGTGTCAAGACTGATGGCCCTTTGAGTTCTTAAGCAAATGGACTGTTAGGTGTGTGGAAGGAGTAAAGTGGTTTTGCAACATTAGCCATTGGAAGAACTACCCAAAAACATCAATGGGGACTTGATGACCAGAGCTGTGAGGTAATCTCAGTGGTTGGGGGCCATTGTGGTGGAGACAGGTTCCCTTTAAATAACACCCCATGCATTAATCAATAGTTGGTATATCAAGGGGAGAAAAACAGAACTGGAGCACACATCCACAATGCTATACTTAGATCTAATTAAATTCGCTTCTCAGCGCAATATAAAAGTGTACAGCCCCCATACTACATGCTGTACAAGAGGCATTAGTGTACATTTTGATCATAAGGCATAAGCCCACTCACCCCACCAAGGTAGCCTCTTTGAGTGGGACCTACTCTGAAAAAAAGGCGCAGCACACTGTGGTGACAAAGCGGCACTGCCCTAGTAGGCGGCAGGACCCAGGAGTCAAACATCAACCCTGCTGTCCGACAATGCCTCTTGTACAGCATGCAGTATAGGGGGCTGTGCACTCTAATATTGCGCTGAGAAGCGAGGTCAGTTTAGATCTAAGCATAGCATTGTGGATGTGTGATCCACTTCTGTTTTTCTCCCCTTGATATATTAATCAATAGTTAGATAGAGCTTTCAATGAGAAAGCAGGTGAAATGGTTTCCAGCTGGCTGTTGTCTAGGCTTGAAGCAATTTAGATAATAGAAGCACCCATTAATTAGCTCTGCATGATTATCAAACCAATCTAAAGGAAAATTGCAGAGAACAAACTGGATGACTGTAGAGACCATCACCAGGACCAAGAGGCTGGATACTTTACTGTGCATGCCAGGTCATCTGTAGTATCCCCTAGAAGAAATGACTCCGTTCTCACTGGCTTTAGAGTGAATTCTAAATCAGTCTTAGCCATTGCTAGGAAGGAATATGACAAGGACAAAACAGGTAGTCTTGCTGCATCAATCACAGGAAGTGTCTGTTTAGCGAATACAAAACTTCTAAGGGCAGGTAACCACCAGAACTATGTTATCTCCTCAAACAAGAAGCGGGCTTCAGACAGTAGAAGCAGCTGCATGTGGAGTTTCCTTCCTTGTACCGTTTCCTAGAAGCAGCAGGTAAAGCATGTGCCGTTGATGCCTGACGTGCATTTGTCACTCTGGTTACTGCTCTCAAGCTTAAAGGAGTTTTCCATGGACTGCGTTTGGTATTGCAACTCATCCCCATTTAAGTGAATAGAGCTGAACTCCAATACCAAACACAGAGCACACGGCTATCATGGCGCTGTTTCTAGAAAATCAGCAGGCCATTTATCTAGTACAGGACAACCTCTTTCATTTAGGCCTCTTTCACACGACCGTATGGCTTTTTGAGTGTTTTGCGGCCCTTTTAAACGGATCCATTGTTCCGTTTGGCATATACAGTAATTTCATCGAAAAAATTGGGCTGGGCATAACATTTTCAATAGATGGTTCCGCAAAAAACGGAACGGCTACGGAAGACATACGGATGCATTCTGTTTTTTTTTGCGGACCCATAGACTTTAATGGAGCCACGGACCGTGATTTGCGGGCAATAATAGGACATGTTCTATCTTTCAACGGAACGGAAAAACGGAAACGGAATGCATACGGAACACATTCAGTTTTTTTTGCGGAACCATTGAAATGAATGGTTCCGTATACGGACCGTATACGGAACGCAAAAAGGAAAAAAAAACGGTAGTGTGAAAGAGGCCTTAGCTATTTATGTACAAGTATAGTAGTGGGCTCTGGGCAAGCTGGCTCACAGGTAAATGGTGAAATGATGTACTAAGTAAGTAGGTTAAAACCATCAAAAATCATGCAACGCCAAGCAAAAATTGTTAGTTTAGCTTTTTCACATTATAGTACTCCAAACGTTTGACTTACCTTAGAGCTAGAAATTATTTCTAGTGCGTCGGACCAGGACCAGGAAGTGAAAAGCAGCAGGGACCGGGCCATTCTTGAAACGGCAGTGGATCGATGAGGAGGAGTAATGCTTCTTTTATTTTTTTTTGTACATTGTGACCCTTTTTGAAATTAATGGGTATACACCCTTACCGGCTCAGTTGATGTAAGACCTTACAGGTGCTTGATTCGTCAGCGGGTCACGGAGGATAGGAGCTTCCACTTGAAAGTAAAGAAATGTATCCAGCACTGGCTGACATAAAAACCGGATCTCTTTATTGAAGTGTGCAAAGTTGACGCGTTTCGGGTAAGGCTTGCCCTTTGTCAAAGCTCACAAATACACAATGGACATTGCGATTAAACTACATAAAGGTAATGAGCCAATCAATAACAAGAACAGGATACGTCACGGATTGTGGAATAGTCTGCAAGCTGATCTAAAACACAATGATGTGCTACGCCCAGTGAGCAAAGATGAAAAGCGAAGGTTTCTCTACATGTTCACATTTCTGTATGAAAAAAACGCATAATGATACTTGCAATAAATAATACAAGTTTCACATATTTGGTTTATCATCATTAAAACTAAGGAATAAATAAGCCAAAATAATAAATGTATATAAGCAATAGAAACCTATGCTATAAACATTATTATTTGAAACAATAAATTCATAATTGTCTGAGGACAATATGTCTTAAAGTATTCGTCGGTTTAGTCTAATTTCAAACTCGTGTTTTGGCTTTCCATTTGCGAGATCCGTTCAGGGCTCTCCCAAGCGGTCCAAAACGGATCAGTTTGCATTCTAATGCATTCTGAATGGAAAAGGATCCGCTCAGAATGCATCAGTTCAGTCTCCATTCCGCTTTGGAGGTGGAAGCAGCGTTTTGGTGTCCGTCTGATGAAACTGAGCCAAACGGATCCGTCCTGGCACACAATGTAAGTCAATGGGGACGGATCCGTTTTCACTGACACAATCTGGCACAATAGAAAACGGATCCATCCTCCATTGACTTTCAATGGAGTTCAAGACGGATCAGTCTTGGCCATGTTAAAGATAATACAAACGGATCCGTTCTGAACGGATGCAGACGGTCGTATTATCTGAACGGATCCGTCCATGATGGATCCGCACAAAACGAGAGTGTGAAAGTAGCCTAAGTAGCAATAAACGCATATTAGTAATGCATATAGATGTCATATAAATACCTTCAATAGCATTGCCCAAAATGCGTCAACTTTTATCTGTATGTATTTTTGCACACTTCACTAAAGAGATTCGGTTTTTATCTCAGTCAGTGCTGGATACATTTCTTCGAAATGTATGAATGAATGAATGTTCTCCCACAGAAAATTGTCTGAGCTACAGATATTGATGAGATATCCTCAGGATAGGTCGATATCAGATTGGCAGGGGGTCCTATCATGCAGCTGTTTGAAGGGGCCATCATGCTAGTGATATATAGCTGATCAGTGGGGGTGACAGGAGTCGGACTGATACTGATGATGTACCCCAAGGAAAGGTTATCAATATCTGTAGCCCAAACAAGCCCTTTAATTCAGCACTGGGCCATAGTCTTTATAGAAAATGGTCCCTCAGTTCATCAGTCAATCCAAGGAGCATTTCCTATGGAGACTATGCTGACAGTGCAGCTTTTTTTCCCCAGACTGTTATCCATCCCCCCCCAATCTATTATAAACAATAAATCTGTATGGGTGCAAGCGACTGCAGTGGCGATTGCTCATTCCTACAGGGGAATGATTGCTGCATATTACTCTCTCCCCTCTGATTAAAGATAGAATATTATGTTCCCGAGAATTGCCTTGTCAGTTGGCCAAGGGGTTGTCCCATTAAAACAACTTATCTGCTATCCACAGGACAGGGAATAAATGCCTGATTGTCGGGGACCCAACCGCTGGACCACCTGCTGAATATAAGAATGGGGCCTGTATTCCTCCATTTGAATAGAGGTGGACATGCATGTGCGCTGCCGCTCCATTCAACTCTATGGAACTGTTGGAAATAGCAGAGCACTTGTACTCTTATGATGGGTCTTATCTCAGTAGTCCCTTAGAGCTGAATGGGGTGACAAACACTCATGCATGTCTGCCGCTCCATTTAAACAGAAGAACATGGCCCCTATTCACTTCAATGGCAGGGGCCCCAGCGCAGCTTATCTCTTGGATAAGAGAGTGTCACATTTGACACATTAGCCTTGTATGATGGGCAGATGGACACATGTTCATTCAAACTGAACATCCCTTATAGTGGGGAGAATTACAGAGCAATGAAGGATTTAATACTCCGGGTACTTGCCCCCTTATTAAATCCAACTGTGCAGTCATCAACCCGACATTTGACTAATGAACTGACCAGAACCTGAAAATATAAAATAAGCGTTTCCTTGCTCTTTCTTACTCTCAAGGAGCAAAAAATGTTTGTGTGTTAGGTCTTCTGTCATTTTCTTCCTTTCATAACTGTTTTGTAGGTCATTTTATTAGGGTTTTTTTTTTACATTTGTAACCAAAGCTTAAAACTTTAATACATTTGGTCCTTGTATACCCTAAAAGAATCCATAGCCTTTCATACAGCAATTAAACTTTTGAGTGTTTGTCAGTTTACCCAGCAGATCATAGAATTTGGTAAGTGGTGGCAGCAAGTATCTGGGGTGCAGCCCAAGTGGAAGATGGAGTAAAGTGGAGGTGGATTAACCCTTTTGCCATCACATCCACATCACATGCTGGGGCAGTGCATACGTGATAAGATATGATGTAAAACAATGGCAAATTATGAAGTCCCTTGTGCAGCTGTTACAGTAGTATTTAGGTCATTCCATCATGTGATATCATTGCATTACTTAGCCGCTCCTGTTGTCATCACTGCACCAAGGACTTCATGTTCTAGGAAGGGCCTATATATCCTCTGTGGCTGGGTTCATTTTCATTCTGGAGAAGCATATAATGTAGTATGAACATGGCCAAAACAAGATTTTTGTGGACTCGCCTGTAAAAATCTTTTTTTCGCTTAGCTCATTGGGGGACACAGGACTGTGGTATAGCTGCTGCTGCCACTAGGAGGCGACACTAGGCTGAAAAGTGTTAGCTCCTCCTCTGACAGCTATACCCCCTCCAGTTTGGAGAGAGCATATCAGTTTGTGCCCAAGAAGTAGGAGAAAAACATACATGAAACAAACCATAACACGACTAATGCCAGTAGGACTGAACCCGAACTGAGGACCCTACCCGCAAACCAACCACCATCACCTGCAGCAATAATAGAAAACAATGGGTGGGAGCTATGTCCCCCAATTAACTAAGCGAGAAAGAGATTTTCCACAAAAATCTTGTTTTCTTGCTCGTATCATTAGGGACACAGGACCGTGTGACGTTCCAAAAACAGTCCACGG
Source organism: Bufo bufo (assembly GCF_905171765.1). NCBI lineage: Eukaryota > Metazoa > Chordata > Amphibia > Anura > Bufonidae > Bufo > Bufo bufo. Next base: position 604,998,126 of record NC_053390.1, read on the forward strand.
GGAAGGAAGAACCACAAGTCCATGCAAAACGTCCTCGCGGAAGCTTAAGACACTGCTGCCTGCAAAGCCTTGCGGCCCAGAGCAGAGTCCGCTGATGCAAAAGTATGCACCTGGTAAAACTTGGTGAACGTGTGCAAGGAAGACCAAGTCGCCGTCTTACACAGCTGTGAAGCAAAAGCATGGTGGACACGAGCTGGTATGCTCTTCTCCAGGCTGGCGGGGGTATAGCCGGGCAGAGAAGGAGCTAACACTTTTCAGCCTAGTGTCGCCTCCTAGTGGCAGCAGCAGCTATATCTACAGTCCTGTGTCCCCCCAATGATACGAGCTAGAAATTTTCTTTTCCACTAGTTTTAAAGCATATGTCATAAATTAAGGATACGTCTATAAGAAACTGGAATCATCTTACAATTCATTGAGGCAAGCCTTATACAAGATGATATAAACCACATTTGATATTATTTTCATTGTACTTGGTATTTGACTTGAAAATGGTGCCTGATTCTCAACAATGGATTGAACCCAAATGCAAAAAATTATATTTCCATCATCAACAAAAATAAAAAAGCATTTGGAGTAAAATCTAATGGCCCTCCTGCAGAGAAGTTTGAGAGATTCACTGCAGGATCACAACATACATTAATGCAGAAATTCCCCAGAGTGTTAATCAAACTTTGCAAATATTGTTTATGTGCATGCAATGAAACACTAATAACATAGGAGGGGAACTTATCACTCCACCTACGCCAATTTTCTGGCTTTAAAAAGTTACAATCCCTGCGTTTATGACTTTAACCTGACTGCATCTATCTAGACGCAAGTGGCATTTCTACGCCGCCTTTGCCACTTTCCAATAAGGCGGAGTGGCAAGGGCAGGGAAAAGTGTGGTCAGAATATTTATCTTCTTTTACACCAATTTTCAGTGTTTCACAGTGTAGATGCATAGACTGGCAGAGGATGCGCCAAATTTATAACGAGGTGTGCGTCTAGTCATAAATTAAGCAAATCCTCCGGCAGCGCAAACAGCCGTCTATGATAAATTTCCGCTGTAGTGTTTAATCATGAACAATAAAGCAAATCCTCAATCTGTTATGATCGATCGAGTAAATTGATTGGAACCGATCCCTTAAAAAAAACTTCTGATAGCAATATATGACCAAGACCAGTGCAGACATACCTAGAATGATGGTCATGCAAGTTGCTTGACCAACAAAATGAAGGTTTCATCCCCTCTGTGCAGTGACCACAAGTGTCCAGGAGGTGGCTCTCCCATATTCAGCGTCCTTGGGCCTCTGCACTAAACGATTTCGTGACCCTCCACCCTGCATGACCGCTTCAGTAGTGTCCTGAGGGAATGATCATAGACCCTACAGGGAAAGGTCTCAGTGGGTCGATACCCCTGGGGACTCCCGAGCCCTCCTCGCAGCCACAATGATCTGATGCTCTAAGCATTAATTAATGCTAGGAGCATCCGGTGCCTTCCTAAACTCAACTGTATCACCATCCTCAGGACAGTTTTTAACCCTTTAAAGGGGTCTTCCAGTTTTCATCAACAATAATTTATGAAGGAAGCTGTAATTTTGTCATGTATCTACATGTATGCATTCTATTACCTGTATTGCTGCTATCTTCCATCCTTGGCTCAATATGTTGAATCCTACAGTAATGTGAAATATCGCCTGCAGTTCTTCAGCATGTTCACAATGACTGGATTAAATGCTAAACTATGTGCCTCCGGCAGATGGTTTACCAGACTTTGACCTCACCTAACGCCTAAACAGGTAAAGAGAGGTTAAAACTGACGCTTCCAGCGTTTGAGTAACTTCTAGACATGACTGATGTATCACATGACCCCCTGAGCTGAATTCAATATGGCAGATTTAAAAATGGGGACTGAAAATGTTCCCCCCCCCAAATAATACTTTCACACATTGGAAGTTAAATTTTCTACAAATTACACCAGTTAGGGTCCATTCACACATCCGTGTGTGTTTTGCGGATCCACAAAACACGGACAGCGGCAATGTGCGTTCCGCATTTTGCTGACCGCACATTGCCGGCACTAAGAGAATATGCCTATTCTTGTCCGCTATTGCGGACAAGAATAGGACATGTTCTATTTTTTTCAGGATCGGAACTGCGGACCCGGAAGTGCGGGTCCGCAATTCCGTTCTGCAAAATGCTAGTGCACTGATGGCTAGGAGGGGGAGTGGGAAAAATTATGGCAGTGGGGGAGCTGATGGCAGAGGGAGGGGGAGCTACTGATGACATGGGGGAGCTGGTGGCATTGGAGGAAGAGCTGAAGGCACTGGGGTGGGGGAGAGCTGAAGGCACTGGGGGATAGTGGAGCTGATAGCCCTGGGAGGAACTGATGACATGGGGGAGCTGGTGGCATTGGGGGGAGAGCGGATGGCACTGGGGTGGGGGAGAGCTGAAGGCACTGGGGGATAGTGGAGCTGATGGGCCTGGGAGGAACTGATGACATGGGGGAGCTGGTGGCATTGGGGGGAGAAGCTGATGGCACTGGGGGATAGTGGAGCTGATGGCCCTGGGAGAAACTGATGCACTTGGGCTGATCGCACAGTGGGAAGGGTGTTGTGGACTGATGGCAGGGGGTCTGATTTGTTTTTATAAAGAAAAACAGTCTATTAATTCATTTTTTCTTATTAGAATACTCTATTAATCGTAAAAATAATCGGTAGAATACTCAATTACTAAAATAATCGTTTACTGCAGCCCTAACATAGGGAGCTATTCACTGTGGCATCCCGACCACCCAATGTAAATTCACGTTGGCGGCCGGGCATTTAAAAATGGCGTCTGCTTGCGAGTGGGTAGCATGGCCACCAGGTACCTGCTATTTTAAACGAGCGGTAATGCCGGTCGCAGACATTTAACCCTATAGATGTGCGGTCAAACGTGACCATGGCATCTGGATGCGCTAAAACTTGAAAGTGCCCGCTTTCAGGTGTGTTCCAGCTCCCCCCGACCAAGGAGCCGGATGCATTGTGCGGCAGCTTCTGTCCTGAATGAACAGAAGCTGCCAAACATTTCTTCCTACAGGCTTCATAGGAACATAGTGGGACATTAATTAAGACCAGCATTTTAGATGGCGGTCTTAATAACCCCTATACCTGCTGCTGGATCGGCCGGAGTTCCGAAGAGGCGCCGGCCTCTACATAACTTCGGCGGATCCTCCGCCACTTCTAAATGTAACACAGCTGCTTTGCTGTCCTGGACCATTTTGTACGCCTAAAACAGCCGTCTTCTTCCCCGCTCACACCAGGTCTAAAAAAAGGGGGCGGGGCAAGGAAGGCGGAGATTGCAACGCAAAGTTCAGAATTTTCTGTATTTCTGGATAAATTTGACCGAAAACCAGATTTTCATATAAAGTCCTAAAAGTAGATAAATAAATGACCAAGTCATGTGATATTAGATCATTTTCCTCCATAAATAAATGACTTAGTCTAATATTTGTGACTCGTTGGTTATTTTTATCTACTTTTGTGAAAATCTAAATGTAGATTTAGGTCAAATTAATGCAGAACTATAGAAGTTTGAAGGCTTCACAAACTTTCAAGCACCACTGTATTTCTCCTACTTTAAAGAGCCAAAACTACCTATCTGTCGATGTGGCTGCATGACATATTAGAGCCATTTTTTTTTTTTTATAAAACCATTTTGAGGTACATTTACCTATTTAAATTATTCTTTGGGGGATCAGAAAAATGACAAAAATGCAATTTTACTGCAGTATTTTCTGCGTATATTGTTCACTGTGTTAGTCATAATTATTTTTTTAAAACAATTTTGCAATTTTCTTAACAATTTTTTTTTTTTGTCCCATTAGGGGACTTAACAATCTGATCGTTTCTATAATGCTTTTGCATAATCTGTATATGCCTATAGCCATGATAACCATAGGCATCCCACAATCATATCACACGGCCCTGATGCGAGTGACAGAGAATGTGGCTCCTAGATCGGATCTTGGGTCCTGGTAGAAATTCCGCTTTGATAAGTATTGGACAGGAAAAGGGAATAAGACATGAATGTGCAAACAGAGGCGTCATCCACATGCAAGTCAGCTGCACGAAGACAGGTAGCAGGACAAGCTAAAACTGATCGGTAAACGGCGGCAGCGTCACACGACTGGTTTTTATTGACTCCAGCTTGGTTATGACATATTAACGTTGTAAGCCGATGTACAAACGGATTTTGATCATAAAAAGATAATCCTTGCTGTAAGGCACTAGAGTATGGACGTATGAAGTGATCCGAAAAATGGTCATAGCAATCATATAGCAAGCAAGAGAGACTGTAGAAAATATACCGTAGGTTCACAGTGCAGCAAAGGAAACTATCTGTACTTATAAAAGCCTTCTCCAGTCTTCTTTCCCAGTTTCTTCTCCGCAACTAGTTTATTCAGCAACTCACTGGGAGCAAAAAGGGGGTTTTCAGGCTCCATCTGGTGCCAACCTGGGGGAAAAGGCGGCATTAGCAGAATTCAAGATAATACAAAATAGGTAGACATTGCTTTAACCCTTTCAGGGCCAAGTCAATTTTGGCAACGACATTTATGCTTTGTATAGCGCCAATTTTTATTTATTTTGTTTTATGGGTGGGATGTGCTCGTTTTTATAGGACAGCTAGGTGTAATGGGGAATAAAACACAATTCTACCATGGTTTCTTGAGTTTGCTTTTTATGGCCCAAAAAAAAATAAAAAAATAGCAAAAAAACAAAATGATAAACATATTCTGCGGGTCAACACGATTATGGTGACACTTTCTGCTAATTGTTTTTTGGAGGGGCGGTGATTGAAAAACAGCAATTTTGCCATTGGGATTTTCTTTTTTTAAAAAGCGTTCACTACGAGATAAATCAGACGTGGCAATACCATTTATGTAAATTTTTTTTATATTCTTTTATATGGTAAAACAGGAAACTTTAAAAAAATAATTACATTTGCGTTTTTTATATTTTTAAAACATTGATTAACCCATTTTTTGTTAATTCAGTCTTTCTGGGGCATGAACCTATGATCGCTTGTACAATACGCTGCAGTACTTCAGTACTGTATTGAATTTTCATCAGGTGATCGGATACAGAGAGTGCCTCGTCATCTGTCAAACTACTGACCATGGCAACTGAGGCCATCAATATCAGATCGGTAGGGGGCTGACAACCGGCACTCCCCGCTGATCAGCTTTCCCTTCATTGTTTACCTGCTCGCCGTCCCATTTACTTCTATGGCATGGTGGCTCCCCTTCTTATACACTTAAAGGGATTCTGTCACCTCGTTTTCGGTTATAGAACAGCGGACATGCACGGCTAGATCGCCTATGCGCAGTGCCGGCATAGTGTTCCTTTCCTGTGCTGGCATCAGCCTCAGGGAAGGAACTGCGCATGCGCAAGCTCGCGCATCGCGAGATTACGGCAATCTAACTGTGTCGAAAGGAGGAGATTCGGAGGAGGCAGGCAGTGCTGGGCTCCTTCACAGGCGGGCGTGGCTGGGCACCAGGAAGGTTCGTACAGCCCCTTGGGCACCTTACAAGGCTCATGTACAAATCTCTAAAATCATTTTTGAAACAAAATAAAAGCGCACAGCCCTATAGGACCGGGATATTGCGGACATGCTAGTGGCGATCTAGCCGTGCATGTCCGCAGCTCTATAACCTAAAACAAGGTCACAGAACCCCTTTAAATAGGAAGGAGCTGCCCCATAGAAGTGAATGGGGCAGCTTCTTGTACTCACACTTGCTCACCGCTGCGATGTCGACGGCAAGCAGTTAAACAACGAAGGGAAGTCTGAGCTAACAAAGAGCGCGACCTTCTCTTCAAACAGCCGATTGGCGAAGGTGCCGAGTGTCGGACCCCCATTGATGTGATATTCTGAGGATAGGTCATTAATATTAAGAGCCTGGAAAACCCTATTAAGTACTGGATATTCTTTTATTCCTCTGCCAACTTCTGTATCCGAGATAAAATATTTCAATATGCAGTATGGATGGCTTGGTCAAGAGAAAAATTTTTGCTATCAGGGGGAAGAAGCTCATAAAAAATAAAAGAAATAAATTTCCGCCATGAATATCCCCTTTACTATCACTTCAGATAAGGGCACACGAGCATGTGAGCCCCGTGCTGTGGACTGCAAATAGCGGTCTGCAATGCAAGGGCACCATCTGCAAGAGACGGTCTGCACTGCAAAAAGATAGGATATGTTCTATTTTTTTTTTTTTTGCGATGCGGAGTTAGAGAAAAAAAATACAGAAGCGCTTCATAGTGCTTCCGATCTGTGCCTCCACTCCGTATCTTGAGGATTGTGGACCCATTCAAGTCAATGGGCCCACAACCGTGATACAGAGTGCACACGGCCAGTGCCCGTATATTGCGGACCTGCCGTGCGTGCGGTCTGCAATACGGGCACACATGCTCATTTGCATAAGCGCTAAGGAGTACAGCTTGCTCTGAAAGACCCAGCACAATTACAAAGGCACTGGAGATGATCAGTGAGTGAATTCTTCCTGCAGTAACAGTGGCGGAAAACTTCAGGTCTGGCAAACAGGGTTTATTCTGGGTCTAGCAAAACAGATAACCTGTTTAATGGGGTTATACAGTGATAGGTGGGGGTCTGAGTCCCGGCACCCCCGCTGATCAGCTGTATCAAGGAGCCGCCCCGCTCCCCGGAGCTCTGGGAAGAGCAGCCAACCCGAGGCAGTTTCCGAGCACATCGCCGTACATTGTACAGTGGCTGTGCTTGGTTTTGCAGCTCAGCCCCATTCACTTTAATGGGGCTGAGCAGCAACTACGCCATGTGACCAATGTACGTTGACTTCACATGTCCTAGGTAGAGGCCGCAGCGCTCATTGAACACTCAGCCTCTTCTAACAGCTGATCGGAGGGGGTGTCGGGTGTCAGACCTCCGTCGATCTGATATTGATGACCTATCCTAAAGAACTACTGCATAACATCTGAGAGGTATTAAAAGGGTTGTCCAGGATTAGCAAAATGTGTCTACTGTTTTCCAGAAACAGCGCCACATGTGTCCATGGGCTGTGTCTGGTACTGCAGCTATTACTCATTTAATTGAAATGAGCAGATGGGGGCGCTGTTTCTGCAAAAAAAATAAAAAATTCCCTTTACTTTAGCAGGTAAATACAATGACATACTATCTTTTGCCAATTCAAATAAATGACTGTGCCTACCATCAATGATGTATTTGCTAGTGTCAAGTCCAACATAATCCAGGAGTTCAAAGGGACCCATTGGGTAACCGGCTCCCAATTTCATTGCCACATCAATGTCTTCCTTGGATGCATGACCTAAAGACAAGATTATACATTCCATTCATTTAACACGTAATAAACATAAAGCCAGGTAGGTCACAGGGACAGTTGTTGTTGCCATAGAAGGAGGTATGTAGATTTAAATAAGACAATATTTCATTAAAGGAGTCGCCCACCATAACAATTCATTACCTACTCATGGGATGGGATCATGGCGACTAGAATAAGTATTACTGATGCAGAGAAATTCTTATCTTAGCAATATGCAAATGAGGTGCTCGGTGCACCAAGGGTCTTCACCTCCGCCTCTTTCTCCTGCCAATCCCCTCCCCAGTGAAATCGACAAGGCCAGACACCCTCACTGCTTCGATGCATGGCCCGGTCAATCTCACTGGGAGGCAGATGGTAATGGGGCAGGGGCGGACTAGCCATAAACCTTACAGGGAAAACAATGAGCTCTCAGCAGTAATTAACGCTGTGAGAATCATTCACCCATGTACCCGACCAGTGACCGCACATGCCCTCCCGAATTCAACGGCTGTAGCTGCATCTCACCCCCTTAACCCCCTACTCCATATCTTAAAGGGGTTGTATCACCTCATTAAGTGGCATTTATCCTGTAGAGAAAGTTAATAGAAGCCACTTACTATTGTATTGTGATTGTCCATATTGCTTCCTTTGCTGGCTGGATTTATTTTTCACATTATACACTGCTCGTTTCCATGGTTACGACCACCCTGCAATCCATCAGCGGTGGTCGTGCTTGCACACTATAGGAAAAAGCACCGGCCTCTCTGGTGGCTGGGACAGTGGGAGCTCACATAGGCTGGTGCTTTTTCCTATAATGTGAAAGCACGGCCACTGTATAATGTGATGAGAAAAATGAATCCAGCCAGCAAAGGAAGCAATACTCACAATACATTAGTAAGTGGCTTGTATTAACTTTCTCTACATGATGAATGCCATTTGCTGACGTGAAATAACACCCTTAAGGCCTCATGCACATGACCGCATGTATTTTGCGTTCCGCAAAAAAAACGGATGACATCCGTGTGCATTCCGTATTTTGCGGAACGGAACAGCTGGCCCTTTCATAGAGCAGTACTATTCTTGTCCATTATGTGGACAATAATAGGACATGTTCTATTTTTTTGCAGAACGGACACATGGAAATGGAATGCACACGTTCAGTAACTTCCGTTTATTTTTTGTGGACCCATTGAAGTGAATGGTTCTGCATACAGTCCACAAAAAAAGCGATACAGACACGGAAAGAAAATACGGTCATGTGCATGAGCCCTAAGGATGTATTAGACTGGTAGACTGTCTGCCAGATCATCGCTGACAAGCATTCGTATGATCTGGCAGTGTAATATTGCCAGTGATTAGCCAATGCTCGTTCATCGGGCAATTCAAACCTTTCAACAGGTTTAAAAATCATTGGTTGCCAGCGTGGTGTTCAATCATGATCTCCTGCCGACAGACAATGATTCGGTATGAGCAGGAGTGTTCCCCTCTCTGGAGGAGATTAATGCATGTACTAGCAGGGGTCTCCTCCGCTAACAAGCAGGCAATTGCCGGGAAGGAACGCTTCTCTCCCGACTAATACAGGCATCAGTGACAACTGTTGGACAGAATGTGGCAGCTATTGGTGGCCACCAGAGAGGGACAGCGTTTGGGGCAGTATACTGTTCTGCACTGTGGTATATGGTTATGATGGGATGGGATTTTGCCCTATGGCATTTCTGACGCTGCCTACTTGTGTTACCCCATCTTCTGTCGACTTGGATCCATTTAAAAATGTGTCTGCTTTTAGTTTTTTTTTCCCCAGGACCAGGTTAAGTTCCCAGTTCGCCCCTGTAATGGGGAGAGGCAGAAGTGCAGCGGTGCTCCAAGGGGCTAAGCCAGCCCCTCTGTGCTCCGAGCACCTCATTTACATGTAGCTAAAGATAAGAGAGAAAGGGCTCCTTCTAGTCGCCATGATCAACCCTATCAGACAGCATGCTTGGTTTAACAGGGTAACAGATGCTCTTTATGTCACATAGTCAAATGTCGAACCCAATTCCATTTAAAACTGATCAGAATTCTTAAAAACACAATAATTCCACAAACTTTACACAAGATCATTACTTCTATAGTCATAGATGCATTCTGCCCAGGATGAATAGTCATTGGCACAGGGAGAGAGCGAGTCCTGAGGTTGGTGTCTACTTACCCATGAAGACTATACCGGACATGAAATATGTCCATAGAGATCTACATATACAAAACAGTGCTAGCTGAGAACCTTGCAGCACTCTGTATGCTTATTTACTTGTGTGTCAGAAAAAAGTAAAAAAACATCAAGTGACTTGCTGCTCATTATGTGTCCACTAGATGGCAGCAAAGTGGGAGAAAAGTCACAAATTTTAGCTTAAAGAGATTCTGTCACTGGGTTTTTGTGTATAGAGCTGAGGACATGGGTTGCTAGATGGCCACTAGCACATCCGCAATACCCAGTCCCCATAGCTCTGTGTGCTTTTATGGTGTAAAAATACCGATTTGATACATATGCAAATTAACCTGAGATGAGTCCTGTCCCTGACTCATCTCACATACCAGGACTCATCTCAGGTTAATTTGCATATGTATGAAATCAATTTTATTACACAATAAAAGCACACAGAGCTATGGGGACTGGATATTGCGGACATGCTAGCGGCCATCTAGCAACCCATGTCCTCAGCTCTATACACAAAATCCTGGTGACAGATTCCCTTTAACCCCTTTGGGACACAGCCTTATTTCACCTTAAGGACCAGGCCATTTTTTGCAAATCTGACCAGTGTAACTTTAAGTGCTGATAACTTTAAAACGCTTTGACTTATCCAGGCCATTCTGAGATCATTTTTTCGTCACATATTGTACTTCATGACACTGGTAAAATGAAGTCAAATTATTTTTTCTTTATTTATAAAAAAAAAATACCAAATTTACATAGTACTAATAGTACTAATACATAGTAATACCTCCAAAATAGTTATTACTTTACATTCCCCATATGTCTACTTCATGTTTGGATCATTTTGGGAATGATATTTAATTTTTTGGGGGATGTTACAAGGCTTAGAAGTTTAGAAGCAAATCTTGAAATCTTTCAGAAATTTTCAAAAACCCAATTTTTAGGGACCAGTTCAGGTCTGAAGTCACTTTGCGAGGCTTACATAATAGAAACCACCCAAAAATGAGCCCATTCTATAAACTACACCCCTCAAGGTATTCAAAACGGATTTTACAAACTTTGTTAACCCTTTAGGTGTTGCACAAGAGTTATTGGCAAATGGGGATGAAATTTGAGAATTTCATTTTTTTGCCAAATTTTCCATTTTAACCCATTTTTTCCACTAACAAAGGAAGGGTTAACAGCCAAACAAGACTGTATCTTTATTGCCCTGACTCTGCCGTTTACAGAAACACCCCATATGTGGTCGTACACTACTGTACGGCCACACGGCGGGGCGTAGAGGGAAAGGAGTGCCGTGTGGTTTTTGGAGGGCTGATTTTTATGGACCGGTTTATTTACACCGTGTCCTGTTTCAACACCCCTGGAGTAGAAACTCCCTAAAAGTGACCCCATTTTGGAAACTACGGGATAAGGTGGCGGTTTTGTTGGGACTATTTTTAGGGTACATATGATTTTTGGTTGCTCTATATTACATTTTTGTGAGGCAAGGTTACCAAAAATTGAAATTCTGAAATTTCATCTCCATTTGCCATTAACTGTTGAGGAACACCTAAAGGGTTAATAAAGTTTGTAAAATCAGTTTTGAATACCTTGAGGGGTGTAGTTTCTTAGATGGGGTCACTTTTAGGGAGTTTTTACTCTAGGGGGGCATCAGGGGGGCTTCAAAAGGGACATGGTGTCAATAAAAAAGGCCATCAAAATTGGCCTTCCAGAAACCATGTCGGTCCTTTCCTTTTGCGCCCTGCCTTTTAGTGATACAGCAGTTTACGACCACAAATGTGGCGTTTCTGTAAACTGCAGTATCAGGGTAATAAATATTAAGTTTTGTTTGGTTGTTAACCCTTGCTTTGTTACCGGAAAAAACGGATTGAAATGGAAAAGTGCCAAAAATAGCTGTTTTGGCCCGGTTTTTAATTCTTTTTTGACCGTGTTAATCTGGGGGGTTAGGTCATGGGATATTTTTATAGAGGAGATTCTTACGGACGCGGCAATACCTAATAAGTCTACTTTTCTTTACAATTATTTAGGTTTTAGACTATATTATCCTTTTTGATACAAAACATTTTATTTATTTTTTTGGACCGTGTTAATCTGTGGGGTTGGGTCATGGGTTATTTTTATAGAGGAAATTATTACCGACGCGGAGATACCTAATTTGTATACTTTTTTAAAATAATTTTAGTTTTCACAATTTTTCAAGTCTGAGAACCATAGTTTTTTTTTTATCCAATTGTCAGTGGCTACATTGGGATATAAATTTAGTACTCTATGGAAGTGTGGTACTCCCTGAAGCAAACAAGAATGCAGAGGCCCGGACGATGAGGGCACGTGTCACATTGAGTAGTGGTGTCCTTCCGTATCCCCTCCTGTGACACCCTCTGCTCCTTTTTTGGGTTCGTCCTTTCTTTCCAGTATGGGGGACCACACCTGGAAAGTGTTGGCCAGGGACGATCCGGGCGCCTCCAGTTCCCGAGCTACTCCGGCCTGCTCTTTCCCGGTCAGAAAAGAACAGGGCCTTGAGGACTGCTTCATAGAACTGATGGAATGTCCCTGTGTTGCCAGCGCTCCGGGACAGCACAAAAGAGTTATACATAGCAACCTGCACGAAGAAGACCGCAACTTTTTTGTACCATGCCTGGCTTCAGAACTTGATCAGAGAGATCAAATCCTCCCATATATCGATTGTAGTCGACGATACAATCGGGCTTGAGGACCGTTGCCGCGGTACCTCGCACAGGGACAGGGGTGATGCCGTTACCATGAATTGTGGACAGTACAAGGACATCCCTCTTGTCCTTATATCTGACCAGCAACAGGTTTCCAGTGGTAAGGGCATGGGTCTCACCCCTGGGGATAGGTACCTGGAGGGGGTGGGCAGGGAGGCCGCGTTGAGGTTTCCGCACGGTCCCACAAGCGGACGTGGATCTGGTGGCGAGGGACTGGAACAAGGGGATACTAGTATAAAAGTTATCCACGTAAAGGTGGTAACCCTTATCTAGCAGTGGGTGCAAAAGGTCCCACACAAGTTTCCCGCTAACACCCAGAGTGGGGGGACATTCTGGGGGTTGAATACGGGAATCTCACCCCTCGTACACACAAAACTTTTAAGTGTACCCTGAGGTACTCTCACAAAGTTTGTACAGCTTCACGCCATACCTCGCCCGCTTTGAGGGTACATACTGGCGGAAAAGGAGTCTCCCCTTGAACGCAATGAGAGACTCATCAACCGCGACCTCCCTTCCAGGTACATAGGCCTGTACAAATTTGGCCCCAAAGTGATCGATGACCTTCCGTATCTTATACAGACGGTCATAGGCAGGATCACCTCGGGGCGGGGGGGGGGGGGGGGGGGGGGGAAGACATGCTGCATTATCTGAATAATGAGGGCGTTTCCGGATGGCCTCAAACCAGGAGCGTGTCATGGCCGTACTGTAAAGTGGGGTCTGGTAGAGGACGTCCCCACTCCAGTAATGCCTGACACTAGGTTTCTTGACTAGGCCCATATTCAGCACAAGGCGCCAAAATGTCCTCATCTCGGCTGCACTGACTGGAGTCCAGCCACCGGGCCTAGCCAAAAAGGAGCCCGGGTGTTGAGCAACAAACTGTTGGGCGTACAGGTTCGTCTGCTCCACCATTAGATCTACCAATTGGTCACTGAAAAAATGACTAAAAAAAACGGAATTAGTCTTACCGGTAATACTGTTTCCATGAGATCATCACGAGGGCATACAAGGAGATTGACCCCTGACCTCTGTAGGGGCAGGAACAGAGAAAGGTTAAATACCCCCCTCCCACCACCAACACCAGTGTTTCCAAAATCACACAGAGTAACCCGGTGGTGACAAAAATAAACAGTGAAAAAGGTATTGCTTCATACCTTCTGGAGACCCTCCAAAGTTAAAATTTAGAAATATATGTAGGGAGGGAATAACGTGCCGTCGTGATGATCTCATGGAAACAGAATTACCAGTAAGACTAATTCCGGTTTTTCCATAGCATCATCACGACGGCATACAAGGAGATATAAAAAAAAAATATCAGTTAAGGGGGGGGGGGGGGGGGCTACGGCCTGGAGGACTTTCCGTCCGAAGGACAGATCAGAGGATCTGGAAAGATCCAGGCTGTAGTGTTTTATAAATGTATGAATGCTGGACCAAGTGGCAGCTTGACATATTTCTTCCAGGGATGCCCCAGCTCTCTCTGCCTGAGAGGAAGACATGGCCCTAGTGCAGGGGTGCACAACCTGCGGCCCGTGGGCCGCATGCGGCCCCCGGAGCCAAGGTTTGCGGCCCCGTCTTGCTGGATAGAAAAACAGCTGATCATGCGATCTGCTGTGTTTCTTCCTGGAGCACCACACAGGGAAGGATGACCGCTCCTGCCCCTGTACTATAGCAGGAGTCTGGAGCAGGACGGGTTCCTGGCTATTGGTGAGAGTGGGGGAGCCGAGGAGAAGGCAGGCACAGTTTATCAGCGCTCCTGCCTTCTTCTCAAGGAGCGCTCTGCAGCAGTGGCGTACTAAGGTAGAGGGCAGTCCACCCCGGGTGCCGCTCTCAGGTGGGTGCCAGAAGCAATGAGCGCTTCCATCAATACAGATGGAAGCGCTCATTGTTGGAGCGCAGGGAGCTGCTGTTCTGTCACTCAGCTCCCCGCGCTCCTCCCCTCCTTCATTCCAGTGGCGCTCTGAATGGTAGAGTAGGAAAACTTCTCCCCGCTCCACCATTCAGCCTGCAGACACGGATCGCGCTGCCAGCATGTGTGGGCGGAGCCTGAAGCCCAGGAATCTGCATAAGCCCCGCCCACACAGTGCTGCAGGGCAATCTGTGCCGGCAGAGTAGAGAGGTATGTGAGCTTCCGGAACGGGACAAGGTGAGTAGGTACTGTGTTTTTTTTTGAATAGGGGGCACAATGGTCATTGCTAATGTGAAGGGGGCACAATGGTCATTGCTAATGTGAAGGGGGCACAATGAGCATTTCTACTCTGGAGGGGGCACAATTGGCACTGCTAATGTGAAGGGGGCACAATGGGAATTGCTAATGTGAAGGCGGCACAATGGGCATTTATTGCCACTCTGGAGGGGGCACAATGGACATTTATTGTATGGAGGGGCACAATGGGCTTTGCTAATGTGAAGGGGGCAAAATGAGCATTTCTACTCTGGAGGGGGCACAATTGGCACTGCTAATGTGAAGGGGGCACAATGGGAATTTTTTCTCTGGAGGGGTCACAATGTAAATTTCTTCTCTGGAGGGGGCGCAATGGTCATTGCTAATGTGAAGGTGGCACAATGGGCATTTCTACTATGGAGGGGGCACAGTGCACAGAGGGCATTACTACTATGAAGGGGGCACAGTGGGCATTATTACTGTGAAGGGGCACAATGGGCATTACTAACACAGAGGGCATTACTACTATTAAGGGGGCACAATGGGGATTTCTACTATGGAGGGGACACAGAGGGCATTATTACCGTGAAGGGGGCACTTTGGGCATTATTACTGTGAAAGGGGCCAATGGGCATTACTACTATTAAGGGGCATTATTACTGTGAAGGAGGCACAGATAGGGTATTACTACTGTGAAGGGGCACAGATAGGGTATTACTACTGTGAAAGGGGCACAGAGAGGGCATAACTACTGTGAGAGGGGCACAATGAGGGCATAACTACTATGAAGGGGGCACAATGTTTGCATAACATCTGTACAAAACAATGAGGGCAATACTCCTGTGAGGGGTTATGATTTTCTTAAAGTATTGGGGGGGTGCCAGAGAAAGGACCCGCCCCGGGTGCCAAACAGCATAAGCACGCCACTGCCGCTGATCAGCTCGTTTGTCGGCTGATTTGCATGTTTTATCAGGATGAAAGACGTACAATTATTGTCAGCATATCTCACCGTGTAATCAGGAATTTGCTGCCAATAATCAACAGAACTGAATGAGGGAGCAGTGAATGTGGTAGTGATTATTCCTCCCCATTTACTTTGCATCAGCCTTTGTAATAGGCTGATGCAAACAAGTGCTGATTAACTTCTTTTTTTTTTGCGGCCCCTTGAAATAGAGCAATGTGACAATGCGGCCCCGAGACCAAAAAAGGTTGTGCACCCCTGCCCTAGTGGAATGGTCCCTAATGTTGACTGGACACGGAAGATTTTGTATTTGGTAACACAGGCAAATAGTTTCCTTCATCCATCTAGCTATAGAAGACCGGGAGGCTTTCTGGCCCTTGTACCTTCCTCCAAAGAGAACTAGCAAGTTGTCGGATTTTCTAAACTTTTCAGTAGCAGAAATATAGTTTAGAACTGCCTGTCTAACATCCAGAGAGTGGAAGGAAGATTCTCTATCATTAGACAAAAGGAAGGCAGGGTAATTTCCTGGCTCTGATGAAAGCTGGATACAACTTTGGGGAGAAACCCGGGGTCAAGTCGGAGAATGATCCTATCATCTAGGACACGGAGGTAGGGTTCCCTAACGGATAGAGCCTGCAACTCGCCTAATCTGCGGACCGAGGTTATTGCAATTAGGAAGGCAGTCTTTAACCCCTTAAGGACTCAGCCCTATTTCACCTTAAGGACTTGGCCATTTTTTGCAAATCTGACCAGTCACTTTAAGTGCTGATAACTTTAAAACACTTTGACTTATCCAGGCCATTCTGAGACTGTTTATTCGTCAGATATTGTACTTCATGACAGTGGTAAAATGAAGTCAAAAAAATTATTTTTTTTTCATAACAAAATATCAAATTTACCAAAAATTTTGAAAAATTTGCAAATTTCAAAGTTAGTTTCTCTACTTCTGTAATACATAGTAATACCCCCAAAAATTGTGATGACTTTACATTCCCCATATGTCTACTTCATGTTTGAATTATTTTGGGAATGATATTTTATTTTTTGGGGATGTTACAAGGCTTAGAAGTTTAGAAGCAAATCTTGAAATTTTTCTGAAATTTACAAAAACCCAATTTTTAGGGACCAGTTCAGGTCTGAAGTCACTTTGCGAGGCTTACATAATAGAAACCGCCCAAAAATTACCCCATTCTATAAACTACACCCCTCAAGGTATTCAAAACTGATTTTACAAACTTTGTTAACCCTTTAGGTGTTGCACAAGATTTAATGGAAAATAGAGATACAATTTAAAAATTTAACTTTTTGGGCAGATTTTCCATTTTAATATTTTTTTTCCAGTTACAAAGCAAGGGTTAACAGCCAAACAAAACTCATTATTTATGGCCCTGATTCTGTAGTTTACAGAAACACCCCATATGTGGTCGTAAACTGCTGTACGGGCACACAGCAGGGCGCAGAAGGAAAGGAATGGCATACGGCTTTTGGAAGGCAGATTTTGCTGGACTGTTTTTTTTTTACACCATGTCCCATTTGAAGCCCCCCACTCCAAAAAAGTGACCCCATTTTAGAAACTACGGGATAGGGTGGCAGTTTTGTTGGTACTAGTTTAGGGTACATATGATTTTTGGTTGCTCTATATTACACTTTTTTGTGCGGCAAGGTAACAAGAAATAGCTTAACCTTTTTTTGTTATTTACAACATTCATCTGAGAGGTTAGATCATGTGGTAATTTTATAGAGCAGGTTGTCATGGACGCGGCGATACCTAATATGTATACAATTTTTTTTATTTACCGTATTTAAGTTTTACACAAGGATTTTATTTTTAAAACCCAAAAAATGTTTTAGTGTCTCCATAGTCTAAGTTCTTTCAGTTTTTGGGCGATTATCTTAAGTAGGGTCTCATTTTTTGCGGTATGAGATGACGGTTTGATTGGCATTATTTTGGGGTGCATATGACTTTTTGATCGCTTGCTATTACACTTTTTGTGACGCAAGATGACAAAAAAATGGCTTTTTTTTTACACAGTTTTTATTTTTATTTTTTTACGGTGGTCATCTGAGGGGTTAGGTCATGTGATATTTTTATAGAGCCGGTCGATACGGACGCGGCAATACCTAATATGTATACTTTTTATTTATTTATTTAAGTTTTACACAATGATTTCATTTTTGAAACAAAAAAAATCATGTTTTAGTGTTTCCATAGTCTAAGAGCCATAGTTTTTTCAGTTTTTGGGCGATTATCTTGGGTAGGGTATGATTTTTGCGGGATGAGATGACGGTTTGATTAGTACTATTTTGGCGTACATGCGACTTTTTTGATCACTTTTATTACCTTTTTTGGGAAGTAAGGTGGGCAAAATTTCAATTTCCTAATACTTTTTATTTTTATGGCGTTCACCGTGCGGGGAAAGTAACATGACCGTTTTATAGATCAGGTCGTTACGGACGCGGGGATCAGGTCAGGGACCGCGGGGATCAAAAATTGCAGAAAGCGCAGCAAACCACAGGCGTTGTGACAGGATGCCGGCTGAATGATTTCAGCCGGCATCCTGTTTGGATTAAACCCCGCAGCTCCGCAATCTCGATTTAAACTTAGGATGTACCGGTACGCCCTGAGTCCTTAAGGGGTTAAGGACAATAAAATGGGGTTCGGGAAATAGGGCGTACCGGTACGCCCTAAGTCCTTAAGGGGTTAAGGACAATAATTTTATTGAACAATCGGAAATGGGTTCAAATGGTGGTAGAGTGAGACCCGTAAGAACAATATTTAAATCCCAGGAGGGGACACGGGAGGTTATTGTTGGACGGAGTCTGGTAGCTGCTCTAATGAATCTTCTGACCCAACGATGACTAGCTATATCCTGGTCAAAAAAACAACTTAGGGCTGAGATTTGGACCTTCAGGGTAGAGGGTCTAAGCTCCAGGTCGAGACCCTGTTGCGGGAAATCCAGGATTCTTTGAATGTTGGGTCTATGCACGTGTGGAGACTTGTCGCCACTCCAGGAACAGAAGCGCTTCCAGATTTTAAGGTAGATTGCGGATGTTACGTTCTTTCTGGAGGCTTTCAAGGTGTAATAACTTTAAGACGACAGGGCTTGTCAGATAGAGTCTGTAACTCAGGATCCATGCTGCTAATTTCAGAAACTGTGGGTTTGGGTGCAGAACCGGACCCTGATGGAGTAGATCCCCCCCCCCCCCCCCCCCGCATAGGAAGGGGCCAAGGATCCTGGAGGGAGTATTTCTGGAGAGATGTGAACCAGCTCCTCTTCGGCCATAGGGGAGCAATCACGATCACCGTGGCCTTGTCCTGGCAAATTTTCTGGATTACCTTCGGAATTAAGGGAAGTGGAGGGAAGGCATAGCATAGTTTCCAATGCCAACGGATGGCGAAGGCGTCCAAGGCATGAGGTCTGTCCCTGGGGTTTAAGGAACAGAATGTCTCCACCTTTGAGTTTACCCTGGTGGCGAAGAGATCCACACCGGGCATCCCCCACTTTTCTATCACTAACCTGAATGTCTCTGAGCTTAGGGATAATTCTGCATGATCGATCCTGTGGCGGCTGAGGAAATCCGCTTCCCGATTCAGCATTCCTTTCAGATGAACTGCAGAGATGGAGGCCACTTTCTGCTCCGCCCATTAATTTTTTTTCGTTGTCAACATTTGAAGAGTTGTTGACCGCTTTCCCCCTTGATGAGAGAGATAAGCGATGGCAGTAGTGTTGTCTGATAGCACTTTTATATGGTGAAGACATATTACCTCTGCTGCCTTCAATGCTTCCCAAACTGCTCTCAGTTCCCTGAAATTTGACGACTGGGATTTGATAGATTGTGGCCAGGTGCCCTGAAAGAGATGATCCCCTACCTTTGCGCCCCAGCCGGACAGACTTGCGTCCGTTACTACTTGTATTAGGGGAGTTTTCTGCCAGGGAGTCCCCTTGGATAAGTTTTCGTGGTTCTTCCACCAATTTAGAGACTGAAGTACCCTGATTGGTGGGATCACTTGATGATTCCAGAGAGGATTGACGCCTGTTCCAGACGCCCAGGATCCAAGACTGAAGAGGTCTGAAGTGAATCTGGCACCAGGGAACTGCCGGAATACAGGATGTTAACAGACCTAGCAGACTCATTGCCTCTCTGATTGAGCCTGACCTTTTCTGAAAGGATTAGAGTTTTTGCTGAAGAATCGATATCTTGTCTTGCGGTAGAAATACCGCTTGCCTTCGGGAGTCCAGAATCATGCCCAAAAATCTAACTTTTCTCGAAGGGGTGAGGACGGACTTGTTTTCGTTTACAACCCACCCAAGGTTGTTTAGGATGGAGAGAAAATATTTCAGATTTGAGTTGATCTGATTGAGATCTTCGCTGATCAGAAGAAAGTCGTCCAAGTAGGGAACTACCATAAGTCCCTTTCTCCTGACGAAGGCAACCATCTCTACCACCACCTTGGAAAAGATTCTCGGGGGCGATGAGATCCCGAAGGGAAGGGCTTTGAACTGATAGTGATGAATTTTTCCCGTTACATCCTGGATTGCAAATCGGAGAAAACTCTGTGAATCGGCGTGAATAGGGATATGGTAATAAGCGTCTCGCAGATCTATTGTACACATGAAGACGTCTTTGCTTAAAAGTGGCATCATAGATGCAAGGGTTTCCATCCTGAATTTCCGATAAAGAATAAACTTGTTTAAGGGTTTCAGGTTTATGATTGTTCGGAATGTGCCTTCTTTTTTCTTGATTAGGAATAATGTTGAATAGTATCCCCGGGCTCTTTCTGAAGGTGGAACTGGGGAGATTCCATTCATCTGATGAAGATTCTGGACTCCCTGCCAAAGGTTGGGTTGAAATCGTGTCAGTGAAAATTTGTTTGGGGGTTTTGAAGACTACTCTATTTGATAGCCTGTACCGACTATTTTGGAGACCCAGGGATTTTGGGAAATAGATTCCCATTCCGCCAGGAATTTTGAGAGTCTTCCCCCCACTCCGGCGTCATTGCTTGTCGGATGGTTTCTGGTGAGAGGAGGATTGATCCCTTCTTCTTCCCCCTTTGGGATAACTCCAGCGCCCCGACTTCCCTTTCCCCCTGTAGCTTTTCTCTTGACCAGAGGAAGAGCGAAAGGGAAATCGGCGCCTGAAGAGACGATCTTCCGGAAACACTTTCATTTTGTCAGCGGCCTTTTCTAAAATCTTATCTAGGACTGGGCCGAAAACATATTCCCCGGAAAAGGGTATAGAGCAAAGTTTTAATTTTGAAGTTTTGTCCCCAGACCAGCACTTCATCCAAAGTGCCCGTCTGGCCGAGTAATTACCTGCTGATAAAGATGGGGGGTGCTGGGGCACAGATTGGGTCCTGGGGCAAGGATGGGTGCTGGGGCACAGATGGGGTGATGCTCCACATGTGCAGGCAGCGCTCCTCTTTCCTCGGGCTCCGGACACAAAAGGAGGAGGAGAGGAGCGCTGCTATCATTTGAATCTCCCGCCGGCCCGCCCTCCTACCAATCAGAAGCGATCCTGAGAGGTGATGTCACCATCACCACTCAGGATCGCAGGATGGTGATTGGGGAGGTAAAATCACACCACCGATCACCATCCTGTTACGGGTTAAATTGACCTGCGGTTTTCTGCGATCGCCGACATGGGGGGGGGGGGGGATCCCCTATTTCACAATCTAGCCAAGGTGCCTGCTCAATGATTTGAGCAGGCACCGGGTTCCGATC
The DNA here is from genome assembly GCF_905171765.1 of Bufo bufo. Taxonomy (NCBI): domain Eukaryota; kingdom Metazoa; phylum Chordata; class Amphibia; order Anura; family Bufonidae; genus Bufo; species Bufo bufo. The sequence continues at coordinate 605,019,203 of NC_053390.1, forward strand.
ACCGCCCGCTGGGCGGCGGTGGTGATCAGAACTATACATGTTAACCCCTTAAGGACTCAGCCCTATTTCACCTTAAAGACCCGGCGATTTTTTGCAAATCTGACCAGTGTCACTTTAAGTGGTGATAACTTTAAAACGCTTTGACTTATCCAGGCCATTCTCAGATAGTTTTTTCGTCACATATTGTACTTCATGACACTGGTAATATGAAGTCAAAAAAATTAATTTTTATTTATTAAAAAATACCAAAATTTACCCCAATTTTTTTTTTAAAAAATTGCAAAATTTCCAAGTTTCAATTTCTCTACTTCTATAATACATACTAATGCCTCCAAAAATAGTTATTACTTTACATTCCCCATATGTCTACTTCATGTTTGGATCATTTTGGGAATAATATTTTATTTTTTGGGGATGTTACAAGGCTTAGAAGTTTAGAAGCAAATCTTTAAATTTTTCAGAAATTTTCAAAAACCCTATTTTTAGGGACCAGTTCAGGTCTGAAGTCACTTTGCGAGGCTTACATAATAGAAACCACCCAAAAATGACACCATTCTAGAAACTACACCCCTCAAGGTATTCAAAACTGATTTTACAAACGTTGTTAACCCTTTAGGTGTTCTACAAGAATTAATGGAAAATATAGAGATACAATTTCAAAATTTCACTTTTATGGCAGATTTTCCATTTTAATAATTTTTTTCCAATTACAAAAGCAAGGGTTAACAGCCAAACCAAACTCAATATTTATGGCCCAGATTCTGTAGTTTACAGAAACACTCCATATGTGGTTGTAAACCGCTGTACGGGCACATGGCAGGGCGCAGAAGGAAAGGAATGCCATACGGTTTTTGGAAGGCAGATTTTGCTGGACTGTTTTTTTGACACCATGTCCCATTTGAAGCCCCCCTGATGCACCCCTAGAGTAGAAACTCCAAAAAAGTGGCCCCATTTTAGAAACTACGGGATAGGGTGGCAGTATTGTTGGTACTAGTTTAGATTTTTGGTTGCTCTATATTACACTTTTTGTGAGGTAAGATAACAAGAAATAGCTGTTTTGGCACCGTTTTTATTTTTTGTTATTTACAACATTCATCTGACAGGTTAGATCATGTGATATTTTTATAGACCAGGTTGTCACGGATGCGGCGATACATAAATAAATAAATAAATAAAAAGTATACATATTAGGTAAGTTTTACACAATGATTTCTTTTTTGAAGCAAATAAAATCATGTTTAAGAAATGCCCATGGAGGTAACGTAGACTGTATCTCCTTCACAGGGCTGGAGACTGTATCCGCCCCTCTGCAGGGAGGGGATAGACACCGCCTCCTCCTGCAGAGGGAAGCAAGGTGGATTTTGCGGATGCAAGCTCTGGGTGAGCTTGGATTGAATGACAGGAATGATCTAAGCCCTTTCTTGTAGGCATATATCACAAACATTACTGTCATGTGTAAGTGTATTGCTCAGTGTTTATAACCGTCTTGTTACATGTATACATTTTTGTATTGTTTTATTTAACCCTTTGATGCGGTCGCAGTCTTGTTGTCTGTCACCATGACAATGGGCAGCGCCGGCAATTAAAAAGGGTGACGCGAAAGTACGCAGTGACGCACAGCCCGAGGAAGCGATAGTAGCGCGAAACGGCAGTCACTGTTTTATGCGTGCATTAGAATTGTCCGCCCCCTGCTACACCATATTCATGGAATAAAAGAACCGTAATCTTTTCAACACACTGGTGAGTGCCGCTGTATATTTCTTCTCCTACATTGTGATTACATGCACTTTACCTGCTACGTTCAGCTGTGCACCACCGGCAGTGTGTATCCTCATCAGCCGTGGGAGTCAACTGGCTATCTGTGTGAACTGTTTGGCCCCTTTCACACGGGCGAGTATTCCGCGCGGATGCGATGCGTGAGGTGAACGCATTGCACCCGCACTGAATACCGACCCATTCATTTCTATGGGGCTGTTCACATGAGCAGTGATTTTCACGCATCACTTGTGCGTTGCGTGAAAATCGCAGCATGTTCTATATTCTGTGTTTTTCACGCAACGCAGGCCCCATAGAAGTGAATGGGGTTGCGTGAAAATCGCAAGCATCCGCAAGCAAGAGCGGATGCGGTGCGATTTTCACGCACGGTTGCTAGGTGACGATCGGGATGGAGACCCGATCATTATTATTTTCCCTTATAACATGGTTATAAGGGAAAATAATAGCATTCTGAATACAGAATGCATAGTAAAACATCGCTGGAGGGGTTAAAAAAAAAATAAGAATAATAATTTAACTCACCTTAGTCCACTTGATCGCGTAGCCCGGCATCTCCTTCCGTCTTCATCTGATCTCTGTGCAGCAATAGGACCTGTGGTGACGTCACTTCGGTCATCACATGGTCCATCACATGATCTTTTACCATGGTGATGGATCATGAAATAATTGAAAATATGTTATTCGCACTGGTTGCTTTTCTGATAAACTGATTGTTTGCGGGATACATTTATATAGCGCTTACATAGTTGGCAGTATTGTGCAGTGATCGTCATCGCTCATATTAGAACCTCTCCCCATTGCAGCTCACAAATCTGAACTCCAAACTAAGCTATTAGTACAGATAGAAAAGGGGGGGGGGGGGGGGGATCTGGATGCACAGTCACAAATAAGCAGCGGAACCCTTATCCAGGAGTAGTCTCCTTAAAACAGTCAAATCCACAAGCAATTGCAGGGACCGCATTGATACCAGCAGTAATAGATACAAGGCAGACTTCAGCACACGCTCCAGCAGGCAGCTGTTATCAATCCACTCCTATGGACGTCTCCTGCAGCGTCTTGATACCAACCGAAAACTTCAATGTACGGCACCAGTTCCTTCAAAAGAAACACATAGCGCAATACCCAAGTGGTAAAAGTAAGTATCTAATGTATTGTACTTAAAGTCCATGTAGTAAAAAGCATTTCATAAAATCGCACCCGACCCGGGTTTCGCCTTAGGCTTCGTCAGGGGTTAAGGAACTGAATTCCCTCAGACTCGATGTTAAATATCCTTCCCAGATTGCTCTGGAGCAACGCCCAACTTCCGTTTTATCCGGAGGGCGGGTGACATATATTTAATACAAACAACACTAAAACCATCCATAATACAAAAATCAATAATACAAAAATATCAAATAGAAACAACATATTACAAACATTATCCACATGCGCTTCACATGGGCAATATGAAGAAGTTAAAATATGACAGAGTTTACGCGGACTGTGCAGCCTGCGATTATGACATGTAAGCTGCTTTGATATCCCATTCTATGTTAAGGCCGTGTGGTAGGAGGGTGCCCATCTCGTATATCCACTCTGCTTCTCTTTTGTTTATCTGTTTAACAGGGTCTCCCCCTCTCCAGGGTCTCCGCACCAGTTCAATGGCACAAAATCTTAAACCACTCAGATTTTTCTGGTGCACTTTTTTGAAATGTGCCGAAACACTGTGGGTCTCCAGACCCTTCTTAATGTTTCGGACATGTTCAGCAATGCGGGTTTTTAATTTTCTCAGAGTACAGCCTATATATTGTGTCTTTCAGGGGCACTCTAACAAGTAGATTACCCCCGCTGTTTCACATGAAAGATTCCCTTTTGATTTTACACTCCTTATGTTTCGATGTTGATATCACCATACTTGTAGTGGTATTTCTCTTGTCTTCCTTGGCCCTATTTGTACATCCTATACAGAAACCGCACCATGTGAACACATCCCGATGGATGCGGGATCCCTTTTCTTTATTAGGACATCCATGTACGATCTTATTCCTAACAGTTGGAGCCCTTCTGAATATGAGGGGGGGTTTGTGTGGAATCAGATCCCCTATTACACCATCATTCTTAAGGACATTCCAATTTTTGTTGATTATGTCCCTAATACGGGGGCAGTGGACAGAGTAAGTGGTGGAAAAAGCAAACCTATACCGATCCCTATAATCTTTCTTTTTGAATTGATCACTGGTGTTTTCATCTTTACTTATTACACTGACATCTCTTACTTCCTCCCTTTGTTTACACAACAGATCCTTCGCATATCCTTTCTCCCTAAACCTTTCGAGAATTATGTCACTTTGTGATTCAAAATCATCAGCCTCAGTGCAGTTGCGTTTAATGCGCTGTAATTGCCCTTTAGGCACATTTTGGATCCATGGTCTATTATGGCAACTGCTCCTGTCAATGTAACCATTGCGATCTGTAGGTTTAAAATAGGTTTTAGTTTAGTCACCCGCCCTCTGGATAAAACGGAAGTTGGGCGTTGCTCCAGAGCAATCTGGGAAGGATATTTAACATCGAGTCTGAGGGAATTCAGTTCCTTAACCCCTGACGAAGTCTAAGGCGAAACCCGGGTCGGGTGCGATTTTATAAAATGCTTTTTACTACATGGACTTTGTAAGTACAATACATTAGATACTTACTTTTACCACTTGGGTATTGCGCTATGTGTTTCTTTTCCTTGTGAAGGAACTGGTGCCGTACATTGAAGTTTTCGGTTGGTATCAAGACGCTGCAGGAGACGTCCATAGGAGTGGATTGATAACAGCTGCCTGCTGGAGCGTGTGTTGAAGTCTGCCTTGTATCTATTACTGCTGGTATCAGCGCGGTCCCTGCAATTGTTTGTGGATTTGACTTTTTTAAGCTATTAGTACGTTTGGGAGGGAACCAGGGTACCCAGAGGAAACCCACGCAAACACGGGGAGAACATACAATCTCCATGCAGATGTTGTCCTTGGTTGGATTAGAACCTAGGACCCCAATGCTGCAAAGCACAAGTGCTAACCACTGAGCCACCGTGCTGTGATAGGAGAAACCGCAAACTGTGCAGAGACATACCTCTTTCATAAAGACGGACAGATTCCATTAGGTAGGGCACCAGGAGACGGTTGACAACAAACCCAGGGGTGTCCTGAAAACAAAAACAGAATATAACATTTTTGTATAAGTGACAGGAACGCTGGCTGTATATTTGTATATGATGAGAGTCATAGTTGCTAACATATGGCCAAGAGTATCGAAATACAGAAGAATGAGGAATTATGGTGGTAATGTTCAAAGATTATAAAAAACTGTGACATTCTTATCTGGTATCAGAGTTCAGTCTACAGCGCCACTTTACCTTACATGACACAGGAGTCTTTCCAAGTGCTTTACTGAAATCTATCAGAGAATCAAAAGTCGTTTGGCTGCTCATCGGTGTCTTAATGACCTGGAAGACAAGAGTGAAAAAGCACATTAGGAAAATGATGTTAACATTCATATCAATTAGTGTTGATCAAGCACCAAAGTGCTCGGGTGCTCTAGAACACTTTGGGATGCTCGGGCCGAACACATCGAGCACAATGGAAGTCAAGGGGAGAACCCGAGCATTAAACCAGGTACCCCCTGCTCTGAAGAGGGGAGGGTGTCTGGTTCATAGCAAAAGGTCAGAAATTGATGGAAACACCACTGAAATGGTTCGGGAACAGCATGGGGAGGATGTCTGGATGCATCTTAGACTCCCAGGTCGCTGCTGGGAACTATGTTGTCCGAGTAGTACGCCAATTTTACAGACTGAAAATAATACGCACAAAACCGAAGATAGAATCGATTTTAGAGGAAAAATTGTTAGGAAACATTCTTTCCTGTATATTTACTTGTATATAAAGTGCAAGTGCTGCCAAAACTTACAAGGAAGAGGAACTCCGATACAACCTGTATATCACATAAAGAAGGGCCTCATTCACATTGTGGTACAATTGTTCAGGTAGTGGGACTCCTACACTCAAAGTCTATGCACTAAGGGAAAGGGCTGCCAAAAATTATAAGGAACCGGAACTCCAATATACCCTTTATTACATATAAAGGAGGGCATCATACACACCCTTGAAACATTATGGGTGAGGGCCTGCTGGTGACCCTCAAAGACATTATGGGTGAGGGCCCGCTGCTGATCTGACCATCTAAAACATTAGGAGCGAGGGCAGCCTAATAAGCATGTTGATATGATGGAGGAGGAGGACGACGAGAAGGAAGATTGAACCAGATACCCTTTTTTGTGGTGGAAGGGGTGCATGGGAATACAGTGTATTCAGTACATTATAAAGAACACATTTAAAGTGCCTTTATGTTCAGCCGCTTTCCTCTAGCGGAGTAGAGAAGTCAGGGGCAATCCAGGCCTTGTTCATTTCTATAAGAGTCAACCGGTCAGAATTTTCAGGCAGATACGCTTATCAGTTATTATGCCACCATCAGCACTAAATACACGCTCTGACAAAATGCTGGGGGCAGGGCAGGCCAGTACCTCCAAGGCGTAGAGTGCCAGTTCGTGCCACGTGTCCAGCTTGGACACCCAGTAGTTGTAAGGCACAGAGGGATCACAGAGGACGCTGACACGGTCTGCTACGTAGTCCTTCACCATCTTCCAAAACTTTTCCCTCCTTGTGATATTAGGCTGCGCATCAGGGTGAGAGTGCTGGTGGGGTGTCATGAAACTGTCCCAGGCTTTGGAGAGTGTTGCCCTGCCTCTGTTGGAACTGCTGTGTGTTCCCCTCGTCTCCCCTCCTCGGTTGTCCAAGGAACTACGTACTCTGCAGCCAGCGTTGTCCGCTAGAAATTTTTGGAGCAATTTTTCCACAAGGACCTTCTGCTAAGGCACCATTTTGGTCATCCTCTCCACCACAGGAATGAGAGATGAGAAGTTCTCTTTGTAGCGGGGGTTGAAAAGGGTGAACAACCAGTAATCAGTGTTGGCCAAAATGTGAACAACGCGAGGGTCATGGGAAAGGCAGCCTAACATAAAGTCAGCCATGTGTGCCAGAGTCCGAACAGACAAGACTTCACCGTCCTCATCAGGAGGATGACTCAATCTCCTCATCCTCTTCCTCCTCTTTGGTCCATCCACGCTGAACAGATGGAATAAACCTGCTGTGGGTACTACCCTCTGTTGCGGAGGCAACTGTCTCCTGCTCCTCCTTATCATCCAATTCGGGCTGAGAAGACAAACTGAGGGTGGTCTGGCTATCACCCTGTGTACTGTCTTCCCCCATTTCCACCTCTTCCACATGCAAAGCGTCCCCCTTCATTGTGAGCAGCGAGCGTTTCAGTAGACACAGAAGTGGGATGGTTACGCTGATAATAGCGTTATCGCCGCTCACCATCTGTGTTGATAAAGTTGCATAAAATCTCACAGAGGTCAGACATCCATGCCCACTCGTCACTTGTGAAGAGCAGAAGCTGACTGGAAAGGCGACAACCATGTTGCAGCTGGTATTCCACTACTGCCCTCTGCTGCCCACAAATCCTGGCCAACATGTGGAACGTGGAGTTTGCACAACAGTTGGTGAGCTGGCAATTGCAAGCGCTGCTGCAGCGTTGCCAGACCGGCGGAAGCTGTAGATGACTTTCATAAATGGGCACACACGCGGCGCACCTTCACCAGTAGCTTAGGCAAATTGGGGTAGGTTTTGAGAAACCGCTGAACCACTAAGTTGAACACGTGGGCTAGGTATGGTATGTGTCTGAGCTTGCCGAGCTCCAAAGCCGCCACCAAGTTACGGCCATTATCAGACACAACCATGCCTGGTTGTAGGTTGAGTGGCGAGAGCCACAGCTCAGTCTGGTCCCTTATACCCTGCCACAGCTCTGCGGAGGTGTACTGTTCGTCACCTAAGCAAATTAGTTTCAGCACGGCCTGTTGCCGCTTCCCCACTGCAGTGCTACATTGCTTCTAGCTACTGACTGATGGCTGACTGGTGCTGCAAGATGATAATTCAGAGGTGGAAGTGGAGGAGGAGAAGGGGGGTTGCAGCTACTAACGCAGGTTGCGCTAATAATATATATTGCAGCCAGATATAACAATAGTCCTTAAAAGGACTTTTGGGTCTCTAACACCTTTCAACAGTAAACCCTGCCTGAAAAAAATAAATAAAAAATTCCTATCCCTACACTATCCGTCCCTTCTGCTGCAGCTCTCCCTGACCAAGACTGAGCCGAACCACATGTCATCGCACCTGATGACGCATTCCAGACAGCCAATCACTGTAATGCCAGTAACCAACATGGCTACAGCATTACAGTGAGTGCCAGTACTTCCCCGCACATTTATTGGCTGCGTGGCAGCCAACAAACGTGTGGGGAGGAGACTTGAGCATTGCCCTCGAGCACACGTGGTGTTCGGCCAAACACCACGATGTGCAGAGTATCGCGATGCTCGAGTCAAAATGGTGTTCGGCCAAGCATGCTCGCCCAACACTAATATCAATATATTGATATATTTTGTTGTGCAAGACTGTAGAGGAGAAAGGTGAAATCATACAGATCTGTGTGATTTTCACTCAAAATAACTATCGTGTATCAAGGCAAACGTTCACTAAAAACCCCAGAGACTTTATTAAGAAATTCAAAGTTGTAAAAGTGAAGACTACAGCAGCAGAGAGGAGCAGGGCATTATTACTCATGTATTCACTGTCCACCTGGTAATGTCTCTGTATAGTAACAGGTTGAGAACATTCATTTTGGGGTGGAAATGATATGCAAAAAGAGATTTGGAGTGGTTCTTTTCCCTTGTCATGTCCCCAAACATGTTAAAAAGTCAAAATCATAGGAGACCCCTTCCAAAATGAAGTGCTAGCAAGACGCTTCTCTCTCTATATTCTTTTCCCACGGAGCATTGCCACCGAGTCTCCATACATAGCTGGTCTCAAAGCGGTTGTCTCATCTGAGACATTGGCAGCATATCATTAGGATATGCCACCAACGTCAGATAAGTTCAGATCCTGGCTCTCTGCAACAGGACCCCTGAAATAAGTGGAGTGCAGTGCTCTCCTGGGGGCCCATTCTCGAGATGGGTGCGAGTCCTACCTCTGGTGGCATATGCTAGTAATGAGACATCCCCTTTAACCCCTTAGGGACGTATGGCGTACCAGTATGGCATGTTTCCCGAGTCCTTAAGGACCCATGACGTACCGGTACGTTATGAGTTAAAAATGAGATTGCGGGTTAATCGGAACAGGATGCTCGCTGAAATCATTCAGCGGGCATCCTGTCACAACGCCGGGGTTTGCAGCGCTTTCTGAAGTTTCTGATCACCGCGGTCGATCAAACTTTAAAATGCCCCAAATAAAGTTTTTTTCCCCCCCCCCCCCCTGCACCCCTGAATGATTTTATGCTGGCGGGTGGTGCAGGATGGGGGGGTTTCGGGCGGTGCGGTAGGTGGGCGGTGCGGCAGGCGGGATCGCGATCCACCGCCCGCCTCCTCTTGAATATTCATTGGTGGCCAGTGATTATACCAGAGTGTCAGCACATTGCTGACACTCTGGTATAAACGGCTGACATCTGTGCTGCAATGTCAGCCGTTTAACCCTTTCCATACCGCGGTCCGTATGGACTGCGATATAGAAGAGCAGAGGTTAACAGTCGGGAACTCCCTCCCTCTCCCATCGGGGGCCTGCTGTGCCTTTGCAGCCCCCAGAGGATGTGGCCACAACGGAGCACACGGGGAAGGTTCCCATGGCAACAGGACGCCTTCTCAGGCATCCTGCTGTCCATGGTGCTATACAGTGTACTGTACTGTATTATACAGACATCAGACCCACTGGATCTTCAAGAACCAAGTGGGTATGGTTAAAAAAAAAAATGTAAAAAAGTGAAAAAATGTAAAGATAAAAAAAAACGCATTTATCACTTAATAAAAATTAAAAAAATTAAATACACTACACATATTAGGTATCGCCGCGTCCGTAACGACCGGATCTATAAAACGGTCATGTTACTTTCCCCGCACGGTAAACGCCATAAAAATAAAAAAATAAAAACTATGAGGAAATTGAAATTTTGCCCACCTTACTTCCCAAAAAAGGTAATAAAAGTGATCAAAAAAGTCGCATTTACGCCAAAATAGTACCAATCAAACAGTCATCTCATCCCGCAAAAATCATACCCTACCCAAGATAATCGCCCAAAAACTGAATAAAATATGACTCTTGGAAACACTAAAACATGATTTTTTTGGTTTTAAAAATGAAATCATAGTGTAAAACTTACATAAATAAAAAAAGTATACATATTAAGTATCGCCGCGTCCGTATTGAGCGGCTCTATAAAAATATCACATGACCTAACCCCTCAGGTGAACACCGTAAAAATTTTTAAATAAAAACGGTGTAAATAAAGCCATTTTTTGTCATCTTACGTCACAAAAAGTGTAATAGCAAGCGATCAAAAAGTCATATGCACCCCAAAATAGTGCCAATCAAACAGTCATCTCATCCCAGAAAAAATGAGACCTTACCTAAAATAATCGCACAAAAACTGAAAAAACTATGGCTCTCAGACTATGGAGACACTAAAACATGATTATTTTTTTTATGAAATCATTGTGTAAAACTTACATAAATGAAAAAATTGTATACATATTAGGTATCGCCGCGTCCGTAACAACCTGCTCTATAAAAATACCACATGATCTAACCTGTCAGATGAATGTTTTTAATAACAAAAAAAAACTGTGCCAAAAAAGCTATTTCTTGTTACCTTGCCTCACAAAAAGTGTAATATAGAGCAACCAAAAATCATATGTACCCTAAACTAGTACCCTATCCCGTAGTTTCTAAAATGGGGTCACTTTTATGGAGTTTCTACTCATGGGGTGCATCAGGGGGGCTTCAAATGGGACATGGTGTCCAAAAAAACTGTCTAGCAAAATCTGCCTTTCAAAAACCGTATGGCATTCCTTTCCTTCTGCGCTTTGCCGTGTGCCCGTACAGCAGTTTACAACCACATATGCGGTGTTTCTGTAAACTACAGAATCAGGTCCATAAATAATGAGTTTTGTTTGGCTGTTAACCCTTGCTCTGTAACTGGAAAAAAAATATTAAAATGGAAAATCTGCCAAAAAAGTGAAATTTTGAAAATTGTATCTCTATATTCCATTAATTCTTGTGGAACACCTAAAGGGTTAACAACGTTTGTAAGATCAGTTTTGAATACCTTGAGGGGTGTAGTTTCTTAGATGGGGTCACTTTTATGGAGTTTCTACTCTAGGGGTGCATCAGGGGGCTTCAAATGGGACATGGTGTCAGAGAAAAAAAACAGTCCAGCAAAATCTGCCTTCTACAAACCATACGGCGCACCTTTCCCTCTACGCCCTACTGTGTGCCCGTACAGTAGTTTACGGCCACATATGGGGTGTTTCTGCAAACTACAGAATCGGGGCAATAAATATAGCATTTTGTTTGGCTGTTAACCCTTGCTTTGTTACTGTAAAAAATGGATTAAAATGGAAAATTTGCCAAAAAATTGAAATTCTTAAATTTCATCTCCATTTGCCAATAACTCTTGTGCAACACCTAAAGGGTTAACAAAGTTTGTAAAATCAGTTTTGAATACCTTGAGGGGTGTAGTTTATAGAATGGGGTCATTTTTGGATGGTTTCTATTATGTAAGCCTCAAAGTGACTTCAGACCTGAACTGGTCCCTAAAAAGTGGGTTTTTGAAAATCTCTGAAAAATTTCAAGATTTTCTCCTAAACTTCTAAGCCTTGTAACATCTCCAAAAATAAAATATCATTCCCAAATTGATCCAAACATGAAGTAGACATATGGGGAATGTAAAGTAATAACTATTTTTGGAGATATTACTATGTATTATAGAAGTAGAGAAATTGAAACTTGGAAATTTGCAATTTTTTACAAATTTTTTGTAAATTTGGTATTTTTTATAAATAAAAATAAAAAATTTTTACTTCATTTTACCAGTGTCATGAAGTACAATATGTGACGAAAAAACAATCTCAGAATGGCCTGGATAAGTCAAAGCTTTTTAAAGTTATCAGCACTTAAAGTGACATGTCACATTTGCAAAAAATGGCCAAGTCCTTAAGGTGAAATAGGGCTGAGTCCTTAAGGGGTTAAAGAGACAGCCTAACCTGAGTTTGAAATGAGAAATCAACCATACCTGCTTCTGTCAAAGGGGTTCTCTGGGAATTAAGAAAATGAAATACTTAAAAGTTACTTTATTATAAATATATTCCCAAATACCTTTCTTTAGTTATAATGACTAGTATTGCCCAGGGAGCAATCATTAGGAGAAATAAAACGGCAGCTGTCCTATTAGTTCACACAAAACCTGTCCTAATCACACAGCAGCACAAGTTACTTCACAACACTGAGCTGCCTCATCCTCCTCGCTGCCCTACTGGTCAGGGATAATGATCCGGAATACATCTGAATCTCTGTAGGAATGGAGTTCATGAGGAGACATGAAGTACAGAGAGGACGGACAGGTCAGACTGTGGTAATAGGGACTGCAGACAAGTGCAGCTGCTCATTATCCCCACCTCCTCTCTGTACTTCCTGCCTCCTCATGAACTCCATTCCTACAGAGATTCAGCTGAAGATCTTATCACCTGTATTCAGGATCATACTCCCTGACAAGTAGGTCTGAGAGGAGGATGAGGCAGCTCTTTACCTCAGTGTTGTGAAGTAACTTGTCCTGCTGTGTGATTAGGACAGGTTCTGTGTGTGCTAATAGGACGGCGGCCATTTTGTTTTTCCTAATGATTGCTCCCCAGACAAAATGAGCCATTATAACTAAAGAAAGGTATTTGGGAATATATAATAAAGTAATATTTAAGTATTTTCATTTTCTTAATTCCCCTTTAAAAATGGCAGACAGGAAAGGGTCTTTAATTTTTTTTAAAAATCCACTTTCCCTTCATATCTAATGATGGCTGCAGCTCTGTGGCTTACAGTACAATGTCACTATTTCACTGTCCACAATATATACAGGGTTTTTCTGCAATCCAAACACACAAGCTTACCTCAACCAGCTTCATCAATGGAACCGGATTGAAGAAATGCAGCCCTCCAAACCGGTCCTGCCTGGTTGTGGAGTTGGCGATGTCAGTTATTGGCAATGAGGAGGTGTTGCTGGCAAATATGGTATGTCTGTAAGAAATTAAAGAACAGTCAGCTCAGATCTAGACTAGGCCTCCATCTTATATTCAGTGATAGGATGGCCCTTCAGCTCACAGGCTGCTTCCAGATGCCCAGTAAACAGATGCATTTTAGTGCCCATACTATGCCCAGAAAGCACAGGTCTCCCACTGGGACGGGCATGGCATCTGCACTACAGACGCCAATATGTAGCCAGGTTATGGCTGTTTAATGTGGCCAAGTGAAGAATACCTGCAAATGAGTGGGACCACCATACAAGAAATATAAAAGGATATAGACCAATATATTCATTTTTAGAGTTAGTGACTTTTAAAATTACCTTTATTAGTGATAGTGCGGGTATAGGTATGTATAGGTTTATGTATTAGGATGGGCATATAAAAACGTGCGTATTGCTGTTTTGAGAGGATTGGTGTTTATCCCATAATCTGGACCCCCCTTCACTCTCCTCATATCTCTAATAACTTTGCTTGATATATTGAGAGGTCAGGTGGTGACTCCATACCTTTGGACCACCTTCCACTCTCGGTACTTTGTTCTTTTAACTGTTATTGTGTATCTAATACCTATCCTTGGCTAGGGTTGATCTAGGGATTTGATAGTCTTAGGTTCGGGGACAGTGAACTCCCACCATCAGGGGGTGACCCTGGGCTGAGCAGTTGATAGGGCTGTTAGGGTAAGCATCTGTCTGCCCTGCCCTATCTCAGACCCTGTCCTTTTTCCCTCGAACCATTAAGCCTATAGACAGTTTTGTGTCACCAGTGAATGTCCTGTCTAGGGGTCGCTACTTCCCCATCAAAAGAAATTTATATATAATCCTTTTGAATTGTAGCACTTTTTGTTTGGTATATACATACCTATACCCGCACTATCACTAATAAAGGTAATTTTAAAAGTCACTAACTCTAAAAATGAATATATTATAAACTCATGTGATAAGCAATCTTGAAATAATCTAATTGTTAGGTAATTTTTGATACAGACCAATACTGTAATATGTACATCCAATACCAAAATTACTGACGAGCAGGAAAGTTTTGGATATTAGTGGAGAATTCATATTCTAGACACCCTGAGTAAATTGTTTGTGCAGTATATAGCCATATTCTATTTAAAGGGAACCTGTCACCTCAAAAACGCATATGAAACCGCCAGCATTACCTCATAGTAGCCCCCAGTCTGTTAATAATCATGTGTTTGATCCGGTAATCTGATGCTCCATAGATTCAAAAAACTAAGTTTTAAGCGCCATCAGCGCTATCTTGCCGGTCAGCTTGAAGTCAAGGGGCAACAGCTTCCTTGCTTCAAGTCAAGGTAAGCACGCCCCCCCAACCGTCCCCTCTTTTGTTAGATTGACAGCCTGCAGTGAGGCCAGCCGGGGTCACATAAGTCTCGCGCATGTGCTGTGCGCTCCTTGGTAAGGCGCGATCCCGTCTCCGCCTGCAGCCAGTGATCACTCTCACGCTCAGGAGGGTAAAAGAATTGCGCGCGCGCACTAGCCAGCGCATGCACAGTGCGCCGCTGAAACCCGGATAACAGCAGCAGCCGGAGACGCACAGCACATGCGCGAGACCTATGTGATCCCCGGCCGCACTGCAGGCTGTCAATCTAACAAAAGAGGGAACGGTTAGGGGGCGTGTTTACCTTGACTTGAAGCAAAGAAGCCTCTGCCCCCATAACTTCAAGCTGACCGGCAAGATAGCGCTGATGGCGCTTAAAACTTAGTTTTTTTGAATCTATGGAGCATCAGACTAACCGATCAAACATATGATTATTAACAGACTGGGGGCTACTGTAAGGTGATGCTGGCGGTTTTATATGCGCTTTTGAGGTGACAGGTTCCCTTTAAAGAGCATCTGTCACCCATCTTGTAAAAGTCAGTTATGGTGTTAAAGAGAAAAAATAAAATAAAAAATGTTATATGAATGAGGGCTTCAGTGCACCGAGGGACGTGGACAGTACTGGAAACTTGAGGTGCATCAAGTGGTCAGGTTCCACCACCCCCCCACCCGGAGCATTCAAGCCCTCATTTGCACAACAAAAGTACTTTTTCTTGGGAACGTCGCAACCAATGTTCATACATTTTAAATCAGCAGGATCAACCCTACCAGAGTGCCTGGCTTAATTTTTCCTTCACATTACACACTGCTTGTATCCAAGGGTTATGGCCACTGCTGCAGTACACATATGAGGTGGCTGGGACAGGAGCTGCTGTGCATGTGTGCCTATGAGCACTCCCACAGTCCCGGCCACCACAAGGACTGTGCTTTTTCCTATAGTGTGCAAGCACGACCACCATTGCTGGATTACAGGGTGGACGTAACCTCTGGAAATAAGCAGTGTATAATGTGATGGAAAAATTAGCCGCCGCATGGACCGGCAGGAGTGCCGATCCAGGCTGTTTAACCCCATACATGCGGTGGGCAATGGCGCCCACTGCATGTAAGCGGTGACAGAGGGAGTGGACTCCCTTTGTCTCCCATCAGCACCCCACAAATGCGATGTCCTAACAGATCCTAAAATCTCATGACTTGGAGGAGAGAACATATTATGCTGTGCATTGTGCGCCATTCTATTGAATACGTATTTAGTAAGGTGTCCTACTCTGGGGCAAACTTATCCAGTCTCTTGAAGAGTTCGTTTTTCACTTCCAGGTTCTCCACAATGGCTTCCACCACGAGATCCGTGCTGTGTACCACGGCCGCCGGGTCTGTGCTGGTGCTGAAGTGGGACAGGGTTTTCTCAATAAACTGAGAAGCAGCCTGGAAAACATGGAGGCAAATGAGAAAATGAGCTACACCAGCAAAGAATTCATTTTATGGGATTTAGCACACATTATAAGCACTGCCTTAAACAGGGTGGCCCGGAATGCCCTTTAAAGGGTGTGTCCCCTATCCTGTGGCAGTGTCTGACTGCTGGGGCCTCCACTTTTAATAGCAGGAACTCTAGTGGAATACATTAATTTGCAAAGATTAACCACCTCAGCTCCCCTAGCTTAAACACCCTGAAAGACCAGGCCACTTTTTACACTTCTGCACTACACTACTTTCACCGTTTATTGCTCGGTCATGCAACTTACCACCCAAATGAATTTTACCTCCTTTTCTTCTCACTAATAGAGCTTTCATTTGGTGGTATTTCATTGCTGCTGACATTTTTACTTTTTTTGTTATTAATCGAAATTTTACGATTTTTTTGCAAAAAAATGAAATTTTTCACTTTCAGTTGTAAAATTTTGCAAAAAAAAACGACATCCATATATAAATTTTTCTCTAAATTTATTGTTCTACATGTCTTTGATTAAAAAAAAAAAAGGTTTGGGTAAAAAAAAAAAAAAAGGTTTGGGTAAAAGTTATAGCGTTTACAAACTATGGTACAAAAATGTGAATTTCCGCTTTTTGAAGCAGCTCTGACTTTCTGAGCACCTGTCATGTTTCCTGAGGTTCTACAATAGCCAGACAGTACAAACACCCCACAAATGACCCCATTTCGGAAAGAAGACACCCTAAGGTATTCGCTGATGGGCATAGTGAGTTCATAGAACTTTTTATTTTTTGTCACAAGTTAGCGGAAATTTATGTGGTTTGTTTTTTATTTTATTTTTTCTTACAAAGTCTCATATTCCACTAACTTGTGACAAAAAATAAAAACTTCCATGAACTCACTATGCCCATCACGAAATACCTTGGGGTGTCTTCTTTCCAAAATGTAGAAGAGAAATGGCTTGGCAAAAGACAACTTTTCCCATTTTTTTATACAAAGTTGGCAATTGACCAAGATATTTATCTCACCCAGCATGGGTATATGTAAAATGACACCCCAAAACACATTGCCCAACTTCTCCTGAGTACGGCGATACCAGATGTGTGACACTTTTTTGCAGCCTAGGTGGGCAAAGGGGCCCACATTCCAAAGAGCACCTTTCGGATTTCACCAGCCATTTTTTACACATTTTGATTTCAAACTACTTACCACACATTAGGGCCCCTAGAATGCCAAGGCAGTATAACTACCCCACAAGTGACCCCATTTTGGAAAGAAGACACCCCAAGGTATTTCGTGATGGGCATAGTGAGTTCATGGAAGTTTTTATTTTTTGTCACAAGTTAGTGGAATATGAGACTTTGTAAGAAAGAAAAAAAATCATAATTTTCCACTAACTTGTGACAAAAAATAAAAAATTCTAGGAACTCGCCATGCTCCTCACGGAATACCTTGGGGTGTCTTCTTTCCAAAATGGGGTCACTTGTGGGGTAGTTATACTGCCCTGGCATTCTAGGGGCCCTAATGTGTGGTAAGTAGTTTGAAATCAAAATGTGTAAAAAATGACCTGTGAAATGCGAAAGGTGCTCTTTGGAATGTGGGCCCCTTTGCCCACCTAGGCTGCAAAAAAGTGTCACACGTGGTATCGCCGTACTCAGGAGAAGTTGGGCAATGTGTTTTGGGGTGTCTTTTTACAAATACTCATGCTGGGTGAGAGAAATATCTCAGCAAAAGACAACTTTTCCCATTTTTTATACAAAGTTGGCATTTGACCAAGATATTTAATCTTACCCAGCATGGGTATATGTAAAATGACACCCCAAAACACATTGCCCAACTTCTCCTGAGTACGGCGATACCAGATGTGTGACATTTTTTTGCCGCCTAGATGCGCAAAGGGGCCCACATTCCTTTTATGAGGGCATTTTTAGACATTTGGATTCCAGACTTCTTCTCACGCTTTAGGGCCCCTAAAATGCCAGGGCAGTATAAATACCCCACATGTGACCCCATTTTGGAAAGAAGACACCCCAAGGTATTCAATGAGGGGCATGGCTAGTTCATAGAAATTTTTTTTTTTTTGGCACAAGTTAGCGGAAATTGATTTTTTTTTAGTTTTTTCTCACAAAGTCTCCCTTTCTGCTAACTTGGGACAAAAATTTCAATCTTTCATGGACTCAATATGCCCCTCACGGAATACCTTGGGGTGTCTTCTTTCCGAAATGGGGTCACATGTGGGGTATTTATACTGCCCTGGCATTTTAGGGGCCCTAAAGCGTGAGAAGAAGTCTGGAATATAAATGTCTAAAAAATTTTACGCATTTGGATTCCGTGAGGGGTATGGTGAGTTCATGTGAGATTTTATTTTTTGACACAAGTTAGTGGAATATGAGACTTTGCAAGAAAAAAAAATAATAATTTCCGCTAACTTGGGCCAAAAAAATGTCTGAATGGAGCCTTACAGGGGGGTGATCAATGACAGGGGGGTGATCAGGGAGTCTATATGGGGTGATCACCCCCCTATAAGGCTCCATTCAGATGTCCGTATGTGTTTTGCGGATCCGATCCATGTATCAGTGGATCCGTAAAAATCATACGGACGTCTGAATGGAGCCTTACAGGGGGAGTGATCAATGACAGGGGGGGGGTGATCACCCCCGTCATTGATCACCCCCCCTGTAAGGCTCCATTCAGACGTCCGTATGTGTTTTGCGAATCCGATCCATGTATCAGTGGATCCGTAAAAATCATATGGACATCTGAATGGAGCCTTACAAGGGGGTGATCAATGACAGGGGGTGATCAGGGAGTCTATATGGGGTGATCAGGGGTTAATAAGTGACAGGGGGGGGGTGTGGTGTAGTGTAGTGGTGTTTGGTGCTACTTATTACTGAGCTGCCCGTGTCCTCTGGTGGTCGATCCAAGCAAAAGGGACCACCAGAGGACCAGGTAGCAGGTATATTAGATGCTGTTATCAAAACAGCGTCTAATATACCTGTTAGGGGTTAAAAAAAAAAAATCGCATCTCCAGCCTGCCAGCGAACGATCGCCGCTGGCAGGCTGGAGATCCACTCGCTTACCTTCCGATCCTGTTAACGCGTGCGCCTGTATGCGCGCGTTTACAGGAAATCTCACGTCTCGCGAGATGACGCACGGATGCGTCCAGGAGGAATGAATCGACCGCCTCCAGGACGCATCCGTGCGTTAGGCGGTCAGGAGGTGGTAAAATTGTACCTCCACTTATACCCATCATTATAAAGGTCCGCAGGCTGGATCCAGATTCCAAACCTATGTGAAGAGAAGCTTCACTGTAAAGCACAGTGTTCGATGCTCCGTGTTAAAGGGGGATGTCCTAGTGAGAAATTTTCTTTAATGACCAGTTAGAGTTGTAAAAGTGCAGGTACACGTTAAAGTCTGTTACTTGACAAACAGCTCTATGGTATGTGGACACAACTAGAGTACTTTCACACTTGCGTTGTTTGATTCCGGCAGGCAGTTCCGTTGCCTCAGGCAAACTGTATGCAAACGTATGTCATTTTTTCTGACTGATAAGGCATTTTTCAGACTGATCAGTCAGAAAAATGCATTGCAATACCGGATCCGTTATTTCCGGTGTCATCAGGCAAAACGGATCCAGTATATATATTTTTTCACATTTTTAAAGGTCTGCGCATGGTCTGACCGGAATACCGGATCCGTTAATGCGGCAATTTGAATGCCGGATCCAGCACTAATACATTCTTATGGAAAAAAAATGCCGGGTCCGGCATTCAGGCAAGTCTTCAGTTTTTTTGGCCGGAGATAAAACCGTAGCATGCTGCGGTAGTATCTCCGTCCTGAACAGTCAAAAAGACTGAACTGAAGACATCCTGAACGGATTACTCTCCATTCAGAATGCATTAGGATAAGGGTACTTTCACACTTGAGGCAGCAGAGGAATCCGGCAGGCAGTTCCATCGCCGGAACTGCCTCCTAGATCCGTCAAAACGTATGCCAACTGATGGCATTTGTAAGACTTCTTTACAGTGTCATCCGGAAAAACGGATCCGGCATTTATTTTTTTCACATTTTTTTCGGTCTGCGCATGCGGTATTTTGAATGCCAGATCCGGCATGTGTTCCGGATTTTTGGCCGGAGATAAAACCGTAGCATGCTGCGGTATTATCTCCGTCCTGAACAGTCAAAATGACTGAACTGAAGACATCCTGAACGGATTACTCTCCATTCAGAATACATGGGGATATGCCTGATCAATTCTTTTCCGGTATAGAGCCCCTAAGACGGAACTCTATGCCGGAAAAGAATAACGCTAGTGTGAAAGTACCCAGAGGGCAACCAATCAGATTCCTGCTTTCATTTTGGACAGCTCCTCTGGAAAATGAAAGGTGGAATCTGATTGGTTGTTATGGGCAACTAAGCCAGTTCTACTTTACCCCAGTTTGATAAATGACCCCCATAGTTCTTTGTAATGAAGAAGCAGAAGACAGGGCATAAAACAGACAAGGTACCAAGTGACCCCTTATAAATAAAGGGCATTGTTAAGACTGACTGGGGTTTTAGGCTGTGAGAAATAAGCTCATCTAGAAGTCTCTAGAGCCCACATACTGCAGAAAACATATGAAGGCAGAATAAGATACCAGAATGTCACCTCAGGCTTGTCTGCAAACATCTTCTTGGTGACTCGTTTCAAGCTGTCTTCAATAGTTTTGGTGGACTTCTTCAAGATGTCATCCGTCTGGTCCACTAATACTACAGTGTGTCCGGTTGCTGCAGCCACCTGCAAAAACGCAAAGGGAACCCCCAGAAGTGAATAACGGCAGCACTACACACTGAACGGTGCTCTGATGTAGGACTGTCTGCAGCAGAGATTCATTTAAAGGGGTTGTCTCATCATGGACAATGGGGGCATATCGCTAGGATATGACCCCATTGTCTTATAGGTGCTACCGCTGGGACCCGCACCTATATGGAGAACGGAGCCCCACAAGTGAAGGAGGTTGCACTGCGCTCGTGCAGTCGCCCTCCATTAATTTTCTATGGGGCCGGCGAAAATAGCCGAGCACTGGCTCAGCTATTTCCGTCGGCCCCATAGAAATGAATGGGAGTGGGGCCTCGCATGTGCGGTACGCTCCCATTCACTTGTATGGGGAACCAGCTTGGTGGTGGCAAGACCGGAGTCCTTCAGCCACCACCTTGCGGGGCTCTGTTCTCGATATAGACAATGGGGGCATATCCTAGCAATATGCCCCCATTGTCTATGAGAAAACCCCTTTAAAGGGGTGGTCCAGGTTCAGAGCTGAACCCAGACATACCCCCCGTTTTCACCCAGGCCGTTTTCCAAGCTGGGGCAGCACTAAAGCCCGCCCATTAGTGCCGGTGATGTCACCAGGCTCACTGCTGGGCGGAAGCCTCCGCAAAGCGATGCCTATGGAGAGCCCGGTATGTCACCGGATCTCCATTAAATGCTCCTTTGCTCATACAGACCTGAACAAAAGTTTAAAACCACTTGAAAAAGTGCAAAAAATCATATTTTACATTGTTGGATCTTAACAAGGTTCCAAGTAGAGCTTCAACATGCAACAAGAAGAAATGAGAGTGTGACAAAACATTTTTTGAGCATTCTATTAATTAATTGAAAATAACGCTTAAACTGTTTTTCAGCTGATCCAAATTTTAGGACACATGCCTTTAAAAGGCCAAATCTGTGCAAAGATGTGGATTCATTGTCATTTTCTGTCAGGTAGTCACACGTTGTGATGGCAAAGGCAAAAAAACTCTCCCTTTTTGAACGTGGTTGGGTTGTTGAACTGCATTAGCAGGGTCTCTCACAGCGCGCCATCGCTGCTGAGGTGGGACGCAGTAAGACAGTAATTTGGAATTTCTTAAATGATCCTGAGGGTTATGGAACAAAAAAGTCAAGTGGAAGACCCAAAAAAATTTCATCAGCACTGAGCTAAAGGATCCAGTTGGCTGTCCGTCAAGACACTGGACGATCCTCGAACAAAATTAAGGCCCTTACTGGTGCTGACTGCAGCCCCATAACTATCAGACGGCATCTGAGACTGAAGGGCTTCAAAAACAAAAAAAACGTCTTCAAAGACCTCGTCTCCTTGAACGCCACAGAACTGCTCGTTTGGACTTTGCAAGAGAGCACCAAACATGGGACATTCAAAGGTGGAAGAAAGTTTTATTCTCTGATGAGAAAAAATGTAACCTTGATGGTCCTGATGGTTTCCAACGTTACTTGCATGACAAGCAGATTCCACCTGAGATGTTTTCTACGCGCCACAGTGGAGGGGGCGCCATAATGGTCTGGGGTGCTTTTTCCTTCAGTGTAACAATGGAGCTTCCGGAAGTGCAGGGGCGTCAAACGGCCGCTGGCTATGTCCAGATGTTGCAGAGAGCATTCCACATGACTGAGAGCCCTCGTCTGTGTGGTAACGACTGGGTTTTTCAACAGGACAACGCTACAGTGCACAATGCCCGCAGGACAAGGGACTTCTTCCAGGAGAATACCATCACTCTTTTGGCCCATCCTGCGTGTTCCCCTGATCTAAATCCAATTGAGAACGTTTGGGGATGGATGGCAAGGGAAGTTTACAAAAATGGACAACAGTTCCAGACAGTAGATGGCCTTCGTGCGGCTGTCTTCACCACTTGGAGAAATGTTCCCACTCACCTCATGGAAACGCTTGCATCAAGCATGCCGAAACCAATTTTTGAAGTGATAAACAATAACGGCGGAGCTACTCATTACTGAGTTCATGTTTGGAAGTTGGATTTCTGTTTGGGGGGGGGGGTTTAGTTTTTTTTTGGAGGTGTGGTCCTAAACTTTTGATATGCTGAAAAACAGCCTGTTTCAGTTTATGCGTTATTTTCATTAAATTGAATGCTCAAATTTTTTTTGTCTCACTCCCATTTCTTCTTGTTGCATGTTGAAGCTCTACTTGGAACATTGTTAAGATCCAGCCATGCTAAATATCATTTTTTGCCATTTTTCAAGTGGCCTTAAACTTTTGATCAGGACTGTATTAGGGGTGCTGCCAGGGTGAAATCGGGGGAAGCTGAACCTGGACAACCCCTTTAACACCACATACACACAGCCGACATACTGACAGAACCTCAGGCACAACGTCCCGTCTGCTCCAAATCCGCAGTGTAAGGCCTCTTTCACACGTGCGTTGCGGGAACACGCACGATTTTTCCGCGCGAGTGCAAAACATTGTAATGCGTTTTGCATTCGCGTGATAAAAATTGCGCATGTTTGGTACCCAAACCTGAACTTCTACACAGACGTTCGGGCTTGGGATCGGTGTTCTGTAGATTGTATTATTTTCCCTTATAACATGGTTATAAGAGAAAATAATAGCATTCTGAATACAGAATGCATAGTAAAATAGGGATGGAGGGGTTAAAAAACAATTTAACTCCCCTTAATCCACTTGATCGCGGAGCCGGCATCTCCTTCTGTCTTCATCTTAGCTGTGTGGAAGAACAGGACCTGTGGTGACGTCACTCCGGTCATCACATGATCCATCACATGATCTTTTACCATGGTGAGGGATCATGTGATGACCGGAGTGACGTCACCACAGGTCCTGTTCTTCCACACAGCTAAGATGAAGACAGAAGGAGATGCCGGCTCCGCGATCAAGTGGAATAAGGGGAGTTAAAAAAAATTTTTTTAACCCCTCCAGTGCTATTGTACTATGCATTCTGTATTCAGAATGCTATTATTTTCCCTTATAACCATGTTATAAGGGGAAATAATAATGATCGGGTCTCCATCCCGATCGTCTCCTAGCAACCATGCGTGAAAATCGCACCGCATCCGCACTTGCTTGCGGATGCTTGCGATTTTCACGCAACCCCATTGATTTCTATGGGGCCTGCGTTACGTGAAAAACGCACAAAGAGGAGCATGCTGCGATTTTCACGCAACGCACAAGTGATGCGTGAAAATCACTGCTCGTGTGCACAGCCCCATAGAAATGAATGGGTCCAGATTCAGTGCGGGTGCAATGCGTTCAATCCGCGCGGAATACTCGCCCGTGTGAAAGGGGCCTAAGGATATTTTCCCCTGTCCGTTCATGTGGTATTGAAAATCTCATTCACTAGCATTCAAGTCTCATTTCTAAGATTTTTGGGGAAAATGCTTACCTTAAAATCCGCAACAAATCTTTCATCTAAAGTAGATTTTTTTTTTTTTATAGGGAATTCTGGGTAAGACGACCTTAAAGAGGTCCTTTCACCTGTATAAACTATGTGAACTGAGTATGGTGCCATATAGAGCGGCGCCCGGGGATCTCACTGCACTTACTATTATCCCCGGGCGCCGCTCCCTTCTCCCGTTATAGGCTCCGGTACCTTTGCTTTTTAAGTTATAGTAGGCGGTGTCTTCCCTTGTCCTGTGGGCGTCTCCTTCTCCTAGGCTGCAGCGCTGGCCAATCACAGCGCACAGCTCAGAGCCTGGGAGAAAAAAACCTCTCAGGCTGTGAGCTGTGCGCTGCGATTGGCCAGCGCTGCAGCCTAGGAGAAGGAGACGCCCACAGGACAAGGGAAGACCTGCCTACTATAACTTAAGAAGCAAAGGTACCGGAGCCTATAACGGGAGAACGGAGCGGCGCCCGGGGATAATAGTAAGTGCAGTGAGATCCCCGGGCGCCGCTCTATATGGCAGCATACTCAGTTCACATAGTTTATACAGGTGAAAGGTCCTCTTTAACTACACAATCAGTGAGAACTCTGAACCAAAGGTGAAGTCTGGAGACAAAACCGGCCGGTAACTACAGTATTGTCGAGGTCAGCACAGACTACGTTAACCATTAACCAGACCCATCAGAGGAAGCCGCGTCTGCACAGAGCTTGCTGGGACCCCTTACACTAGTACTATGTTTGCAATGCTTAGATATGCCTATATGCATCTAGAACTGGGATCAGCAACCCTCGGCACTCCAGCTGCTGTGGAACTACAACTCCCAGAATGCACACTGACTCAGCTGTTCTTGTAACTCCCATAGAAGTGAGGATTATGGGAGTTGTAGTTTCAGAACAGCTGGAGTGCCAGAGGTTGCTGATCCCTGTTCTAGTTATCCTCTAGAACTATTTAGGGGTGCACCGAAATTCCGGCAGCCGAAAATATACCTAATCCATTTCGGCCGATATTGTTACATATCGGCCGAAAATATGGGGTGTGGGATTTGTCGCTCACCATCTGCGGGCGGGCGCCGGGCGGGCGGTTTCAGGGCTCCAGATGGCGACCAAAATGGTCGCCAATGCGACTTGGAATTGCAAAATGGCGACAAGACTTTGTAGTCTTGTCGCCATTTGCGCCTAAACCCTCCGCTGCTCTGCCTCTAAGAAAAAAAGGCTTTCATCCAGCAGAGACACGCTGCAGCCGTCTGCTGGATGAAGATCCGCTCGCTCACACTACTCGGCATAGAGGGTTCCCGCATCTTGTGCTTCCGCTTCCAGCAGTCTGCTTCTGAATTCACATGACGTCTGTGAGATCCCGGCCCGGAGTCCTGCTGAGTGCAGGAGCGCACGGCGTCATTGGTTGCTATGACGCCGTGCGCTTCCTGCTGCCGCCGCAGTACAGTGATACACTGGTTACCAGTGTATTACTGTACTACGGCGGCAGCAGGAAGCGCACGACGTCATAGCAACCAATGACGCCGTGCGCTCCTGCACTCAGCAGGACTCCGGGCCGGGATCTCACAGACGTCGTGTGAATTCGGCACTCCTAAATCGCAAATCCTGTCAAGCTCCTAGCAGACCTTGGACTCCAGTTTTCCCTCACAACGAACTGATGTGACTAACAAGTCTCAAATTTTGCCGCTTACCCCCTCGCTGCCTGGTTCCTTGGTTTCCAACACCTCAAGTGCCTTTGAATCCAGCCCCATCCCCAAAGGCCCCCCTTTTCAGGGACCAGTCCATAGTGTCCTTCCTCCAGACACACCACCTGATCCCCCAAGAACAGACACATTATCCCATCAATGGACCCTTCTGCCTCAGAAACAGAACCAGAGGCGTCTCCACTGAAAAAGTGCAGACTCCTAACATTCCCTCTGAGATCCCTAATGGAGCTTCTCCAAACATTCTCCCCTGGATGGGCTCCCCTCACCCATCCAGCAAAGTAAATCATCCTGAATCAATGGATCTTTCTAAGGGCAAAGAACAGGGCTACAGGTTCAATGGTCGCTCTCGGGCTGAGAGACCTTATAGTCGTAGGTCACGTGGTAATAGGTTATCCAGCTCCAGACACTCAGACTTCGGCCTCTTGCACACGACCGTATGCATTTCGCAGTCTGCAAAAAATGGTTCTGCATAAAATCCGGATGACGTCCGTGTGCATTCTGTATTTTGCGGAACGGATCAGCCGGGCCCCTAATAGAACAATCCTCTCCTTGTCCGTAATGCGGACAATAATAGGACATGTTCTATTTTTTTGCGGAACAGAAGTACGGACATACAGAAACAGAAAGCACACGGAGTAACTTCCGTTTATTTTGCGGACCCATTGAAATGAATGGTTCTGTATACGGCCCGCAAAAAAAACAACGAATGGAATGGACATGGAAAGAATATACACGTTCGTGTGCATGAGGCCTTAGATGTCTTATATGCTCCTAAGCATCCCAGCTATATTATATATATATATTTTAAATTTGGCGACTAAAAATTTCATTTGGCTCCTAAATTTTTCAGGTTAGGAGCCAATGGCTCCTTCATATTTTTTTTAGTCTGGAGCCCTGTGTTTACTTTAAGTCACAGCATCTTTATTTTACCTTACAATCGTGACGCTCCAGTAACAACTGTGCAGGCAGAGCGGAGGGCGGCGTAACGTCACTTACTCACGTGACGCGCCTGCTCCGCCTCCTTCATTCATAAAGTGGGCGGAGCAGTTGCGTCACGTGAGTAAGTGACGTTACGCCGCCCTCCGCTCTGCCTGCACAGTTGTTACTGGAGCGTCACGATTGTAAGGTAAAATAAAGATGCAGTGAGTGATACTGTGAGTAGCAGGGCCGGGGCTGTTATGGGTAGGGGGATTGGTCTATGGCACTGCTATGGGGAGGGGGGATCTGTGCACTGTTATGCCCATAACAGTGCACATATCCCCCCCTCCATAACAGCGCCACCCACAGATCCCCCTCTCCATAACAGAGCCACCCACAGATCCCCCCCTCCATAACAGAGCCACCCACAGATCCCCCCCTCCATAACAGAGCCACCCACAGATCCCCCCCTCCATAACAGAGCCACCCACAGATCCCCCCCTCCATAACAGAGCCACCCACAGATCCCCCCCTCCATAACAGCGCCACCCACAGATCCCCCCCCTCCATAACAGCGCCACCCACAGATCCCCCCCCTCCATAACAGCGCCACCCACAGATCCCCCCCCCCCTCCATACCAGCGCCACCCACAGATCCCCCTCTCCATAACAGCGCCACCCACAGATCCCCCCCCCCCTCCATACCAGCGCCACCCACAGATCCCCCTCTCCATAACAGCGCCACCCACAGATCCCCCTCTCCATATATAATATGATTTATTAAATTCATGAAAAAGAATTCTTAATAAAATCATTAAAAAAAAAGTATTTTAAAAGTATTTGGGCAAAAGGGCAGTTTCGGTTTCGGGTTTCGGTCAAGGGCATCCAGAATTTTCGGACCAGAATTTTCATTTCGGTGCACCCCTAGAACTATTAGATCTGTGGGGGGCCCACACCAATCATGAGAATGGGGGCCCGGAATGCCCTTTTAAAGGGGTTGTATCATTAAGACAATTCAAACTCCTATCCTCCTGAAATATTTGATTGGCGGAGGCCCGAGTGGTCAGACCTCCACCAATCAAATATTTCCAGTAGAAGGGGACCCATCCCTGTTTGAGTGGAGCAGCATTCAACTCTATGGGGCCGCCGGACATAGTCAAGCACTTGTACCTGTCATATAGAGTTGAATGACGCAGAGGACATGCTTGCGGATCTTGTGACTATGGGATAAGTTGTCTTAATGGGACAATCCCTTTAAAGGAAGCTGGATCAGCACCTCCACCTCGGACCTGGAATAGTGTGATATCATATATCAGGGGAGGTGAAATGCAAGGGATGTGCCATAAATGCCAGACTTCTGGGACCTGCATCTATGTGGGGATAGGAGGCCCCTACACCTAGCTCATGTGGCTGCCAGGTGGACAATCGTGGGACCCAATTCTCTAGTGGTGAGACCTGCACCTATCCAACTGTTATGGGATACCCTATGGACAATATTGGGAATAGCAGACTATGGTCCAGATTTATGAAGACTGGCGTGTGCTACACTGGTCTGGATGAACCCTGCGCTGCAAGAGGAGGCATGCCTTCCCCAGGGGGTCCGTGCGCCAGACTGAAACCTACTCTAGCTGGTAGCTGCCATAGACTTCAGCCTTCATTTACAATGGTTTCTGGTGTAAATGATGATAAGGCCCCAACACCTTTAGGCCCCTTTCAGACGAGCGAGTGTCACGCTCCGGACTCGCAGCGCAGCACCCGTCCTGAACTTCCAGCACTGCCGGTGTCACATAGCATTATATTGATTGATGATGCAATGTAACCCTTACAGTTCTGGAATGTATTGGATAATAGTCACAGAATGCTGTAAGGGTTACCTAGCTCCCTAAATCAATATAATGCTATGCGACCAGGTTAGTGCTGGGAGTTTAGTACGGGAGCTGCACTGCAAGTCAGGAGCGCGACACTCACTGGTCTGAAAGGCCCCATTTCGGTAAGGCTACTTTCACACTGGCGTTTTGGCTTTCCGTTTGTGAGATTCGTTCAGGACTCTCACAAGCGGTCCAAAACGGATCAGTTTTGCCCTAATGCATTCTGAATGGAAGAAAGATCTGCTCAGAGTGCATCAGTTTGGCTCCGTTCCGCTTTGTAGGTGGAGAGCAAAGCGCTGCTTGCAGCATTTTGGTGTCCGTCTGACGAAACTGAGCCAAACTGATCCGTCCTGACTCCTGGCACACAATGTAAGTCAGTGTGGACCTAATCTGGCACAATAGAAAACTGATCCGTTCTCCATTGACTTTCAATGGTGTTCAAGTCGGATCCGTCTTGGCTATGTTACAGATAATACAAACGGATCCGTTCTGAACGGTTGTATTATCTGAACGGATCCGTCCATGGCAGATCCGCACCAAACGCGAGGGTGAAAGTAGCCTTACTGGCGAGGGTGGTAAAACACTGGTTGTGACTAGATTTAGTTGCAAGGGCGTTCAAAAAGTCACAAAACCGGGGGTTTGCAACTTTTTAACGCCAAAAGCACAACGTAGGGAAAGGATAAATCTTCCAGTATAACGTGCTGAGTCCTCCATAGACACTGCGACGCCCCCTAGTGCTCTAACCCCCGGTTGCTAATGGAGATTAAAAACATATTAAGGAACCTATGACATAAAGAAGCTGCCCATCTGCTCAGACAGCGTGTGCCCTGTGCCCGGGAGGTGGCAGAGCTCACAGTCACTACATACAGAGTCTGCTCCTGAAGGGATAAAGCTACCACCCTGCACAGAAGCTGCACTACAAATCGCCCATGTGTGAACAGGTGAACTCTTCTATGCCACTCCATAAATCCAGGGGGCGCCCACACCGCCCTGTCACGTGGGAGCGGTACTGGCATACTCGGGGGAAGGTCACATGACTGGCAGGCGCCGCTCACCTGTGCTATCCCGGCTCCCATCAGGCCTCCTCCGATCACCGTTACGTGCTTGATGGCGAGCTTCTTGGCGGCGGCGCTGGATGACATGCATCTGGCAAGGAGCTGCCGACTACCGGAGGCCATGTCTGCTAATACACCTGGGAGCTGAAGGACACACGCCTGATGCTGGAACTGACAGCAGTGACGTCACCAGAGAGCGCCGGGAAAAGAGGACAGAGGGGCGTACAGGAGGTCACGTGACTGGATAGGGCGCAAGGAAGAAGGCGAACTGCAGGTGTAGCGTTATACTACCCTACCTCGTGAGTTTTCCCTACCCTCTGACTTCCTGTCGCATCGGCGATGACGTATGGAGGCGTGTCTTTGTTTTTTACTATCTGCGCATGCGCAAAAGGCTAGTCTAGGCAAAATCTCATTGCCGATTTCAGCAGCACACTGGGACACTGCGCATGCGTCGGGGAGCCGAGGTAGGGAAAAAATTACGGCCCAGTGCGCAAGCGCGGTTAACTCCTGAAAATCCACCCGATATACGCGCCTGCGCAGTGTGGGGGTAGGGAAAAATTACGTCCCAGTGCGCAAGCGCCGAGGGTAGTATAAATATCTATTTCAAAAGCGCTTTTAACCCTTTGCAGGAGCTATTGTCATATTGGTTCTTGAGTGATTGTTCTCTTATATATAGGTTCTATTATATAGGGGGTCTGTCTGCACAGTATATGGGGCGGGTCTGTCTGCACAGTATATGGGGGGGGGGTCTGTCTGCGCAGTATATGGATGGGGGTCTGTCTGCGCAGTATATGGATGGGGGTCTGTCTGCGCAGTATATGGATGGGGGTCTGTCTGCGCAGTATATGGATGGGGGTCTGTCTGCGCAGTATATGGATGGGGGTCTGTCTGTGCAGTATATGGATGGGGGGGGGTCTGTCTGCGCAGTATATGGATGGGGGGATGTTTGCGCAGTATATGGATGGGGGGTCTGTCTGTGCAGTATATGGGGGGGTCTGTCTGTGCAGTATATGGGGGGTCTGTCTGTGCAGTACATGGGGGGGGTCTGTCTGTGCAGTATATGGGGGGGTCTGTCTGTGCAGTATATGGGGGGGGTCTGTCTGTGCAGTATATGGGGGGGGTCTGTCTGTGCAGTATATGGGGGGGGGTCTGTCTGTGCAGTATATGGGGGGGGTCTGTCTGCGCAGTATACGGGGGGTCTGTCTGCGCAGTATACGGGGGGTCTGTCTGCGCAGTATACGGGGGGTCTGTCTGCGCAGTATACGGGGGGATGTCTGCGCAGTATACGGGGGGGATGTCTGCGCAGTATACGGGGGGGATGTCTGCGCAGTATACGGGGGGATGTCTGCGCAGTATACGGGGGGATGTCTGCGCAGTATACGGGGGGGATGTCTGCGCAGTATATTGGGTGGTGTCCGCCCAGTATATTGAAGTTGTGGGGTCTACGCAGTATATGGGGGGTTATCTACGCAGTATATTGTGTGTGTCTGCGCAGCATATTGGTCTACTTTCTGTGCAGTATATGGGGGGCTATCTAGGCAGTATATTGAAGTTGTCTGTGCAATATATTGGGGTGTGTCTGTGCAGTATATTGGGGATGGATGTGCAGTATATTGGGGGGGGGGGGGGGCAGTGTACTATATTTGTGGGCTGTGCGTTAGATGTGGAGCCGTGCAGCACGTGTGGCCTGTGTGTTCGATGTGTACAACCCTAGTTTAACAAAAAATAAAAATAAATTCCCATCCAGAGGGACGGCCCCACATCTGCCACCAAATCCGTCGCTCACTGGATTCAGTCATCTCCGTCTCTGTGTCTCCCACAATCTGTGTGTCTGTCTGCTGTGTATGTGGACCGTCCGTCTGCTGCACTGCGTCTGTTCTGCCATTTACTATAGGAAACGTTTGGTTGAAGTTATTGCTTCCAAAAGAGGTTCAACCAGTTATTAAATCCAAGGGTTCACATACTTTTTCCACCTGCACTGTGAATTTTTACATGGTGTGTTCAATAAAACATGGTAACATTTAATTCTTTGTGTGTTATTCGTTTAAGCAGACTGTGATTGTCTATTGTTGTGACTTAGATGAAGATCAGATCACATTTTATGACCAATTTGTGCAGAAATCCAAATCATTCCAAAGGGTTCACATACTTTTTCTTGCAACTGTATTTGCCATTCAGCGGTGCAGTTATATGTTCTAAAGCCTTTTGTGTTGTGTATAAGTGGAAAAAAATAAGGGCCTATTTGCCGTTCAGCGGTGCAGTTATATGTTCTAAAGCCCTTTTGTGTCGTGTATAAGTGGAAAAAAATAAGGGCCTATTTGCCATTCAGCGGTGCAGTTATATGTTCTAAAGCCCTTTTGTGTCGTGTATAAGTGGAAAAAAATAAGGGCCTATTTGCCGTTCAGTGGTGCAGTTATATGTTCTAAAGCCCTTTTGTGGAGTGTATAAGTCGAAAAAATATAAATATATTTGCCTTTTAGCGGTGCAGTTATATGTTCTAAAGCCCTTTTTTGCATGTATTAGTGGCACAAAAAAAAGTATTTGCCATTGTGTGGTGAAATGAGAAAATTACTGACTTTTTTTGGAGTGTTTTAATTTCCTTTTTATT
Organism: Bufo bufo; assembly: GCF_905171765.1. NCBI lineage: Eukaryota > Metazoa > Chordata > Amphibia > Anura > Bufonidae > Bufo > Bufo bufo. Next base: position 605,051,234 of record NC_053390.1, read on the forward strand.
TATTTACTAGCTGAAGGACCCGGCTTTGCTCGGGTATATTTAATCTATTTCATTTAATGTTTGTGTGTGTCGTTAAAAGATATTAACACTATCCACTATAACAGTGACATCTATAGCACCCCGCCAACAAAACATTAACCTCCACAGCCCCCCACTCCTTAACACTGACCCCCCCCCACCACAGTGCCCCGTCCCTTAAAATTGGAAATCCACAGCAGCCCATCCCCTTAACTTTGACCTTTACAGCAGCCTTCCCCTTTAACAGTGACTTTTACAGCATACCACCCCCTTGACAGTGACCTCCACAGGGGCCTGCCCCCTTAACAGTGGACTTTACTGGATCAGGGGCGTGTCCTCTTGAACAGGTCACTCTAAGGCCTCCTGCACACGACTGTATGGCTTTTTCAGTGTTTTTGCGGTCCGTTTTTCACGGATCTGTTGTTCCGTTTTTTGGTTCCGTTCCGTTTTTCCATATGGCATATATAGTATACAGTAATTACATAGATAAAATTGGGCTGGGCATAACATTTTCAATAGATGGGTCCGCAAAAAATGGAACGGAAACGGAAGACATACGGATGCATTTCCGTATGTGTTCCGTTTTTTTGCTGACCCATTGACTTGAATGGAGCCACGGAACGTGATTTGCGGGCAATAATAGGACATGTTCTATCTTTAAACGGAACAGAAAAACGGATTGCATACGGAGTACATTTTTTTTGCTGAACCATTGAAATTACAGTAAACAGGGGGGAAAAAAACGGCCGTGTGCAGGAGGCCTAAGACAGCAGCAGCACTGTTCTGTCTGAGTGTGAGCTGCAGGGAGAAAGTCACCCTCCTTCCCACCTCTGCAGCTGACAGAAGTTGATTTTTACCTTCATTTTTTCAATTCCCATCAGCTAAGGAGTGGAGGGGCGTGGCCTAACCAGATCAGGGCGTGGCTTAGCGGACCTAGAAGTTGATTTCTAACCATTTTTTTCAATCTCAGTTGGCTGAGTGCGAGGGTGTGTGGCCTAACTGGATCGGGGGCTTGTCCTTTTGAACAGCTCACTCTAAGACAGCAGCACTGTGCTAATATATTAGAAAGACCAGCACTCCGCCGGAGTGCTGGTCTTTCTAATATATTATTAGAGGGATCCGACCTACTGACCGTGCACCCGGACCTTAACAAAGCGCAGTGCCGTCCAATTGTTTGTTTCAGCAGCACTGTGTTGTCTGAGTGTAAGCTGCAGGGAGAAAGTCACCCTCCCTCCCACCCCTGCAGCTGACAGAAGTTGATTTTACCTGCATTTTTTTCAATCCCCATCGGCTCAGGTGTAGGAGTGGGCATGGTCTAACCAGATAAAGGGCGTGGTTTAGTGGGACCTGGGGCGGGGTTTTAAGTCTTTTGAGGGTGGACACATTGTGGCAGGGGGCGTGTCTGGGCTCCTTCCTGCAAGAGTGACGCCCCTCTGGGCACCTTACTGGCTCATTTGCATACCAAATAAACTGGATTTTCAGAGGATAAAAACATCTATTGCTGGAACAAAGGCATCTTGAAATAAGGTACTAAGTGCTATTCGGCCATGGCTTTACTTCAATAGCGATTATCCTGGTGACAGATTTCCTTTAACCACCTCAGCCCCCCTAGCTTAAACACCCTTAATGACCAGGCCACTTTTTAAACTTCTGCACTACACTACTTTCACCGTTTATTGCTCGGTCATGCAACTTACCACCCAAATGAATTTTACCTCCTTTTCTTCTCACTAATAGAGCTTTCATTTGGTGGTATTTCATTGCTGCTGACATTTTTACTTTTTTTGTTATTAATCGAAATTTAACACTTTCATTTGTAAAATTTTGCAAAAAAAACTACATCCATATATAAATTTTTCTCTAAATTTATTGTTCTACATGTCTTTGATAAAAAAAAATGTTTGGGTAAAAGTTATAGCGTTTACAAACTATGGTACAAAAATGTGAATTTCCGCTTTTTGAAGCAGCTCTGACTTTCTGAGCACCTGTCATGTTTCCTGAGGTTCTACAATGGCCAGACAGTACAAACACCCCACAAACTACCCCATTTAGGAAATTAGACACCCTAAGGTATTCGCTGATGGGCATAGTGAGTTCATAGAACTTTTTATTTTTTGTCACAAGTTAGCGGAAAATGATGATTTTTTTTTTTTTTTCTTACAAAGTCTCATATTCCACTAACTTGTGACAAAAAATAAAAACTTCTATGAACTCACTATGCCCATCAGCGAATACCTTGGGGTGTCTTCTTTCCAAAATGGGGTCACTTGTAGGGTAGTTATACTGCCCTGGCATTCTAGGGGCCCTAATGTGTGGTAAGTAGTTTGAAATCAAAATCTGTAAAAAAATGGCCGGTGAAATCCGAAAGGTGCTCTTTGGAATGTGGGCCCCTTTGCCCACCTAGGCTGCAAAAAAGTGTCACACATCTGGTATCCCCGTACTCAGGAGAAGTTGGGCAATGTGTTTTGGGGTGTCATTTTACATATAACCATGCTGGGTGAGATAAATATCTCGGTCAAATGCCAACTTTGTATAAAAAAAATGGGAAAAGTTGTCTTTTGCCAAGATATTTCTCTCACCCAGCATGGGTATATGTAAAATGACACCCCAAAACACATTGCCCAACTTCTCCTGAGTACGGCGATACCAGATGTGTGACACTTTTTTGCAGCCTAGGTGGGCAAAGGGGCCCACATTCCTTTTATGAGGGCATTTTTAGACATTTGGATCCCAGAATTCTTCTCACGCTTTAGGGCCCCTAGAATGCCAGGGCAGTATAAATACCCCACATGTGACCCCATTTTGGAAAGAAGACACCCCAAGGTATTCAATGAGGGGCATGGCGAGTTCATAGAATTTTTTTTTTTTTGGCACAAGTTAGCGGAAATTTATATATTTTTTTTTCTCACAAAGTCTCCCTTTCCGCTAACTTGGGACAAAAATTTCAATCTTTCATGGACTCAATATGCCCCTCAAGTAAATACCTTGGGGTGTCTTCTTTCCGAAATGGGGTCACATGTGGGGTATTTATACTGCCCTGGCATTCTAGGGGCCCTAAAGCGTGAGAAGAAGTCTGTAATCTAAATGTCTAAACATTTTTACACATTTGGATTCCGTGAGGGGTATGGTGAGTTCATGTGAGATTTTATTTTTTGACACAAGTTAGTGGAATATGAGACTTTGTAAGAAAAAAAATTATAATTTCCGCTAACTTGGGCCAAAAAAATGTCTGAATGCAGCCTTACAGGGGGGTGATTAATGACAGGGGGGTGATCAGGGAGTCTATATGGGGTGATCACCCCCCTATAAGGCTCCATTCAGATGTCCGTATGTGTTTTGCGGATCCGATCCATGTATCAGTGGATCCGGAAAAATCATACAGACATCTGAATGCAGCCTTACAGGGGGGTGATCAATGACAGGGGGGTGATCAAAGACAGGGGGGTGATCAATGACAGGGGGGTGATCAGGGAGTCTATATGGGGTGATCACCCCCCTGTCATTGATCACCCCCCTATAAGGCTCCATTCAGATGTCCGTATGTGTTTTGCGGATCCGATCCATGTATCAGTGGATCCGTAAAAATCATACGGATATCTGAATGCAGCCTTACAGGGGGGTGATCAATGACAGGGGGGTGATCAGGGAGTCTATATGGGGTGATCACCCCCCTGTAAGGCTCCATTCAGACGCCTGTATGTGTTTTGCGGATCCGATCCATGTATTCGTGGATCCGTAAAAAACATACGGACATCTGAATGCAGCCTGACAGGGGGGGGGTGATCAATGACAGGGGGGTGATCAGGGAGTCTATATGGGGTGATCACCCCCGTCATTGATCACCCCCCTGTAAGGCTCCATTCAGATGTCCGTATGTGTTTTGCGGATCCGATCCATGTATCAGTGGATCCGTAAAAATCATACGGACGTTTGAATGGAGCCTTACAGGGGGATGATCAATGACAGGGGGGTGATCAGGGAGTCTATATGGGGTGATCAGTGGTTCATAGGGGGTTAATAAGTGACGGGGGGGTGTAGTGTAGTGTAGTGTAGTGGTGTTTGGTGCTACTTTACTGAGCTGCCTGTGTCCTCTGGTGGTCGATCCAAGCAAAAGGGACCACCAGAGGAGCAGGTATATTAGACGCTGTTATCAAAACAGCGTCTAATATACCTGTTAGGGGTTAAAAAAATCACATCTCCAGCCTGCCAGCGAACGATCGCCGCTGGCAGGCTGGAGATCCACTCGCTTACCTTCCGTTCCTGTGTGCGCGCGTTCACAGGAAATCTCGGCTATCGCGAGAGGACGCGTATATGCGTCCACCCAGAGTAATAGGACCGCCGCAGACGCAATTCTGCGTACGGCGGTCCTGAGGAGGTTAAAGCTCACCTACAGCAGTGAAGAAAAATGGCTGAGTTGTTATGGAAACCTGGAGTAAAACTGTATGTGGAGGCTGGAGCTTCTATTGGCTGATAATGGTCATGTGACCAAGCTTCTATTGGCTAATGCATTTTTTTTTTTAAATATATATATATATATATATATATATATATCTCAGGAACGGTACGTCCTAGAGAGCTGAGACCTGGTCTAAAACCTTCCCGGACACCTGATGTACATGTGTGCCAAATTTTGTGATTGTAAATGCGAAGTGCGGATTCCTTTAGCGGATATACACACAGCTTCATATTTTAGATTTGATCTAACAGTATGTCAGACAGAGACAGGCGAGTGGCAGAGGCCTAAATGTTTCTGGCGCAGGCAAAGGTCGCAGCAGAGTAAGGGGGCGTGGCAACAGGAGTTACAGCGAGAGGCCTGAGCTACCGGTGTCATCAAGCGGTCGTGTCTTGACCAGCAACCCAGCGGTTCTTAAATGGTTGACTCGGTCATCTCTGTTTTGAATCCACTCCTGTTTTTTTGGCATTAGCAATACTGATGGATTACTACTGACCAAATGCTGACCGCGTGAAGGTGGATGCTCAACAGACAGGATCAGTTTTTTGGGGGTTATTGTTCTGACCAATCAGAGGAAGGGCAAAATAATCTGTAACGTCAACACAAACTTACTGCTGACACCCTCTCCACTCTGTCGGGGGGCTCTACTTGTATAAGCGTTTAATAGAACGGGTTCTGTAGACATCTATGTGGAATCAGCTGACAACGGTGTAAAAGGAGTGCGCTTCTTCTTGGCACTAACATCGACCTGTAAGGCTGAGTTCATACTTGAGTTATTTGGTCAGTTTTGGCCCCGTGACTGCCCAAATAAGTGAAGTGTGCAGTGATTCTAAGAGCGACGCCTGTCATCTGCATGTCATACGGACTCACAGTATTATTTCACTACCAAAGCAGACTCCCTATGAGTGTTACTACAAGGCACAGTGTTTTACACCTCTATAAAGGCTCTCTGCAGCCAGGAAATAGCCGAATAAATTCGGATCGAAGCAAATTTTTTCAAAAAATTCGGCAAATCGGCTGAATTGAAGTTTTGAAAAATTTGCTCGTTTCTATACTCATCCTACCACATGCACCTCTGACCCCATTCCCTCACACCTACTCCAGTCTCTATCTTCGTCTGTCACCACTCACATAATAAAAATCTTCAACCGCTTTCTCTTCTGGTATATTTCCCTCCTCTTTTAAACACTCTATCATTATTTCATTATTTAAAAAAAATATAAAAGATTTGACCCGTCCTAACTAACTACAGAGCAGTCTCCAATCTTCCCTTCATCTCAAAACTCCTGGAGCATCTGGTCTACTCTCACCTCATCCGCTATCTCTACTCATTCTCTCCTTGATCCATTAAAATCTGGTTTCCGCACCCTACATTCTACTGAAACTGCCCTCACCAAAGTGACAAATGACCTCCTGACAGCAAAATGCAATAGTGACTACTCTCTGCTCATTCTCTTTGACATCTCTGCAGCTTTTGACACTGTAGACCACCATATCTCCTACTCACCGTGCGCCAATCTATCGGCCGAAAGGACACTCTGTCCTGGTCTTCTTTATATCTCTCTGACCGCTCTTTCAGTGTATCATTTACTGGCTCCACTTCCTCTCCCTCTTGCTGTTGGGGTTCAGTCCTTGGTCCTCTCCTCTCTCTACACATCCCCAATTGGACAGACCATCAGCTGATTTGGTTTCCAATACCATCTCTATGCTGATGACACCCAACTATACACTTCATCCCCCAACATCACCCCTACTGTATTACAGAACTCCAGTGACTGTCTTTCCGCTTTCTCTAACATCATGTCCTCTCTCTATATATGAAACTGAACTTCTTGGGTTCTCTCCATCTACTAACCTACCTAAACCAGATATCTCCATCTCAGTGTGTGGCTCCACCATTACTCCTAGGCAGCACGCCCGCTGTCTCGTGTTATGTTTGACACTGATCTTTCCTTCACCCCCTATATTTAATCTCTTGCCTGTTTATGTTGCCTGCACCTCAAAAACATCTCTAGAATCCGCCCCTTTTCTCACTATGGAAACAAAATCTCTCATTGTTGCCCTAATCCATTCCCACCTCGATTACTGTAACTCACTATTAATTGGCCTGCCCCTCACCAGACTTTACCGTCTCCAATTTATCTTTAATGCAGCAGCCAGGGTCACCTATCTGCCTAACCGCTACTCCGATGCCTCCACTCTGTGCCACTCTTTGCACTGGTTGCCCATACAGTATAGAATCCAACTTAAACTGCTTGTCCTCACCCACAAAGCTCTTCCACAGTGCTGCACCCCCCTACAACTCTTCCCTCATCTCTACCACCCTACCGATGCTCTACGCTCTGCACACGACTTACAACGGACATCCTCCATAATTCCGAACCTCTCACTCCCGGCTCCAAGACTTCTCCTGAGCTGCACCAGTTCTCTGGAATGCCCTACCCCAAGAATTTGGGTTAAATCGCAATATACACAGTTTTAGGCGCTCCCTAAAAACACATCTTTTTAGGGTGGCCTATCAGATCCCCTGATCTAACTCATCTCCATACATGGCCCATTTATCATCAGTTTCTGAACCTGATCCTCCACCAAACTCTCCACCGCACCCCATGCACCCAGAAGCACTACAGATATTGGCTGGTGACTGGTTCATGCAGCTTTATATCTGCTCCCCTATTTTTCCAAGATGACTAGACCATTGTACAAAACAAGCACTTTTTGTGTCACCCCTTTCCCCTCATAGATTGTAAGCTCTTGAGAGCACAGCCCTCATTCCTCTTGTAATTATTGACACGTCTGTTGCTATGTTATTTATGAGTCTTTGTACATGAACCCCTGCAGAATATGTTGGCGCTATATAGAAATTATTATTATATTATTATAACTGATGAATCACTCCTCTGGACATGCTAATAACACGGTCAGAATAAAAGGCCATTTTGGAACTAAATGAAAATAAAATATTATAATAAAAAACGGATAAGGGAGCTTCAGTAGTTGTCCCTGATAGCTAGCTAGGAAATAGATATGGATAGGAAAGTTGAATTTACAGCACCTCACTATGTGATGTGAATAATGCTTCATTTTGGGCACCTTATTGTGGAGCAGAAGCACTAGAAAATAAAATCTGATTTGATTACATAGGGAATTCATATTCTGAACATGTTCTTTAGGACCAAAGCAACACATTAGGAAACATATAATGGGGCAGATTTATAAAAGTCTAACCAATCAATTACAGCTCAGCTTTCATTTTACAACAGCAGAATATGAAATGAACTGGTTTCTATGGGCAACAAAGACGGTTCTTCTTCTAGACCCCCCCATTCCCCCACTCTGAACACATGCCAATAAGACACACTCGTCTATTAAATGATATTTATTTTCATTATTAGAAAAGGAAACACCATTGTAAAAGCAGTAGAAACTCATACACGTCAGAGACAAGCAATCATTTTGGTCATTTCTTTGCACTGATATGTCAGGGGGACATTTTATTCATAGCAGCATTATTACTTTAGTGCAAGGTTTCAGTCTTACTCCAGTTATATTACTGTATAGATAAAGTGACTGACAGTAAAGCTGTAAGGCTGAGGCATGATCGGAAGTACAATTATGGTTGGCGCCTGATTCCTGGCCGCTGTACTTGGCTACCTCCATCAGTCTCATTGACTTTAAATGGAGTAGAATTGCACATGCTCGACCACCACTCTATTCAACCTCCGCATACATGCATGTTCAGCTAGGTTGTGTTCTGAATGCCGAGGGGAGTAATCCGCTGCCAGACACCTCTGGTGGCAGCTATTTTTCCCCAAGATCAAAACGTCTGGGCATGATGAATTCCAACAGCCTGATCCTTCTTTGTCCCGACATTTGCCATCAGGCAGAAAGTCGGAACACCCCCATACACATTAGATTGGAGAATTTAACAGACATTAATCTAAATTGTGTATGGCCAACTTTAAGGGGTTCTCCAGTTTCATAATGAATTTATCTGCTCATCCTGCCCCATATACCTCTTTCATATCAGCACTTTCCTTCCCCTGCTCTCTGCATCATTTCATCTAGGCAGGATGACTCGCTCTGCCTGCCACAAGGTATTCAAACCCCTCTGCATGTTAGCTAGGTGGAGCAAGCCCTGTGAAACATTACAGAGCAAAGCATGCTGGGTATAGTTAGAAAACCCAGCAGGAAGCAGATGAAAACAGGAAGTTCTGCATGTAAACATCCTGCCAGGATGCAGTGATTCTGAGAAGACGGGAAGGAAAGTTCTGGCATGAAAACAGGCGTATGGGGCAAAATATGAAGTGTTTGGAGAATAATTTTTTTTTTTATTAAACCGGAGAGCCCCTTTAAGTAAATAAAGGATTGTCCAAGTGCTTTCAGACAGGATTTATCTGCCTAATGTCAACTGCAACATAGAAGTGCAGACAATGCATACAACTATCATGGTACTTACAACAGATCTGTGCACATTATACATTGGGCAGTACACTGCAGAGAAGCTGGATATAAGAAATGCTGTACTTGATGGAGTTGGTGATCAGGAGTCTTCCACAGGCAGTTCAAATATCTTCTCCATTCTTAGAAAAGTGATATTTAGTTGCAGCATTACGTCCTTTGGAAATTGCACTGATACCTGCATATTGCCATGTTGTAGCATTTTTCAGAAATTACTCCTAAAGCAAGCGTTCGACGAGGTTATAATGCAGGCCAGATTGTGCAAATTCTGCTCCGTGGCATGAACATTGTACACTTGTGAATGACAAAGCTTGGAGAGGTCTATGGATGGATTTCTGGATTGGCTACTTTCCAATGTCCTGTCCTTCCCAGGCTTGTTGAAAAGTCAGACTTTGACTAATAGGGAGCCACATCAAGAAGGTAGAGCTAGCTAGATGGTTCTCGTTCCCTGGGAGATGCTCCTTTGCATATTATCTTCCCATGAAGTCTCTATACAGGACTGGTCTCTTTAAGGAGAGGAGAGCCAGTACCCCGCCCAAGCTGATAATTCACATATCTCCAGTGTTGCATAGTTGAGATAATGCAGTAGACATGCTGGCAAAAGGCCACATCCATAACAGATACCTGGACCGTGGACCATGGACATTTTTTCTGAGGTCATACTGATAGTTCAGATAGAGGAACCCTTATTAAAATAAACAGTAAGAATATAACAGACTGAACATGAGTGTATCATATCAAAATGACAGTTACAAAAATACATATTTTCAGTATATAAGAAAGGTTACGATATATGTCCATGACTCCCAGAGAGACATTGGTTTATTCTGGTATTGAGAGTCCATTTTTTTATTCTCTTTCCCCCATTGTATCCGATTTAAAGTGGCAGTTTTCCAGGTAGTCACTGTCGGCAGCTGTCACGGATGCTGGTGGTCATCGTGTCCATGGCAACCAAGATGGCAGTCACATAATTTACCCATGTGACCGCTGCCCTGGATGCATCCTCTTCTGTACGTGTGTTGCTGTATCTGCACATGAGCTGAATACCTTATGCAAGCACTGTAAGAGGAAGCGTCCAGGGCAGCGGTTACGTGGGTAAATTGTGACCACCGCCATCTTGATAGTCATGGACATGATGGCCACCAGTATCCACTGTTTACACACCATGGACTGCTGGTGACACCAAAATGGGTTGCTGAGATAAGTAGGTAAGTCATGAGGGAGCTTGGGGTTTCCTTGGATAGTGCCCACTAGGTTGAGATGGTAGAAGTTCTCTATAAAGTGGCTAACCCTGTTAATGTCCAGGCCTTTTTGGGCCTTAATGACCAGCTATTTTTTTTTTGGTCTCTCTGCATTTCAGCAGCCAACAGGCCTTGGTTTAAGTGGGAGACATGTTCTGTTGGTCGCATGGCAATGTCTCTCACTGGGGACCACACAGTATAGGTTTACCAGGGAAAGTTAGTCCATTTCCTTATCCTGCCTAGTGCATCATCATCTAACTACATATAGCCTTCTAAATTTAACTATGAAAGGTTACATTTTAAAAAGGTAATCCCTCTGAATTTGTTTGCAGGAGAAATAGATTTTTTTCCGGTTGGGGTATACATACAAATGAGTATGTAATTTATATTATGTCTTGAATCACAAATATAGAAAAAAAATTCTGCCGTTCAAGTTTAGAAACCTAGAATGTGTCGGCAGATAAGAACCATTTGGCCCATCTAGTCTGCCAGTTTCACACTGGATAACCTGATAAATTCTTTATGTTAATGCGGTTCTGTTTTAATGTATGCAGAAGAGAATGTACTTATACACTAAATAATCAAATTTTTTTACATTTTCTATTTGATTAAAATGTATTTTTTATTTCATTAAAATGTATTTTTTAACTCCCATTATAGGATTACTATTTTATCTCTTTAGTTTACAATTTCTTAGCATATTCTTCCTTCATGCTAGTACAAACTGCTCCGTGTCGTTAGGATACAGGCTACGGTTAGCACAGCAATGAGGAAAAGTTACTGGCCCTTCAGAAGCCAGTCCTAAAACAGAATTGGACTAAGATATGCCAAGTCTATTAGTGGAGCACGCAAAGATTAGTTGCATCTTTGTCTGTCCATACGCCAGAAATTAGAAGATTTCTGCTTCAGTTCACATCAATTTCACCAAGTGAAGTAAATGGCAAGTAAAATAGTGGCCATTTTAGCCCAAAATACGGCAAGCACCAAAACCTGCAACTTTTATATGCCAGAAAAGTGGCATACATTACTTAATAAATCCCCCCCCTTAGGCCTTAGGCTAGGTGCACACTTGTACCTAGATTCTGGTATACCGAAGAATACAGAAAATCGCCAGATCCAGCATATGCCGTAAACTGCCGATGCCCACTGGATTCCATTCACTATAATGGAGTACAGGCATTTTCCAGATGAAATACCACTGTATGCAGCAGTATTTCATCCTTTATTTGTTCTGGAATCTGTGATGGAGGCTCCTGCTGGAACCTATGCCACAGATTTGCACGTAGCCTTACCGTGACCTAACAGCAGGTCAAGTGTTCATACAGTATAGCCCTAGGGTCATTAAAGGGTGAAGGGCTTGGATTCTTTTATGGTTTGGAGGAGGTCATCAGGACATTCAAGGGGCTATTCGAACTGTCAATAAGGAAAGTGCTGTGCTCTGTTCAAGATGCAGAAGGGCCCAGAAGTCTAGTGATGTTCATTATAAAAGGCTGAATGTGTCTGAACCAGGAAATGAGCCACGTACCGCTAAAGGAATAACGGTGTGCGTTCTACATAAGGTTGTAGGAGCCAAGACTAAGAATTCCGCAACCTTTGGTTGTCCTGGGACTGTAGTTGTAATGTTTTGGACCAATCTTTCTAAAAACCTCAGGCTAATCGTATGGATTACATATCTGGTTTCAATCATCTTTTATCAATCTTGATATCAAATGGGTACGGCGCAAGAGTCAAGCCAAACCGCCCCTCCAGCAGCGGCTGAAATGTGTCACTAGCAAACGAAAAAGTGAAAGACTGCAGCAGGTTGACAAACATCAGGAACAGCTCCATCTTGGCCAACTGTTCACCCATACAGACCCGACGACCTGAAAAAATAAATAAATAAAAATAAATAAAAGATATTGTAAGAGACACAAATAATATATATTTTTCAAAAGTGAAACGGTCACAATCTGAGCGACAGTCATCTGTGTATGCACGGTAATACAGAACAGGCTGACACTGACCGATTAGGACCACCCGCATGACTACGGAGCTCAAATGAGAGAGATTTACAGAGGACCTGTCACCTCTCCAGACAAGGCTGTTATTGGAACTACTATTCCTCATGTAATAATTCTGCAGAATCTGTTCTTATCACCCTATATTGTACCGTTCCTGTATTATTCCTTACAAATAAATTGTCAGCAGTCTGCAGTGAAGGTGCTGCTGGGTGTTACCAGTAGTGGGGGTGTCTCACTCTGTCCAATCTGTGCTGCTGGGGTCAGACTGTGCAGGGACACCCCCCAACTGGTAACAACCATCTGTACCTTTGCTGCAAGCTGCATTCATAAACTTCTAGTAGAAATAGCAGAGTGATAGGAATGGATGCCCCACAACTGTTACATTGGGAATGCAAGTAGTTACTACAACAGCATTGTCTAGAGAGGTGACAGGGCCTTTTTTTAAAGGGGGTTTCCATCTCAGCAGTTGTGGCATATGGATATACTATGGAGGCATGGTAACATCCCAGTTGTAAATGTATTCATCCATTTCTAGGAAGAATAACAGAGGAACGGTCCAGTACAAGAGTGATAAGAGTAGATTCTCCAGAATTGTTATTTCATAGGTAATATAATTATACATTTAAGCCGACATGTTAGAAGAGATGTCACCATTGTATCCGTCACCATTGACTTACATTAGGTTTCATGACGGATCAGTCTTGATCAGTATCCCATGAAGCACCGAAAAAAACCGCTTTTAGCGCTTTTGTGTGTCATGGAAACCAATGCAATGTAACGGAACGCATTCTGGTGCACTCAGTTCCATTCAGTTTAGTTTTGTCCCCATTGACAATAAATGGGGACAAAAACGGAAGCGTTTTTCCACTGCCTTTGAGATCCTATGACGCATCTCAATAGCGGAAAGGAAAAGCGCAGATGTGAAATCAGCCTAAGACGTTCATACAATCTATCTGCACCATAGAAATAAAATGTTAAAGGGGTGTTCCAGCCAGAAACATTTATCACATATCCAGTGGCAGCCTAAAGCTAGGAGCCTCCATTCTCCCCAGCCACAAACCCAATCAATGCCATAGACAAGGCGTAGGCCACCTCCGGCACTCCAGCTGTTGGGAAACTACTACTCCCAGCATGCATAACGGCTCTGCTCTTTCAAACTCTCATAGAAGAGCCACCACGACAATGCGGCTCCATAGGAGGCACTACGGCATGGGACACACACAAGTCACTACAAACTATTAAATGTCTTTACCAATGCCAAATGGTATGAAAGCTTCTTTCTTCAGGATCTGTCCATATTCATCCAGAAATCTGCTGGGATTGAAATCATTTGGTTTCTCCCACACCTTTGGATCTCGGTGTACTGCCCAGAGATTTGCCAATACCACACTCCCCTTAGGAATAGTGTATCCCTGAAACACTGGAAAGAAAAAAAACCATACAGCAAAATTCTGTTAGTCCGACATCGTTGAGACCTGATAGGAAAGGGTTGAAAACTCACTTGTATAGGCAGAGACCCTTAGAGCTTGTGTCAGATAAGTGCGGGTTCTATCTCTAGGACAGGGCTCCCACCGCGCACGTGCTCTCCATTCACTTCCATGAGAATTTCCCAAAATAGCCAAGTGAGCACTCTATTTTTGGAAGTCCCATAGAAATTAATGGAGAGCACACTGCACAAGCGCTGCCACCGCTCCATTCACTTCTATGGGGCTGCCGGAAATAGCCAAGCATTTGGAACTCCCATAAAAATGAACGGATGGTGGATGCGCATGCGCAGTGTGCCCTTGTTCACTTTGGTGGCCCTGCTCTAGAGATAGGTGCGGGTCCCACCTGCACCTATCTGACACTGGTCGCATATGAGGTGAGGTGAGGTGAGATGACCTCTTTAAGGAAAACAGTTCAAAATAAAATGCTAAAGGTCTTACCTAGCATGGAATGAATGTTGGCAAAGCCCCAGAATTGGTATAAAAAAAAAAAAAAAAAAAAGCAATACAGCGTACAGCGATACCTGGTCCCAGTGGGTCTTTGCTTTCTGGTCCTGTCTCAACACACAGGAAATGCCCACTCAGCCAGTTTAGAGGTGAATCCCCTCTGCCAGTGATTGGCTAACAGGGTATTACCTGTGTGTGGAGACAGGACCGGGCAGTAGAAACCAGCTGGCATGAGGTAGGCACTTGAACGGAAGCAGCGGAGGAACGATAGGGTGTGTACTGATTCTGTTATAACATTGTTTTCTTTTTTTTCTTAAATGCATTTGAAGTGGGGTTTTTTTTTTGGGGGGGGGGGGGGGGGGGTCGGGGATTTTGATATTGAAGGCCTATCTTCAGATTAGATCATCAATACCTGATCAGTTGCAGTCTTACTCTCTGCACCCCCAATGTTTGAAGGGCCAGAGGTGCTCCAGTGTGTGCTGCAACCCCCTCCCAGCTTAGGCTACTTTCACACTAGCGTTCGGGTGTCCGCTCGTGAGCTCAGTTTGAAGGGGCTCACAAGCGGCCCTGAACGCATCCGTCCAGCTACTAATGCATTCTGAGTGGAGGCGGATCCGCTCAGAATGCATCAGTCTGGCAGCGTTCAGCCTCCGCTCCGCTCAGTGAGCAGACACCTGAACGCTGCTTGCAGCGTTCGGGTGTACGCCTGGCCGTGCGGATGCAAGCGGATCCGTCCACACTTACAATGTAAGTCAATGGGGACGGATCCGTTTGAAGATGACACCATATGGCTCAATCTTCAAACGGATCCGTCCCCCATTGACTTTCAATGTAAAGTCTGGACTGATCCGTTCAGGCTACTTTCACACTTAGAAAAAATTCTAAGTTATAATGCAGACGGATCCGTTCTGAACGGATCCAAACGTCTGCATTATAGGAGCGGATCCGTCTGTGCAGACATCAGACGGACCCGCTCTGAACAGTAGTGTGAAAGTAGCCTGACCAAGCACAATGCCATTCATTGCATAGTGGCTGTGCTTAAATAGGACTGAACGTAGTGTCACTGGTGTAGGAAGAGGTCATGGTGCTCACCAGAGCCGATTGGTGGGGTTGCTGGTAGTGGGACCCCCACTGATCAGATATTGATGACTTATCCTGAGGATAGGTCATCTATATCAAAATCCTGGACAGCCAGTTAAATTAAAATGTTCTAATTGCAGTGGGCGCTGCCAATGTGGCTATGTGAAGCGCCGATTTTGTAACTGTTCATTGTTAATCAATAATATGTCTAAAATCGATAAAAACATATTGATTCAAAAATTTTTCTAATTGGCCATCACTGCTCAGTCTTCTTACCCATTCATGGAGTTTTAGTGAAATACAAGCATTCTTGGACCAGAGGTGCCTAGCTGTTCTCTGAAAGTAGCAGCATCCGCAACACTTCATCTGCTGCATTCTGAGGCCTGCCCGATAGGTCTACCTTTGTCATTCTTGAGCTGTTGGCATTCACATATTTGGCATCATATTTCTGATATATGCAGTCTACTAAAGGTGACTGACCATCTTTTAGCATAATGCTGTTTTAGGTCCATAGGCTCCTTTTGAAGAGCCACCCCTAGGGAGAACTTCTTGTTCGGTTTGCCAGGTTCCTCACCTCCTCCACACTGAAAGCAGGGTACTGTGCAGAAGGAATGTGGCTCACCTGAACTTTCAGACGCCATGTGTGGCACTGAGAGGGGGACAACCACAGTCATTCTTTGCACCTCCATAATAGTGGCTTCTGTAAAGGGCATCTGAATCTTGTCGGTCAGAGATGGAGGCCTCTCACGTCCTATAACCGAGTCAATTTCAGCTTGGACTTTTTCTAGTAAATAAGATGAAAAGAACAGTTATTGATTGTGTTTTACTACAGGCATGCTTTAGGATTTAAAATGAAGGTGGTACACCAGGCATTGCCCATTCACTTCTACTGGATATCAACTGTTGCAGGCCACAAGTCAGACTCCGTACAATTTGATGGATGCATTGGCCATAGCAAGTGGTGGCACAAAGTTGTCAGCCCTTAGTAAAGGAAATTCTCTGCCCGTGAACTCGAGCAGCTCATGTCGATGCCGGGGATTCATTTATGTATGGAGCATCACAAAGTTATGACAAATATTACACGCCAAAAAGCCTGTGTGTGGTGCCAGCATTACGGTGTCTTCCTAGGTTTGGTACCTGTATTTTCTTGCATCCTGAAAGCTCAAAGGGGTTGTGTAAAAATAGGAGGGGGAACAGACCTCCCAGCGCTGGCTCCCCGCTCCTTCCAGCTTGGGCTGCTCCGCTAGGCTCCCACGATATAAACATCCGGTTTGACATGGCCTGCAGCCAATCCCCTTGTGTTATGTGACCACTTGTCATGATGCGGCCAGTGATTGGCTGCAGGCTTTGTTAAACCAGATGTTTATATAGAGGGAGCCTAGCGGAGCATCACATGCGGGGAGGAGCGGGAGCGAGCGGCAGGAAGCAGGAAAGTAATCTTCCCTTTACCTGTCAAGTCCCCCCCATTCTCGCACAACCTCTTTAAAGGGGTTTTCAGGTTTATGTTTAAAGCTTAAGGGGGCTGGTCGATGAATGAATGATCCCTGCAGGTCCTTCCTCCTGTTCTATGTCCCCCATTTAAATGGAGCAGTCATGCAAACTATGGCCCTGACTGAGGTAGCTGAGCTCTGTACTCTGCTAGGTCTGTCAGTGCGACTGCTCCATTCAACTGGGGGGGGGGGGGGGGGGACACGGGTTCCAGTGGTCACCAGACACTCCTCCTCTATCCTGTGGATAGGGGATTCCTTTAACACTTGGGACAATCCCTTTAATGCCAATGTTCCTGGAAGTGGACTGCTGATACAGTTGGGTTAATCCCTCTTACCAATAGGTTATGTACTTGGTCAGTCAGTGAGAACCTTACATTACACCCCCACACTGAAAACATGTATAAACGTTTGAGTCACCTGCATCCAGTCCAGGCAAGGCTCTACATGAGCTTAGTTTGCTACAATGTATCAGTACGGGTTATTTTGCTCACAGAGCATTGCCAAATCTGGACATAACAGTACCTACGTCTCAGCTGACAAGGGTTGTCCATGGTTAGAAAAACATGGCTGTTTCTGCGCCACATGGGTCCACAGGTTGTCACTTGTACTGCACCTCAGTCCCATTCACTTCAATAGAGTGTAACTACAACACCGGGCACAACCCATGGACAGGAGCAGCGCTCCGTCTAGAAGAGCGGCTATGATTTCTTTTCAATCCTGTAGAACCCCTTCAACAACCCTGTAATCCTTTGCTCTCTAGGGAATAAACCTTGATTACCTGTTCCACGTTAACCGTTATCTGGCCTGGCCCGGAGGTCATTTACAAGGCAGACACGGGCAGAGTACACTGGTTTTTAGAGGGCGCACTGTGCACTTTGCGCCTACCATATAAACTTATCTGCTATAATCAGGCAATGGACTTTAACTGGAGAATCTCTGTAATGAGTAAGAATATGCTTAGAGACAGATTTATGGATTAGAAAGTCTCCGATTAATTTAGCTTCTACCTTAGCCAATCTCAGCTTTGGGACAAAGCTCATTCTGGATAGGAGGGGTGCCCATTCTCACTAGTAGGACACCGAGTTATGGGAGATGGGTGGGCAAATGTGCGTGTCCCAGATTCCTATACATTTTAGTTAGCGGTCTTGTAGACGTAAAGAACATAACCTCGGTCTTTTAGGTTTATTATGAATGATTCATGTAAACAAGACTGGTAAAGGGGACCTGTCACCACCACGGTATACGGCACTGTGTAGAAAATGTACTTACAATATAGCATGCGCTGTATACTAGCTAGGGTTTATTGGTCATTCTTGCGTGCCCTATAGTCTTGTTCTCCCTGTTCCTGCGCAGCACTGGGCGAGTGGGAAGTACAACACAACAGCGGCCACGAGGGTGTCAACACGGCTGGAATGAAAGGGGGTGTTTAAAGGCGAACTATATGATTATTCAGGATAGGGTTTTCACCCCTATCACTATATAACCCTAAACTACCTTAGGCTACTTTCACACTGGCGTTTTGGTTTCCATTCAGGGCTCTCACAAGCGGTCTAAAACGGATCAGTTTTGCCCTAATGCATTCTGAATGGATAAGGATCTGCTCAGAATACATCAGTTTGGCTCCGTTCGGCCTCTATTCCGCTCTGGAGGCGGACACTGAAACGCTGCTTGCAGCATCTTGGTGTCCGCCTGACGATGCGGAGGCAACAGATCTGTCCTGAAACACAATGTAAGTCAATGGGGACAGATCCGTTTTCACTGACACAATAGAAAACTGATCCGTCCTCCATTGACTCTCAATGGAGTTCAAGACGGATCCGTTTTGGCTATGTTAAAGATAATACAAACGGATCAGTTCTGAACAGATGCAGGCGGTTATATTATCTGAACAGATCCACACCAAACGCGAGTGTGAAAGTACCCTTATACTACATTGTAAGTATGAGGGCACTTTATAAAGCTATTTCCTGTGCCATCATGCAGTGGTGGGTTTAGGGGCCTCAATTCAAGTGACACATTCCCTTTAAATATCTGTTATTGTCATTACAAAGGGTTACTGTACCTTACATTCTTTCAGAGGTAATGTTTGCATATGAATACCAAGGGGCACTTGACTAAACACATACACCTACTGACCTAAGTTCACCACACTGGTCAGACACGTAACTTAGAGACTAGTTACTACATTCAGGCCTACTGTTTATTGCTCTGATGCTTAACCTGCAGCTCCACTACAAAAGGGGGCATCTGATGAGACAACCTCAATAAACCCTTAGCACCATAACTGTACGTTAAGGACACAGGAGTTAGGCCAGCATCATCATTTGCAAAAAAGGGCATTGGCTTTGTTGGCTCCTAGGCTGGACAACCACTTTAAGGGATTAACTATTGGGGCTTCCATATGCTCCTTACCCTGGACATCTCGGTGAAGGCACATATACAAGAGAGACCACAGAAGTGTGTTTGTAGTCGTGTCTGTTCCTGCAATGAAGAGATCACCAATAATATAGAACAAGTATTCTGTGTTGAAGCTACTCTCAATTTGAGTTCTTTTCTCCTCATCTATATGAAGAAGGTACATGTCAATAAAATCCCTGGGGTTCTCCGGGTCTAAAGAAAGCTTATGCTCCTCAATCATCCTTTTCAGAAAGGCTGTGATATCTATAACAATTTGTCTTAATTCTTTGAATGGTCCAAATGGAAGATAGTACATCCAAGAGCAAACGTTAGAGAGGATGGCCTCACTATTGACACTGATCTCTAGTCCGCGGGACATCATGCTCAGCAGGGTCTTGAACTCCTTATCCTCATAGTCAAAACGTTTGCCAAAACTTATGGAACAGATGACATTGGAGACTGCATTATTGATGATCTGAAAGGGGCTAAAGCCTTTATCACCATACGTCAACATTTCTGCCTTCACATATTTAAACTCTTCAATAATTATTGGTTCCAGGCTGAGTTTTCCGAGTCCAAAGTGCCTTAAAGTGGAATGGGAAAATCTTCTCTGCTGTCTCCATACAGGACCATATTTTCCAAAGACAATACCTAAAAAACAGAATAAGCAATATTTCTGGTTAGCAAAAGCCACCTAAGCTTCCTGTTTTTTCACATTGCAATAGTGCCACCATTTACACTGTAAAGACCCACAGCAAACATCAGATTTTCCCAGGATTTCATTCAATCAGTTGTATATTTCTCCTGCAGCAGCCACTGCAGTGGACTTTTACATGGAGTCTATTCATATGAATGGCCACACTAATTACATGGACAGCTCAAGTCTGCCAGAGCAGAGGGTCTCAAGTGTGGAACCCCCTCTCCGATATCCATATGCCCAATGTGGGCACATGGACAGAGCTGGACTTTGGAAGACATCTATAATTAAAGCGGCTCTCAGCTTTAAACACTCCCTACTTGTAAGAAGGGTTCCTTGACAAATTTTTTTTATAAAAAATAAAAAAGAACCTGGCAGAAGAGTTCCATTTTTTCTGCAGCGCCACCACAGGGAAAATTAAGCATTACACAGTGATCATTCATATCATTGAGCAGTCTGTGTAATGCAGTACAGGACAGGTCCTCCAGAGCAAAACACGTTCTTTAACTACCATCCACTCTGGCAAAGAGATGAGGTGCTGAATAGAGGAGCGGAGCCCCACCTTATTAGGAAAATGAACATAGAAGAACAGTAGACAACACTTTAAACTGACTAGGTCCATATTCACTGTACACTTTCAAGTACAAGTTAGACCAGCAACTAAATTTGACTTAGTGAACAGGCACCCTTTCACATTTTGTTAAGTTACGGTCACAATAAAATAAAAGATCAAATTATCCCCCTTCAATCTGCACTCAATACCTCATAATGGGAAAGCAAAAACAAAAGGTTAGAAATTTTTGTTATTTCATTAAAAAGGAAAAACTTAAATTTTACATGGACATAAGTATTCAGACCCTTTGTTGTGACACTAGAAATTTAGTCCTAGGACCTCCCATTTCTCTTGATCTTTGAGATGTTTCTACACCTTGACTGGAGTCCACCTGTGGTAAATTCAGCTATGATTTGGAAAGACACAGCCCTGTCTATATAAGGTCTCACAGCTGACAATGCATATCTGAACATAAACCAAGCCAGGAGGAGGAAAGAACTGCCTGTAGAGATCATAGACAAGATTGTGTGGAGTCACAGAACTGGAAAAGGTTACAAAAATAATGTCTACTGCAGTGAAAGTTCCCAGAGGCACAGTGGCCTTCATAATTCTTAAACGGAAGAAGTTTGGAACAACCAGGCCTCTACCTAGAGATGGCAACCACACCAAACTAAGTAATCAAGGGAGAAGAGCATTGGTTAGAGAGGTGACCGACAAGTCAATGGTTACATTGGCTGAGCTCTAAAGATCCTGTGTGCAGATGGCAGAAACTTCCAGACGGTCAACCATTACTGCAGCATTCCACCAAAGTGGGCTTTATAGTTAGAAAAAAGCCTCTCCTCAGTAAAATACACAAAAGTCCTCCTTGAGTTTGCAAAATACACCCAAAAGGACTCTCAACCTAAGAAACAAGATTCTCTGGGCTGATAAAACAAATATTGAACTTTTGGCCACATTTTAGTTATGTCTGGAGGAAACGGCACTGTTCATCACCTGCCCAGTACCATCCCTTCAGTGAAGCACGGTGGTGGCAGCATCATGCTGTAAGGAGTGTTTTTTTCAGCGGCTGGGACATAGAGACTGGTCAAGTTTAAAGGACACCTGAACGGAGCGAAGTTCAGAGATATTCTTAATGAAAACCTGATCTAGAGTGCTCTGGGCCTCACACTGGGCAGAAGGTTCAACTTCTAATAAAACAATGACCCTAAGCACACAGCCAAGACAACACAGGCAGGGCTCCAGATGGCGACCAAAATGGTCGCCAATGAGACTTGGAATTGCAAAATGGCGACAAGACTTTGTAGTCTTGTCGCCATTTGCGCCTAAACCCTCCGCTGCTCTGCCTCTAAGAAAAAAAGTCTTTCATCCAGCAGAGACACGCTGCAGCCGTCTGCTGGATGAAGATCCGCTCGCTCACACTACTCGGCATAGAGGGTGGGCATGGCTTGGGTTCCCGCATCTTGTGCTTCCGCTTCCAGCAGTCTGCTTCTGAATTCACATGACGTCTGTGAGATCCCGGCCCGGAGTCCTGCTGAGTGCACGGCGTCATTGGTTGCTATGACGCCGTGCGCTTCCTGCTGCCGCCGCAGTACAGTGATACACTGGTTACCAGTGTATTACTGTACTACGGCGGCAGCAGGAAGCGCACGGCGTCATAGCAACCAATGACGCCCTGCGCTCCTGCACTCAGCAGGACTCCGGGCCGGGATCTCACAGACGTCGTGTGAATTCGGCACTCCTACATCGCAAATCCTGTCAAGCTCCTAGCAGACCTTGGACTCCAGTTTTCCCTCACAACGAACTGATGTGACTAACAAGTCTCAAATTTTGCCGCTTACCCCCTCGCTGCCTGGTTCCTTGGTTTCCAACACCTCAAGTGCCTTTGAATCCAGCCCCATCCACAAAAGGCCCCCCTTTTCAGGGACCAGTCCATAGTGTCCTTCCTCCAGACACACCACCTGATCCCCCAAGAACAGACACATTATCCCATCAATGGACCCTTCTGCCTCAGAAACAGAACCAGAGGCGTCTCCACTGAAAAAGTGCAGACTCCTAACATTCCCTCTGAGATCCCTAATGGAGCTTCTCCAAACATTCTCCCCTGGATGGGCTCCCCTCACCCATCCAGCAAAGTAAATCATCCTGAATCAATGGATCTTTCTAAGGGCAAAGAACAGGGCTACAGGTTCAATGGTCGCTCTCGGGCTGAGAGACCTTATAGTCGTAGGTCACATGGTGATAGGTTATCCAGCTCCAGACACTCAGACTTCGGCCTCTTGCACACGACCGTATGCATTTCGCAGTCTGCAAAAAATGGTTCTGCATAAAAGCCGGATGACGTCCGTGTGCATTCTGTATTTTGCGGAACGGATCAGCCGGGCCCCTAATAGAACAATCCTCTCCTTGTCCGTAATGCGGACAATAATAGGACATGTTCTATTTTTTTGCGGAACAGAAGTACGGACATACAGAAACAGAAAGCACACGGAGTAACTTCCGTTTATTTTGCGGACCCATTGAAATGAATGGTTCTGTATACGGCCCGCAAAAAAAACAACGAATGGAAAGAATATACACGTTTGTGTGCATGAGGCCTTAGATGTCTTATATGCTCCTAAGCATCCCAGCTATATTATATATATATATTTTAAATTTGGCGACTAAAAATTTCATTTGGCTCCTAAATTTTTCAGGTTAGGAGCCAATGGCTCCTTCATATTTTTTTTAGTCTGGAGCCCTGACAGGAATGGCTTAGGGACAACTCTGAGCATTCTTGAGTGGCCTTCCCTGCTGATAATGACATCCTTCATTTTGTAGGGCCAATACATTATGCATTGATAAGTCAAACCATATGATTTTAAAATTGTCAAATTGTAAGTTTGTTTAATGCTAGGTTGTATGTTTTATGCCACGGGTGAATATGTTTGTGCAGGTGTCTCACATGGACCTGATTGTTTCTGTGTCCAACCCACCTCTCCAAAACTCCTCCTGGGGGGCGGAGGGATGGGAGCAGGACCTTATTTCAATGTCGACCATGTCAGACACCTCAGATCATGACTAAGAACACTACTGTTCGAAACGCGTTGATTTTCTGGGAATAAGCGGGAGCTGGTGCCACTGATTGCTGTATATATGGAACATTGCTGAATAAAGATTGGGAATTCTTAAACGTCTACGCCTGGTGCTGGAGCTTTCTTTCTTACCTGAATTGGCCGAGCCACAGGCCTGACTTAAACCCAATCGAACATCTCTGGAGAGACTTGAAAATGTCTCTAGACTGTTCTCATCCACCCCGACAAAGCTTGAGAGGCTCTGCAGAGAAGAAAATGCCCAAATCCAGATGTGCTAACCTGGTGGCATCATACCCAAGAACAATAGAGGCCACAAGCTTTGCCACAGGTGCTTCAACTTAGTATTGAGTAAAGGGTCTGAATACTTATGTCAATGCAAAGATTTCTAACACTGTTATTATGGGGTATTGAGTGCAGAATTATGGGGGGAAAACATGATTTTTTTTATTTTAGCACAAAGCCACAACATAAACAAAATAGGAAAAACGAAGTGAGAGGGTCTAAAGACTTTCCAAATGCATTGTATATAGCCATAATAGAAAACTTGACTTTCACATGTCTCTCTACAACAGTGCTTCTCAAATAGTGGGGGGCGCCAGGCTCCATAAAGGGGGGCTCGTTCAGGGCCGGCCTTTGGGGTGTGCAAATTTCTTCTGTATAATGCCGGCAGGCAGGCCGGCGCGTCCCTCAGTGATGTCACGTGCCTGAGCCGCCTGCTTTATGAATGCCTGCCGGCATTATACTGAAGAAATTCGGATATACGGTACTATTAGGAGTGAGGGGGGCATGTTTAATAACTTTAAACGGCGGCAGCGGGCACACGGAATCTGTGTATGGCACTGTTATGGGGTGGGGGGTCTGTGGATGGCACATATATAACAGTGCCAGCCACAGATCCCCCTGTAACAGTGCCAGCCACAGATCCCCCCCATAAGTGTCCGTCATCCACATTTCTTTTTTTTATTCTCTTATACGTTAATAAGGATACAGTGTTATGCAGAGGTGTACTTATAACAATTTTATAGACAAATGATACTATTTACAGTCACGCGGGGGGCGCGAAATGTTTTCTTCTTCCTAGGGGGGGCATGACAGAAAATAATTGAGAAGCACTGCTCTACAATAAGAGAGTATAAAGAGACCTGTTTGTTCTCCAAGTATGTGATATTAACCCCTTCCTGACCATGCGGCGCTGGCCAGGTCTTTAGAGATGGCGCCCGTTCCTGAGCAGAGCCGGCGCCATAGCAGCGGGGTGCCAGCTGTTTCTTATAGCAGACACCCGCGGCTAATGTCCGCAACCGGCAGTAATGCCGATCGCGGAAATTTAACCTCTCAGATGCCGTGGTCAATCCTGACTACGGCATCTGAGCGCGCGCTTCCGGGGATGCTCCGACTCCCCCGTGCGGCGATTGGAGGAGCCGGAGCTTGTGTGCAGCAGCCCTTGCCTGTAATAGGACTCCATAGCAAACTAGCAACTTTCTCATAGACTCAAATGCTAATGTATTGGGGTCTATGAGAATAGCAATCTAATGATTGCTTGTTATTAGTTCCCTATGGGAAGTATAAAATAAAAATAAAAAGTCAAAATGTCTTCGGTCGCTTCATTTTCTACAACATTTTTTTTAAATAATAAGTAATCAAAAAAAGTCAAAGCCCAGAATGGCATCAATGAAAAGTTCAGATTACCCTATAAAAAATGAGCCCCCATAGAGCTCCGTACACATAATTACAAAAAAAAGTGATAGGGGTCAAAATATGGCGGCGAAAAAATAACAGATTTTTTTTCTAACTTTATTATTTTATCACTATCAAAACGCAAGAAAAACTATACATATAGAGCATCACCGGATTCGTACTGATCTGTAGAATGAAAGTCAGATTTATCGCACATCGAATGTCGTAAATAAAAAAACCTGTAAAACTGCTTTTTTTTTAAATTTCATCCCATTTGGATTTTTTTCCCCCGCTTCCCACTACATCATATGCAATATTAAAATGGTGGCTTTGGAAAGTACAACTTGTCCAGCAAGAAACAAGCCCTCACAAGGCTATGTGAACAGAAAAATATAAAAAGTTATGGCTCTGGGAAGGCAGGGAGCGCAAAACGAAAACGCAAAAACAAGAAAACCTCCAGGGTAGAAAGGGTTAAGACAAATACAAGCAATTCTGGACCATTTTTTTTTAGCATTTATAACTCTGTTGTGCCGGTTATTACTACCAAAAATCTATTAACCCCTTTTGTGCACCTTGATGTACATAACAGGTACAAGAGGAGAGTGTATGGAGCGGGCTCTGTTACACCACTGACACAGCCGTGATCGAAGGTAACTCCCATCCAGCCTGTTTAACCCCTCAGATGCCCTGTCAATAACTGCAGCAAATGCCAGACTGTGGAGGGAGGCGAATGGTAACACCTAGCTGTCAACCTAGTCATACATTTCCAGGAGGCAAACAGGAATGGCATGCAAGCCTGTTAGAACATAGACATGACGGGTCCTCCGGCCAAGTCATTCATTTTCTATTTTCAGTTACTGAACCTTTAAATAAATCTGTTGGCACGCTGGAAGGGGACAGTTCAGCTCTGAAGGGCAAACTGCATGAAAAACAAGAATGTTATTCTGTCCAGTATCTGTGGCATCTAATCTACTTGATAAAGGACTCTTCCATTGCAGCAATTCCATTCGGAGGTATTCCAGCAGCCTTGACTTTGCCAGGAAATGGCTGAGAAACACAGGATAGGATGGTAGAAAAAAAAAAAAAAACGGTATTAGAGGCACAACAACAGGATCCATGTGGATTTCGTGGCAGGTCTGTCCGGCTATGAACACGTCTTATACAAGTCATAACCTAGCCATTAGGCGAGATTTACGAAGGCTAGTTTCACACATGCAGTAAAGCTGTTCTGCCGGAGTTCACCGACCTAGCACCGCCAGACCCCATTGACTATAATGGGATCTGGCTGGTTTCCAGCATAAGCGCCAAGTCTCGGCTGGACAAAAACTGGAACCTCGTCAGTTCCCATTGTAGTCAATGGGGTCTGTCGGTGCACGGTAATATCCGGCTAGTCCTCTGCCGGAACAGCCTGACGTACAGCTTTACCGCACGTATGAAACTAGCCTAAGCCAAACTGCATCAGAATTCTGGCTTCATTTGAACCAAAAAAAATAAAATGGCAAACATGTGTTACAGGATATTTACAGAATTAGGTTTTTAGTCACCTAACGGGGGGAAGGGGGTGTGGTTTACCTAAAAAAAAAGTGTGGTTTTCCAGGAAAGTAGGCGTGGCTGATCATGCACCACCTGTGTGGCAAAAACATGCTGCAAATTACTGGCATAAAGCTGTGCTGTGTTTACATCAGGCTTTTGCCCCACATTTGTTACATAGATGGCTCCGACAGATGTCATGATGTGGCATCAGTCACCATAAGGTTCCACTGTGAAAAAAAAATTAATTTAATGCATCTTTTTTTGCTAGACCATGCTAGATGGAAAAGCATGGTCTATATACTACACTTTGCATCCTTCCCCCACCCACTCCCCAAAATGATGCGAACACAACCGTAGCCATCCAAAGGCTGGTGTAAAATGCACCAGATGTATCATCCAGCCTGAGCCATATTCATAAATTTGGTGCATCTTTAGACTGTCTAGTCTGAAGCTGGACATGTATCAGCCGAACCCAGTGATTTTGGGTTCAGCCAACCATCTAATGTGTACTGTGGCCACCCGGCATCAGCTTAAGGCCTCATGCACACGACCGTTGTGTGCATCCGCATCCGTTCCTCCATTTTTCACAGTTTAGCGGAGGTCCTATTCATTTCTATGGAGCTGTAAAAAAAAAACTGATAGTCCTACGTTTTTTTTCTCCGCGTCCGTGATTCCAGTCCGTCCAAAAAAATATAACCTGTCCTATTCTTGTCAGTGGAAAACGGAGGACGGACCCATTCAAGTCAATGGGTCAGTCAAAAAAAAAAAAAAACTGATGCACAACTGGTATGTAATCAGTGTCCGTTTTTTTTCTACAAGACCTTGGCGCAATAAAATTACACTTTTCATTAACCTTCCTTATTTTATCCCGGCAGACAAAAAAAAAAAAAAAAAGGAAGACACAAGGAAACACAACTGAAGCAAAATCTGACAAGGACCACTGAAGCCAAATCACTGTGCAATCTGAAAGCACCATGCTATAGAGCAGGAGGAGCTGAGCAGATTGATATTTAGTTTTGCTGGTAAAACCTGTAATTTATACACTTTGATATTTCCTGTGAACAGATATCGGTACAGGAGGGAGGAGTTACCAGTGACTGACAGCTCCTATGTACACTTCTACACAATGCTATCAGTTACGGATAACCCTTCCCTCCTGTACCAATAGCTGTTCATGGGAGGTGGAAAAAGTAAAGATATAAATGTATAAATTACAAGTTTTACTGAATCTTTTCCCACGAAACTATAGATCAGTCTGCTCAGCTTCTCCTGCTCAATAACATGCTGCCTGTAGATTGTACTGTATTTGAACCCTTTCTACCCTGGAGGTTTTTTTTATTGTGTGTTTTCGTTTTTCGTTCCCCGCCTTCCCAGAGCCATAACTTTATTTTTCTATTCACATAGTCGTATAAGGGCTTATCTTTTGTGGGACAAGTTGTACTTTCCAACGCCACCATTTAATATTGCATAGAATGTAGTGGGGAAAAAAATAAAATAAATCCAAAAGGTGGTGGAATTGGGAAAAAATAAATAAAAAATTGCTACAGTTGGTTCATTATGCGGTAAAACTGATTTGTGATCTTCATTCTCCAGGTCAGTACGAATTCAGCGCTACCATATACATATACTTTTCCTTGCGTTTTGATGCTAAAAAAAAAAAAAAAAACACATCTTTAAAAAAATATATTTTTTGCTGTCATATTCTGACCCCTATAACTTTTTTTGTACTTATGTGTGGAGCTGTATAAGGGCTCATTTTTGCCAGACGATGCGTAGTTTTTATTGATACCATTCTGGGGCGTGTACGGCTTTTTGATCACTTTTTATTAATATTTTTCGTGGGAAGAGAAGAAACCAAAAGGAAAATAAATAAATAAAAAATAAATTTGGCCGTTTTGCCCCTTTTTCTCATTTCGTCTTTTTCCGTATGGGATTAATACTATATTTTTATAGTACGGGCATTTCCGCATGCGACGATACCCATGATGAGGTTTTTCTTTTTTTTTTTTTTACAATTATTCACATTTTGGGGAAACATCTTTTTTTATTTTATTTTTATTTGTAAAAATTTTTATTATTTTTTAAACACTTTTTTATAGTTCCCTATAGGGAACTAGAACAATCAATCATCCGATTGATGTTATCATAGACTAATGCACTTGCATTGGAGTTTCTGATATTACCACTTTCCTATGGAGCCCTATTACAGGCAAGGGCTCCATAGGAAATACTATGCAGCAGCCTCCTGTCATTCACAGACAGGGGCTGCTGCACACAAGCTCCGGCTCCTCCGATCGCCACACTGGGGAGCCGGAGCATAACCCGAAGCGCGCACTTCTGGTTTTCAGCGTGCTCAGATGCCATGGTCAGGTTTGACCACAGCATTTGAGGGGTTAAATGTCCGCGATCGGCATTACCGCCAGTCACGGACATTAGATGCCGGTGTCTGCTGTAGGAAACCGCAGGCACCGCGTTGCTATGGCGCCTGCTCCATTTGGGGGCGGGTGCCATCTTTAAAGACCCGACATGTTACGTACTATTACGTCACATGTCAGGAAGGGGTTAAAGGAAACCTGTCACCTCTGGATATGCCTGTTTTAGCAACTACTTACATTCCCCCTGCTAGAAGTTATGAATGATTTGCTAACAGCTTTCAACGATGGTCCAGATGGTTGTTAGTTGGGGGGTGTCCTTGTACAGTCTGACACTGGCAGCAGTCATTGGATAGTTTCAGACTGTGCAGGGACACCCCCAAACTGGTAATTTTTTATATGAAAAACAGAAACCATTCTCATCAACCACAAGCACCAGGGAGGGAATTAGAGGGGTGATGTATCAAATTACCGGTAAGTGTAATTATCATTGTTCCCTTCACCCATGACAGCACTATAGAGCGACCAAATAGCAGAGAAATAAAACACCCCTCGGGAGGGACAGCCCTTGAAAAAGTATTCTATGCTAAGAAGGAAGGCTAACAAGAGGTCTGAACCAAAGAAGTTGGATCAAGAAACATCCTAAAACTAGACATTAGCCTTTAAACCAGGCACAATCTTATAAAAGAAATCCCACATGGGTTTCTCATCATGTGCTTATAAAAATAATCATAACAGATTTAAAAACATTTTTTAGAAAAGTACTTTTCTTGACACAGAATGACAAACTGAACATGTCTGCTGAACCACTACTGATTCCTTTGATGCAGACTACATTGTGTAATGCCCCAGAGTGCAGGGCTCCAGATGGCGACCAAAATGGTCGCCAATGCGACTTAGAATTTACAAATGGCAACAAGACTTTAGTCTTGTCACCATTTGCGACTAGACCCGCCGCCGCAGCTCTGCAGTTGAATACAGCGGCGGGCACCGGAGATGATAGTTCTCTGCCCACCGCCGATGTTCTGCTCAACAGCGCAGTGGAGAAGGGGTCTCTCCCTCCCCCCTGTGCTACTGCCGCCGATAAGTAGAGAGATGGGAGGAGGGGAGGGGCTGTGGCCACTGCGCCACCAATGAAGATAACTGACCTGTTAATACATCTACAGGAGGCGGGTGCCGGCACCCGACCTCTATGACAGGGAGCTGCGATCCGCTGCAGTTAACCCCTCAGGTGCCGCACCTGAGGGGTTAAAGGGATTCTGTCATCAGAAATTACTCCTATAACCTAAACATATGGCGATGTCCCTAGTAATTCAGTGAATCCTAAAGTGACTTTATCAAATGATCCTGTGGCTCTATAATCATAAAAAAGACGTTTAGATCACCTGTCAATCACTTCAAAATGTGGCCAAGGGGACGTCTCATGCTGAAAGGTGCCCAGCTGCAGCCATCTCGTTTATGTGCCCAGCGCCGCCGCCTCAAGTGAAATCGCCGCCCTCCCTTTTATTATATCCACCTACTTCAGTTCATGGCCGCCTCTGTAACCTCCGCTCGCTTCAGCCAGATCCCGCGCGTGCGCACTAGGTATAACCTGATGCGCCCGTGCGGACTACTGGCATCGGCCTCGTTTAGCGAAGTGCACATGCGCCGGCCGGCGCACTTCGCTTGAACCTCCACAGGCCGGCTGTAATAGGGCGGTCTGTGGAGGTTCGAGCGAAGTGCGCCGGCCGGCACATGCGCACTTCGCTAAATTACCTGTTTAGCAGCACTCTATACATGGTGGGACACGTGGAGCTTGGTAGGAAGGTGTGCAAGAGCTGCCAGAAGGGATTTGATAGATGCTCATGTAATCCTATAGTTCACAGGAAGTCTGCCAAACAGGGGAGACTGACCACATGTCTACATTTGATAGCATGCTTTGGACTAATGGTTACATGAAAGTGCCCGTAATAAAAGGGTTCAAAATACAGTTGCAAGAAAAAGTATGTGAACCCTTTGGAATGATATGGATTTCTGCACAAATTGGTCATAAAATGTGATCTGATCTTAATCTAAGTCACAACAGTAGACAATCACAGTCTGCTTAAACTAACAACACAAAGAATTAAATGCTACCATGTTTTTATTGAACACACCATGTAAACATTCACAGTGCAGGTGGAAAAAGTATGTAAACCCCTAGACTAATGAGATCTCCAAGAGCCAATTGGAGTGAGGTGTCAGCCAACTGGAGTCCAAATCAATGAGATGAGATTGGAGGTGTTGGTTACAGCTGCCCTCCCCTATAAAAAACACACACCAGTTCTGGGTTTGCTTTTCACAAGAAGCGTTGCCTGATGTGAATGATGCCTCGCACAAAAGAGCTCTCAAAAAACCTACGATTAAGAATTGTTGACTTGCATAAATCTGGAAAGGGTTATAAAAGTATCTCCAAAAGCCTTGCTGTTCATTAGTCCACGGTAAGAGAAATTGTCTATAAATAGAGAAAGTTCAGCACTGCTGCTACTCTCCCTAGGAGTGGCAGTCCTGTAAAAGATGACTGCAAGACCACAGCACAGACTGCTCAATGAGGTGAAGAAGAATCCTAGAGTGTCAGCTAAAGACTTACAAAAATCTCTGGCATATGCTAACATCCCTGTTAGCGAATCTACCGTATGTAAAACACTAAACAAGAATGGATTTCATGGGAGGATACCAGAGGAAGCCACTGCTGTCCAAAAAACAATTTCTGCACGTTTACAGTTTGCACAAGAGCACCTGGATGTTCCACAGCAGTACTGGCAAAATATTCTGTGGACAGATGAAACCAAAGTTGAGTTGTTTGGAAGAAACACACAACACTGTGTGGAGAAAAAGAAGCACAGCACACCAACATCAAAACCTCATCCCAACTGTGAAGAATGGTGGTGGGGGCATCATGGTTTGGGGCTGCTTTGCTGCGTCAGGGCCTGGACGGATTGCCATCATCAAAAGGAAAAATGAATTCCAAAGTTTATCAAGACATTTTGCATGAGAACTTAAGGCCATCTGTCCACCAGCTGAAGCTCAACAGAAGATGGGTGTTGCAACGGGACAACGACCCAAAGCATAGAAGTAAATCAACAGAATGCCTTAAACAGAAGAAAATACGCCTTCTGGAGTGGCCCAGTCAGAGTCCTAACCTCAACCCGATTAAGATGCTGTGGCATGACCTCAAGAAAGTGATTCACACCAGACATCCCAAGAATATTGCTGAACTGAAACAGTTCTGTAAAGAGGAATGGTCAAGAATTACTCCTGACCGTTGTGCACGTCTGATCTGCAACTACAGGAAACGTTTGGTTGAAGTTATTGCTGCCAAAGGAGGTTCCACCAGTTATTAAATCCAAGGGTTCACATACTTTTTCCACCTGCACTGTGAATGTTTACATGGTGTGTTCAATAAAAACATGGTAACATTAAATTCTTTGTGTGTTATTAGTTTAAGCA
Source organism: Bufo bufo (assembly GCF_905171765.1). NCBI lineage: Eukaryota > Metazoa > Chordata > Amphibia > Anura > Bufonidae > Bufo > Bufo bufo. The sequence goes on from NC_053390.1 coordinate 605,083,673, forward strand.
GACTGATTGTCTATTGTTGTGACTCAGATGAAGATCAGATCACATATTATGACCAATTTGTGCAGAAATCCATATCATTCCAAAGGGTTCACATACTTTTTCTTGCAACTGTATACGGATACAACTAAGCGGGGATGAAACATTTCCCTGCTAGAATATTGCTCGTAGGTTATAACAATTTCCAGGAGTGTTGAACTGAAAAATCTAGTTTGACTGCATTCAACAGCAATTTCATATTCCCCTCAGGCTGGATTTAAAGGGTTTCTGTCATCAAAAAACTCGGCATCAAGCTGGCTGACATTAGCGATGTGCTAATGTCAGCTGAACATAACTATTACTTACACCTCCCTGCGTGCTGCCATTATTGCTAAAAATGTATTACTTGTATAATATGTAAAGGAGCCTCTAGGAGCAGGAGCAACGCCCCCGCCGCTCCTAGAGGCTCATTTACAAGGGGTATTCTGGTTACCATAAATATAACTTATGTTTTAGACTAATTCATAATCAATAATTACCTAATATAATGTAAATTTCACGTATTTACCGTTCAGTAGTTATAAAAGTAGTGTTCTTCCTCTGCTACTCACCGTTTCCTCATAAATTACTATGGCAACGACCTGTAGCTCTGAGCCTTTGTTAGGTCGAGCATGCTCAGTGAGTTCCTATCACTTTTCTAGCTAAAGGGTGTGTTAGAGTGCTGCCGATTACCGAGAAGAGGGGGCGTGACCGGACTGTATATCAGCCAGCCAATCAATAAACATTAACACTCACAGCAGGAAAGCTAGGGATTGTGGGGATTGTAGTCTTTGTAGTTTTGTAAGGGAAGATCAGGAGCCATGACACTGTGGGTTTCAGGCTCACACAGGAGCTAGACAAATTGATTGCAAGGTAAAATGAAGCTCTGGTTATGTGTATAGGTATGGCTTCTGGTTGGGTCACAGCTTGCAGCCTAATGCAGTTTTCAAAAATTAAGTTACTTTACCAGAATACCCCTTTAAGCATGGCAGTGTGCTTCTCATATGCACTGCTATCCCCTATACAAAAAAATGCACGTATTAATGTATTTCAATATCTGGGGTGCTACTTTCCAAGGTTCTCAATTGACAGATGCCGCCATCCCTGTACAGCACAAGACTTCAGGGCCAGGCCTGAGTACGTCTTCACGGTCAGTCAGTGTTAGGGACACAACATGAAGAGAGTCTCTGGGGACAAAGAGGTGCAATGGCATTGCCATCATTGCTCCTAAGGGCTCATTTGCATATAACAGCAATTTTTTCAAGAATGCAGGCACCTAAGAAGGTGGGACGAAGATCATGATGTTCAACTGTCAGGTGAAACAGTTTTATTGAGACGTATCGGATGACAGAACCCCTTTAAAAGGAATGGTCTATGGACCATCAAAGCAGGTTTGCATCAGGGCGCACATATCTTAGAGCAAACATGTTGTTCTTTTCAACTGTCCATGTAGAAGGAGGCAGACAGCCAAGTCATATGTTTAGGGATTAGTCCTTGAAAGCAGAACTAAGAGAGGCAGATTTGGAGAACGTTTCAGTGCTGTCACATCCACTACAGGATAGGTCATTAGTATAAAAAAAAAAAATCTCTGAAAACCCCTTTAAGTGCACAAAGGGTGAGCCCAAGTCGCTCTGTGCACCCTTGCTCCTCCTGCGTCCTCTGCCAGCCCCTCCCTCTCCTTACTGACAGGACCAGGCAAGATGACTATGCGTCAACCTGGCCATATCAATCAAGGAGAGGGAGGAGCTGGCAGAGCAAGCAGGAGGAGCAAGGGTGCACAGAGCGACTTGGGCCCTCCCTTGGTGCACTTAAAGAGGACCTTTCATCAGAATCAAGTATGTAAACTGAATATACATACATGGAGAGCGCCGCCCAGGGATCCCCCTGCACTTACTATTATCCCCGGGCGCCACTCCGTTCTCCGGTTATAGGCTCCGGTAAAGTCATAGTTAGGCTCCACCCATTTGAGCCTGCCGGCGTCTTTCTCCTATGTTGTAGCGCTGGCCAATCGCAGCGCTCAGCTCATAGCATGGCTAAGAGCTGAGCGCTGCGATTGGCCAGCGCTACAGCATAGGAGAAGGAGACCGCGGCAGGCTCAAATGGGTGGAGCCTAACTATGACTTTACCGGAGCCTATAACCGGAGAACGGAGCGGCGCCCGGGGATAATAGTAAGTGCAGGGGGATCCCTGGGCGCCGCTCTCCATGTATGTATATTCAGTTTACATACTTGATTCTGATGAAAGGTCCTCTTTAACTGCTCATTTGCATATGGATTAAAAGCAGAATGTCATGCCCCGCCCTGACTATGTGCGGAGGTCGGCCAGAATAGCAGCACGAGTTTAGCGTTTTGTTTTGGAGCCGTGCCGGATCCGCCTCCCATCAGGTGCACTGGGTGGGGTCATTAGTTTAAATAGCACTCCAGCCCAGTGCTCTGAGTGGATTATAGGAATCACTTTGGTCTTGGAAGCTAGGAAGGAAGGTTGGCTGTTCCAGGTCAGAAAGATAAGTGTTGTTTCTAGTTTGATTGTTTGTGTCATCTCTCCCATCCAGGTTCTGTGCGAGCAGGCTGCTCCTATTTCCCCTCTTCACCATCTCAGGGAATTTAGGGTGTTTCAGCCTAGGCACGGGGACACATCATACCTACCACTAAGGTCTGCATGTGGGCTGAGCAGTGCAGGGAGAGAGGTCAGGGATTAGCTAGGTGGTGACCCTTCCCCTGCCTCTCGCCTAGAGCCTGGTTGGTGGTTTATCTGTTAGTCTGAGTGCACGTCCGTCGTGACACAGAATGAAGCAACAGATCGGTAAGGGAAAGGTATCATTACATTCAGATGAGGCATTGTGCCTGGTTCACCACTGAATTTCCTTAACGTAGGCACATGGAGACCTTAAAGGGTTTCTACCACCAGAAATACTGTTATGTAGCTGACTGACATTAGCGATGCGCTAATGTCAGCACTACATAACAGTATGTTTCTAACATTAGTCCCTGCAGCAGTTTTTGTTAAAAAAGCACTTTTATTATATGCTAATGAGCCTCTAGGTGCTATGTGGGCGTAAAATCAGCACCTAGAGGCTCCGTCCACTCACGCTTTATCCCGCCCAGGTCCAGTGTTCTGCCTGCCCAGCTCCTCTTGATTGATGCCACTGTTCCCTGCATCGTTGGCAAAATCCCGCGCCTGCGCCGTTCACTTCTGTCTTCTGCGCAGTGAGTGAAGGCCGCTCTCCTGATGCCGGCACAGTGAGGAATCCGGCACCAGGATCGCATCATTCACTCACTGCGCCGAAGACAGAAGTGAACGGCGCGGGATTTCGCCAACGATGCAGGGAAAAGTGGCATCAATCAAGAGGAGCGGGGCGGGCAGAACAGCGGACCTGGGCGGGATAATGGGTGAGTGGACGGAGCCTCTAGGTGCAGATTTTACACCCACATAGCACCTAGAGGCACATTAGCATATAATGAAAGTGCTTTTTTAACAAAAACGGCTGCAGGGACTAATGTTAGAAACATACTGTTATGTAGTGCTGACATTAGAGCATCGCTATATCAGTCCGCTACATAACAGTATTTCTGGTGGTAGAAACCCTTTAAAGGGGTTTCTGAGATACTTAAACATCTCAGACAACCCTTACAATATCTTAAAGAAATTATATATTCACCAATTTCTCCTATGCTGGTCCGATACAACCACCACTGTTTTCGAAGAGCAGCAGTACCGCTCCTGCTGAATCCAATCACTATCCTCAGCGGTCTACACCTGAGGATAGTGATTGGCTGCAGCAGTAATATGCTAAATGCAGACACGGCACTGCTGCTCTTTGAAAACAAACAGTGATAGAGGTATCGGACCGGCACAGCAAATAACGGCGCTGGAGAAACGGGTGAGTATATCATACACTTTAATGGGACAGTGTATAGGAAGAAGCCGTCCCCTAAAAGTGAATGGGGCAGCTTCTTGTAATTACACCTGCGATGTAGATAGCGAGCACGTAAACAATGAAGGGAAGGCTGCACTCACACGGACCGTGACCTTCTCTTCAAACAGATGATCAGCGGGGGTGAGGGGTGTCGGACGCCCTGCCAATCTGATAAGTCCTCAATATTAAAATCCCGGAAAACTCCTTTAAGAACTCCATATGAGGGGCCATAAGCTGTATTATGGAAGCTTCACATGTAGCACATTTTGTTGCAAAAAATTTCTGCGACTGAAAATCCGTTCCACTCATGTGAATAGGTTTGTTTTGGAGGGAAGTACATAGATTTCTGCAAGCCTTATTCAGGTGAATGGAACTGGTTTTCAGTCTCAGAAAATGTCCTACTACCAAATCCGCTGTGTGTGAAGGCCAGGACATAGATGTGAGCAAAGCCTACAGAAAATAATTTGAGCCGACCTAAAATCCAGAAACATCATTAGAAAAGAGAACCAAGAAACCCCAGATGGCAGCAGGAACCGAAACAAAATGAAGGTCAGAAGTTGAGAAAGGCACGATGAAACTACATCGGATCCAAGTAAAAATGAGCGGTCACATGGAGACCCCAATCTGCAAAACTATAGCACCTTCAGGGTATGCTGGGAACTCTAGTTTTCCAGGTAACAGAGGAGACAACTACTACAGACAATAGGGTATCTGACGACCTTACAAACATAAAGGGGTTGTCCACATCTGCCCCTTTCTGGAGATTCTTGTTCACCCACAGAAAGTGACCTCAATTCTTAAGAATGGATTCGCCTCATCAAGCACAGTTCTGCACCTGTGATGGGGTGTCCCCGAAGCAGAGGACACTCCCCACGCTGCTTGATTGACAGGAATAAATAGCTCTCGGCCAGCCCTGACAATCTCGCGCGTGCGTCATTTCTGGGTGGCGGCACAAGAACAATCATTGCTCCGGAAGTGGAAGCGTAGCCACTGCGTCACCGCTCGGCTGAACAAGTGGTTGTCCAGCCTCAGCTCCCAGGGACGATGGCACTACTTCTAGATGTGTATACATTGTACTGGTCCTCAGCGTGGACATCTGAAGAACATTTAAAGGGGTTGTCCGGGTTCAGAGCTGAACCCGGACAAACCTCTATTTTCACCCAGGCAGCCCCCATGACTTGAGCACCGGAGCAGTTCATGCTCCGATGCTCTCCTTTGCGCTAAATCGCGCAGGGCAAAGGCTCTCATTTACAATAACACACTGCTAGGCGGAGGCTTCTGCCCGGCAGTGTGTTCGGTGACGTCATTGGCTCTAATGGGCAGGCTTTAGCGCTGCCCTAGCCATTTTACTGGCTAGAGCAGCGCTAAAGCCCGCCCATCAGTGCTGGTGATGTCACCGGGCTCCCTCAGCAGCCGGAAGAAGAGGCTTCAGCGCTCCTGCAAGGGACCCGGTACGTCACCAAGTCTAAGAAAACTTCACTTCCGACGAAGAATTTCTTATAAGAAAACGGAGCTTCAGAAACATGTGGAAAAGGTAGGACATGGATGTATGTCTTGTACTAATGGAACAAAGTCCTCAATCCCAGACAACCCCTTTAAGTAGAGATGAACTAAGCTCATCAAGCAGAGTTCTACACCTGTGACGGGCTGTCTCCGAAGCTGAAGACACTCGCCCTGACAATCCCACGCACAGGCATACATATAAAGACTTATCTTGGCTAAGCATGCATGTGTCCTGAACAGGGAGAAGGAGGCTGTCAGACGCCACTGGCAGTGACTTATCTCCCGCTTAAACAAAAGGAGCGGGCATGTTGTCAGTGGTTAGCACTGCAGCCTTCCAGCAGTGGGGTTCTGGACAGCATCTACATGGAGTTTGGATGTTCTCCCTCTGTTTGTTGGGTTTCCTCTCACACTCCAAAAACATACAGATAGGTTAATTCAAATTTTACATTGTGAGCCGCAACGGGATCAGGGAGTGGGTGACAACAATCTCTGTACAGCACCGTGGAATAGGTAAGCGCTATCCAAATGCTTAAGGCTACTTTTACATCTGCACTTTGGTTTCATGTTTTGAGATCCAGCAGAGGATTTCAAAACCTGACCAAAAGGGTTCTGTGTCGATTACACACCAGGATGCTTCCGTTCCGTTAGGATGTGGTTGTGTGAAATCGAAACGGAACAAGCCAGGTCAGTCATCATTGACATACATTGTTTTTAGCGACGGATCCGGGTTGTTCCATTTCAGTGACCGGACACAAAACCTCAGCTTGCAGCGGTTTTGTGTCCGGTCACAAAACGGGAGGCTGCCGGAACGGAAGACATCCTGAAGGGATCTCTTTCTATTCAGAATGCATGGGGACACAATGGAAACGTTTTGGAATCCTCTGCCGGATCTCACAGACAGAAAGCCAAAAAGCATATGTGAAAGTAGCCAGCTGCTCGATCCTTTTCTTCCCAACATCTATCGCCAGGTCTGGAGGCCACCATACGGTCTAGTGCGAGCAGCCACCCCTCTAAGATCCGCTTCTTAGGGTATCTTCACACCGCGCATATTACGTATGGATTTTCCACGTGGAAAATCACCAGCGTAATATAGTACCCGCCGTACATTTTTTTTTCAATATTTCATCTACACGGTATGGAAGTTGACCTTCTGTGCGGAAACTTACCATGCACAAAGTGAAATCCACATCATGTCAATAGTTTGTGCGGATTTTTAGCACAATGCAGAGGGAGAGATCATTGCAAATCCGGGTCCAAATCTGCAACTAAATCCACAAGTAACAAATGCAGATTTTGTGCAGAAATGCAAAGTAAAACGCACAAAAATCTACATGGAAAATCCACATAAACTACACCAGGGATCAGCAACCTTTGCACTCCAGCAGTGGTGAAACTACGACTCCCAGCATGAAAAAGTGCTTGGCTTTTCTCAGAAACCCCATAGAAATGAATGGAGCATGCTGGGAGTTGTAGTTTCACCACAGCTGGTGTGCCGGAGGTTGCTGACCCCTGAACTATACCCTTAAGCTACCTGAGCATGAGTGGGGGGCCTGTGTTCTGCACAAATTTCCGTGCAAATCACTGTTTCTGCACCAAAAACTGCATGTTACTTGCGGTTTTTGGTACAGATTTGATGCATTTTGCCGCAGAATCTCAACCTTCCTTTGAAAAGAGTGAAATCCGCACCAAAAATTGCAAACATTTTGACATGCTGTCGATTTCTAAATCCACTCGGCTGGTAAATTCCCGCACAGAAGGAAAAAGCAAAGTGTACATGGGATTTGTCGGATACAGTATTACATTCGTAATCCACGTGTGCAGGCAGTCTTTGGATATGTTAACAGAGAAAATGTAGGAAATCCTCCTCCCACTGATTTCAATTAGAAAACCTCATGGGGGTTTACAAGGTGTGCGTTTTATTTTTGCAGCTTTAACCCCTTCAGTACAAGGCCACTTTGTGTGAGAACTTTAAAACGCTTTTACTTATCCAGGCCATTCTGAGACTGTTTTCTCGTCACATATTGTACTTCATGACAGTGGTAAATTTGAGTCAAAAATACGTTAGCAGGCTTAGAAGCAAATCTTGAAAATTTTTCTGAAAGTTTCCAAAACCCACTTTTTAAAGGGAATCTGTACCGCCTGCGCCTGTGCGATCATCAACCTCCTCAGGGCAACAGCGCTCAGGTCACATCACTGGGCTCAGCGCATGCCCAGTGAGACTTTTGAGGCTGTTGCCCTCAGGAGCTTGATGATTGCGCAGGCTGCAGGCGGTACTGCGCCTGCGCGAGTTTTCTGGCCGCCGACAGGAAGGAGGACGGGGCATTTCTAGAAGGTAGACGATGACGTGGGGAGGGGGCGGAACCGTTTGCTGGGCTGTGGGAGGTTATTTCAGGATCAGGAGGCGTTCTTGGGCACTGCAGGGGGGCGTCACTGGGCACCGGAGAGGGAAAAAAAAAACACCCCTCTGGGCACCTTGGACCCTCATTAGCATATCATAAAAAGCGCTTTTATATCAAAAGGACAAAACGAAATAAAGTAAAAAGACGACTGCTGGAAATAAGGTACTTTAGTGAACATAGCGATGGTGACAGCTTAAAATGCTAAAAGTAGGTGACAGATTCCCTTTAAGGACCAGTTCAGGTCTGAAGTCACTTTGCGAGGCTTACATAATAGAAACCACCCAAAAATGACACCATTTTAGAAACTACACCCCTCAAGGTATTCAAACCTGATTTTACAAACTTTGGTAACTCTTTAGGTGTTCCACAAGAATTAAAGGAAAATGTAGATGAAATTTCAGAATTACATTTTTTGGGCAGATTTTCCATTTTAATCCATTTTTTCCAGTAACAAAGCAAGGGTTAACAGCCAAACAAAACTCAATATTTATTGCCCTGATTCTGTAGTTTACAGACACACCCCATATGTGCTCGTAAACTGCTGTACGGGCACACGGCAGGGCGCAGAAGGAAAGGAACGCCATATGGTTTTTGAAAGGCAGATTTCACTGGGATAAATTTTAAGTTACGTAGAGACAAGAAAAAATGACCGCAATATACCTGAAGGCGCCAGTCCGAGCAATTGACAGCTATTCAGAATCAATAAGTTGTATTATATCATTCAAGTTAAAATCATTGATTAGTGAACATCACTCACTTCACAGGGAGGATTTCCTATTGGGATACAGCTCAAGACACCCAAAAGGAGTCCTCCCTATCCTGGGTCGCCTGTAGGATCTTAGGATGAAGCAGCAGTCCGAGACCCGGTGACTTCTTGCAATTTCCTTTATTGGTATGGAAGCAGGATAAAAAAATTCAAAGCTAAAATCTCAACGCGTTTCGGGGAAATTAATATCCCCTTCATCAGGAGCAAGTCTAAAAAGTTTAGACTTTCTCCTGATGAAGGGGATATTCATTTCCCCGAAACGCGTTGAACTTTGAATTTTTTTATCCTGCTTCCATACCAATAAAGGAAATTTCAAGAAGTCACCGGGTCTCGGACTGCTGCTTCAGCCTAAGATCCTACAGGCGACCTTGTATTGAGCTTTATCCCAATGGGAAATCTGTGAAGTGAGTGATGTTCACTAATCAATGATTTTAACTTGAATGATACAAAACTGCTTACAGCAGCCTCTCCTAATATTAACCTTGATCTATCTATACCATAACAATTATTTATTCTATTTTTAATACTGTCTAATAGGTTCCACTCTGGCGCCCTGCCTGACCATTTGATTACTTGGAATTTATTCCGAGATCAATCGAGTGAGTTACCCTCCATTTTACTGCTATTATTTTTTCTCTCCTTATCTGTTTATAATTTTAAGTTGCCATGTCACATTTGAAGCCCCCCTGATGCACCCCTAGAGTAGAAACTCCAAAAAAAAGTGACCCCATTTTGGAAACTACGGGATAAGGTGGCAGTTTTGTTGGTACATATGATTTTTGGTTGCACTATATTACACTTTTTGTGAGGCAAGGTAACAAGAAATAGCTGTTTTGGCACAGTTTATTTTTTGTTATTTACAGTGTTCACCTGACAGGTTAGATCATGTGGTATTTTTATAGAGCAGGTTGTTACGGACGAGACAATACCAAATATGATTACTTTTTCTGGTTGTTTGTTTCAGTTTTACATAATAAAGCATTTTTGAAAAAAAAATTTTTTTAGTGCCTCCATATTCTGAAAGCCATGTTTTTTTTATTATTTTTTGGGCGACTGTCTTATGTAGGGACTCATTTTTTTGCGGGATGAGATGACGGTTTGATTGGCACTATTTTGGGCTGCATTTGACTGCTCACTTACCATTACACTTTTTTTTTTTTTTACTTGAAACTTTAAAAAAAATAAAAAATTGTAAAACTTTATTTTTTTAACTTCTTTTTTCACTTTATTTTTTTGTCCCACTCTGGGACTTCAACATTTGGGGGTCTGATCCCCTGTACAATGCATTACAATACTTCTGTATTGTGATGCATTGGCTGTAAGTGTACAGTATTACTCACTGTAATACACTTACAGCCTGCTTCCTGTGAGATACGGCATCGGGCTGCCTTCCCTGCCATCGGGTCCCCGTCACAGCAGCACGGGGTCCTGATGGCCACCCCACACCAGGTAGGATACTGCACGTGCCGCAGTCAGCGCTGACCGTGGCAGTGCAAGGGTTAATGCGCCGGCATCTGTGTGTTCACTGATGCCGGCACATACAGCAGGTGTCTGGCTATCAGTGACTGCCAGGCCCCTGCAGCTGATTGGGCGGGCGCAGCTCCTGCACCAGTCCGATCAGCCTGCCGTACATATACAGCACTGGTATCCTAAGAGTTAAAAACCAGTGTGGAAAAAAATAAAAGTGACCCATTCATTCTTGGTGCAGATTGTATCGAATCCACATCCAAACTTGAATAGCATCAAAAAACACGTAAAAAAAAAAAAAAAAAAAAAAAAAGAAAGTCATAAACCGCATGGAATTTTGAACTTGATGACATACGGTTTTCTGCTCATCACAGAAAGATCTCAGTGTGAACATACCCTACAGCTACCAGGGCATGTTGGGAGTTGTAGTTTCACAGCAGCTGGAGTGTTGAAGGTTGCTGATCTGACCCCTAGGGGCTCATGCACACGAAAGTATTTTGTTTGTGTGTCCTTTCCGTTTTTTTTGCGACCTGTATGCAGAACCATTCACTTCAATGGCGCCAAAAATAGACGTTACTCTGTGTGCGTTGCATTTTCATACGTTTGTTCCGCAAAAAAAAAAAATAGAACATGTCCCATTATTGTCCGCATTACGGACAAGGATAGGACAGTTCTATTAGGGGCCGGCTGTTCCGTAAAATACAGAATGCACAAAGACGTCGTCCATATTTTTTGTGGACCGTAAAATACATACATTCGTGTGCATGAGGCCTAAGGATGAGCAGAAGGTCCAGCGGTCAGACTCCTGCTGATTAACATAGCCGGGCAAACCCAAACGCCAATCATCCCATTTACCACTAATCGCCTTTAAGGGTACAGTTACATGGCAACATTTCATGTACTTCAATGATGCCACAACAGTCACGTGGCAGTAGCAGCAGGTCACACACCACTGAAATGCGTTCCATGAAATGTCGCCGTGTCGCTCTAGCCTCTGCAGATGTAACGGACAGCTGTCCTTGGTCTAGAACAGGGGTCCACAACCCTCAGCATCCCAGCTGCTGTGAAACTACAATCCCCAGAATGCCTTATTCATTTCTAGGAGAGGAAGCATGCATGCTGGGAGTTGTAGTGCGAGGTCCAGAATGCCCCCAGCCGCTGTACCTTTCCTCTTGGTGATGATGGTGACCAGGGGCACGCTGGGCCGGTCAGAGAACACCTCACTGTGGTTCACCATGGCATCTTTCACGGTGTCAAAGTCATTGAGGACAACGATGAGGCGGTGGCCAATGTAAATGCCGTAGATCTTGCCGTAGACCTTGGACAAGTTGGTGAGGACGACGTGTGGGTACAGCAGGACGCCCCTCCGGATGGCACCAGCCGGGGCCTTGATCAGTTTCCTGCCGTCTGCGCCGATCTGCAGCAGCTGGAAGAGCCACCCGGGCAGCAGCATGAAGCCGAAGTTCCCCACGAAGGGAAGCGGAGTAGGACCCGGCGGGTAGTTCCTCGTGATGATGTGGTAATAGGCCCGTAGAGAACCGAGGAGCCAGTACAAGCCCAGGAAGAGGACGCTGTAGAAGAGCCAGGCCCGCACGTCCTCCGTCCACACGGCGCTCCCCATCCTGCTGCTGCCCGCGGCTCCTCACCGTCCGCGCCCTTATATATACTGCCCCGAATGTTGCCAAACAACTGGAGTGCACGGGCCAGCGCGAGGGGCGGCCGCTGATTGGCTGGAGGCCTTCTCCACGCCCCGGTGCAGATGGTGAAGGGGCGGGGCCGGACAGTGTGCACGCGGTCACTGGCTTTCTCCTCATAAACCCCTCCTGAGGTAACCTGTTTACCAGGCTAAAGCTGCGTTCTTGTTCTTCATCCTTTGTATTTTTTATTTTTTTTTATAAATTTGGAGGACACCTTATCCCAAGTAACTTAAAAAGTTGCGGTTAGTGGTCCTTAAAGTAAATCCGTTAATAAAAATGGCATTAAATACAAATGACTGGCACGAAATGGGCATAGAAGTGAGAACAAAAAACTGGGACTTCAAGAATTCAATAAATTCAGGTCATAGATGTCGTACCGCCAACATACAGAGGGGCATGCCCGGCATCGGATACAGTGGGGTTCAGCCTGGTTGTGGGTATACAAACGGGCATCAAAGTGGGCAAACGGACACTCTTCAATGATTTAAATAAGTGATGTTTTTAAGGGGTTAAATGAATTCAGGCCACTTTTATGTCCACTTTTATGATTTGTATTTTAATGATTTAGTTTAGGGTATGCTCACTGCAACCTTTTCCATTAGGCCTCTTTCACACGACGGATTAGGTCCGGATGCGTTCAGGGAAACTCGCGCCATTTTGCAAGCAAGTTCAGTCAGTTTTGTCTGCGATTGCGTTTAGTTGTTCACGTATTATATTGTATTCCAAGAGATAAGAGTTTGTACGTATAACACAAGTGATAAATCTTAGAGGGATTGGGAGGAGTAAAAGGAGGCGAAGGGGAAAGGTCTACAGGAAATCAAATGTCACAGTCATACAGTAAATGTTCATTTAAGTCCTTAGGCTGGACCGTTTTCAATTCAAATATCCACCATGTCTCCCTTTGTAAAATTCTCTTATCCTAATCCCCTCCTCTCATTAGAGGAGAAATAGTCTCAATACCCATGAACCTAATTCCTGAGCAGTCTCCCCCATGACTAGATTCAATGTGTTTGGCCAGGGGGGTGTCTCTTCCATGTCGCATGTCACCCAGGTGCTCCCCAGTCCATCTACGAAATTCTCGGGTCGTTTTCCCCACGTATTATAATCCACACTCACATGTTGCCTTATAAATGACCCCTTTTGAGTGACAATAGATTAAGTTTTTGAGAGAATACCTTTTTTGGGTGACATTACTAGTAAAGGTGTGGCCCTGGGTGACATGTGCACATGCTATACATCCACTGCAGCGGTAGCATCCACATACGGGATGAAGCCATCCCCCAGTTTTTTGGGTTCCTCACTGTAGTGGCTGTGGACCAACCGGTCACGCAGACTTCGTCCCTTGTGGGGTCTCAGAAACTGCATTCCTAATGTCTGGGTCCAATTGCAAAATTCCCCACTATTTAGAAATCACCTTTCTAGTCTCAACTTCCGCTCTGTCATAGGTGGCTACCAGGCATATGGAGTTAGTCGTGACCTGGTCCTTCTTGGGATGTAAAAGATCCATCCGGTTACTTTTAAGAGCTCTTTACTAGGCTTTCTTTAAAATAGATTCAGGGTATCCTCTCTCAAGGAACCTCTTCCGAAGGTCCCCTACCTGTTGTTTAAAATCCCCAAGGGAGGAGCAATTCCTCCTCATCCTTAGGTATTAACCGATTGGAATTACCTATTTAAAGGAACGAGGATGATGGCTAAGAAAAAGTAGTTCTGCGTCAGTGTGAATTCCAGTAGTTTTAATACAAACTGGTTATGTGCTTTAAATTGGCAACCTCTAGTATTGATGAACATTTTTCACTGCTCCTATCCCAAGATAGTGAGGGATAGAGTAGTACAGAGCCTCTACATCAATTGACCCGAGAAATGCATCCTCTTCTAGAAAACCCCTCCAAGGCGACCAAAAAGGTCGCCTGTATCCCTAATGTAAGAGGGTAACGCCCTAGCAAGAAGTGCCAGGATGGAATCAATATGTATCCCGGTATTCTGACTGAGGCTGTTGACTCCTGATACAAAGGGGCGCCCCTTAAGGGGGGGGGGGGAAACCCCTTTGTGAATTTTCGGTAGGCTATAAAACATCGCCACCATCGGGTGTTTACAGTACATTAAGTCAAATTCCTCCTCAGAGATCAAACCGTCCGATTTAGCTGCACGCAGTATATTGACCAATTTGTTTTGATATAACATGTGGGATCAGATTTTAATTTTTCAAATGTCTCCTCATACTGTAGGAGATCTAAGCACATTTTTTTGTACTGAGTCGTGTCCATTACTACGACATTGCCCCCCCTTGTCTGAGGGCTTATTGACCATTGTCATTATGGTAGGGGACCTTCAGAAGAGGTTCCTTGAGAAAGGATACCCTGAACCTATTTTAAAGAAAGCCTATCAAAGAACTCTTAAAAGTAACCGGATGGAACTTTTACATGCCAAGAAGGACCAGGTCACGACTAACTCCATACGTCTGGTAGCCACCTATGACGGAGCGGAAGTTGAGACTAGAAAGGTAATGTAACGGACCGTTTCCGCAGACAAGGGGTTAAAATCCGTTTAGGCGATAAGCCCCTTTCTGAGAGACAGGCACAGCTACTGCAGGATACACCAATGTCCCGAACTGGATACAAAATAGCACTCCAAACTGGAACCTCACGAATAGCTGCTAGCAGACGAACAGGGATCAGCTTACACTTCTGCCAATCGGTCCTCTAACAGCATACAGTGAATCCCCCCAATAACGAGACAAGGCTCCGTGTTGAGGGTCAAGCAGTGGTCTGACTGTACTTCACGTACAGCCTCTTTTATTCATAAAACCACAAACATAGTACTGCCCACAGGGGTTTGAAATACAACCAATCAGTAATTTACAACACATACAATGTAACTACAGCAACCGATCATTCACGCCCCCAGAGGACCAGAATGAAGACTGTGACATAGGACAAATACAACATATCCCCACAATGCATCATGGTCTCCTCCTCTCTGTCCCGGAGACAACCTGAGGAGCAATCCAATTATCTCTGAGGACAAAGGGAGATCGCCAATACACATGTGAGGACAACAGAACAGACATCACCATTTAAACACACAATGGGACAATGGCACAATAGAAACACACCCAGCATTTTCCTCCCAAGCTGACAAGTTACACTTATTATAAATTGTTACAACTTTGTGAGTTTACATTGGCCATACATATAACTTACATCAATTTAAACAGTATAACTTGGGGACAAACCTATCCAAAATTCACTTGAATCGGTTCAGGGGTTTAAAAGTTAGTATATGGCCCATAATCCTGGGGTAAGAGGCCAGCAGCCAGTCCTCTCCAAAACCCAGTGGCGAGGTTGGTTTCGCCACACATCTCCCCCCCCCAGGGAAGACTAACCAGATACCTGACCTCACTCCGGTCGGTACCTGAGTTAGTCTGGCAGCCCACCCACAACCAAATACTGGACCTGTTGACTTTAGTAGCCTGTCTCTGTCCAGTGAGTCCACCAAGGTTATGTTGGAAGCTGGTACTCCCGGTCTCTGTGTTGCTCCCTGGCTTGGAGTGGAGGTTGCTTTGTGGGCAGGGATCAGCGGTACTCTGCCCTGGTGCCAGCGCTACCACGGAAGAAGCCTGGTTGGAGCCTGGTTGTTGGATGGGGAGACCGACTGTCCCTACCCCCTGTGCTGTAAGTGCAGAGACAACGGTCCCATCTGCACTGTTGTGGGGCTTACTGTCTCCCCCTGGTGCGTTAAGCTGCCGCTGGGGAGAGGGGGTAACGAGCTCCTCTCCCATACATACTTCCAGCCGCTGGGGAGGGCGACCGACCGTCTCCGCTCCCAATACAGTGTCCTGCTGCTGGGGAAAGGAGACTGGGCTCTCTATTCCCTGCTGGACACTCTGCCGCTGGGGGACAGGACCAACTGTCTCTGCCCCCTGTAACTCCGCCTGCCGCTGGGGAATGGAGACTGGGCTCCCAATTCCCAAAAAATCATGCTGCTGCTGGGGGGCAGGAACAACTACCTCTGCCCCCTGTAACTCAGCCTGCCGCTGAGGAGGGAGGACGCTGCTCTCCTCTCCCTGCATTTCACACTGCCTTCCTGGCATATCACTCTGCTGCTGGGGGGCAGGAACAAACACCTCTGCCCCCTGTAACTCAGCCTGCCGCTGGGGAGGGAGGACGCTGCTCTCCTCTCCCTGCACTTCACACTGCCGCTGGGGAATGGAGACTGGGCTCCCAATTCCCTGCAGGACCGGCGGAGAGACCTCGGTCCCATCTCTACCGGCCACCTGGGGTCCTTCCCAGTAACACTCTACAATATCTGCCCAGCTGAATGGGTCTGGATCTGGGTCTGTCACCTTACCGTCCTGCTGAGCCTTCTCAATGGAGTGGAAGAGCAGCTGGTAGCCCTGTTCCAGCTCCATCTCCCGGGTCACCAGGTGGACCAGGTCCTGCTCAATCTCATGAGTGTCGTCCCAGTCATACCTGCTCTCCCTCCATTCCAAGAGATCATGGAACCGGTCTTGTGTAGGGCTCCCAAACTCCAGCTCTGAAAAAGTCTCCCATAACAAGCCAGGACCATCAAACTCCTCTCCCTCCGGCTTGTCATGCTCAGCTGTCCTGGGTAGGTACTGTGCCCCATACCACCAGAGCGCCTGGTAGGCATCTTCCAGCCACAGCTCCCGCCATGCTAGGAGTTCCAATTCCTTTACCCATTCCTCCCGGGGCTGCTCTCCCAGGAAGGGCATCCGCAGGGCTACTCGCTTCTGCAACCGCTGGTCTTCCGTGGGGAGTCTCTCGTCCTGCATATACTCCACAATACCCAGTACCTGGTACCAGATGCCTTTGCGGACTGCATCTCGGTCATCCATGACACCCTCATCGTACTCCACTGCTGTTTCCATTCTGGTGCTGTCAGGGTCGCTGTACTGGGACATGCGTTGCCTTTAAATTGTAATTCCAGGGAATGATGTTTCTTTGTAGCTGTCCTTCTGGGCTGTGGGAACGATCCCGCTGCTTGCCACCAATGTAACGGACCGTTTCAGCAGACAAGGGGTTAAAATCCGTTTAGGCGATAAGCCCCTTTCTGAGAGACAGGCACAGCTACTGCAGGATACACCAAACTCCCGAACTGGATACAAAGTAGCACTCCAAACTGGAACCTCACGAGTAGCTGCTAGCAGACGAACAGGGATCAGCTTACACTTCTGCCAATCGGTCCTCTAACAGCATACAGTGAATCCCCCCAATAACGAGACAAGGCTCCGTGTTGAGGGTCAAGCAGTGGTCTGACTGTACTTCACGTACAGCCTCTTTTATTCATAAAACCACAAACATAGTACTGCCCACAGGGGTTTGAAATACAACCAATCAGTAATTTACAACACATACAATGTAACTACAGCAACCGATCATTCACGCCCCCAGAGGACCAGAATGAAGACTGTGACATAGGACAAATACAACATATCACCACAATGCATCATGGTCTCCTCCTCTCTGTCCCGGAGACAACCTGAGGAGCAATCCAATTATCTCTGAGGACAAAGGGAGATCGCCAATACACATGTGAGGACAACAGAACAGACATCACCATTTAAACACACAATGGGACAATGGCACAATAGAAACACACCCAGCATTTTCCTCCCAAGCTGACAAGTTACACTTATTATAAATTGTTACAACTTTGTGAGTTTACATTGGCCATACATATAACTTACATCAATTTAAACAGTATAACTTGGGGACAAACCTATCCAAAATTCACTTGAATCGGTTCAGGGGTTTAAAAGTTAGTATGGGCCATAATCCTGGGGCAAGAGGCCAGCAGCCAGTCCTCTCCAAAACACCAAGGCGAGGTTGGTTTCGCCACAGGTGATTTCTAAATACTGGGGAATTTTGCAATTGGACCCAGACATTAGGAATGCAGTTTCTGAGACCCCACAGATCACCTATCACAAGGGACGAAGTCTGCGTGACCGGTTGGTCCACAGCCACTACAGTGATGCACCCAAAAAACTGGGGAATGGCTTCATCCCGTATGTTGATGCTACCGCTGCAGTGGATGTATAGCATGTGCACATGTCACCCAGGGCCACACCTTTACTAGTAATGTCACCCAAAAAAGGTATTCTCTCAAAAACTTCATCTATTGTCACTCAAAAGGGGTCATTTATAAGGCAACATGTGAGTGTGGATTATAATACGTGGGGAAAACGACCCGAGAATTTCGTAGATGGACTGGGGAGCACCTGGGTGACATGCGACATGGGAGAGACACCCCCCTGGCCAAACACATTGAATCTAGTCATGGGGGAGACTGCTCAGGAATTAGGTTCATGGGTATTGAGACTATTTCTCCTCTAATGAGAGGAGGGGATTAGGATAAGAGAATTTTACAAAGGGAGACATGGTGGATATTTGAATTGAAAATGGTCCAGCCTACAATTACTGTATGACTGTCACATTTGATTAAGGGTCCATTCACACGTCCGTAAGTGTTTTGCAGATCCGCAAATTGCGTATCCGCAAAACACGGACACCTGCAATGTGCGATCCGCAATTTGCGGACCGCACATCACAGACACTATAATAGAAAATGCCTTTTCTGGTCCACAATTGCAGACAAGAATAGGACATGTTCTATTTTTTTCAGGAACGGAATTGCGGGTCCCGAAAAAACGGATGCGGATGCGGATCCCGGAAATGCGGATTCGCATCCGTTCTAGCCCTGTTGAAAGTGAATTGGTCCGCACACTCTAATATGTCGTTGGACCGCCTTTAGCTTTGATTACGGCACGCATTCGCTGTGGCATTGTTTTGTAAAGCTTCTGCAATGTCACAAGATTTATTTCCATCCAGTGTTGCATACATTTTTCACCAAGATCTTGCATTGATGATGGTAGAGTCTGACCGCTGTGCATAGCCTTCTCTACCACATTCCAAAGATTCTCAATGGGGTTAAGGTCTGGACTCTGTGGTGACCAATCCATGTGTGAAAATGATGTCAGGGGGGAACTAACTCTCCTTAGGGAGAGAGCACCTTTATAAGTGTGAGGAGACTTATATGCCATACATGCTCCTCTGGAAACAGCTGTCTGCAGATGAGGTTCTGGCTTATTTAATATCCAAGTCATGTCTCAAGGCTTATTTTAAGAGCTGAACATTTACTTATAGGATAGCTGCCTTACATCTGGTGACATTAGAGGTAGAGCTTGGTAAGAGCTCATTTGCATCCCTTCCCTCCCAGAATTCCAGAGGAGCATGTATGGCCTATAAGTCTCCTCACACTGATTAAGGTGCTCTCTCCCTAAGGAGAGTTAGTTCCCCCCTGACCCAGACACAGGCCTCTCACCCAGTTAAGCCAGTATTCTCTGCTCTGATGAGGTGCAATCACCCTGAAACAGCTGTCTGCAGATGAGGTGCTGGCTTATTTAATATCCAAGTTATGTTTCAAGGCTTATTTTAAGAGCTGAACATTGACTTATAGGATAGCTGCCTTACATCTGGTGGCATTAGAGGCAGTGCTTGTTAAGAGCTCATTTGCATCCCTTCTCTCTCTGAAAATGATGTCTCATGCTTCCTGAACCACTTTTTTACAATTTGAACCCGGTGAATCCTGACATTGTCATCTCCGAATCTGCCTGTGCCATCAGGGAAGAACCAATCCATTGATGGAATAACCTGCTCATTCAGTATGTTCAGGTAGTCAGCTGACCTCATTCTTGGAGCACATACTGTTTCTGAACCTAGACCTAACCAACTGCAGCAACCCCAGATCATAGCACTGCCCCCACAGGCTTGTACAGTAGGCACTAGGCATGATGGGTGCATCACTTCATCTGCCTCTCTTCTTACCCTGATGCGCCCTGATGCGTCCACTCTGGAACAGGGTAAATCTTGACTCATCAGACCACATGACCTAATTCCATTGATCCAGAGTCCAATCTTTATGCTCACTAGCAAATTGAAACCTTTTTTTCTGGTTTGCCTCACTGATTAGTGGTTTTCTTACGGCTACACAGCTGTTCAGTCCCAATCCCTTGAGTTCCCTTCGCATTGTGCTTGTGGAAATGCTCTTACTTTCACTATTAAACATAGCCCTGAGTTCTACTGTTGTTTTTCTTCAATTTGATTTCACCAAACGTTTAAGTGATCGCCCATCACGATCATTCAGGATTTTTTTCCCACCACATTTCTTCCTCGAATACGACGCGTCCCCACTATCATTCCAGTTTTTAATAATGCGTTGGACAGTTCTTAACCCAATTTTAGTAGTTTCTGCGATCTCCTTAGATGTTTTTTCTGCTTGATGCATGCCAATGATTTGACCCTTCTCAAACAGACTAACATCTTTTCCATGACCACGAGATGTGTCTTTCGACATGGTTGTTTAAGAAATGAGAAGCAACTCATTGCACCAGTTGGGGTTAAATAACTTGTTGCCAGCTGAAAGATAATCGCCCATGCAGTAATTATCCAATAGGAGGCTCATAACTATTTGCTTAGTTAAATCCAGGTGGCGACTTTTTTTTTGGACAGGCAGTGTATGTACAGTACATAATCCCTTATTGCGCCGGCCACAGTCACTCCACTGTTGACCAGCGCATTAGTTGTTATATCGCCTTATCACTGAAGCAGCGAAGCGAGAAGTCCGGGGGTGTGTCTTGTGCCCTACACACCTCCGTGAGCTCCAACCCAACCCCGCCTCCCTACAGCACCATCCCGATGGGCGTGTACGTATTGAAGGAGGCGCGCCTATCTGGAATTGCTTTCTGGACGTGTCATTGAGTTTGGTCACATGACTGTTGATGTGATCCATCACGTGCCTTAAGGGGGCGGGTTTACCGGACGCCCGGGCATGTTTAAAAAGTGCCAGTAGGAAAGCCGACATTGCAGCTGCCATATGCAGAATGCTGGAAGCCCGGCTGCATGCACACTAGCACATGGAGATAGAGGGCTGAGTATTAGGGACGGTAGCGATTGACCAACACTGAGTCCTTGCCTTAGTTGTTTAGACATCAGCGATCAGCCTATAACTAATTCTGAGTCTTCATTCATGTTAGTCCCCTGATGATTTGGCTTTGGGCCAATGAAACCCATCGGGACGCTTCTCTAACCATCACTAGGTTCCCTGCTGTTTTTCCCTGATAAAGCTGGGCAGTCATTTGGCTGCGTAGGGAGAAGCAGGGACACCTAGGCAGTGAGCATCGGCTCAGAGGGGTCGCCCCCTTTTGAGGGTGAGCAAATTGCTCCCTAGGCAATAGGATTTAGCTCAGGTCAAGCAGGGCAATCTAGGGGAAGAGACCCAGCATTTGGTTCCCTGAGACCCCCATTAGACTTCAGGACGTACCCCTGGTAAGACCGTTCCTTTTTTCTTGTGCACTGCTATTTACCGCATGCGGCACTTTTTATACATTTGATTGAAATAATGGGCCATTATTTTATCCGCATTATTTATTAAAAGTTATATATTAATAAGGTAACCCGTTATAATTGTTTGTATAGATTCTTGACATCTCCTGACACTGTATTGACCATTGTCATTATGGTTATGTGAATATTAGTGCACACCTCCTGCCACAGAAACATTACACTTTGGGGTGCGGTTCATGGGCTGTGGGGTTTCGCTCTGGTAGATTGTACTGCGCCCGCTTACCCTGAGGCAAAATACAAGTTCTCAACTCAAAACACCAGTGTTTATTCACACTTGAGACAATTGAACAAAACAGCACGTAACTTTGCAGTCTTGGTGTTAATTCACACACAATGGAAAGTTCATATAACACAAGTCACCTTGCTGGCAGTTCTGCCTCCAGTAGTCCACAGCAGGATTTAGGGGGCCTGTTTCCCCAGCGTGCAGCTCTTAGCTCTTCAGCCCAGCACAGGCCTCAGATCCCAAAATTAGAGACCTCTCTGCTGAGCCCAGCTGCCTATTTAAGGACAACCAGGTCTTGCCAAAACCTGGACCGGCACTTAAAACTCTGGTCCGGTATTTGACCTCACCTGGCTTGAAACCAGCCCAGCCGCACATGCTGAGAGGAAA
The DNA here is from genome assembly GCF_905171765.1 of Bufo bufo. NCBI lineage: Eukaryota > Metazoa > Chordata > Amphibia > Anura > Bufonidae > Bufo > Bufo bufo. The sequence goes on from NC_053390.1 coordinate 605,105,468, forward strand.
ATACCTTCCTTGCCAGACACAAACTCTCACACAAATACCCCCCCCCCCTTCCTTTTGTTCAACCCTGAGGGGGTGGACACACGCCAGACAATGCACCTGGGACAGGGCATCCGCGTTTCCCTGCAACCGGCCTGCTCTGTGTTCTACCGAGAAATTTAAGTTCTGCAGAGACAAAAACCATCTGGTGACCAGGGCATTCCTGTCTTTGGCCTGGCTCATCCACTTGAGAGGGGAGTGGTCGGTCACCAGGCAGAACTTTCTCCCCAACAAATAGTAGCAGAGAGACTCGAGTGTCCACTTGATAGCCAGGCACTCTCTCTCCACTATACTGTACCTGGTTTCGGCTGGGGTGAGCTTGCGGCTTAGGAAGACAACGGGATGCTCCTCCCCGTTGACTTCCTGAGACGGTACAGTACTGAGGCCTACTTCGGAAGTATCCGTTTGTACCACAAACTCCCTCTTGAAGTCGGGCATCACCAAAACTGGTGACCCACACAGGGCCGATTTCAAAGCAGCAAAAGACTCTTCCGTCCAATCATCCCAGCGAACCATCACTGATTATCGTCCCTTCAAGAGCCCTGTAAAGGGCGCGGCTAGAGTAGCAAAGTGGGGAACAAACCTCATGTAATAGCCCACCATTCCAAGGAATTACTTTATTTGCCTAGTGGTGACAGGTCGGGGCCAATTCCGTATCACCTCTATTTTGTTCACTTGGGGTTTGATGAATCTGCGCTCAATGACATACCCCAGGTAATTAGTCTCTTATAACCCTATCGCACATTTTTTGGGGTTAGCGGTTAGGCCAGCTTTCCGAAGGGAGTCCACTATATCCTGCACTTTGGGTAGGTGACTTTCCCAGTCGGTACTGTGGATGACAATATCGTCCAAGTAAGCTGAAGCGTACCGGCGATGTGGACTAAGCACAATGTCCATTAGTCGCTGAAGTGGCAGGGGCGCCATGCAGACCAAAGAGTAAGACCTTATATTGATACAGCCCCTCAGGAGTGATGAAAGCAGTTTTCTCTTTGGCAGCCTCCGTTAAGGGCTCCTGCCAGTACCCTTTCGTGAGGTCCAAAACAGAACAATACCAGGCTTGTCCTAACCTTTCGATGAGCTCATCCACCCAGGGCATGGGATACACATCGAATTTGGAAACCTTGTTAAGTTTTTCGAAAGTCGTTACAAAACCGCAACGTCCCGTCCGGCTTGGGTATCAATACTATAGGACTGGCCCACTCACTTTTTGACTCCTCAATGACGTCTAGCTGCAACATTAGCTGCACCTCCTCCGATATGGCTTATCGCCGAGCCTCGGGTACCCGGTATGGTTTAATCGGACTTTTGCCTGAGGCTCAGTGACAATGTCATTGTCACCGCCAGCTCTCTGAGAAGGTCTGGCAGACGTTCTTCTGTACCTCTTGCATGATGTTCTTTGTTTTGGTTTCACTTTGTCATCTCCTTTCCTTCTCCCAGCTGTCACCTATTCACACTAATTGCCTCCCTTTATATTCCCTCCCATACTGCCTCACTTTGCGGTTTATACTACTTCCTGGATTGGTGTTCACTGCTGGAGACTTCTGTTCCTGCTTGTTCAGATAAGTCCTTTCATGTTTTGTGTTTTCTTGCTGGCTTGAATCTAGGTGACCCTGACTCCCTCCGTATTAAGTGCAGGGAGTCGGTGGTCGTGTCCCCTCACTATTATAGGGTTTTCAGTAGGTATGTCCCGATACCAGTATCGGTATCGGGACCGATACCGGACATTTGCACGAGTACTTGTACTTGTGCAAATGTCCCCGATACCACTGCCGATACCTGTGCGCCGCTTCTAAATGTGTCTGTGTCCGTCAGCGGCCTGCCCCTGCATCTCGCACAGCAAAAACAGCTTCTTCTTGCTCCCAATCTCTGCCCCTCGCCCTGATTACCAGCTGCCTCCGCTGTCCCCGGCTCCTCGCATGTTTAAGACTCCGCCCACAGCCATCCGACGCGACCAGTTCTGCATGTGGTGTTAGGAAGTTGTCTGGAAAGAGACTTTTTCCACGGCTGCTCTGATTAACACTTTCCGCAGCGGCCGCCACCGTCCCTGGCTCCTCCCCCCACAGACATCTGATCTCCGAATCGGAGCACAGGAGCAAGCCAGCCGCGGGAAAAGCCTCTCCAGAGTCCAGACACCCTCCGGCCTTCTCAAACAGAGTTCGCCTGCCAGTAGTTTTAAAAGTTATAGGAACCGACCCTAGTAAGTGTATAAAGCTTAGTTAGAAGATTATAACCAGCCCAAGTGGACACAGACAGAAAGAAAGGTGTAGTGTCTGTCTTCTATGGCCCCGGTCCTTCCCTTCCTGCCTGCAAGCTGCACATTGATCTCTAAAAGCAGGCATTAGGGCAAGAAGAAATATACATTACTGTATGATGGCCACAAGACTATTATACTGAGGAGGGAGGGGCTTCAAAAATTGTTGTCCTGAATCCTTACAGTATGTCTCCTTGTGGCCCCCATACAGTATAACGTCTCCTTGTGGCTGCCCCATACAGTATAACGTCTCCTTGTGGCTGCCCCCATACAGTATAACGTCTCCTTGTGGCTGCCCCCATACAGTATAACGTCTCCTTGTGGCTGCCTCCATACAGTATAACGTCTCCTTGTGGCTGCCCCCATACAGTATAACGTCTCCTTGTGGCTGCCCCCATACAGTATAACATCTCCTTGTGGCTGCCCCCATACAGTATAACATCTCCTTGTGGCTGCCTCCATACAGTATAACATCTCCTTATGGCTGCCTCCATACAGTAGTATAACATCTCCTTGTGGCTGCCCCATACAGTATAACATCTCCTTGTGGCTGCCCTCATACAGTATAACGTCTCCTTGTGGCTGCCCCCATACAGTATACCATCTCCTTGTGGCTGCCCCCATACAGTATAACGTCTCCTTGTGGCTGCCCCCATACAGTATAACATCTCCTTATGGCTGCCTCCATACAGTAGTATAACATCTCCTTGTGGCTGCCCCATACAGTATAACATCTCCTTGTGGCTGCCCCCATACAGTATAACGTCTCCTTGTGGCTGCCCCCATACAGTATACCATCTCCTTGTGGCTGCCCCCATACAGTATAACGTCTCTTTGTGGCTGCCCCCATACAGTATACCATCTCCTTGTGGCTGCCTCCATACAGTATAATGTCTCTTTGTGGCCCCCATTCAGTGTAATGTCTCCTAACTCTCCTTGGAACCTCAAGTGTTTTTTTTAATTCATGTTGCCCATGACTTTGCCCACAGACATCTGATCTCCGAATCGGAGCACAGGAGCAAGCCAGTCACGGGAAAAGCCTCTCCAGAGTCCAGACACCCTCCTCACACAGAGTTTGCCTGCCAGGAGTTTCCAAAGGTAGAGGAACCGACTCTAGTAAATAGTAATAAAGCTTAGGAGAAATTCAGTAAAAAGAGAATATAAAATAAGGTGGAGGGGGGAGGAAATGGGCATATAACCATGTTTCCCAACCAGTGTGCCTCCAGCAGTTGCAAAACTACACCTCCCAGCATGCAAAGGCTGTCCAGGCATTCTGGGAGATGTAGTTTTGCAACTGCTGGAGGCACATTGGTTGTGAAACATGGTTATATGCCCATTTATTAATTTATTAACCCTTGTACAAAGGAAAAGTAAACATTGCTATCAGCAACTGCGCCGCTGTTTCTTTGTACAAGGTTTGATAAATCTCCCCTATGACTAAATTAAATTGAAATTTGCTGTAACATTACTACTACCAAAAAGGTCAAGAAACTTATTTATTGCATCCTTTCAGTGCACAGAGCCGCATGGCAGAATGTAATCTTTATTCTACAAAGATATCGAAAGGAGGTGCACACCTAAAAAAAAAACATAAAAATGAGCATGGAGAATTTGCTGCTGTTTCTACCAGCAGTGTTCGGCAGCCAACACTGGAGGAAACCCTAGCAAGACGAGAACATTTTTCAAGAGATAACCCAAGAGCTATACAAATAACAGAGGCGCTTACTCAGTTTATTATTCTTGATGATCAACCACTGTCAATAGTGGATAACATGGGTTTTCGAAGATTTGTTAATGTTTTAGAGCCAAAGTACGAGATTCCCAGTCGCCACTATGTCCCTGATGTAATCTTACCACAAATACATGACATTCTTTTCCAATGCTGACAGTGGCAGGCAGGTCAAAGAAATGTTTGTTGTTGAACTTCAAAAGCTTTCGGAAAACACAGCCACGCTTGAGGAAGAACCAGCTGTCAAAAAACCACACCATGACAAGCCGAGTGACAGCCTGGACTGTGTTTTTCAGGAAATAGCAGATGAACATCCCTCTACATCTGTGAGCATCACTCCAAAAGCTGCTACTGTGCAGCTGTTAAGGTACCTAGAGGAGAACACTGTGTCACGCTCAGATAGTCCACTTAAATACTGGGCATTAAATAAAATACGTTTTCCAATTTTGCCAAAATTCGGAACACAAATGGAAGTCGATAGTGTATGAGACGGCGTTCCACCTGCTACATACAGACAGCGGCGTCTCGCTGTGCTTTTCCAATAGGGGGGTAATACCAGACGCGTTTCAGGGTTTTAGAGCAGTGACCCCTTCATCAGTGGTTGATATCCCCCTGTTAATGCCCCACCTTTATAGTGGGCAAAGTGTGTGTGAAAACCTGGTTTGGAATACGATTTTTTTTGAAAAAGTCTCTGGGTCTCAAATTTTCAAAAATTCACATATATCTGCATGTAAGACTATCACCATTCTTGCTGGCCGACTAATACAATTATATATACATAAATTTGCCACAATATATCTTAAAACATATTTCTTAAATGGGACATAAAAGATATACTTAGAGTGTAAAAACATAAAAACCATCTGTTTGCAATTTGCTGGACAAAAAACCTTTCATGTGGTTACTCAACATCTCCTTCAGGATCATATAGTATAAAAAACGCACCAGTATCGCATGCGATTTCAATGCGGTTCCAGTGCGTTTTTTCTAAAAAGTTTAAATTTGAGAAGAGAAACCGATTCTCATGGTCTTATCTTTTTTATAATAGTCTAAAAGGATGATATGCAATAAAAGGTAAGGTATATAAACATTTTTTCATAAAATTTTTGTACAAACTAGCACCAACTGTATGTAACATGTCACTTTATTCTTGTTATGTGTAGAAAGGCTTCTTAGTGAATTTTCAAATGTGTTTTGTGCTTGTTGTAGAGTTATTGGATGGGGGCCGAGTGTAGAGGAGAAACTGGACGGATTAAAATATCGTCCAGTTAATCATCGACAGACGGCGCCCATCCTATAAAAAGCCAAACAGTTCATATTCCGCATTTAGGCCTAACTGCTGAAGTGTATTTAATTCAAAAATTAGCTTTGTTTCTAAACGTGACATTTTTTCTACATGGTTCCCACCTCTCCAGTCCCTATGTACTTTGTCGATGGCTATGAATCTTAAACATGAGGGATCTTGGTTATGTGTTGTTTTAAAATGGCTTGACAGTGAGTGGTTTTCAAAGCCTTCCCTTATATTGCCAACATGTTCTGCAATAAGTTTTTTCAACGATCTTTTGGTCCTACCTACATATTGGTATTTACATGGGCATTCTATCACGTATATCACATCCTTCGAGCTGCAGGTAAGGAATTCTCAAATTTTATGGCAATATTTGTTTGTAGTTGACCTTATTTCTATTGTTTTTTTAGAAAACGAATTTAGTTTGCAATTGTTGCATCTTCCACAACGGAAGAAACCCTGAATGCTTGCCCAAGATTGGACGGAGGAGTTATTAATTTTTTTCTTCTGTACAGTGGGTGCTATTTTGATGCTCAGGTTGGGGGCTTTTGTGAATGTGATTCTAGGTTTAGGTGGTATCAATGTACTCAGTATTTTGTCTTTTTTCAATAGGTACCAGTGTTTATTAATAATAAACTGGATCTTCCTAAAGTCCCCGTTAAAAAGTAAAACCAGGCGTAAGCTAGAGTCCACTCTATTTACTTCTTTTCCCTTTTTTTCAATAAAAAACTCCTTCCTGTCCATTTCTTTCACCTTATTAAGAGCTGCATTAAGAATTTCTATAGGATATTTTTATCAAGAAATTGATCCGTCATAGTTTTTGCCTCCTTTACGAATTCCATATCTAATGTACAATTACATTTTGCCCTACATAGTTGTCCTTGTGGGATGTTGACTAGCCGATTAGGGAGGTGGCAGCTATTGAATAAAATATAACTATTGCATGCAGTGGGTTTGACAAAGGTTGTACATTGGAGTTTGCCTTCTTGGTTTAAAATCTAAATCTAGATGTTTGACTGATATTGCCCAAAAAAGTCAAATTCCACTCATTCACATTAATATCCTTTACAAATTGGTCCAAATTGTCTTTTCCTCCTTGCCAAATAAAAAATATATCATCAATATATCGTTGCCAGAGCACCAGGTCCGTCCCCAGCTTGGGTAGAATGAATTCATGTTCCCACTGTGCCATAAACAAATTTGCGTAGCTGGGGGCAAACCTGGTGCCCATGGCTGTCCCCTGCATCTGTATGTAAAAGTCTCCTGCAAAGTTAAAATAATTGTGCGTTAAAATGAAATCTATGGCGTCAATTACATACTCTATTTGTATTTGGTTCAATATTCCCTCCAATAATAATTGAGACAATTTTTCTAATTTGTGTGGTATCCTTGACGTATGAGGGGACATTTTTCACCCTGGATTGTAATATCACATCCACATACTTAGATAGATTTGAGGTCAGTGATCCAATCCCTGATATGATCGGGCGACCAGGTGGGTTAATTTTGTCTTTATGGACCTTTGGCAAACAGTAAAAAACAGGAGTACGTGAAAATTAGTTGGTTAAAAAATTTGATTCATCTTCATTTAAAATTCCTATTTCCCTACCTCTAGTACATAGTGCAGTTAACTCTACCATAAATAATTCTGTTGGATCATTAGGGAGTTTCTTGTATGTGCTACTATCCGAGAGTTGACGTAAGCATTCAGAGTTATATTTGTCTAGATCCTGCACTACTATTGCCCCTCCTTTGTCCGCCGGGCGGATAACGATATTTTCTTCTCTTTGTAGTTCTTTGAGGGCTTTCACTTCAACATTTGTTAAGTTATTGCGCTTATATCTGATTTTTTCTTTTAATTTGCGGATATCATGTTCCACGCATTCTTTAAAACTGGCCATTTCTTGGCTTACCTCATTTCTTGGATATTTTTTCGAAGTCCTCTTAAGATCCGTATGTTTCAATTTATTATTATTTATATTTACTATTTCTCGACTTATGGGATTCTTTAAAAAATATTTCTTTAGACAGAGATGTCTCATGAACTTTTCGACACCAATGAAGGTGTCAAACTTGTTTAATTTATTAGAAGGGGCGAATTTAAGACCTTTATGTAGTAAAGTGACTTGTGCATTTGTTACATTTTTTGTGCTCAAATTAATAATGGAATCATTATTAATAGTTGTGTCATCTATCTGTGTCTGTTCCCTCTTCTTTCTCCCTCCTCTCCGTATCTTTCTCTTTCCTCGTAATTCCTTGTTCTCATTCGGTGTTCCTGAGTGTTGTAGTGCTCCTGTGTGTGTATTCTCTCTGATCTGTGATACTGGGGTCTGTGTGTTTCGTGTGGGGTTTGTGGTCTGTGTCTCAGGTTGTATTGGTGATCTATCAGTGATTCTTTGTTTTGTATTAAAAATAGAATAGGCACTCATATATCTAGTTCAATAGGTAGGCAATGCGACTCAAACGATATGGTAATGCTAGATAGATTTATTAATAGCAATAAATGGATGCAGATATATAACAATATGCAATTGATAATGAAAACCTACCATCACAAACCAGAGGTGAGCCGTCCTCTATCTCTCTTTTACATTTATTCTTTGTTTTGTGCCCGTCCTCTCCCCTGTGTTGATTCCTGTCTCGTCCGTGTTCTGTGGTGTGTTGGTGTCCTGTCTAAAAAATGTTCCCGTTCCTCTAAAATCTCAAATCTATTTTGAACAGGTATAGTGAAATCATTTTCAAATTTATCTCTATTGTGTGTGTCTTCACCCTGTGTAAAATTTTATACATTTGGTCTAATTGATGAAACTCTTTGTATCTCCCCAATGTCATAATTTATTTTATTTAACTCTCATAATTCATTTTTTTGTTTTTTTAATCTATAATTTCTCGTTCTATTCTGTCCAGATTTATACATAATCTGGATTGAAAAGTGAGAAAATCTGTGTTCTGTGGTAATCTATCAACCACTGGACGTATTTCATTTATCTTATCGTCTAAGATTGCCAACCTTCTTTTGATAATTAGTTTGATAAGCGAGAGGGAGTGTTCATGTAGCATATCATCCCATTCTCTAGTAAATGCCTGGTTACATAGGTCTTGGGCTGGGTTTTTAATTAATGTGAGGCCTTTAGGGATACTATTACATTCTACATGTCTAGTTAGTGTTTTAACTTCCCACCTTTGCTTCAGTTGTCTGACTAAAAGTATCTCTAATTCTTTGAAGGTATCTCTCATAGAGATAGTGTCATTACCATGTTTAGGCTACTTTCACACTAGCGTTCGGAGCGGGTCCGTCTGATGTTTCATCAGACGGATCCGCTCCGATAATGCAGACGTTTGCATCCGTTCAGAACGGATCCGTCTGCATTATAACTTAGAAAATCTTCTAAGTCAGAAAGTAGCCTGAGCGGATCCGTTCAGACTTTACATTGAAAGTCAATGGGGAACGCATCCGCTTGAAGATTGAGCCATATAGTGTCATCTTCAAGCGGACCCGTCCCCATTGACTTCCATTATAAGTCTGGACGGATCCGCTCGCCTCCGCACGGCCAGGCGGACACCCGAACGCTGCAAGCAGCGTTCAGGTGTCCGCTCACTGAGCGGAGCGGAGGCTGAGCGCTGGCAGGCGGATGCATTCTCAGTGGATCCGCCTCCACTGAGAATGCATTAGGGCCAGACGGATGCGTTCGGGGCCGCTCGTGAGCCCCTTCAAACGGAGCTCACGAGCGGACACCCGAACGCTCGTGTGAAAGTAGCCTTAGTCTCAATTGTTGCAAAGGAGAAATTATCCACCTTTTGTTTTTTCGTTTCAACATGATCCCAAATACTCTTGATAACCTCCTCATTCTGTGCAGACATAGTGGGTGAAAAAAGGATTCAATATATACAAGGAGATGTCGCACTAGAGTGAGGGGGGAATCTCGCAGAGGTGCTCCCACTGTCAGACAACACCCAGTCTGACAAAATGTGAGTAAATGAATAAATAAATAGTAGTGGGGCACTCTCTATAGTAAAGGGATCTTTATTAAATAAAATCTTTAACAGTATTAAAATTTCATGGATCACAGATTTAGCAATAAAATATCAACAATAATTGGTAATAATAATCAACTGGATATCATCATTAAAACCTAAAAAACAATAAAATCATTGCATGAATAAACAGATCCCAATAATCAATAAATTCTAAAAGGCAACAATGTAGAGTCTCCAATAATAAAAGTAATCGTAGGAATTAGTCGACCATAGATATTCGGTAATAATATTCGATGATAAATATTCGATAATGAGATTAGCTGGTAAAATTCGAAGATAAAAAAGGCACAAAAAAGGAACCGTCAATTTCTACCGAATATTCGGATTAAGTGCCAGCTAGTGACCGATTTTCAACACACATAACACTTGGTAGCCAAAATTCGGAACACAAATGGAAGTCGATAGTGTATGAGACGGCGTTCCACCTGCTACATACAGACAGCGGCATCCCGCTGTATTTAACTGAAGAGCAATCGCTTGATTCTGAATGGAATATGCACAGTCTTACCCGGAGGTCTTTTGAATGGACTTCAGGCCCTCGACTTGGTCTACCTTCTTTGAAGATTAAGATTCCGGTCTCAAGGGCTGTTTGGTCAGATTTGAATTCGGCGCCAAAACCTCTGAATACATGTGGTCTTATGTTAGAACCAGATGTCTTTCGTGTAGTAGTGGTTTCTTTCTTTGGCGATTCGATATTTCGTACAATGGTGTCCAAGCCTCCTCAGTCTGGCAATGTGCTTTTCCAATAGGGGGGTAATAGCAGACGCGTTTCAGGGTTTTAGAGCAGTGACCCCTTCATCAGTGGTTGACATCCCCCTGTTCATGCCCCACCTTTATAGTGGGCAAAGTGTGTGTGAAAACCTGGTTTGGAATACGATTTTTTTTTAAAAAGTCTCTGGGTCTCAAATTTTAAAAAATTCACATATATCTGCATGTAAGACTATCACCATTCTTGCTGGCCGACTAATAAAATTATATATACATACATTTTCCACAATATATCTTAAAACATATTTCTTAAATGGGACATAAAAGATATACTTAGAGCGTAAGAACATAAAAACATAAAAACTATCTGTTTGCAATTTGCTGGACAAAAAACCTTTCATGTGGTTACTCAACATCTCCTTCAGGATCATATAGTATAAAAAACGCACCAGTATTGCATGCGATTTCAATGCGGTTCCAGTGCGTTTTTTCTAAAAAGTTTAAATTTGAGAAGAGAAACCGATTCTCATGGTCTTATCTTTTTTATAATAGTCTAAAAGGATGATATGCAATAAAAGGTAAGGTATATAAACATTTTTTCATAAAATTTTTGTACAAACTAGCACCAACTGTATGTAACATGTCACTTTATTCTTGTTATGTGTAGAAAGGCTTCTTAGTGAATTTTCAAATGTGTTTTGTGCTTGTTGCAACATCATCCGTGACAGTCATGCTGGATTATGGAAGTGCGTCCAGGGAGGTCCGAGAACACATCCGTGTTCCGACTAACGGACTCCCTGGCCTCCTGAGTCTGTTTAGAGGAGAGGCTGTCAGCAATTTTAACTTTGGCAGCCGCCTCTCTTGCATCAGACAGAGGGGCCGGTATCTTTTCTCCTAGAAAACCCAGCCAACGGCTGTCTTCTGTACAGGTTTCCCTATTTTTCCACGGTTTGAGTAAATTCACATGGTAAACCTGCTCTGGCTTTCGCTGCCCTGGCTGGTGTACCTTGTAGTTTACATCTCCAATTTTCTCGAGTACCTTGTTGGGCCCCTGCCACTTAGCCAGGAACTTACTGTCCACAGTCGGCACCAGAACCAAAACCCGATCATCCGGGTTAAAGATCCGGACCCAAGTCTGCCGATTATAGACCCGACTCTGGGCTCGCTGAGCTGCCTCCATATGCTCCTTAACAAGAGGCAACACTGTCTCTATCCGATCTTGCATCTGGGTATCATACTCAATGACACTGTTATGTGGAGTGGGTTGTTGTTCCCACGCCTCTTTGGCCACGTCCAAGAGACCGCGAGGGTGTCTGCCATATAGCAGTTCGAAGGCGAAACCCCAGTAGAGGCCTGGGGTACTTCTCGCACTGCGAACATGAGATAGGGCAGAAGGAGGTCCCAGTCCTTCCCATCTTTAGACACTACCTTTTTCAACAAATTTTTTTAATGTTTGGTTAAACCGTTCTACCAGACCGTCCGTTTGCGGATTTTAAATGGACTTCCGTAGTTGTTTTATGTGCAGCAACTTACAGAGTTCCCTCATCACCTTGGACATGAAAGGGGTCCCTTGGTCGGTCAGAACCTCTTTAGGTAGTCCTACTCGGGAAAACATCTCCATTAACTCCTTAGCTATGAGTTTGGCCGAGGTATGTCACAGTGGCACCGCCTCCGGGTACCGAGTGGCGTAGTCTAGAATGACTAAGATGTGTTGATGCCCTCTGGCAGACTTTGGTACTGGGCCTATGAGGTCCATAGCTATTCGGTCAAACAATACTTCGATAATCGGGCGAGGTACTAGGGGACTAGGGAAATGTGGCTGGGGGCTAGTTATCTGGCAGGTCGGGCAAGACTTACAAAACTCTTCCACTTCTTTGAATATGCTGGGCCTGTAAAACCGCTGTAGAATACGATCCTGAGTTTTCTGCAGCCCCAGGTGATCCCCGAGAATGTATTGATGGACTAGATCTAACACAAGCTTGCGATAAGCCTTGGGGACCACCAACTGTTCAATAGTGTCACTCCGTAGTTGGTTTACCTGATACAACATATCCTGATGAGCCACAAAACGGAGAAACACTGACTCTGCCCCAGGTTGTTGTGGTTCACCATCTACTATTAACAAATTATCCCAGGCGCGGGATAGGGTTGGGTCCCGACGTTGGGCGGTACCAAAATTATCCCCGGAGCCATTGAGGTCTGCAAATTCAGGACCCGGCGGCAAGTCCTCCACATCTCCCACCATCACACTTAGCGGGGTTGTCTCCCCCTACCGCTGGCCCTTCGGTCTCAGGTTCCCAGGGTTCTGGTCTACCCCCTGAACAGGGCCACTCTGCTAGGGTTACCCCTGTCTCATGGGTATCAGTAATTCTCATAGGAGGCCACAGTGACAGGAAGCCCGGGAAGTCTCTCCCTATTATTAGTTCATAGTGTAGATTGGTTGCGACGGCCACTTCATAGGTCCACCTGCCAGCAACCATGGACAGAGACACCATAGCGGTGGGGTAATCTTTTATGTCTCCAGGGATGCACATGACCCCGACTTTCTGGCCATTATACTCTGCTCACTGTACCAGGGGAGCCCTTACTAGGGACACCAGACTCCTTGAGTCCAGCAGAGCCTCCACTGAAGTGTCTCCTACCTGCACCTGGCACAGGTAGAGTTTTTGGGGTACCTGCTGCACACAGCTTCCTGGCATATAGCGACTGACTGTAGCCATAGTTAGTATCCATGGGTTCCACCTGATGGGGACAGTCAGCTCTTACATGGCCCGGCTCCTGACACCGCCAGCAGACTATCGGAGCCAGGCCTGTAGAGGGTATAACCTGGGTGGGTTTGGTTGGTACAAGTCGCTGTGTCTGGGATGGAGATTTAGGGGTTTGACTGCCCTCCTCCCAAAAGAACCCCCTTTAACAGTCTTAACCACTTCAGCCCCCAGTGCTTAAACACCCTGAAAGACCAGGCCACTTTTTACACTTCTGACCTACACTACTTTCACCGTTTATTGCTCGGTCATGCAACTTACCACCCAAATGAATTTTACCTCCTTTTCTTCTCACTAATAGAGCTTTCATTTGGTGGTATTTCATTGCTGCTGACATTTTTACTTTTTTTGTTATTAATCGAAATTTAACGATTTTTTTTGCAAAAAAATGACATTTTTCACTTTCAGTTGTAAAATTTTGCAAAAAAAACGACATCCATATAGAAATTTTGCTCTAAATTTATAGTTCTACATGTCTTTGATAAAAAAAAAATGTTTGGGTAAAAAAAAAATGGTTTGGGTAAAAGTTATAGCGTTTACAAACTATGGTACAAAAATGTGAATTTCCGCTTTTTGAAGCAGCTCTGACTTTCTGAGCACCTGTCATGTTTCCTGAGGTTCTACAATGCCCAGACAGTACAAACACCCCACAAATGACCCCATTTCTGAAAGTAGACACCCTAAGGTATTCGCTGATGGGCATAGTGAGTTCATAGAACTTTTTATTTTTTGTCACAAGTTAGCGGAAAATTATGATTATTTTTTTTTTTTTTTCTTACAAAGTCTCATATTCCACTAACTTGTGACAAAAAATAAAAAGTTCTATGAACTCACTATGCCCATCAGCGAATACCTTGGGGTCTCTTCTTTCCAAAATGGGGTCACTTGTGGGGTAGTTATACTGCCCTGGCATTCTAGGGGCCCAAATGTGTGGTAAGGAGTTTGAAATCAAATTCTGTAAAAAATGACCAGTGAAATCCGAAAGGTGCTCTTTGGAATATGGGCCCCTTTGCCCACCTAGGCTGCAAAAAAGTGTCACACATCTGGTATCTCCGTACTCAGGAGAAGGTGGGGAATGTGTTTTGGGGTGTCATTTTATATATACCCATGCTGGGTGAGAGAAATATCTTGGCAAAAGACAACTTTTCCCATTTTTTTATACAAAGTTGTCATTTGACCAAGATATTTATCTCACCCAGCATGGGTATATGTAAAAAGACACCCCAAAACACATTCCTCAACTTCTCCTGAGTACGGGGATACCAGATGTGTGACACTTTTTTGCAGCCTAGGTGGGCAAAGGGGCCCATATTCCAAAGAGCACCTTTCGGATTTCACTCTTCATTTTTTCCTGAATTTGATTTCAAACTCCTTACCACACATTTGGGCCCCTAGAATACCAGGGCAGTATAACTACCCCACAAGTGACCCCATTTTGGAAAGAAGACACCCCAAGGTATTCCGTGAGGGGCATGGCGAGTTCCTAGAATTTTTTATTTTTTGTCACAAGTTAGTGGAAAATGATGATTTTTTTTTTTATTTTTTTTTTCATACAAAGTCTCATATTCCACAAACTTGTGACAAAAAATAAAAACTTCCATGAACTCACTATGCCCATCAGCGAATACCTTGGGGTCTCTTCTTTCCAAAATGGGGTCACTTGTGGGGTAGTTATACTGCCCTGGCATTCTAGGGGCCCAAATGTGTGGTAAGTAGGTAAATGACCTGTGAAATCCGAAAGGTGCTCTTTGGAATGTGGGCCCCTTTGCCCACCTAGGCTGCAAAAAAGTGTCACACATCTGGTATCTCTGTATTCAGGAGAAGTTGAGGAATGTGTTTTGGGGTGTCTTTTTACATATACCCATGCTGGGTGAGATAAATATCTTGGTCAAATGCCAACTTTGTATAAAAAAATGGGAAAAGTTGTCTTTTGCCAAGATATTTCTCTCACCCAGCATGGGTATATGTAAAATGACACCCCAAAACACATTCCCCAACTTCTCCCGATTACGGAGATACCAGATGTGTGACACTTTTTTGCAGCCTAGGTGGGCAAAGGGGCCCATATTCAAAAGAGCACCTTTCGGATTTCACAGGTCATTTTTTACAGAATTTGATTTCAAACTCCTTACCACACATTTGGGCCCCTAGAATGCCAGGGCAGTATAACTACCCCACAAGTGACCCCATTTTGGAAAGAAGAGACCCCAAGGTATTCGCTGATGGGCATAGTGAGTTCATGGAACTTTTTATTTTTTGTCACAAGTTAGTGGAATATGAGACTTTGTATGAAAAAAGAAATAAATAAAAAATAAGCATTTTCCACTAACTTGTGACAAAAAATAAAAAATTCTAGGAACTCGCCATGCCCCTCACGGAATACCTTGGGGTGTCTTCTTTCCAAAATGGGGTCACTTGTGGGGTAGTTATACTGCCCTGGCATTTTCCAGGGGCCCTAATGTGTGGTAAGTAGGTAAATGACCTGTGAAATCCTAAAGGTGCTCTTTGGAATATGGGCCCCTTTGCCCACCTAGGCTGCAAAAAAGTGTCACACATGTGGTATCGCCGTATTCAGGAGAAGTTGGGGAATGTGTTTTGGGGTGTCATTTTACATATACCCATGCTGGGTGAGAGAAATATCTTGGCAAAAGACAACTTTTCCCATTTTTTTATACAAAGTTGGCATTTGACCAAGATATTTCTCTCACCCAGCATGGGTATATGTAAAATGACACCCCAAAACACATTCCCCAACTTCTCCTGAGTACGGCGATACCAGATGTGTGACACTTTTTTGCAGCCTAGATGCGCAAAGGTGCCCAAATTCCTTTTAGGAGGGCATTTTTAGACATTTGGATACCAGACTTCTTCTCACGCTTTGGGGCCCCTAGAATGCCAGGGCAGTATAAATACCCCACATGTGACCCCATTTTGGGAAGAAGACACCCCAAGGTATTCAATGAGGGGCATGGCGAGTTCATAGAAATTTTTTTTTTTTGGCACAAGTTAGCGGAAATTGATATTTTTAATTTTTTTCTCACAAAGTCTCCCGTTCCGCTAACTTGGGACAAAAATTTCAATCTTTCATGGACTCAATATGCCCCTCACGGAATACCTGGGGGTGTCTTCTTTCCGAAATGGGGTCACATGTGGGGTATTTATACTGCCCTGGCATTCTAGGGGCCCTAAAGCGTGAGAAGAAGTCTGGAATATAAATGTCTAAAAAATTTTACGCATTTGGATTCCGTGAGGGGTATGGTGAGTTCATGTGAGATTTTATTTTTTGACACAAGTTAGTGGAATATGAGACTTTGTAAGAAAAAAAAAAAATAAAATTCTGCTAACTTGGGCCAAAAAAATATCTGAATGGAGCCTTACAGAGGGGTGATCAATGACAGGGGGGTGATCAATGACAGGGGGGTTGATCAATGACAGGGGGGTTGATCAATGACAGGGGGGTTGATCAATGACAGGGGGGTTGATCAATGACAGGGGGGTTGATCAATGACTGGAGGGTTGATCAGGGAGTCTATATGGGGTGATCACCACAGTCATTGATCACGCCCCTGTAAGGCTTCATTCAGACGTCCGGATGCGTTTTGCGGATCCGATCCATCTATCAGTGGATCCGTAAAAATCATGCGGACGTCTGAATGGAGCTTTACAGGGGGGTAATCAATGACAGGGGGGTGATCAGGGAGTCTATATGGGGTGATCACCACAGTCATTGATCATGCCCCTGTAAGGCTTCATTCAGACGTCCGGATGCGTTTTGCGGATCGGATCCATCTATCAGTGCATCCGTAAAAATCATGCGGACATCTGAATGGAGCTTTACAGGGGGGTGATCAGGGAGTCTATATGGGGTGATCACCACAGTCATTGATCATGCCCCTGTAAGGCTTCATTCAGACGTCCGGATGCGTTTTGCGGATCGGATCCATCTATCAGTGCATCCGTAAAAATCATGCGGACATCTGAATGGAGCTTTACAGGGGCATGATCAATGACAGGGGGGTGATCAGGGAGTCTATATGGGGTGATCACCACAGTCATTGATCATGCCCCTGTAAGGCTTCATTCAGACGTCCGGATGCGTTTTGCGGATCGGATCCATCTATCAGTGCATCCGTAAAAATCATGCGGACATCTGAATGGAGCTTTACAGGGGGTTGATCAATGACAGGGGTGTAATCAATGACAGGGGGGGTGATCAGGGAGTCTATATGGGGTGATAACCACAGTCATTGATCACGCCCCTGTAAGGCTTCATTCAGACGTCCGGATGCGTTTTGCGGATCCGATCCATCTATCAGTGGATCCGTAAAAATCATGCGGACATCTGAATGGAGCTTTACAGGGGGGTAATCAATGACAGGGGGGTGATCAATGACAGGGGGGTGATCAGGGAGTCTATATGGGGTGATCAGGGGTGATCAGGGGCTAATAAGGGGTTAATAAGTGACGGGGGGGGGGGGTGTAGTGTAGTGTAGTGGTGCTTGGTGGGACTTTACTGAGCTACCTGTGTCCTCTGGTGGTCGATCCAAACAAATGGGACCACCAGAGGACCAGGTAGCAGGTATATTAGACGCTGTTATCAAAACAGCGTCTAATATACCTGTTAGGGGTTAAAAAAAACACATCTCCAGCCTGCCAGCGAACGATCGCCGCTGGCAGGCTGGAGATCAACTCTCTTACCTTCCGTTCCTGTGAGCGCGCGCGCCTGTGTGCGCGCGTTCACAGGAAATCTCGGCCATCGCGACATGACGCATATATGCGTGACTCTGCGCAGGGCTGCCACCTCCGGAACGCGATCCTGCGTTAGGCGGTCCGGAGGTGGTTAATTAGCCTCGTAGCGCTTTACCAGGTCCACCATTTCTAAGGCGTTGCTAGGAGACACCTGGCCAATCCAGTGCTAGAGAGGGGGTGGCAAAACCCCCCAGAACATATCAGCCAATAGTCTATCCAGCATAGCCGTGGGACTCAGCACATCAGTCTGTAGCCACTTTTGCAAGAGGTGGAGTAAGTCATAATACTGGGTCCTCGCAGGCTTAGCCGGCTTCAACCCCCACTGATGTACCCGCTGGGCCCGGACCAACACATTCACCCGCAGTCTTGCGAAAATCTCACCCTTTACTTTTTGGTAGTCGACCGCTTGATCATCCGGCAAGTCGAAATACACCCGCTGGGAATCGAATGCCAGGAATGGAGCGTTGACCTCAGCCCACTGGTCACGGGGTAGCTTTTCCCTGATGGCCACTTTCTCGTACATCGCCAGGTAGGTTTTGATGTTGTCTGCGGGGGTCATCTTAGGAATTGCGGCACGGACTGCTTTCCGGGCATTGTGGATGCTCGGGGTTGCTCCTGCTGTCTGCAAAGCCATCACATGTTGTAGCAGCAACTGGTTAGTCTCCTGCTGCTGCTTATTAGCCTCGCGTTGCTGCAGGTTTGTCTCTCACTGCTGCAGATTAGCCTCTATGAGGGCCTTCACAACAGCCTCCATTTTGTCGTGGGGCAGTGGTTGTAATACAGCTGGTTTAATGTACGACATACAACCGTGCCTGAAAAATGCAGAAACCAAAAAATATCGGCGTTCACACCAGCCTCACTGCTCTTGCCCGCATCCTCCACCAATTGTGTGGTTTCGCTCTGGTAGATAGGGTAAGCGGGCGCAGTACAGAGGCAAAATACAAGTTCTCAACTCAAAACGTCAGTGTTTATTTACACTTGAGGCAATTGCACAAAACAGCACGTAACTTTGCAGTCTTGGTGTTAATTCACACACAATGGAAAGTTCATATAACACAAGTCACCTTGCTGGCAGTTCTGCCTCCAGTAGTCCACAGCAGGCTTTAGGGGGCCTGTTTCCCCAGCGTGCGGCTCTCAGCTCTCCAGCGCAGCACAGGGCTCAGATCCCAAAATTAGAGACCTCTCTGCGGAGCCCAGCTGAATATTTAAGGACAGCCAGGTGCTGCCAAAACCCAGACCGGAACTTAAACTCCGGTCCGGTATTTGACCTCACCTGGCTGGAAATCAGGCCAGCCGTACATGCTGAGAGGAAAATACCTGCCTTGCCAGACACAACCCCTCACTGTGTCACAGGGCCCCCAGACATAAAGGCGAGGAGATGCACGTTGTATAGATACCGTTACATATACATTAGTGTTTTATCTCATTAAAATCATTTGAAAGGGAAAGCAACAAAGACATTATTAGTATTTATTATTAATAATATGATTTATTATTAATATTA
Source organism: Bufo bufo (assembly GCF_905171765.1). NCBI lineage: Eukaryota > Metazoa > Chordata > Amphibia > Anura > Bufonidae > Bufo > Bufo bufo. Next base: position 605,124,536 of record NC_053390.1, read on the forward strand.
TTTTTTAATTATTATTATTGTTGTTGTTGTTTATTAAAGCGCCATTCATTCCATAGCGCTGTACATATGAAAAGGGGTATACATACATAATGCAGACAATTGCTCTAAGCATGAACAAGACGAGTTACAGACTGGTACAGGACCCTGCTGCCCACCAGGGCTTACAATCTACAAGGACATAAAAATAAAATCATATTTTTTTTGTTTACATTTATGTAATCGCTCATTTAAAGTGGTTGTATGAGAGTTTAGTAGGTCATCAGTATCTGATCGGTGGGGGTCCCACTCCCAGCACATTCATATTCACATGACCTAGGCGCAGCTCAGTCTTGTTATAAGTGACAAAATTGTTTCTTTTCTTTTATCTATTTTGGCATTCTTTGGTTGTTATGGGTTATGGGCACCGACGCAATCTATCAGTCATGGCAGCACTTGCGCACAGTCAGAAGCAGCTCCGGCTCCTCTGTTGGCTGGGATCGCAGGAGCACACATGCTCAGTAGCTCCCTTTTTCCAGTCACTTGTATCCATGCCGCCGCCACTTCATATTTTTGCTTATTTTTTGTGTATGGCTCCAAGGCATGCACAGCCTTGGAGCTGTTTTATACAGTTAGGGAAACCATGGAACTTAGAGAATTAGTACAGGTCCAGGGCTTGCTCCACCGCCCTAGACCTGGAATATCCATTTTCCCTGCCAGCTGAATTAGGAATGCTTCTGGCCTGCCGCTCTAGTTCTAAGGCAAAATGTAGAAATACAAAAAGAGGATTACGGTACAATTTGAACTACCTGGTTTTGGAAGCAGACCAGGAGTTACAAAATAGGTACCTAGAGTAGAGGCTATCAGAGGCGCCAGGGGGCGGAGGTGGGTTCTATCAAGAACTATATATATATATATATATATATATATATATATATATATATGTATATATGGAGTTATGCTCGTCTGTTGTTATGAAACAAGATAGGCAGCTCAAGTGTTTCAGTGGGTCAAGGATTGCCCTTGCCCACTGTAGAGGAAATATAGGCGGTGTGGAGAGGAAAAAGGGGGGAAAACCTTTTTACACCCGTGGAAAAAAAAGTTTGAAACACGTAACAGGCGCCAGATCACTCGGTTATTACTCGTGTAGAGGATAAGGATTAATTCTTATTTGTGTATAGAATAAAAAAGACCTTCACCTGGGTCTATTCGAAGAGCTCGGGGTTTAAGAGAAAACACCTCAGCTCTATATTGGTGATGTTGGAGATCATAAAATAATAGTAATGAAGAAATAATAAAATCAAATGCACTCACTTCACAGGGGGGGCAGTCACCAGGATAAACTCAAGACACCTGGGACTATTTTCCCCCCCAGCCAGGATCGCATGTAAAGATGTGAATAATTGAACGCCGCCTACACACGTGGCTTCTGGTCAATCATTTTATTAATTCAAGGCTCAACGCGTTTCGAGGGTCTGAGGCCCTCTTCTTCAGGAGTGCTTTAGCAGATTCTGAGACCAATCTGCTAAAGCACTCCTGAAGAAGAGGGCCTCAGACCCTCGAAACGCGTTGAGCCTTGTATTAATAAAATGATTGACCAGAAGCCACGTGTGTAGGCGGCGTTCAATTATTCACATCTTTACATGCGATCCTGGCTGGGGGGGGAAATAGTCCCAGGTGTCTTGAGTTTATCCTGGTGACTGCCCCCCCTGTGAAGTGAGTGCATTTGATTTTATTATTTCTTCATTACTATTATTTTATGATCTCCAACATCACCAATATAGAGCTGAGGTGTTTTATCTTAAACCCCGAGCTCTTCGAATAGACCCAGGTGAAGGTCTTTTTTATTCTATACACAAATAAGAATTAATCCTTATCCTCTACACGAGTAATAACCGAGTGATCTGGCGCCTGTTACGTGTTTCAAACCTTTTTTTCCACGGGTGTAAAAAGGTTTTCCCCCCTTTTTCCTCTCCACACCGCCTATATTTGCTCTAGTTCTAAGACATTGCTAAGTAGTTGAGGATCACATGACCTGTGATGTCAGCTAGTCTGTGTGCATGCACCAGAGTCACTGTGTTGGCCATGCCCCCTGCACTGCCCGATCTGCTGGCTGAGCTGTCTGCCCTGTGTCTCCCTCCCACTGGATTCTTTAGCAAAGTTTAACTCCTTCTACGTCAGCAGCACAGACTTAGGGTTGGAGGCTTTGCTGAGCAGCTGTAGGGCTTCCTGTTCCCCAGACAGTGATGATACAAATGCTGGGGGACAGGATCTTCCCTCTCCACCCTGGAAAAACACAGAGCTGACAGTCTGGAGGAGTTCTGCAGAGCATTGCACAAGAACAGGTAGGGGAAAGATCCTATGTGTATCAGTAGTGTCATTGTACAGCTGGGACTTGTAGTCCTACACATACAACATGAGTATCCCAACAGTCAGCCTACAGACAGTGCGGTAAATTAATTCACTACATTTGCAGAGCGGGGGGGGGGGGGGCAGTCTTTGTCGACACCCACAAATATTCATGAGGAAAACCTCAGAGATTGTTGTTACTGCATGTAAACAAAGGGCCAGAAGAGAACTAGGGAAATGAGGAAATAGAATTTATTTTAGCCTAAAACTTACTTACCTTTTTTTTTTTTTACATAACTGGTGCAGACTCTTTAAAGAGAACCTGACACCATGAAAACCTGTAGGCAGCCTGTTATAGAGCAGGAGGAGCTGAGCAGATTGATATACAGTTTTGTGGGAAAAGATCCAGTAAAACCTGTAATTTATACATTTATATCTCTGCTCTATCTGACTTCATTGTTAATGTTGGAGGTGATTGTCAAATTGGTTGCATTCTCTGTGTAAGTGTGTATACATAGATAGCTGTCAGTAAATGATGGTTGTACACTGGGGAGGTGTTATCAGTGATTGATAGCATTCTCTGTGTAAGTTTGTATAAAGCAATAACTTTCAGTCATTGATAGCGGCACACGGGGTAGTTGTTATCAGTGATTGATAGCATTCTATGTGTAAGTGGGTATACAGAGGTAGCTGTCAGTCGCTCCCAATTGTACATGGGTGAGATGTTATCAGTGACTGATAGCATTCTTTGTATAAATGTCTATACAGAGATAGCTGTACACGTGGGAGGTATTATCGGTGATTGATAGCATTCTCTGTGTAAGTGTGTATACAGAGATAGCTGACAGTCACTGATAATTGTACATGGATGAGATGTTATCAGTGACTGATAGCATTCTCTGTATAAATGTGTATACAGAGATAGCTGTCAGTCACTGATAGCTGTACACGGGGAAGGTTTCATCAGTGATTGATAGCATTCTCTGTGTAACTCTGTATACATAGATAACTGTCAGTCACTGATAGTTGTACACATGGGAGGTGAAAAGGTCAAACTCTAGTCAGCTAATTAATCCATATCCCCTGAGCAAAGGGCACCTGAGATTGTGACTTTGGGCTTTTCATAAGTTGCAAGCCATAATCATCCAAATTATAACAAATAAAGGCTTGAAATATCTCGCTTTGCATGTAATGAGTCTATCTTATATATTAGTTTCACCTTTTAAGTTGCATTACTGAAATAAATGAACTTTGCACGATATTCTAAGGCTACTTTCACACTGGCGTTTCTGGGTCCGCTTGTGAGATCCGTTTCAGGGCTCTCACAAGCGGCCCAAAACGGATCAGTTCAGCCCCAATGCATTCTGAATGGACAAGGATCCGTTCAGAATGCATCATGTTTGGCTCCGTTGCGCCTCTTTTCCGCTCTGTCTGCCTGACGATACGGAGCCAAACGGATCTGTCCTGACTTACAATGTAAGTCAATGGGGACGCATCCGTTTTTCACTGACACAATATGGTGCAATTGAAAATGGATCCGTCCCCCATTGACTTTCAATGTAAGTCAAGACGGATCCGTTTTGACTTAGACTTTTTTAAAAAGAATAATGCAAACGGATCCGTTCTGAACGGATGCAAGCATTTGCATTATTGGTGCGGATCGGTTTGTGCAGATACAAGACGGATCCGCATCGAACGCAGGTGTAAAAGTAGCCTAATTTTTCGAGTTTCACCTGTATTACTGGGGCCACAGCCAGGAATATTAATGGGGGCATTAAGGGGGAATAATTACTATGTGGGGGCATTAAGAAAACTGGTTGGGATTTAGGTGTATAGTTATGTTTTGGGCAGAGTAAGAGGCGTGGCCTAGTGCAGAAAAAAATTGCCGTGGCGCGCTGTGTGCGCCGCACAATGTGTCCCTCTTTGTTCATTTAGAAAGTTGGGAGGTATGCTATCTCGCATGCCTCCAATCTAGCCTAAACTCTGCTGCCCGGTTAATCCACCTCTCCCCTCATTTCTCCTCTGCCTTGCTCTTGCGGGCAGGGTCCTCTCCCCCTCTGTACCAGTCTGTTAACAGTTTCATGTTTATCATATTTGTGTTCTTATATTATTTCTGTGTAACCCCCTCTTGATGTACAGCGCCATGGAATTAATGGCGCTTTCACATAAATAATAATTACTGCAGCGTGTAATTGGTATCACTAGAGAAGTAGCCCACATATTATACACTAACTATCCAGTATGTACAGAAGGGATAGTATAAGAGGTACACTTTACTGGTATTTGTGTGTTTGGTGCAATAACCTGATGCTGGTAGATGTCTGTGCAATGGTGTCACTAAAACGGCCTAACAGGGTAATTAGATGAGAAAACGCTCATCTTCTCACTCCTTTTCTAGTAAAAAAAAAAAAAAAGACTGCCCTCATATGTGACAATTAAAGATCAAGTAGCTCTGTCTGATGGGGGGACCAATTCCATGCAAAGAAGTCCATGTTAGGTTTCTCCTTTATCTGTATTGGAGGATTTGTCCTAATGCGGGACAGAATATAACAATGTGCTGCACTTTATTATCTGGCAAAGTGCTGGTTTTTCTGATGGAAACCAGATCCCATTATAGTCAGTCAGGTGGTACTCATTTCCGTCATTTGATAAAATGACCACGTCCATTATTTTTATTTTTCTGCTCCGATCATGATTTTTTGGGCATTTATTTCATTAAGGCCTCATGCACACGATCATTCTGTTTTTTGCGGTCCGCAAACCACGGATCAGCAAAAAACGGAAGCCGCCCCTGTGCCTTCAGCAATTTGCGGAACAGAACGGGCGGCCGTCAATATAAATGCCTATTCTTGTCCGCAAAGCGCGGACAAGAATAGGACATGTTATATTTTTGTAGCGGGGCCGCAGAACGGAGCAATGGATGCGGATAGCACATGGAGTGCTGTCCGCATCTTTTGCGGCCCCATTGAAGTGAATGGGTCCGCATCCGAGCCGCGTGCATGATACCTTAGTGTATTACAAAAATGCATTCATTGTAATTTATTTTGGACCATAAATATTTAGTAATTACTAAAAAAAGGTATGCTTTTGCTTTTATCTAAAATGAATGAAAATCGGATCCCTGTATAAGAGTTAAAGAGCAGCGGGCCACATAGATAACGCCCTCAGGGCTCATGCACACGACCGTATGTATTCCGCAAAAAACAGATCCGCAAAAAATATGCCGTATTTTGCGGAACGGAACAGCCGGCCCCTAATAGAACAGCACTATCCTTGTCCGTAATGTGGACAATAATAGGACATGTTCTATTTTTTTGCGGAATGGAAATACAGAGATACGGAAATGGAATGCACACGGAGTAACTCCGTTTTTATTTGCGGACCCATTAAAATGAATGGTTCCGCATACGGTCTGCAAAAAAACGGAACGGACACGGAAAGAAAATATGTTCGTGTGCATAAGCCCTAAGGAGTAGCTGCAAGTCAAATCTGTGACACAGGAGATCCACATCCACTTCGTAACAGCTTGGCATCGTGAGAAGATGAAAAGAAATCAGCCAAGACATCAGAAAAAGTATTGTGGACTTCCACAAGTCTGATAGAGTCTGCAGCCATCATACCGTTCAGGAAGGAGATGCATTCTGTCTCTTAGTACAACAGCAAATGATCTTGTGAAGATGCTTAAGGATACAGGTACAAAAGTATCTACGGCATATCAACAATAAAACCGTGTCCAAAGCACCACTAGGGATTTATGTTAATAGAATCATAAAATGCATAAAACATTCAGATTTATAAAAATGGCTTCAGCAGAATGATGAGCAGCTTTTAATTTTAATCTTATACCACTTCATGGCTGGAAAACGTTTATACCAATATAATGCATCCCCAATTCAAAAAAACGTTAGGATGCTGTGTATAATGTAAATAAATCCAGAATGTGATGATTTGCAAATCTCATAGACCCATATTTTATTCACAGTTAATCATGGAACACATATTAGATGTTGAAAGTGAGCCATTTTTACCATTTCATGAAAAATATGAACTTATTTAGGACTTGATGGCAGCAACTTATCTCCAAAAAGTTGGGCTGTGGTCATGTCTACCATTGTGTAGTATCCCCTCTTAACAGTCTATAAATGTCTGGGAAGTGTGGAGACCATTTGCTGGAATTTTAAGTGAGGAATATTGTCCCATTTTTGTCTGATATAGGATTCTAGCTTCTCAACAGTCCTGGGTCTTCTTGACTTGTTTGTCGTTTCATGGTGTGCCAAATCTCTTCTGTCAGTGAAAAGTCTTGACTGCTAGCAGGCCAGTTCAGCTTCTTCTGTGAAGCCATGCTGTTGTGATGGATTTAGTATGTGGTTTATCATTGTCTTGCTGAAATATGCAAGGCCTTCCCTGAAAGACATCTGGATGAAAGCATATGTTGATCTAAAACCTCTAAATGCTGTTCAGCATTGATAGTGCCTTTACAAATGTGTAAGCTGCCCATGCCAGAGGTACTTATGTAACCACATACAATCAGAGATGCAGGCTTTTGAAGTGTGTTCTGATAAGCTGGAGGGTCCTTCTCTTCTTGAGTCTGCATGACACGTAATCCATGGTTTCCAAAAAACTCCAAATCTTTATTCATCTGACCACAGAACAGTTTGCCATTTTACCCCTGTCCATTTTGACCTTTGGCTCAGAGAAGACGGCAGTGTTTTTTCTAGACCGTATTGATATTAGGCTTTTCCATTGCATGATACAGCTTAACTTGCATTTGGACTGCACAGGGAACTGTGTTCACAGACAATAAGTGTTCCTGAGTGCATGCAGTGATTTCCAGTACAGAATCATGCCAGGCTATCCTCACAATGCCAGTGTGAAACTAGACTTACTTTTCCATCCTTTTGTTGCCCCTGTTCCAACTTTCTTGAGATGCGTTTCTGCCATCAAGGCATAAATGAGTAATTTTTTTTCACTACATGGTAAAATGTCTCTTCATGATGTCTTTCAAAATCTGATATGTGTTCTATATTCTGTTGGGTATAAAATATGGGTCTATAAGCTTTGCAAATCATTGCATTCTGTTTTTATCTACATTTTACACAGCGTCCCAACATATCTGGAATTGGGATTGTACATAAAACAAAATAGCAAGTAAGGCTACCTTCACATCTGCGCTTTCCCTTTCCGCTATTGAGATCCATCGTGGGATCTCAATAGCGGGGGAAAAACGCTTCCGTTTTGTCCCTATTCATTCTCAATGGGGACAAAACTGAACTGAACGAAATGGAACGGAGTGCACCAGAATGCATTCCGTTCCGTTGGGCTGCAAGAAGTGTTTTTCTGTCCATGATGTGGTGCAGACCAAGATGGATCCATCATGACACACAATGTAAGTCAATGGGGACGAATCCGTTTTCTCTAACACAATAGAAAACGGATCCGTCCCCCATTGACTTTCAATGGTGTTCATGACGGATCCGTCATTGCTATTTTAAAGATAATACAACTGGATCCGGACAGTTGTATTATTATGACGGAAGCGTTTTTGCTGATCCATGACGAATCCAGCAAAAACACTGGTGTGAAAATAGCCGTGAGGGATAAAACAAAGAGTTAAGGCTTTGTCCTGGCAGTAAATGTTAGTATAACGAAAAACAGCATTAAAAATAATTTAGTAATTTACCTTATGTTACAAAGAAAGAATCTTCCCTTTTCCCATTTTAATGGCACCCCCTGGTGTTCAGTCTGCATACTAATGTGTATATCTTCCTACAGTGTTTATTCCACAAATAAATAAAAAAAATATCTGGTGGAATGCACATCTTTCTTTTAATTATATCAGTGCAAATAATGCTGCTCTCCAGAGTAATTTTGACCTGCTTTCTCTTTTTTTACTCACTTGGGCAACAGTGTGACCAGCAAGCACCAGCATCTCCCAGGAGTGCATGGCACTCCTCTACTGCATAGAATATAATCATATAATCTACCACACACAGCCCCAGCGATTCCACTAATAAAGAGCACTGTGGTATGCAGTTCCCTTCATACAGATATAGCTGTATATTTCTAGGAATTTAGAGGTAGGGAAAAATGAATGAAAGGTGTCTGGTCCACTTCACCTGATTCAATATAAACTCAGTACATCATTTTTTTTTTGTTTTTTTTGTCAACCATGGTTTTGCCGGGTCTTTTGCGGTGGATTTAGGGGTGAACTGGCCATAGATCCTACAGGGAAATTTCCTAGTGAGCCGATGCCCAGGGGCCTGCCCGAGCCCTCCTCGTTGCCGCTGGTCGGGTACATAACAATCTGACACGCTCTGTGTTAATGCTGGAAGCATCAGATATGTACCTGGCTGGCGTTCACAGTTTTTGCACACAGTGGTGTACAATTAATGGCATAATATTAAGTTCTGGTTACATGGGCCAATGATGCATTCCTTCCTGCCTGCTCTTCAGTGGGGGTAAAGATGCCACACACGACAATGGCCAGGGGTCCCTTAAAGTAAATGTTTTTCATGACGCCAGTTGCAGTGCAACAAGAGCACAGGGCCCTTTTTTAGTGAAGTAGTAGATGTTACCCAGGTGTAGGAATGCCAGAGTGATGTAGGGTGGCCCAGAATGTCCCTTAATGTTTTGTGCACTTGTCACGGTGTTCCTACCTGGATACGCTGGAACCTAGGCATTGTCGTCCGAAGCAGAGCAAATAGGGGGAATAATTGAGGGATTTGAAGAAATAAATTCAGTCCAGACCTTGAAGTTCAGTAACAGCTTTACTTTCAATAAACGTTTCTCCAACAGTTTCAGGCTTTGTCTTGGTTCCCAGCAGGCTTTATCATTAACTCTGACAGGCGAACACACTTAACTCTGCTACATCTGTTGCTCTCTCGCTCTGCTGTGCTGACAAGCTTACTGTATAACTTTGCTTCTTTCTTTATGCTGCAACTTCTCTTTGTAGTCTGTCTCTAGATTAATACCAGGGAATCTATACCTCCTGGCTTCAGAGGCTTTGGGCTTTGGTCTCTGTGTCTAGAAAAGCTGAAGGTGCTCTAGCTGGCTTAGGTAGGACATGTCCAGCAGGGACGTGGACCTGCTTCCTTCCCCTAGCAGGGGGTACACTCCACTGACTTCTACCTAACTAAGAATTAGAATGGAAAGAAGGTTCTATCCTCTGCAAATGTAGCTCTGCCATGCTTGCCACCACCTTCTGGTGAACCAGGTACATTACATGAACATTAACAGTTACATAGGAATAGCAATGCACATTGTATAGGACCTGCAATAAATGCATAAGATGACACTGTGTTAGACCATAGGAGACAGTAGCAGGGTGCGGAGTGGTATTGCCACTCCGGGGCATTACAAAGAGCCACATTTCCATGTAGCAGTCCCCTCCACTGTACGGGGACAAGCAAGGACTTTTACCTAACATCTGGAGCAGATGTTTTCATCACTGGTGCAAAAAAAGTGAAAGTACAGAAAACTGCCAATAAAAATCTACATGTGAAATCACTGTTAAAGGGGTTGTCAAAGTTATTTTTTAATTAAAATAAGGTCTCTTATTTATAAAACATCTGAGAAGAATGGACTGACCGGCATGAAGGACCACATCAACTTGTCAAGCAATCAGTGGATTCTTTTTATTGTAAAAAACAACGCGTTTCTCCTTCTTCAGGGTAATAATTGGCATTGAAAAGACATATATAATATAGCTCAAAAACATATGCAGGTAATTTATAATTAAACTGATGATTAGTCATGTCAAAAAGTGCTACATTAAATGTGAATAATACATACAAAATAATGCAATAAGGTCAGAGGTCATTCTCAACGTCCGTGTGGAATCAGGGTTTTCAATTTTAAAATCCAGAACATCTCTCTTCTCTCAAGAGTTTGTATTCCATTGCGGAGATGTTCTGAGGTTGCTTCACTCGGTAGAATTCTAAAACCATCGTAACTGCCCCCACGGTATTCCTCCGTATGGCCGGATACACTGTGTTTCGTATACTTTTTCTTTATGTTGGACCTGTGTTTGTTTAATCTATTTCTTAATGTCTGAGTCGTGCGGTCCACATATTGAAGTCCACAAGGCCTTTCAAAATGTATGCTATGAAAGAGGATGAAAGGGCTTGGTTTCCATGATGGAGTTACAGCATAAACATAGGACAAGGTAATGGTATAAAGAGATCATGCACACGGTGACATCACAGCACAAAAGAAAACATATTATTGTCACCATGCCAGCATAATACACACAATGAAGTCACCACTCCGAAGTAATGCTGCAGAAGAGGGGTACTGCACACAGCAGCTGGGTGTCACCGCCAGTTCTGTGAGAAGGTCTGGCAGACGTCCTTCTCTACCTCTTGCATGATGTTCTTTGTTTTGGTTTCACTTTGTCATCTCCTTTCCTTCTCCCAGGTGTCACCTATTTAGACTAATCGTCTCCCTTTATATTCCCTCCCATACTGCATCACTTTGCGATTTATACTACTTCCTGGATGAAGTGTTCACTGCTGGAGGCTGCTGCTGCTGTTTGCTCAGATAAGTCTTTTCATGTATTGTGTTTCCTTGCTGGCTTGATTCTAGGTGACCCTGACTCCGTCCGTATTAAGTGCAGGGAGCCGGTGGTCGTGTCCCCTCACTATTATAGGGTTTTCAGGTGTCACACAGTCTTAGGTACGTGGGCATGCAATCGTCTACCATTGAGACCCTTGCATGGGGATAGCAGTAAGGGAGAGCTCTTAGAGTTTTATAGGGCTCACCTATATGCTCCTTAGTTTGGGATCAAGCCAGTCGGACGTTTATTCATAAGTTTCAGCTATCTGCAACATCATCCGTGACATTATAAACCGCCGTAACCGTCTTAAGCATGGATCCGGTTTCAGCCTTGATTGACCGCATGCAAGGTCTTTCGCTGGAGGTAGCAGATATCCGTAAAACTGTGTCTCAGTTTCAGGTGACCGGTTCTACTGGCGTTCATGGAGTTTGTTCCGAGCCTAAGATCTCGCTTCCGGATACGTTCTCCGGGGGTAGTGAGAATTTTGTTCGCTTTAGAGAGGCTTGTAAACTCCATTTTCACCTACTTCCCCATTCCTCTGGGGATGAGGAGCAGAGGGTGGGGATCATCATCTCGCTGCTCAGGGAAAACGCTCAGTCTTGGACCTTTTCGCTGCCGGTGGGGGCACGGCCCCTCCGATCTGTGGATAAATTTTTTGGAGCCCTGGGGCAGATATATGATGACCCGGCTCGTATTGCTCTGGCTGAATCTAAACTGCGTCTTTTATGCCAGGTTAAACAGTCCGCAGAGATATAATGTTCTGAATTTCGGAGATGGGCAGCTGATACTGGTTGGAATGATGCTGCACTCCGAAGTCAATTTTGCCATGGTCTTTCGGAAAGATTGAAACATGAATTTGCTTTTCATGAGAGACCAGCCTCGCTAGAACCTGTCTCTAGCTGTCCGTATTGACAGGTGTCTTAGAGAGACTACTCCTTCCTGTCATATTCAGCCCAAGGACAGTGGGGCTGTCTCATTTAGTGCGCAGGGGTCTCAGTCTCTCTCAATCACCTCTGAGGAGGAGGCCATGCAGCTGGGTTTGCTTGCCTCTGATAGTAGAGGATTCAGCTCTCAGAGGAGGGTTTGTTTCTGTTGTGGGGGTATAAATCATTTGGCTAATGTTTGCCCCTCTAGGAGATTCATGGAGGGTAATAAAAAAAAAAGAATAATAAAAAAAACCTCTAAAAACTTTCCATTTGATACTATTTGCAAGGTTGAAGCGGAAATTGAAGGTTTGCCGTTTGCTTGTAGTTCCCGCTTTCTCCTACCTGCCAGGGTGGCGCTAGACAGCAAGAACATTGTTTGTGAGATTTTTGTAGATAGTGGAGCAGCTGTCAATCTCATTGATAATCAATTTGCAATAACGCATGGTTTCCAGGTATGCACTTTGGAAAAGGATATACCTGTTTTTGCTATCGATTCCGCTCCACTTTCTCAAAGGGCATAGTTCACAATATCCGTTTGACTGTGGGTGACGCTCATGTTGAGGATATGTCATGTTTCGTCCTAAGCGGATTACCTACTCCTCTAGTGTTGGGGCTACCCTGGCTCACTAAACATAACCCCACCATTAATTGGCAAGCAAGGCAAATAAATGGTTGGAGTGAGTTTTGCAGAGAGAATTGTCTCACGGCGTCTGTTTCAGAGGTTTCTACCAAGACTGTACCATCTTTTCTCTCTGAATTTTCGGATGTGTTTTCCGAGAGTGGTGTCCCCTCACCGGGAGTACGACTGCCCTATTAATCTCATCCCAGGCGCCAAGCTGCCAAAATCACGTTTATTATTATTATTATTTATTATTAAAGCGCCATTCATTCCATAGCGCTGTACATGAGAAGAGGTATACATACATAATACAGACAATTGCACTAATCATAAACAAGACGAGTTACAAACTGGTACAGAAGGAGAGAGGGCCCTGCCGGTGAGGGCTTACAATCTACATGGTATGGGAGAAGGACACAGTAGGTGTGGGGAAAGTTGGTCATGGCGGTATGGAGGCAGCAGGGTCACTGGTTGTAGGCTTGTCTGAAGAGGTGGGTTTTCAGGTTTCTTTTGAAGGATTCCACTGTAGGTCAGAGTCTGATATGTTGGGGTAGCGAGTTCCAGAGTATGGGGGATGCACAGGAGAAATCTTGGAGGCGATTGTGGGAAGAGGCGATAAGAGGAGAGGAGAGAAGGAGGTCTTGTGAGGATCGGAGAGTGCGTGTGGGGGTGTATCGGGAAAGTAGCTCAGAGATGTAGGGAGGGGACAGGTTATGGACGGCCTTGTATGTATTTGTTAGTACTTTGAAGTGAATTCGCTGGGCAATGGGGAGCCAGTGAAGGGATTGGCAGAGGGGAGAGGCAGAGGAGTAATAGGGTGAGAGGTGGATTAGTCGGGCAGCAGAGTTGAGGATAGATTGGAGGGGTGCGAGAGTGCTAGATGGAAGGCCACAGAGGAGAGTGTTGCAGTAGTCTAGGCGGGAGATGATGAGGGCATGTACAAGCATTTTCGCTTATTGAAAGTTAAGGAAAGCACGGATGCGGGAGATGTTTTTGAGTTGGAGGCGGCAGGTGGTGGAAAGTGCTTGGATGTGCGGTCTGAAGGAGAGGGCAGAATCCAAGGTCACTCCAAAGGCAGCGGACTTGGTTGACCGGGGAGAGTGTGCAGCCATTGATCGTGATAGATAGGTCTGTTGGGGGGTTGAGCAAGATGGGGGAAAGATGATGAATTCTGTTTTATCCGTGTTAAGTTTTAGAAAGCGAGAGGAGAAGAAGGATGATATAGAAGATAGACATTGTGGGATTCTGGATAGTAAGGTGGTGATGTCTGGACCAGAGAGGTAGATTTGTGTGTCGTCAACGTAGGAGTGATACTGAAAGCCATGGGACTCTATGAGCTGTCCCAGGCCAAAAGTGTAGATAGAGAAGAGCAGGGGTCCTTGGACAGAGCCTTGCATCTCTCCCAACCTGAAAGAGTCGCTATGCGTACTTATATATCTGAGAGCCTGAGAAAGGGACACATCCGACCCTCGAAGTCACCTGTTGCCGCTGGGTTTTTTTTTTGTTAAGAAAAAAGATGGTTCTTTAAGACCTTGTCTGGATTTCAGGGAGCTGAACCGTATCACAATTCGTGACCCATATCCGCTTCCTCTGATCCCGGACCTGTTTAACCAGATTGTTGGGGCTAAAGTTTTTTCTAAGTTGGATTTAAGAGGGGTATACAACCTAGTCAGGGTCAGGGAAGGGGACGAATGGAAGACGGCCTTCAATACCCCTGAGGGTCATTTCGAGAATTTGGTTATGCCCTTTGGTTTGATGAATGCTCCGGCCGTCTTCCAACATTTTGTGAACAGCATTTTTTATCATTTAATGGGGAAATTTGTTCTGGTGTATCTAGATGACATTTTGATTTTTTCTCCTGATTTCAAGACTCATCGGGACCACCTACGTCAGGTCTTGCTGATTCTGCGGGAGAATAAATTGTACGCTAAACTGGAAAAATGTGTGTTTGCGGTTCTGGAGATTCAATTTCTTGGTTTTCTTCTCTCCGCTTCTGGTTTTCGCATGTACCCTGAGAAGGTCCGCGCTGTACTTGATTGGGAGCTTCCTGAGAATCATAAGGCGCTGATGCAGTTTTTGGGTTTTGCCAATTATTACAGAAAGTTCATTTTGAATTATTCCTCTGTTGTTAAGCCACTCACTGATATGACTAAAAAGGCGGTAGATTTTTCCTCGTGGTCGGTAGATGAACTTAAAGCCTTTTCTAGTATCAAAGAGAGTTTTGCTTCCGCTCCCATTTTGGTACAACCTATGTCTCTCTACCTTTTATTGTTGAGGTGGACGCTTCTGAGGTGGGTGTGGGTGCGGTCTTATCTCAGGGTCCCTCTCCTGCCAATTGGCGACCGTGTGCCTTTTTCCCACGAAACTCTCCTCTGCAGAGAGAAATTATGATGAGGGAGATAGGGAGTTGTTGGCCATCAAATTAGCTTTTGAGGAATGGCACCATTGGTTAGAGGGAGCCAGACACCCTATTACCGTGTTTACCGACCATAAGAATCTGGCCTACTTGGAATCGGCCAAGCGTCTGAACCCGAGACAGGCCAGATGGTCTTTGTTCTTTTCTAGGTTTAATTTTGTTGTCACGTTCCGCCCTTGGGTTAAAAATATGAAGGCGGATGCCCTGTCACGTTGTTTTCCGGGAGGGGGGAACTTTGAAGACCCGTGTCCCATTTTGGCTGAAGGGGTGGTCGTCTCTGCTCTTTATCCCGATTTGGAGGCAGAGGTTCAGGCAGCCCAGGCAGAGGCTCCTGATCTTTGTCCCCCTGGGAGGTTGTTTGTGCCTCTCGCTTTACGACACAAGGCTTTTAAGGAGCACCACTATACTGTCCTTGCTGGGCACCCGGGGAGTAGAGCCACAGTGGATCTCATTGCTCGGAGATTCTGGTGGCCGGCTCTTCGTAAGACAGTTGAGGGTTTTGTGGCAGCCTGCGAGACCTGCGCTCGTGCCAAGGTCCCTCATTCACGGCCATCGAGTTCTCTCCTCCCGTTACCCATTCCTTCCCGTCCTTGGACGCATCTGTCCATGGACTTCATTACGGACCTGCCTCGTTCCTCGGGGACGACTGTGATTCTGGTGGTGGTGGACCGTTTTAGCAAAATGGCGCATTTCATTCCCTTTCCTGGGTTACCCAATGCTAAGACGTTGGCGCAAGCGTTTGTTGATCACATTGTTAAATTGCATGGCATTCCTTCAGACATCGTTTCTGATAGGGGCACGCAATTTGTTTCCAGATTCTGGAAGGCCTTCTGTTCTCGCTTGGGGATTCGGTTGTCATTCTCTTCTGCTTTTCACCCGCAGTCGAATGGTCAGACCGAATGCGTCAATCAGAATCTGGAGACATATCTGCGCTGTTTTGTGGTGGAGAATCAGGAGGATTGGTATTCTTTTTTGTCCCTTGCTGAGTTTGCTTTAAATAACCGTCGCCAGGAGTCCTCTGATAAGTCACCATTTTTTGGTGCATATGGGTTTCATCCGCAGTTTGGGACATTCTCTGGAGAGGGGTCTTCTGGTTTACCTGATGAGGAGAGATTTTCCTCGTCTTTGTCATTTATTTGGCAAAAGATTCAGGGTAATCTGAAGAGGATGAGTGAGAGATATAAGCGTGTGACGGATAAGAGACGTGTGCCTGGTCCGGACCTGAATGTGGGTGATCTGGTGTGGTTGTCTACAAAGAATATCAAACTGAAGGTTCCCTCCTGGAAGTTGGGTCCTAAGTTTATTGGGCCTTACAAGATCTTGTCCGTCATCAATCCCGTTGCCTTCCGTCTTGATCTTCCTCAGACTTGGAAGATCCATAATGTTTTTCACAGTTCCCTATTAAAACCTTATGTCCAACCCACTGTACCCTCCTCTTTGCCTCCTCCTCCGATTGTTGTTGATAGTAATCTTGAATTTCAGGTCTCTAGGATTGTGGATTCTCGCATTATTTGCGGTTCTCTCCAGTACCTCGTTCATTGGGAGGGTTATGGTCCTGAGGAGAGGATGTGGGTCCCAGTGGCGGACATTAAGACCACTCGTCTCATCAGGGCTTTCTATAGGTCTCATCCTAAGAAGGTGGGCTCTGAGTGTCCGGAGTCCACCCGTAGAGGGAGGGGTACTGTCACCGCCAGTTCTGTGAGAAGGTCTGGCAGACGTCCTTCTCTACCTCTTGCATGATGTTCTTTGCTTTGGTTTCACTTTCTCATCTCCTTTCCTTCTCCCAGGTGTCACCTATTTAGACTAATCGTCTCCCTTTATATTCCCTCCCATACTGCCTCACTATGCGGTTTAAACTACTTCCTGGATGAAGTGTTCACTGCTGGAGGCTGCTGCTGCTGTTTGCTCAGATAAGTCTTTTCATGTATTGTGTTTCCTTGCTGGCTTGATTCTAGGTGACCCTGACTCCATCCGTATTAAGTGCAGGGAGCCGGTGGTCGTGTCCCCTCACTATTATAGGGTTTTCAGGTGTCACACAGTCTTAGGTACGTGGGCATGCAATCGTCTACCATTGAGACCCTTGCATGGGCATAGCAGTCAGGGAGAGCTCTTAGGGTTTTATAGGGCTCATCTATATGCTCCTTAGTTTGGGATCAAGCCAGTCGGACGTTTATTCATAAGTTCCAGCTATCTGCAACATCACCCGTGACACTGGGCTCCATAGCAGAACTGGGAAAGGGAATCCCGTTCAGTTTTTCATGCAAGGTACCAGCTCTACCATACTCTACTCACCTCTACTTGTGTTGGTACCGAGTAGGCATTTTGTTTTTTACTGTGGTACCCTCTCAGTATAGCTGGTAGCAATATGGTGATGATTCTCTCTGACCAATCACTTGTCAGCAGTGTGGTCACATGACCTACATGGTATCAGCTTGGCTTGCCTGGATGTGGTGCCAGGTACTATTTTCAACTTTGGCCTAATGGAAAAATGAAAAGTCAATGTAGAGTCAGATAAAATCAAGCCTGTTCTGTGACATGGGCCCCTTACATTTTAACAACCCTCTACACCTGTTTGTCACTCAGGTGGTTACGGTCATTTTAATAAAGCTTAATCATTTTAAAATGAAAAGTTATGCAACTGTCTAATATACTCCCTCCTTAAATTCCCCACCAAGAGCTCTGTATGCTGTCAGTTAGGTTTAGTTCTTTTATTGTGTATTAGCACCATAAGGAGGAGCTGTCACCTCTCCGGACTTGTCTGTTTTATTAAATAACTGTATTCTACAGGAAATTACAATTTTAGACCATTGATCCCCTTATTATTCCTTCTAGAAGTTTATGTATAACTGCCCAGCTGAGTGGCAACACTATCCAACCAGTGTTGCCGAGGTCAGATGGCACAACATAAGAATAAATGATTCAGAATTGCCATTTAATGTAGAGTGCAATTTTTTACCAAAACAGACATGTCAGGAAAGGTTACAAGTCCTCTTTAACTCCAGGATCTTGCGAGTTTCCATTTTGGAATTTTCGCTTTTTACTTTCTGCCTTCCCCAAGCCATAACATTTTTATTTTTCCATTCACATAGTTACGGCGTTCACCACACAGGATAAATAAGTTTACATTCTAAAAGTATGGACGTTTTGGGACTTGATGATACCTATGATATTTATTTATTTATTTTCAATATGGGGTGGCGTGGAAAATGATGAATGAGACGGGCCTACTGGTGCATCACCTTCCCCGCCCATGCCATGTCCACAATTTTACACCTGGCGTGAGCGGGGAAAAGTCGCTGATAGCAACTAATATAGGCTTATTTCAAGATTAGTAAATAACCCCCTAAGTTGTAATTTTTTTGTAAGTATTAAAACACAAGAAAAACGAAATAAATGTGGTATCGCTACAATCATTACTGACCTGTAGAATTCAGGGTACAGGTCAGTTTAACCGCATAGGGGATACTATAAAAACAAAACCCATAAAACTATGGCGGAATTGCATTTTTTCTAACTCTAACTCTAATTTTTTTCAGCTTTCCACTACATCGTATGCCATATTAACCCCTTGACGACCCAGGACGAGAATGCTCGTCCTCAATCGCCGGCACTCCCCCGCGTGCGGTCCCCCCGATCAGCAGCAGAGATCCGGCGGTTACTGACAGCCGGATCCCTGCTGCATCCACCAGCATTGGCGATAACGCCGATGCCGGTGGATTAACCCCTCATATGCCACGGTCAGTGCTGACCGCGGCATATAGGAGGTTTGCGCTCCCTAACCTCATGCATCGGGTCCCCGCGCTGCTGTGGCGGGGACTCGATGGTTGCCATGGCAGCCCAAAGCCATTCCAAGGCTTGGGGCCTGTCATGTACGGAAGCCTAAGAGGCTTCAAATGGGACATGGTGTCCAAAAAAACAGTCTAGCAAAATCTGCCTTCCAAAAACCGTATGGCATTCATTTCCTTCTGCGCCCTGCCGTGTACCCGTACAGCAGTTTACGACCACATATGGGGTGTTTCTGTAAACTACAGAATCAGGGTCATAAATAATGAGTTTTGTTTGGCTGTTAACCCTTGCTTTGTAACTGGAAAAAAAATATAAAAATTGAAAATTTGCCAAAAAATTTAAATTCTGAAATTTCATCTCTATTTGCCAATAACTCTTGTGGAACACCTAAAGGGTTAACGACGTTTGTAAAATCAGTTTTGAATACCTTGAGGGGTGTAGTTTCTTAGATGGGGTCACTTTTATGGAGTTTCTACTCTAGGGGTGCATCAGGGGGGCTTCAAATGGGACATGGTGTCCAAAAAAACAGTCTAGCAAAATCTGCCTTCCAAAAACCGTATGGCATTCCTTTCCTTCTGCGCCCTGCCGTGTGCCCGTACAGCAGTTTACGACCACATATGGGGTTTTTCTGTAAACTACAGAATCATGCCATAAATAATGAGTTTTGTTTGGCTGTTAACCCTTGCTTTGTAACTGGAAAAAAAATATTAAAATTGAAAATCTGCCAAAAAAGTGAAATTTTAAAATTGTATCTCTATTTTCCATTTATTCTTGTGGAACACCTAAAGGGTTAACAACGTTTGTAAAATCTGTTTTGACTACCTTGAGGGGTGTAGTTTCTAGAATGGGGTCATTTTTGGGTGGTTTCTATCATGTAAGCTTCACAAAGTGACTTCAGACCTGAACTGGTCTTTAAAAAGTTGGTTTTTGAAAATTTCTGAGAAATCTCAAGATTTACTTCTAATTTTCTAAGCCTTGTAAAGTCCCCCAAAAATTAAATGTCATTCCCAAAATGATCCTAACATGAAGAAGACATATGGGAAATGTAAAGTAATAACTATTTTTGTAGGTATTAATATGTATTATAGAAGTAGAGAAATTGAAACTTGGAAACCAACAAACCGAAATCACAAACCGAAACCAACACAGTCAGAGTGGAGAGCGGTCGAACTGTGGGACGCCACAGCAGGAACCCCCGCATATTCCCGAGACAAAAAGCCCTACATATGTGGGCTAATTAGACTCACAGCATGGTTGGAGTCACACATATGGTGTACTCAGACTCCTGAGAGAGTCGAATTGGATGGACAGTCTGAACATTGCCTAAGGTGGAGCTATAGAGTTAAATACGTACAGTAACTCACTATCTAAGGTGCCGCATGTTTGCCTTTTGAAACAACTATATGTTGCATGGGACCTGCATGTGTCTACAGCATAGGCCATAATTATCATAATCTGAAATATAGCTATATACGCCGCCCAAAGTAGAATTCGCTCTATCATAGCAGCTGTGATCCAAAGAGTCATCCCCACTGGGAGGATACGGATGCAGCTTTTTTGATACAGCGAACTTCGAAGGCGACGTTTTCTGTACCAACTCTGATTCCAGACATATTTATATGTCCTTTTATATATTTTATTTTATGCATATATGTTGATGTAGTGTCAACAAATTTTAAATATTTTCATTCCATTTCCACGTGATTTCCAATTGTTTTGAGTGCTGGTTCAACTTCTCAAACGTTTTAAAGTTATCACCACATAAAGTGACACTGGTCAGATTTGCAAAAAATGGCCTGGTCCTGAAGGTGAAAATGAGCCCGGTCCTTAAGGGGTTAAATGGTGGCAATATGAAAGTACAACTTGTTCTGCAAAACACAAGCCCTCATTTCAGCCCTGTAAGATTTTCCATTTTTCAGTTTCTGCCCTTAATGGTTCTTTTACACGAGCCAATATTTTAGGCAATTATCAGGAATGAACCAAATGTTCCCGATAGTTGCTTGATTGTCAGAGGGAATGAAAGTACATTGACATTCTGCAAAAATGATACCCTACTTAAGACAATTGCCCCAAAAAAAAAAAAAAAAAAACTATCACTCTCAGAATATGGAGACAATAAAACATGATTTTTTATTTTTATTTATTATTAAATAAATAAAAAAAAACGTTCGTAAGAACCTGCTGCATAAAAATATCACATGACCTAACCCCTCAGATGAACACCGTAAAAAACTAAAACTAAAAAGTGTGTCAAAAAAGCAATTTTTTGTCACCTTACATCACAAAAAGTGTAATACTAAGTAATCAAAAAGTCATATGCACCCCAAAATAGTACCAATCAAGCTGTAATCTCATACCTAAAAAAATGAGCCCCTACATAAGACAGTCACCCAAAAAAAAAAAAAAACTATGGCTTTGAGAATATGGAGACACAAAAAAAAATGTTTTTTCAAAAATGCTTTATTATGTAAAACTGGAACAAACAACCAAAAAGTTGTATATTTGGTATTGTCGCGTCCGTAACAACCTGCTCTAGAAAAATACCACATGATCTAACCTGTCAGATTAACATTGTAAATAACAAAAAATAAAAACTGTGCCAAAACAGCTATTTTTTGTTACCTTGCTTCACAAAAAGTGTAATATAGAGCAACCAAAAATCATATGTACCCTGAAATAGTACCAACAAAACTGCCACCTTATCCCGTAGTTTCCAAAATGGGGTCTTTTTTTTGAGCTTCTACTCTAGGGGTGCATCAGGGGTTCTTCAAATGTCACATGTCAACTTAAAATTATCCCAGTAAAATCTGCCCTCCAAAAACCATTGCTTTGTTACTGGAAAAAATGGATTAAAATGGAAAATCTGCCAAAAAAGTGAAATTCTGAAATTTCATCTACATTTTGCTTTAATTTTTGTGGAACACCTAAAGGGTTATCAAAGTTTGAAAAATCTGTTTTGAATACCTTGTTTGAATACCTTGAGGATTGTATTTCCCAAAATGGGGTAACTTTTTTGGAGTTTCTACTCTAGGGGTGCATCAGGGGGTCTTCAAATGTGACATGGCAACTTAAAATTATCCTAGTGAAATCTGCCTTCCAAAAACCATATGGCGTTCGTTTCCTTCTGCGCCCTGCCGTGTGCCCGTACAGCAGTTTACGACCACATATGGGTTGTTTCTGTAAACTACAGAATCAGGGCAATAAATATTGAGTTTTGTTTGGCTGTTAACCCTTGCTTTGTTACTGGAAAAATAGGACCTTAAGGGGTGTAGTTTCTAAAATGGGGTCCTTAAAAAGTCCTTGAAAAATTTCAAGATTTGCTTCTAAACTTCTAAGCCTTCTAACATCCCCAAAAAATAAAATGGCATTCACAAAATGATCCAAACATAAAGTAGACATATGGGAAATGTAAAGTAACAACTATTATATAAGGTATCACTATCTGTTTTAAAAGCAGAGAAATTGAAATTTGGAAAGCTGTGAATTTTTTATTGTAAATTTGGTATTTAAAAAAAAAAAATATTAATTGAAATTTACCACTGTCATGAAGTACAATATATGACGAGAAAACATTCTCAGAATGGCTTGGATAAGTAAAAGCATTACAAAGTTATTATCACATAAAGTGACATGTCAGATTTGCAAAAATCGGCCTGGGATTTAAGGTGAAAAGTGGCCCGGTAGTGAAGGGGTTAATAAAGCACCAGACCCATGATCAGTAAATAAATAGAACACCAGAACTACTTAGCACATAAATACCGCTCAGAACCAAGCTCAGTACATAAAAACAACACCAGAACCAAGCTCAGTGCATAAATACTGTACCAGAACCAAGCTCATTTTATTAAAGGGTAAATAACCTTTTGAACAACTTTATTAAAAACGATCCTAAATGCCCTATAATTATCTTTTGTAATATATATATTTTTTTACCATTTTACTGACAAAATAGGGACCTGAAGTTCAGGGTGCTATAGCTATATGAAATCTGTACTGCAGGCAAAGGAGCTGCAGTGAGCGCTGTACTGCATGATCACACATTGCTGCTCCTGCCCACTCCCCTCAGCTGGAAGCCTAGTGTAGCACATTGATGCAAGGTCTCCTGCACTAATATGCTATGCCAGGCTTCAGCTGAACTGTGCAGGCACATGCAGGAGCTCTGCATAGCATTTTACTGGTCCTGCTTGTGCCCGTTCCGTTAAAAGCTATGCAAAGCACATTAGTGCAGAGGACCCTATGCCAGGCTTCAGCTAAGGGGATCAGGCATAGGCAGGAGCAGCAATGTGTGCTCCTGCCTGTACTGTGCTCACTGTGACCCCTGTACCTGCCGTGCAGTGAAATCCGTACACCGCATACATGTCAGCAGTGTACAAGTGTATGGATTCCAAAGTGCTATAGGTACCCTGAGCTTCAGGTGCCTTTTTTTGTCACTAAAATGATAAAAAAACAAATATATATTACAAATATGAATTATAGTGCTTTCAGAATAATTTTTAATAAAGTTGTTCAAAAGGTTAGTTACACGTTAATGCAGCACCAGAAGAAGGTCATGGTCGTAACATAAACATTGCACCAGAACATAAAGTACCGTGACAAAACTGTAAATATAAGTATAGCACCAGAAACAAACAGTACATAAATATTGTACCATAAGCAAGCTCATAACATAAGTACAGCACCAGAACCGAGGTCATAAGGGTACTTTCACACTTGCATTGTGAGGATCCGGCAGGCAATTCTACCCGGAACTGCCTGCCGGATCCGGAAAACCGTGTGCAAACGGATAGCATTTGTAGACGGATCCAGATGCAGATCCGTCTAACAAATGCATTGAAACACCAAATCAGTCTCTTCAGTGTCATCCGGAAAAACGGATCCGGTATTTACTATTTTCGCATTTTTAAAGGTCTGTTTTGACGGAACACTTGGCATTGCCGGCATTAATGCATTTTAATGGAAAATAATGCCGGATCCGGCATTCTGGCAAGTGTTCCGGAATTTTGGACGGAGAAAATACAGCATCTCCGGCCAAATACCATAAGAGTGACTGAACTGAAGACATCCTGATGCATACTGAACGGATTGTTCACCATTCAGACTGAAACATTTTCTACATACACAAAAGACCCATTACTCTCAAATATTGTTCACAAATCTGTCTAAATGTGTTAGTGAGCACTTCTCATTTGCCGAGATAATCCATCCCACCTCACAGGTGTGGCATATCAAGGTGCTGATTAGACAGCATGAATATTGCACAGGTGTGCCTTAGACTTCCCACAATAAAAGACCACTCTGAAATGTGCAGTTTGATCACACAGCACAATGCTATAGATGTCACAATGTTTGAGGGAGCGTGCAATTGGCATGCTGACTGCAGGAATGTCCACCAGAGCTGTTGCCCGTGCAATGAATGCTCATTTCTCTACCATAATCCGTCTCCAAAGGCGTTTCAGAGGATTTGGCAGTACATCCAACCGGCCTCACAAGCGCAGACCACGTGTAACCACACCAGCCCAGGAACTCCACATCCAGCATGTTCACCTCCATGATCATCTGAGA
The DNA here is from genome assembly GCF_905171765.1 of Bufo bufo. NCBI lineage: Eukaryota > Metazoa > Chordata > Amphibia > Anura > Bufonidae > Bufo > Bufo bufo. The sequence goes on from NC_053390.1 coordinate 605,148,724, forward strand.
CCAGCCACCTGGACAGCTGCAGCAACAATCGGTTTGCATAACCAAAGAATTACTGCACAAACTGTCAGAAACCGTCTCAGGGAAGCTCATCTGCATGCTCGTCGTCCTCATCGGGGACTGGACCTGACTGCAGTTCGTCGTCGTAACCGACTTGAGTGGGCAAATGCTCACATTCTATGACGTCTGGCACGTTGGAGAGGCGTTCTGTTCACGGATGAGTCTCGGTTTTCATTTTTCAGGGCAGACAGCGTGTGTGGTGTCGTGTGGGTGAGCGGTTTGCTGACGTCAACGTAGTGGATCGGGTGGCCCAAGGTGGCGGAGGGGTTATGGTATGTGCAGGCGTATGGTATGGACAACGAACACAGGTGCATTTTATTGAAGCATTTTGAATGCATTTGAGATACCGTGACGAGATCCTGAGGCCCATTGTTGTGCCGTTCATCAACGACCATCACCTCATGTTGCAGCATGATAATGCACGGCCCCATATTTCAGTGATCTGTACGCAATTCCTGGAAGCTGGAAACCCAGTTCTTGCATGGCCAGCCTACTCACCGGACATGTCACCCATTGAGCATGTTTGGGATGCTCTGGATCGGCGTATACGACAGCGTGTTCCAGTTCCTGCCAATATTCTACAACTTTGCACAGCTATTGAAGAGGAGTGGACCAACATTCCACAGGCCACAATCAACAACCTGATCCATTCTATGCAACGGAGATGTGTTGCACTGCGTGAGGCAAATGGTGGCCACACCAGATACTCACTGGTTTTCTGCCCCCCTCCCCCCCAGTAAGGCAAAACTGTGCACATTTCAAAGTGGCCTTTTATTGTGGGCAGTCTAAGACACATCTGTGCAATATTCATGCTGTCTAATCAGCACCTCTATATGCCACACCTGTGAGGTGGGATGGATTATCTCGGCAAAGAAGAAAGGCTCACTAACACAGATTTAGACAGATTTGTGAACAATATTTTAGAGTAATGGGTCTTTTGTGTATGTAGAAAATGTTTCAGATCTTTGAGTTCAGCTCATGCAATATGGGAGCAAAACCAAAAGGGTTGCGCTTATATTTTTGTTCAGTGTAAATACAGCACCATAACCAATCTAATAACATATGGTAAATATGGATTCAAAAACAAACTCGGTACCTAAATACAATGCCAGTATGCCACCCCACTGTTATTTCTCCTAGAAATGTACAAATAAATTGACTGGGTATTACCATTCCCTTTGTCATAGCATACAATTGCATATGTCAGTGCCATATGTTTGGCTTATATGCCGAACGTGAATAGAACAACCCTTTTTTCTGTACTTTGTTATTTAAAAAATGATACACATTTTATTCTAATCCCAGCATTTTCATTTTATGTACTAATCCTCTGTGAGGCCCACAGTCCAGTTCACTGTTTATTGTTGCAAGAGTTTCTAAGATACAGATGTGGTATTTTAACTTACCACTAGGGGGCTCTCTGTTACCACTAAATACTGTACAATCACATTTTCTTACAGGGTTTTCCTATTTTATATTTCAAAGAACATTTATTGGATTTTTTGTATAAGTAAGCGTAAACTTACAGTGATGATTAACAGAATATGTTACATAGAACAATTACATCTCTTGGAGGTATACATATCATTAATCACATTTTTCCATATATATCGAAATAGCAATTGTTTACTTCCGAACTTGAGGAACAAACACATTAATCCATCAGAGCCGTATTAGGTTATAACATTGATACAGGGCTTATAGAGAAATACTATAACGTAGATCTGAGCAGGGCTAGGACAAGGTCCACCACCAACAGAGGCTGAGCTGCCCAAGTGCGCCCCCCCTCCCGCCATTTAGATATGTATGTTTGTTATTAATCAGACATCCACCCCAAGGCCAAACCCCTTTCTCTCTAAACCCCACCCCTTCCTATGTGCCATCCACAGATCCCCCTCCCCTAAACAGTGCCACCCACAGATCCCCCTCCCCAAAACAGTGCTATCCACAGATCCCCTTCCCCTAAACAGTGCCATCCACAGATCCCCCTCCCCTAAACAGTGCCATCCACAGATCCCCTCCCCTAAACAGTGCCATCCACAGATCCCTCTCCCCTAAACAGTGCCATCCACAGATCCCCCTCCCCTAAACACTGACATCACGTGCCTGCGCCGCCTAGTGGGAGGAGCAGGCGCGTGACGTCAGTGAGTGAGCGCCGCCCGCACTGCCTGCTGTTACCGGAGCTAAGACAGAGTAAGGTATCCAAGTAAAGAGATCAGCAATGATTAAAGTTAAAGTTACTGATTCGTTTATAAATGTACTCCTGTGAGCGTCGGGGAGGGGGATCTGTGGATGGCACTGTTTAGGGGAGGGGGATCTGTGGATGTCACTGTTTAGGGGGGAGATCTGTGGATGGCACTGTTTAGGGGAGGGGGATGTGAGCGCCGTGGCCCTGTATATTCTAACCCCCAGGCAAGCGTCCCTGTCACCATGGGAACGCCTGGGGGTTAGACTATACCATCGGATTTGAGTTTTTACGATCTCACTGAGATTGTGAAAACTAAGATCCGATGGTATATTCTAACCCCCAGGCAAGCGTCCCCGTCACCATGGGAACGCCTTGGGTTAGAATATACCATTGGAGAGCAGCGGAGCGGCCGAGCCAGGAGCCGGAGCGGGGAGGGAGCACGTAAGTCAGTGCCAAGTGCTCACTACTCCCGCCGTCCTCCAGCGCGGCCGGCAGCAGCAGCGACGTGGTCAGTGACCTGCCTGCCGCCCAGAGGCTGGGGAGCTGGCCTGCGCCCTGAGGCTGGAGCCTCCCCAGCCTCTGTGTCGGCTCGGCCCTGGATCTGAGGAATGGGAGGAAGACAGCCAAGGTTCCCACACCCTTTCGAAAGTGAAGAATGTGTCAGTGCGAATAGCTGACATTTTTTCACATAGTAGAATCTTATTAATCCTATCTAATACTGCTTGTAGACAGAGCGAGTTTGAGCGCCATTTGAAAGCAATGTGGATTCTAGCTGCTAGTAGTTTGAATCTGGCATAGATTAACCAGTAAGGTTTATCACCCAGAAGGCATAAAGGTAATGTCAGTGGGTAGTTACAGTCTAGCACTGCCGATAACAGGTTTGTTATTTGAACCCAAAAGCGTTTAACAACAGGGCAAGACCACCAAATGTGTATCATTGACCCCTCTTCATTACAACCCCTAAAGCACATAGGGGATATCTCGGGATATAAACGGTGGAGTCGGGCAGGGACCATATATGTTCTGTGGAGAATTTTAATTGAGGTCTCCGCTAGTGTAACTTGCCACTAACCTTTCGCAAGGGTTTGGGAACGTTGATACCATCTGGAGGATGAGTATTCCTGTTGCAGATCCTCCTCCCAGGCTCTCATATAGGGCAACTTATTTCCTTCAGGGATAGTGTTGAGTGCCCCATACATCCTTGACAACAAACCTTGTTATAAAGTGAGTAAGTGATAGAACGTTCGAACAGGGTAAATTCTACAGTTCGGTTAGGTGTTTGTACAGCTCTTAAGTAAGAAAATATTTGGTTCACGTTAAAGTATTCCCTGATAGGAGGTGAGTACTTTTCTTTAAAATCCGCAAGGGAGATCAATTTGCCTCTAATTAAGAATCTGTGTAGCATACAAAGACGGTTAGTTAATCACCAATCAAGGTTGGGGTGCTGGAGACCTGGGGGGAATGCAGGATTTCCTATAAGATACACTAAAGGCGAGGGTTTGGATTGTAGTGCAAATTAGAATCTGACCAAACTCCAAAGTATCAGCGAATAGTATGACAGGAGGGAATTATTCCTCATGCCATACGCACTAGGAGCAGTATTCCAAATCAGGGCTTTCCAGGTATAGGGGTTAAAAATTGAGTGCTCTAATGCAATCCATAGAGGGTGCTCTTGTGGGTCCAGATGAGTTAGGAACATTTGGGCCAATCTAGCTGCTTTATAGTATTTCACAAAATCCGGGACTGATAACCCTCCTTGTGACTTATGTCTGCACATGGTTGTTTTGGGAATACGATGGCGTGTCACGCTAGACAGGAAACAAGATACCACAGAAAACCACAAACAAGTGTCTAGGCCAGAAGCTGGGGGATAAAAGGTCATCTCCTTACAAATCCCTACCAGCTCTCCCTAGACTACTGTGCCCACGTTCAGACCCTGAAGGTGGGAATAAACGTGCCCCCGTGCCTGAGGCTGAAGATACCCTAAAATCCCTAAGATGGTGACAGGGGAAAAGAGACAGCCTGCTTCCTCAGGACCTGGAGGAGGCAGGCGTCTCCCTAACAGCCTAGACAGAACACCCAAAAGAAAACCAAAATCAACTTATCTTGTCACAGAGCAGAAATGGCAAATCCTTCCTTCCTTCCTTCCACAGAGCAAGACTGAAGCTATAACCCGCACGGAACACTGGGAAGAGGCGTGATTTAAACTCCTACAAACGACCCCACCCAGAGCACCTGAAGGGAGGCGGATACAGCTCAACTCCAAAACAAAAACAAAAAACTACACACGTGCTGCGAACCTGGCAGACCTCCGCACATAATCTGAGCAGGGCATGACATGGCGCTTGTTTGCCCAAATGAACCCTAGTACATCTCTCTGGATGGATCTCAGATCCTTTATGGGAATTGGTATTGGTAGAGCCCTAAACAAATAGAGGAGTCTCGGGAGGATTACCATTCTGATAATATTTATCCTACCCACCCATGAGGTCTGCAATGATTGCCAGGATATCAAATCTTGACGTATCTTTCGGTACATAGGCAAGTAGTTAGTTTTATAAACCGTATCAAGAACATTTGGTAGCAGTACTCCTAGATAAGAGATGTGTTGAGGTCTATATTGGAAAGGGAATTTTTGTAATAATAATGATCTAGTTGCAGCAGGGATATTACATAGAAGCAATTCAGACTTGGTGTGATTTATTGAAAGGCCCGACGTTTTAGTGAAGGAGTCTAGTAGCTTTAAAAAGGAGGGGAAGGAGATAATGGGATTGGTAATTGATAGTAGCAAGTCATCTGCAAAAAGGCTCAGTTTGAATTTGGTCCCCCAACCGATGATCCTTTAATGTCAGTATGGGATCTTATGTGGATTGCTAGGGGTTCAATGGCTAAAGCAAATAATGCTGGGGAAAGTGGGCATCCTTGCCTCGTTCCTCTTCCAATTGGGATAGGGGAGACCATTGTGGTACGAAGTTTAACCACCTCAGCCCCCAGTGCTTAAACACCCTGAAAGACCAGGCCACTTTTTACACTTCTGACCTACACTACTTTCACCGTTTATTGCTCGGTCATGCAACTTACCACCCAAATGAATTTTACCTCCTTTTCTTCTCACTAATAGAGCTTTCATTTGGTGGTATTTCATTGCTGCTGACATTTTTACTTTTTTTGTTATTAATCGAAATTTAACGATTTTTTTTGCAAAAAAATGACATTTTTCACTTTCAGTTGTAAAATTTTGCAAAAAAAAACGACATCCATATATAAATTTTGCTCTAAATTTATTGTTCTACATGTCTTTGATAAAAAAAAAATGTTTGGGTAAAAAAAAAATGGTTTGGGTAAAAGTTATAGCGTTTACAAACTATGGTACAAAAATGTGAATTTCCGCTTTTTGAAGCAGCTCTGACTTTCTGAGCACCTGTCATGTTTCCTGAGGTTCTACAATGGCCAGACAGTACAAACACCCCACAAATGACCCCATTTCGGAAAGTACACACCCTAAGGTATTCGCTGATGGGCATAGTGAGTTCATAGAACTTTTTATTTTTTGTCACAAGTTAGCGGAAAATGATGATTTTTTATTTTTTTTTCTTACAAAGTCTCATATTCCACTAACTTGTGACAAAAAATAAAAACTTCCATGAACTCACTATGCCCATCACGAAATACCTTGGGGTCTCTTCTTTCCAAAATGGGGTCACTTGTGGGGTAGTTATACTGCCCTGGCATTCTAGGGGCCCAAATGTGTGGTAAGGAGTTTGAAATCAAATTCTGTAAAAAATGACCTGTGAAATCCGAAAGGTGCTCTTTGGAATATGGGCCCCTTTGCCCTCCTAGGCTGCAAAAAAGTGTCACACATCTGGTATCTCCGTACTCAGGAGAAGGTGGGGAATGTGTTTTGGGGTGTCATTTTACATATACCCATGCTGGGTGAGAGAAATATCTTGGCAAAAGACAACTTTTCCCATTTTTTTATACAAAGTTGGCATTTGACCAAGATATTTATCTCACCCAGCATGGGTATATGTAAAAAGACACCCCAAAACACATTCCTCAACTTCTCCTGAATACAGAGATACCAGATGTGTGACACTTTTTTGCAGCCTAGGTGGGCAAAGGGGCCCATATTCCAAAGAGCACCTTTCGGATTTCACTGGTCATTTTTTACAGAATTTGATTTCAAACTCCTTACCACACATTTGGGCCCCTAGAATGCCAGGGCAGTATAACTACCCCACAAGTGACCCCATTTTGGAAAGAAGACACCCCAAGGTATTCCGTGAGGGGCATGGCGAGTTCCTAGAATTTTTTATTTTTTGTCGCAAGTTAGTGGAAAATGCTGCTTTTTTTTTTTTTTTTTCATACAAAGTCTCATATTCCACTAACTTGTGACAAAAAATAAAAACTTCCATGAACTCACTATGCCCATCAGCGAATACCTTGGGGTCTCTTCTTTCCAAAATGGGGTCACTTGTGGGGTAGTTATACTGCCCTGGCATTTTCCAGGGGCCCTAATGTGTGGTAAGTAGGTAAATGACCAGTGAAATCCGAAAGGTGCTCTTTGGAATGTGGGCCCCTTTGCCCACCTAGGCTGCAAAAAAGTGTCACACATGTGGTATCGCCGTATTCAGGAGACGTTGGGGAATGTGTTTTGGGGTGTCTTTTTACATATACCCATGCTGGGTGAGATAAATATCTTGGCAAAAGACAACTTTTCCCATTTTTTTATACAAAGTTGGCATTTGACCAAGATATTTATCTCACCCAGCATGGGTATATGTAAAATGACACCCCAAAACACATTCCCCAACTTCTCCTGAGTACGGCGATACCAGATGTGTGACACTTTTTTGCAGCCTAGATGCGCAAAGGGGCCCAAATTCCTTTTAGGAGGGCATTTTTAGACATTTGGATACCAGACTTCTTCTCACGCTTTGGGGCCCCTAGAATGCCAGAGCAGTATAAATACCCCACATGTGACCCCATTTTGGAAAGAAGACACCCCAAGGTATTCAATGAGGGGCATGGCGAGTTCATAGAAATTTTTTTTTTTTGGCACAAGTTAGCGGAAATTGATATTTTTTATTTTTTTCTCACAAAGTCTCCTGTTCCGCTAACTTGGGACAAAAATTTCAATCTTTCATGGACTCAATATGCCCCTCACGGAATACCTGGGGGTGTCTTCTTTCCGAAATGGGGTCACATGTGGGGTATTTATACTGCCCTGGCATTCTAGGGGCCCTAAAGCGTGAGAAGAAGTCTGGAATATAAATGTCAAATTTTTTTTACGCATTTGGATTCCGTGAGGGGTATGGTGAGTTCATGTGAGATTTTATTTTTTGTCACAAGTTAGTGGAATATGTGACTTTGTAAGAAAAAAAAAAAAAATTCCGCTAACTTGGGCCAAAAAAATGACTGAATGCAGCCTTACAGGGGTGGGGGGGGGGATCAATGACAGGGGGGTGATCAATGACAGGGGGGTGATCAGGGAGTCTATATGGGGTGATCACCCCCCTGTCATTGATCACCCCCCTGTAAGGCTGCATTCAGACGTCCGTATGATTTTTACGGATCCGATCAGTCTATCAGTGGATCCGTAAAAATCATGCGGACATCTGAATGGAGCTTTACAGGGGGGTGATCAATGACAGGGGGGTAATCAATGACAGGGGGTGATCAGGGAGTCTATATGGGGTGATCACCACAGTCATTGATCACTCCCCTGTAAGGCTCCATTCAGACGTCCGTATGATTTTTACGGATCCGATCAGTCTATCAGTGGATCCGTAAAAATCATGCGGACATCTGAATGGAGCTTTACAGAGGGGTGATCAATGACAGAGGGGTAATCAATGACAGGGGGGTGATCAGGGAGTCTATATGGGGTGATCACCACAGTCATTGATCACTCCCCTGTAAGGCTGCATTCAGACGTCCGTATGATTTTTACGGATCCGATCAGTCTATCAGTGGATCCGTAAAAATCATGCGGACATCTGAATGGAGCTTTACAGGGGGGTGATCAATGACAGGGGGGTGATCAGGGAGTCTATATGGGGTGATCACCACAGTCATTGATCACTCCCCTGTAAGGCTGCATTCAGACGTCCGTATGATTTTTACGGAACCGATCAGTCTATCAGTGGATCCGTAAAAATCATGCGGACATCTGAATGGAGCTTTACAGGGGGGTGATCAATGACAGGGGGGTAATCAATGACAGGGGGGTGATCAGGGAGTCTATATGGGGTGATCAGGGGTGATCAAGGGTGAATAAGGGGTTAATAAGTGACAGGGGGGGGGGGGGGGGTGTAGTGTAGTGGTGCTTGGTGCAACATATTACTGAGCTGCCTGTGTCCTCTGGTGGTCGATCCAAACAAAGGGGACCACCAGAGGACCAGGTAGCAGGTATATTAGACGCTGTTATCAAAACAGCGTCTAATATACCTGTTAGGGGTTAAAAAAATCACATCTCCAGCCTGCCAGCGAACGATCGCCGCTGGCAGGCTGGAGATCCACTCGCTTACCTTCCGTTCCTGTGAACGCGCGCCTGTGTGCGCGCGTTCACAGGAAATCTCGCGTCTCGCGAGAGGACGCACCGGCGCGTCCACCCAGAACAACAGGACCACCGCAAAGACGCAATCCTGCGTACGGCGGTCCTGGGGTGGTTAAGACAGGCTTCTGGTTTGGAGTAGAGTGCTTGAATAGCCGTCAGGAAGGGTCCCCTAATTCCCATAGTTGAAAGGACTTTGTATAGATAAGGCCAAGTGACAGTGTCAAAAGCCTTCTCAATATCTAGGGCCAGTAGCGCTAATGAGGTCTTAGTTTTATTAGAGGTTTGTATAATGTTCAGGATTTTTCTAATATTGTCAGGTGCCTCTCTTCCTGGTATAAATCCTACCTGATCTTTGTGGATAAGGTCCGGGAGTAGTCTGTTGAGTCTACCTGCTAAGATAGAGGTAAAAAGTTTGTTGTCTATGTTTAGTAATGATATTGGCCTATAGTTAGATGGGAGTAAAGGGTCTTTGTTAGGTTTGAGTATAACCGTGATTGTGGCTTTAAGGAATTCCTCTGGGGGTATAGATCCTTGCATCAATTGGTTACAATAATTTGTTATATGGGGGATAAGCAAGGGGGCAATTTTTTTTATAGTAAAGAGCGGATTAACCATGGGCCTGGGGCTTTGCCTAATTTTAAGGACTTAATGACGTGTCCACTTCCTCCACTGATATTGGTCTGCATAGCTCTGACTGAGACTCTGGAGTCAATACAGGCAAACGTATTGATGTTAGGAAATCATTTTCCTGTAAACCAGAGTCTCCTTCAGGGGTAGAATAAAGTTGTTTATAGTATTTTTGGAATGTTTTATATATTGTATCTGGGTTAGAGGTGATTTAGCCTGATCGCGTACGTATTTGGAAGACATGGTTAATCCTTTGTTTAGCTTTGAGTTGATTAGCTAGTAATTTGTCTGGTTTGTTGGCGTATTTATAATAAAAGGAGCCTGTCCATCGAAGGTCTTTTTCTGTATTATTAGTGAGGACCATATTTAGTTGTTGTTTAGCATCTTTTATTGCTTTAAGGAGGTACAACGACGGAGATCTTTGATGGGCCCAAACTAGCTTACTCAATTTGGTTTCCAGACCAACCTGGGCCTGGGTTCGTTCCCTCTTTTGTTTGGAAGCTCCACTTATCAATTTACCCCTCATGTACTGTATGCTTTATGTGTCAGCCACAATATCATAGGGTCAATTTCAGAGGATACATTCTCTGTGAAGAAGTTTGAAAGGTCATCCTGTAGTTGGGTAAGTAGGGCCGGGTGAGTCAGAAGGGACTAATTTAGTCTCCAAAGAAACGGAGTGTAACTTTGATTGGTAGCTGCAAAATCTGAAATGACCATATCATGGTCCGACCATGAAGACACAACATGTCTGGAGTAGGACAAATAGGGGAGAAGAGCAGTGGATGCCAGAATCATGTCAATACGGGAATACAATTGAGCTGATGAGTAGTAAGTATAACTTCTTTGTGGGCCATTGTGTTCCCTCCATGTATCAGCTAAGGAGAGGGATTGTAGGACATGTTTAATCTTGTTTGCCTGGGCTGCAGGACGTGGGGTTGTGGGGGGAGCTGAGTGATCTAGTACAGGGTGAATAACAAAATTGAAGTCCCCACACCATATTAATTTATGGAATGAGAGTGTTTCAATTACCTGGTTCATGCTTTCAAAAAAGGTCATGGGGTCATCAGTAGGGGCGTAAGTATTAACCAAGCATTGTGATTCCTCCCTATAAGTCCCCACAATAATAACATACCTCCCATTTGGATCAATGCATGACCGAGTGATAGTTAAAGGAAAAGGATTTTTCAACAGTGTGAATATCCCTTTGCATTTTGATGTGAAAGTAGATGAATAAAAACTGGAATACTGTGGGTGGAAGTATTTTGGGTGGGAAGTAGGGGTAAAATGCGTTTCCTGCAAACAGATGACGTCGGGCGTATGTTTAAGATATATAGAAAAAGCTGTCTTTCTCTTTCTAGGGGAATTTAAACCCCTCACATTATGAGTTAATAGTTTGTACATAATGAAGATGTGAGCACATACTCTTACTATTGGGGAAACGCCAAACGTCATCCATTCCCAGGGCCGCCTCCAATCCAATGATCCAGTTCACCCCAGTACTCCCGGTGATAACCATAGGCACAATCTCCAAGAAAAGAACAACAATACAGTTGAACATTAGAAGAATATGAATAAACATAGAATGGTAAAATGAGCCGTTAAGCCCAAAACAAATAACAATTGTAGATGGGATAGGTGGGGAGTGAATCAGCCTTACAGTGGCCAACAATGCGCTCCCACAAGATCCCAGGATTGGGGTCAACATGAAAGTCCGCGTTATCGATTCCCTGTAATATTAAAACTGGCCTAGTATCCTTTTCTAGGGCATATTACAAGAATCCCTTTAAAGACCGACTTTAATCAAGCTGAACATTACCGCTACCATGCTGGTTATAAAGCAAAAATTGCAGATAGTTCAGGTGATCCTTGATCTGTTCAGACCACTAGAGACTGGGGGAACTTTGGTCTAAACTCTCGCCGGTCGTTGCCGCTTCGGTGAAGAGGATGACGAAGCTTGGTTTTCAAAGGGAATCCCTGCACGCTGCAATGCTTCAAGTCCCTCTGACAGTGAGTGGACCATGTCGAAGCGGGAGTTCAATTGAAAGGTTAAGTTGAAGGGAAATCCCCATCTGTACCTTATTTGTGCTTTTTGCAAGGCCTGAGTGACCGGTCTCATCTCTCTACGCCTACGGAGCGTGGACGAAGCAGGTAGTCCAGGTAAGTCGGGAAGTCCTCTGGCTGCGGCTAGGATTTTATCCCTCATTTCAGGATGGTGGAACTTAAGGATTATATCCCTTGGGAGGTCCGGATTGCGAGGTTTCCCAGAGCCCTGTGAACTCGATCCATCTTCAGGAGGTTCATCTTCGTTTGTGGCATTAAAGTTGTAAACAGGGTGGATAGGGTGGATTGTATATCAAGATACGACTTGGGGAGGCCTCTGACCCGCAGGTTTCCTCTCCTGGACCTGTTCTCAAGGTCCTCTATTTTAAGTTCCAACTCTGCCAGCTGGGTCTCATGGGTATTAATGTCTTCTCTGTCACGGCCCAAGGCGTCAGAAAGGTCGTCTGTCCTAGTTTCCAAATCCGAGACCCTGTTTCCCAGGTCTTGTATCTGGCGGGAAAATGTTCTTATATAAGTCGTCCTGACTTGTGCAGCGATCAGCCATGTCTGGCGAGGGCCCGCCATCACTTGAGGAGGCAGGGCTAGCGGGTTCTGTAGTTGCATCCGCCATGACAGTTTGTCTGGTCTGCCGGAAAATCTCCGGTAAAGTCTGTGATAGAACGGGAGTACCCGGTACTTTAGGTCTCCCTTTGGTGCGGGTCATCTTTGGGGTCCCTTGCATTAGTTTCAAGGCTTAGTGGAGCCCAATAAAAGGTGCTAAGGTCAGGGTTAGCTCGACTTGCGGAGCAGAGCTCACTGAAGCATGGCCTCCTCGTGAGCCGCGCGCATGCGCCCCCGTTTTCCTATTTTATGATTGGCCCTCACCGTTCATGAGAATGGAGGGAATTTATGGTTTAACACTGCTGCCTCTTCTATGTATACCATTACAACAGATCTATGTCTCCTTCATTGCTATTATTGCTTGTCAAAGAGAAAGTATCTTGGCTAGCACGGGGGCATTAAAAGTGCTATATCTGGCAAGAGGTATTGTGGTTGCTATAGTTGCTTTGTGACTGGCATGGGGACATGGACAGATTGGCCATAGACCTTACAGGGAAATTTCCCGGTGGGCCGATGCCCAGAGGGCCACTTAATGCCTCCTCTTGGCCATTAGCAAGGTATATAATATAGGAGCATCAGACACTTATGCACCTAGCCAATAGCTGCAGGTGCCCTCCTGAATTTATTTATGTTACCATCCTCAGGATGATGATACAGTTTCACACTGTGGGGTGGGTGGCAGTATTTTGTGCTGCACTGGGATATTTGTTTCTGCTAGGGCAATATATTGTGCTGCACTGTGGTATCTGGTTCTGCTGTTGCAGTATATTGTGCTACATTGTGGTATTTGGTTCAGCTGGAGTGGGGCAGTATATTGTGCTGCACTGTAGTATTTGGTTCTGCTGGGGCAGTAAATTGTGTTGCACTGTGGTATTTGGTTCTGCTAAGTTGATCACGGCATCTAAAGGCTTTAATGACCGCAATCGGCATTATTGCCAGTCGCAGTCATTAGCTGCTGGTCTCTGCTGTTTGAAACAGCTGATGCCCGCCGGCCATGATGCCCGCTGCTTGCGCGAGCGGGCGCCATGTTCACACTTTGCTCCAGCAGAGTACATGTACTATTGTGCTACATTGTGGTATTTGGTTCAGCTGGGGCAGTATATTATGCTGCACTGTGGTATTTGGTTCTGCTGGGGCAGTATATTGTGCTGCACTGTGGTATTTGGCTCTGCTGGGGCAGTATATTGTGCTGCACTGTGGTATTTGGTTCTGCTGGGGCAGTATATTGTGCTGCACTGTGGTATTTGGTTCTGCTGGGGCAGTATATTATGCTGCACTGTGGTATTTGGTTCTGCTGGGGCAGTATATTGTGCTGCACTGTGGTATTTGGTTCTGCTAAGGCAGTATATTGTGCTGCACTGTGGTACTTGGTTCTGCTTTGGCAGTAAATTGTGCTGCACTGTGGTATTTGGTTCTGCTGGGGCAGTATATTGTGCTGCACTGTGGTACTTGGTTCTGCTTTGGCAGTAAATTGTGCTGCACTGTGGCATTTGGTTCTGCTGGGGCAGTAAATTGTGTTGCACTGTGGTATTTGGTATGCTAAGTTGATCACGGCATCTAAAGGCTTTAATGACCGCAATCGGCATTATTGCCAGTCGCAGTCATTAGCTGCTGGTCTCTGCTGTTTGAAACAGCGGATGCCCGCCGGCCATGATGCCCGCTGCATGCGCGAACGGGCGCCATGTTCACACTTTGCTCCAGCAGAGTACATGTACGGCGCTAGTAGCGAGGGGGTTAATCTTTTCATTTTCCAAAAGAGATCTGAAAAATGAAAGATGGATTCTGATTGACTGCTATGGCCAACTACGCCATTTTCCTTTACACCAGTTTTAATAAATCTTCCTCTATGTATCGGTGGATATTTAATAAAATGTTAAGGGAAGTTGACAACTATTTATAGCCTGAGCATATAATATTCAGTACTTACCCTCTATTATCCCCTTGGTGACATTTGCCATAGATTTATGACATAATGACGTCAGAGGCGTATAGAGCAGGCTCAGGTGCCGAGCCTGTCCCATACATGGCAGGTACCAGGTGTGCAATACAGCTGACACTCGCTCGCGTTGACTGAGATTAGAAACTCTGATCCCAGTGATGTAACCCCTCAGGTCCTGTACTCAACAGCAACCATGGCATTTGAACAGTTTGTCTAAGAAAGGGGGCTCCATCTAATTTCTCATCACCCCCCAGGTTTAAATAGGAAGACTGCAGATGCCCATAGATTGTAATAGTAAACTACTGCAGTCTATGGGATAAGGATCCTCTAGGACTGAAACTATAATAAAAATGTATTAAAAATTTAAATCACACACATTAAAGGTAACATGTCAGTTTCAGCACAGAGTGAATGGTGTGAAAACAAAACCGAAATTGCATTTCTTTCCAATTCCACCCCACAAAGATTTTTTTTTTACTGTTTTCCTAAAAACATACATGATATGGTAATTAAATGGTGGCATTAAATAAAAAAAAAATTACAACTGTCCCCCAAAAAACAAACCTTCAAGTGCTATGTGAATGGAAAAGTAAAAACGAGAGAAAATTGAAAAAAAAAGCTGTTTATGACACCAAGGGGTTAAATAAAATAGATAATTCTGTATTTCCAAAAATACACCACCAATAATCACAGTTAACAACACAACATCCAGATATAGGAAGCCGTGTGTGCTTGCTTATTCAGCAGTCAATACTACGGCCATTAGGAGAAGAGCTGTGCTTAGTGTTGTGCTCATGCTAAGTGATATGCATTAAACTAAATGTTGTCTCTTCACATCAAGATGTAAGATACAGTATGAATACAGTGCACACTTAAATGGATTATCAAATTGCATTAACGGCAGAATAGCAATGAAAGAAAAATTCTGCCTGTCATTTCCCTGCAATTACCTTAATGTCCAGTGTGTGTTATAGTGAGCTCAGGCCTAAAGCTGTTCAGTGATCCAGGCGTCTCATGTCGGGCTGGAAGACGTTTTAACTAATATCTGTTTAATATTCTTCATCTTTTCATGTTTTACAGCTTATTTACAAATCCCTGATTCCATCATGTGCCGTGACACTTTTTAACTATTTAGGGCGCCTTCACATGTGGCAGGCTCATTCAGCTGAATGAGGCTTGCAGAAATCCATGTACTTGCTACCAAAACAACCCCATTCAGATGAATAGACCTGATTCTCAGTCGCTGAAATCTCTGCAACATAGAGCTCCATTCACATCACTGCTATAAATCAGTGGTGGGCTTTCCCTACAACAACCATAGAACCACATGTTTCTTGAACGGCTTCTATGTTTTTACATCACAGTTTCCCTCAACTGTAGCTTAAAAACATGTCTTAAAGGGAATGTGTCACCTATATTTTTACCAATTAAGACCATTATCTTCTGGCTGTATGTTTGTTAAACTATTTTCAGTACATGATTATGGGGGCGGCCATCTTGCCCAAGCTGCTATTTAGTATGATTTCAAGGACTGGACACGTCTCCTGTGACAGAACCGTATGGCAGTATAATGATTTATAATGCTGTGTGTCTCTGCCCGAACTCCACTGCAATCATTTGTACTGATATAATGACAGAGTATACCATATGTTCTAAATTAGTATATATTTCAATACTTTTGCACAATAAATACACTTAAAGAGCCTCTGTCGACATGATTAACTCTATTTAACCAGGCATAATGTCTAGTAGGGTTGATCATGCTGATTAAAACGATACTTTTTTTTTTTGTCTGTATGTTAAACAGCTGCAGAGATATCTGTGTTTTTATTCATATGCAAACGAGCTTGTTGGCGAACCAGGGAGTGGGGCTGAATGCTTGGAGCACTGCTTTTGTAACACCCCTGTGCTCTGCACACTTTCTTACTCACTCACACCTCCTCTTGATTGACAGGGTTAGACATCAGCATGCTGATAATGTTTTCTATGCTTAGAAAGCTAATACATATTACTGGTTTATTCACAGGCACAGTATATGATTATAAAGACACCAGTAATATGTGATAGCTTTCTAAGCACAAAAACATCTGTTCTCAATATAGTAAGGCTATAGCCTTTTATTTTGGGTTAAATGAGAGAGAAAAAAAATAACTGAAGAAAAAAAATAAATCTATAACTCTCTCCTGATATTTGAACCAGGAAAATCTACATGCAAGGCTAACCACTTGCCTCCAGGCTACAGCCTTATCATATTGAGAAAACTGGTTTTCTATACTTCTATAAAGCTAATACATATGGCTGGTGCCTTTGTAATCAAATATTGTGCCTATGAATAAACCGGTAATATGTATTAGCTTTATAAGCATAGAAATTCACTCTTCTCAATATGGTAATGGCTATCGTAAGGAGGGTATATGATATGTACCTGCTAGGGCACTGCTCTAGCACACAGTTCTACCCTCATGCTGACGTCTAGCCCTATCAATGAAGCGGAGGAAGGAGTGTGCAGAGCACAGTGATGTTACAAAATCAGTGCTCCAAGGATTCAGCCCTGCCCCCTGGTGGTCCAACGTGCTCATTTGCACATATATATGCAGATATCTCTGCAGATGTTTAACATACGGACAAAAGAAATGTATAGTTTTAATCAACATAATCAACCCTACCAGACAGTATGCCTGGTTTAATAGGGTTGATGATGCTGACAGATGCTCTTTAAAAAAAATAAAAAAATAAAATGTGTTGCTGCATTCTAACACCGATAACATTTAATTTTTTTTTCTAGGCATGGAGCTGTGTGAGGGCATGTTTTTGCAGGACAAGCTGTAGTTTTTATTGGTACCATGTTTATGGTACATACAATTATAGATATAAAACAATACCCTCCCAATCCTTACCCAGTAACTCCAGACATGATGGAAGGGAAAAAATTTAAGATCTATAACCATCAATCCTAGATTTTATAAAATCTTACCAGGGAATTTATAGTAGCAATACAGATTCTTTCATATTCAACAGTCTTTAACTGTATTCAAACAATTCTTCTTTGAATGGAAATGATTCCAAAAGCCAAACCCTAAACATTTTGCCAGAAAAATCTTAATATTGCACAAGCCAGTGGAAAAAGGCAAGGGGAAGACTGGCCATAGACACTGGCGGGAAGATTCCCAGTGGACTGATGCCCCAGGGGACATCTGAGCCCGCCACCAGCCGGATACATAATTATCTGACATTCCTGGCGTTAATGAACGTGTGCCTGGCCAGTGGCCGCGGAAGCTCTCCTGAATTCAACTGTATCATCATCCTCAGGATTACATCCTCAGGATGGCAATACATTTGATTACTGTGGCAGGGCACAGGAGCGGATAGCTTCCTGTCTCCTCATTCACCCTCAAAGGTCACAGACCACTAGGCGTGAAGCCCATGAAGCATTAAAATGGTACAGAGAGTCGTGAAGTGATGATATCATCACGACCATCTGCACCATGTTTCAATGTGATATCATCACGGCCATCTGCACCATGTTTCAATGTGCCTTAAAAGGTCATAGTGGTACAAAGATGTCATTATGACCACCAGAGTGTTAGATTTTATAATTTTTTTTTTACTTGGGGCTACTATCAATACTTTTGGCGCAATAAGTGGCATTGAGGACATTTTAATATTGGGGGGCATGACAGGGGAAATTTTATTAAAGGGGCACTGTAGGAGGCATTTTTAATATGGTAGCACCATAGGGGGCACTACTGGGGCACTTTTATTACTGAAGTCACTGGGGACATTTTTGATACTGGTGCCACTATAGAGGGACATTTTAATATTGGGAACATTTTTTATATTGAGTCCTCCTCATGCCCGCCAGCTGGATACATTATGATGTCATGCTCTCAGTAGAAATTAATGCTAGGAGCATCTGGTATTTATGCACTGGGCTGGCAGCCACAAGTGCCCTACTGAATACCATCCTCATTATGGTAACAGGGCAGCATTTTATGCTTCGCTGTGGTATTTGGTTTTGCTGGGCGATATCCTGTCCCTACTTGTGTCTTGGGTTGGACCTGCCTACCTGTTTTGCCCTGCCTTCTGTGAATTTGGACTCTTCTACAACATGGGGCCACTTGTAGGTTTTTATTTTTTCCAGGGCCACTTTAATTTCCCAGTCTGCCCCTGATTATGATGGTATGTTGGTAAGGATGCTGACACAGGAAGCAGACAGGGGGTGATTCAATGACAACAGCATAATGCACATATGTATATCTAGTTGTCACCCTGTGTATTCTTAGATTATTGTGCAAGTGTCCAGACATATTGGGGCACATTTATTGAGACCAGTGTTTTAGGCCCCAGTATTAATAAAGGCCATGTGCTGGCGGTGGGTTCGCCGAACTTATGAAGAGGCGCAGGCCTCTCCATAACTTTGGCGCATCCAGCACCAGTTCTTAATGTAAGAGAGCTTCCGAGCTGTCTTACATTTAGACCTTTTTCTACACCTAAAACGGGCAATGGTGACTGAGACTAGCCTGTCAGCCTGTCCCCTTCCCGCCCACACCACGCCCACAATTTTAGACATGGCGTAAGCGAGGCGAAGTTGCAGATAGCGGCGCAACTAACCATTGTAAATTACCCCCATTGGCCCAGATTTACTAATGCTAAAGATGGTGTAAGCTTAGGCTACTTTCACACTGGCGTTTTGGCTTTCCGCTTGTGAGATCCGTTCAGGGCTCTCCCAAGCAGTCCAAAACGGATCAGTTTTGTCCTAATGCATTGTTAATGGAAAGGGATCCCCTCAGAATGCATCAGTTTGCCTCCGTTCAGTCACCATTCCGCTCTGGAGGCAGACACCAAAACGCTGTCTGCAGCGTTTTGCTGTCCGCATGACGAAGCAGAGCCAAACGGAGCCACACAATGTAAGTCAATGGGGACGGATCCGTTTTCTCTGACACAATCTGGCACAATAGAAAACGGATCCGTCCCCCATTGACTTTCAATGGTGTTCAAGACGAATCCGTCGTGGCTATAGAAGACATAATACAACCGGATCCGTTCATGACAGATGCATGCGGTTGTATTTTTTTGTAACGGCAGCGTTTTGCAGATCCATTACGGATCTGCAAAAAACGCTAGTGTAAAAGTAGCCTTAGACAGGCTGTCAGAATTGTGGTCCAATTTTGTCTCAAAATGGGACATCTTGGGCCCCACCCCATAGTCAGGCATGTTGGGAAACAGTGTATATGCTACAAATTGGACCACTTTTTAGACAGATTTTTGGCGCAGGCCAGGCACATTAGTAAATGTGGGCCATTATGCCTAATATTATATTGTTCAGAGAACTTCATGAGGGAGCAGTAGGTTCAGACATTATGTTTACCAACGAGACTCCATGGGAAACTATGGTCCTTCACTTGAGCTTCCATTGGAGCTATCAATTAGTTTTTGGATCCTGCAGAGCATTGTAGCAATACTCAGCATAGTCAGAGCTATATTTTGAATGGGAAACTCATTACTAGAAGAAGTATATGTGAGGCTACATTATATCTATACATATATCTATATCATATATGTCACATGCCGGGGGTCCCAAGGGGGACCTCCGAGACGTCATACGAACAGGATACAAGGAAAACAGGCCAAGGACCACGGAAAACACAATTTATTACAAAGGAACCAAGACACATGACAATGACTATAACAAAAGACCTCAATGTACTGAAACGAATCAGTGGGTGAGGACCCACTGCGCCACTGACTAGCAATACTCTGGAGGGGCGTAACTAAGCAGCTACCTGGTCTTCACTAGAGCCTCAGATGGTGAGGATAGGTTTGGGCCGTTAGGGTAGTTGCCAAGGGCTACTCCAGAGCGTAAACTGAGTCAGTGGCAGCAGGATCAGGCGGCAAGGAGATACCAGACAACGTACCGACAGTACACTGAGTCCACAGACAGGCAGGAAGAATGGAACAGAGGCAGAAGCAGGTACCTGCGCCCTCAAGCAATAGAAGGAAGGTAGCCCCAGGAAGAGCTGCACAGAGAAAGAGAATGGGCATTCAGGCATACGGGCATTCCAACCCCCCCCCCCCCCCCCCCCCGGAAAACACAATTACTGAAGACATTTTGCTGTACTTGCTATACAGCAGCACATACCGCTCACATCCAGTGCCTCCCAGGTGACATCTCCTCTGATGTAGATCTTCTCTGTCATCATCTTCTCCATTTGGTCCATACAACTTCTCTCAGCCGCGCCTCATCTCTGTACAGTGTGACACACGGACATCTTAGCTTCCTCACATTTCTTTAATCGTCTCCCAACCTGGAGTCCCCACTGTGTTATCCTGCTGCTCCCTGTAGCCCCGAATACTATCCTGAAGGAAAATGAGTGCCCCCCATAGTAATAGTGCTCCTCATAGTCCCACCAAGTATTTATAATGCCCCCTACTTTTATAATGCTCACCCTGAAGTGCCCCAGTATTTATATCGCCCCCTACTGTTATAATGCCCCCACAGTGCCCCCAGTATCGCCCCCACTGTTATAAAGTTCGCCCTGTAGTGCCCCCAGTATTTATAATGCTCCCTGCAGTGCCCCCTGTAGTTCTATTCCTCCATTTACTGTCCTCAGAAATTATAATTCCTCAGCCCCTCCACCATAGTCCCATGTAAATAACATCACACCATCTCTTCAGCCCCCTCCAATATACAGTCCCATGTAAATAATGTCTCTCTCTATCTACAGCCCCCTCCAAAATATAGTCCTATGTAAATAACATCACACCATCTCTCCTGCCCCCTCCAATATACAGTCCCATGTAAATAACATCACCCCCTCCCCAGCAGCCTTCAACATACAGTCCCATGTAAATAACATCACCCCCTCAATATTCAGTCCCATGTAAATAACATCACCCCCCGGACACCTTCAACATACAGTATCATGTAAATAAAATCACCCCCTCCCCAGTCACCTCCAACATGCAGGCCCATGTAAATAGCATTACCCCTCAACATTCAGTCCCATATAAATAATATCACTCCCTCCCACAGCCACCTCCAACATGCATTCCCATGTAAATAATATCACCCACCTCAACTTTCAGTCCTATGTAAATATCATCACTCCACCCACTGTCCTATGTAAATAACTTTCCTCCCTTCAGCCCTAACATACAGTCCCAGTTAAATAACTACAACTCCCAACATTGCTCTGCCTCTCACACTGAGTAATCTACCCCTTCACTTACCTCTCCTCATGTACAGACCTCACCACAGCTTCTTCCCAGGACTTCTCTTCACTGCTGAACAATCCTCTCCTGCACTGGTCACATGATGGTGACACCATCGCAGGTCCTTTTCAGCCCCTGCATTAAGAACTGATCACATGGACTGTGATATCATCACAGGTCCTTCAGCTCTTGCAGGGCATTAGATTCAATCATATTGCCATCGGGACCTGTGACAAAACATCAGGGGCCCAGGCCCGGAATGTTTTAGCCTAGCATTGCCCCTGGCCAGAAGACAACAATACAGAACCAGGCGGAACACACCGAGGTGTAGATGGTAGGACCCCTTGGGTCATATCACGGTCGGCGTGACTATCACATACGTGACGCAGAGGGAGGGAACAAGGAAGGCCCTGCCCAAGTGAGAGGGAAGGTGGTGACCCCTGACTCACCTAGCGGCTGGCACCTGGCTGCCCCGACGTCCCTAGACGGGTTCCTCACCCGTACGCCGATCACGTGCCTAAAGCCCTGGCTTTCCCTAAGCTGAGCCCTAGATAGTGAACAGGGCGGTGGGAACACTAGTCCGCACCACTAGCTCTAAAGGAAAACACCAAGGGAAGGACAGACAATACAAACTCAACATATAATCCCAGGTGGGCGACAACAGGAGACAACAAGAAGCCCAACAGGGATCCGGAGGGTAGCACTCTGGAACGACAACCAGGATTCACAACTCCAGTGGGTCAGTATAGATGTCCAGGCAGGAAGCTCTATAACTGGCAACTAGAGAAGTGTGAGGGGAGAATATAAGGAGGTTGGGAGTGGCAGACAAGAAACAGCTGAGGAGGAGAAGCTACGGATCCCTGATTGAGACAAAAAGGATAGCAAGGCAAACACAGAAAACAATCACTAAGAAACAACGTGATCTTTAGATATAGAGCGCGCAGCCACCCGCTGCGACCTCCTGACCCCGGGTATAACGGAGTCAGACGTGGCTCTTGATACCCTCGTGACAGTACCCCCCCTTTCACGAGGGGCCTCCGGACACTCAGGACCAGGTCTCTCCGGATGAGAGGTATGGAAAGCCTGAATTAACCTGTTGGCGTTTACCTCTGATGCTGGAACCCACATTCTTTCCTCGGGACCGTAACCCCTCCAATGCACCAGATACTGAAGAGAGCGGCGGACCCGACGAGAATCAACAATTCTGGCTATTTGAAACTCCAGATTACCATCCACAATAACAGGAGGAGGTGGCAGTGGTGATGGTTCTAGAGGTGGAACATACTTCTTGAGTAACGATTTATGGAAGACGTTATGGATCTTAAAAGTCTGAGGTAGCTCCAGGCGAAAAGCCACAGGGTTAATAACGGCTACTATTTTATAAGGACCAATGAACCTAGGGCCCAGTTTCCAAGAGGGAACCTTCAACTTAATATTCCTAGTAGACAACCACACATAGTCATTCACTCCTAGGTCCGGACCTGGCGACCGTTTCTTATCGGCCATGCATTTATATTTACCACTCATCTTTTTCAAGTTAACTTGCACCTTCTGCCATACCGATGAAAGAGATGAAGAAAACCTTTCCTCTTCGGGAACCCCAGAAGACCCCCCCTCTTTGAAAGTACAAAATTGGGGATGAAAACCGTATGCACCAAGGAATGGTGACTTGCCAGTGGACTCCTGATAATGATTATTTATGGCAAACTCAGCTAACGGTAAATATGATGACCACAACTCTTGGTTTTCAGACACAAAACACCTTAAATATGTTTCTAGGTTTTGGTTGGTACGCTCAGTCTGTCCATTCGACTGAGGATGGAAAGCTGAGGAAAAGGACAAGTGTACCCCCAAACGGGAACAAAAAGCTTTCCAAAACTTAGAAATAAACTGGGTTCCCCGATCCGAGACCACATCGGAAGGGACCCCGTGAAGCTTCACGATTTCACTGATAAACACCTGAGCAAGAGTTTTAGCATTAGGAAGTGCGGGTAGCGCAATAAAGTGTACCATTTTGCTAAACCTGTCTACTACTACCAAAATAACTGTTTTACCCGCAGACAACGGTAAGTCAGTGATGAAATCCATTGACAGATGTGTCCATGGCCTATTGGGGATAAAAAGTGGCAATAAAGACCCTGCTGGACGTGTATGAGAGACTTTCGCGCGTGCACAAGTAGAGCAAGTAGACACGAAATCCATTACATCCTGACGCAACCTTGGCCACCAAAAACGACGAGATAATAGCTCCAAGGTTGCTTTACTACCCGGGTGCCCAGCAAGTGCCGAATTATGATGTTCTTTTAATAATTCAAGACGCAGGTTTAACGGTACAAACAATTTCTCTGAGGGGCAAGAGGCCGGGGCGTCCCCCTGGGCCTCTAACACCTTTCCCTCTAGAACAGAGTGTACAGCAGAGACAACCACTCCTCTTTGTAAAATAGGTACCGGATCACTAACATTACCCCCTCCAGGGAAACTACGAGATAACGCGTCTGCCTTGGTATTTTTTGCCCCAGGACGATAGGTGATTACAAAGTTAAATCTGGTAAAGAATAGCGACCACCTAGCTTGTCTAGGGGTGAGACGCTTAGCCGATTCTAGGTACAGAAGGTTTTTGTGATCCGTAATCACCGTGACGGGGTGGATTGCTCCCTCTAAGAAGTGACGCCACTCTTCAAGCGCCAGTTTAAATCGCCAACAGTTCCCTATTTCCAACATCATAGTTCTTCTCTGCAGAAGATAATTTTTTGGAAAAGAAAGCGCAAGGGCGCCATTTGCCAGGAGACGGACCCTGAGACAATACAGCCCCCACTCCCACCTCTGACGCATCTACCTCAACAATAAAAGGCTGGGAGACATCAGGTTGAATTAGAACAGGTGCCGAGGTAAACCTCTCTTTTAGAGAGGAAAATGCATTTTTAGCGGCGTCAGACCATTTGGAAAAATCAGTCCCCTTCCTAGTCATGTCGGTAAGGGGTTTAACGATCACTGAATAATTTTTAATGAACTTTCTATAGAAATTTGCGAAACCCAAAAACCGTTGTAGGGCTTTAAGGTTCTCAGGAAGATCCCAATCTAAAATTGCCTGGACCTTCCCAGGATCCATACGGAAACCTGAAGCAGATAATAGATATCCCAGGAACTGTATTTCCTGAACGGCGAAGACACATTTTTCAATTTTCGCATTATAATTTATTCGTCCGTAGGACCTGCAGTACTTGCCTGACATGCACCTCATGTGTTTTCAGATCAGCCGAATAAATTAAGATATCATCTAGGTATATGACTACAAACCTGCCGATGAGATGACTAAAAATATCATTAACGAAATGTTGGAAGACAGCGGGGGCATTGGTCAGACCGAAAGGCATAACTAGATTTTCATAATGCCCCTCAGGGGTGTTAAAAGCTGTCTTCCACTCATCCCCTTCCCTGATACGAATCAGATTGTAGGCCCCCCTAAGATCAAGTTTGGAGAACCACCTAGCACCCGCAATCTGATTAAAAAGGTCAGGAATGAGAGGAAGAGGGTATGGGTCTCGGATGGTTATCTGGTTTAGCTCACGGAAATCTAGGCAAGGACACAGGCCCCCATCTTTCTTTTTAACAAAGAAAAACCCTGTAGCCATGGGTGAAGAAGAGAGTCTGATGTGTCCCTTAGCCAGACTCTCGGAGATATAATCTTTCATGGCTTGTCTCTCGGGACCCGAAAGATTATACAACCTGGACTTGGGTAATTTTGCACCGGGAATCAGGTTAACCGGACAATCATAAGGACGATGAGGTGGTAGCTTCTGACAACCCTTTTCAGAAAAAACGTCCTCAAAGTCCGAAATAAATGTAGGTAGGGAAGCTATGGAGGCGATTAAGCAATTGTTATTTAAGCAATTCTCTCTGCAATGCTCACTCCACTCCAATATCTCCCTGGCCTGCCAATCCACCACTGGATTGTGCGCTACCAACCAGGGAAGACCCAATACCACAGGAGAGGGAAGGCCCTCCAGAACGTAACATGAAAGACACTCATTATGGTGGTCCCCTACCCGAAGGTGTAAATTATGAACAATGTGGGTGAGGTTTCTCTGAGACAGAGGAGCCGAATCTATAGCGAATACGGGAATAGGTCTCTGCAGCGTGCAGAGAGACAAACCCATAGTGCGGGCAAAATGGGCATCTATCAAATTTACCCCTGCTCCACTGTCTAGAAAAAAAGAAATAGACTCCGTCTTAACACCAAAAACAATAACCGCTGGTAACACAAATTGAGATGTTCGTATGGAGGAAACGTATACCCCCCGGCTGACATCCTCCGCACAGCCTGGGGTTAGTAGTTTTCCGACGGTCTTTTGTTTTTGAGAAAAGAGGGACAGACATTAATGAAATGACCCTTCCCCCCACAGAAAAAACAAGCCCCCCCCCTGCGGCGAACCTCAGGAGGACGGACCTGACGAGAAGTTCCGCCTAGCTGCATAGGCTCATCTAAGTCAGTACAGACTAATTGTTGTTTGGGAGAGGTAACCAATTGCTCAGGAATTTTCGATCTCTCCCTAAGACGTCTATCTATTCTGATAGAGAGGGACATAACAGCATCAAGGGAAAGGGGGGTCTCATACAGCGCCAGTGCATCCTTAACCCTTTCAGATAACCCAGAGCAGAACTGACTCCTGAGAGCCGGGTCGTTCCACTGAGTATCCGTAGCCCACCTACGGAACTCTGAGCAATATTCCTCTGCTGACCGATCTCCCTGTAGGAGTCTCCGTAACTTCGACTCAGCCAGGGCGACTCGGTCAGGATCATCATATATGAGACCCAAAGCCCCAAAAAATCCCTCCACTGACCGGAGAGCCTGGGAACCAGGGGGTAACGAGAACGCCCAGGATTGTGGGTCCCCCTGAAGCAGGGAAATGACAATCCCTACCCGCTGTTCTTCATTACCTGAGGAGTAAGGGCGCAACTTAAAGTATAATTTGCAGGCCTCACGGAACGTCGCAAATTTTTCCCTTCCCCCAGAAAATCTGTCAGGAAGAACAACCTTGGGTTCTGTAACTACCTGGTTACCCATAGCAACCGCAGGGGGTGCGGTCTGCTGCATTTGCTGCTGTTGTTGGAGGACAGACGACTTCAATCCTGCCACCTCCAAAGACAGGCCTTGAAGCTGTTTTGCCAAGGCAGCAATAGGATCCATATTGGATTCTAAGTAGAGAAAAAAAAAACAACAAAAAAAAATTATTATTTAATTTATTTTTTTCTCAAAAAGTAAAGGCCAGTTATAATATCACGGTCGGCGTGACTATCACATACGTGACGCATAGGGAGGGAACAAGGAAGGCCCTGCCCAAGTGAGAGGGAAGGTGGTGACCCCTGACTCACCTAGCGGCTGGCACCTGGCTGCCCTGACGTCCCTAGACGGGTTCCTCACCCGTACGCCGATCACGTGCCTAAAGCCCTGGCTTTCCCTAAGCTGAGCCCTAGATAGTGAACAGGGCGGTGGGAACACTAGTCCGCACCACTAGCTCTAAAGGAAAACACCAAGGGAAGGACAGACAATACAAACTCAACATATAATCCCAGGTGGGCGACAACAGGAGACAACAAGAAGCCCAACAGGGATCCGGAGGGTAGCACTCTGGAACGACAACCAGGATTCACAACTCCAGTGGGTCAGTATAGATGTCCAGGCAGGAAGCTCTATAACTGGCAACTAGAGAAGTGTGAGGGGAGAATATAAGGAGGTTGGGAGTGGCAGACAAGAAACAGCTGAGGAGGAGAAGCTACGGATCCCTGATTGAGACAAAAAGGATAGCAAGGCAAACACAGAAAACAATCACTAAGAAACAACGTGATCTTTAGATATAGAGCGCGCAGCCACTCGCTGCGACCTCCTAGACCCCGGGTATAACGGAGTCAGACGTGGCTCTTGATACCCTCGTGACAGGTCAGCAGCAAAGGGCAAAACCTGGCAAGACAAATGTAGACAGACAGACTACACAGAGCAGAAGGGTGAAACACCCACAAGACAAGACAGAACAGACTGACCTCACTGAGCAGAAGGGTGAAGCACCCACAAGACAAGACAAAGACACTCCAGGCTCAAAGGCAGAAATAGCAGCTTAACGAGCGCACATGAAAGGACACACCCAGATCAGGGGAGGTTAACCCCTTCAAAACCAGGGAGGTACCAAATCAGGTCAGGGGTAACCAGAAACCACAGCATACCAAGCTGCGATACAGGACGCTGCCCCTAGCAACCAGCAAGCACGGAACACCACAGCCAGTATGCAAGAGCGCAACCAACCTGACATACCCACAGGGAGACGATAGAGCCAAAAGGGGGTACACACACACACACATGGGCAGCAACACACTAGATACCGCAGCCAGCACGCAGCCAAAAGCAACCAGCCTACACAGAATCCCCCGCAGCCAGTACGCAAAAGGCGTGCAGCCAGCCTGCACGGCAAACCATGTCACGGTGAACCGCACCATGACAATATATATATATATATATATATATATATATATATATATATATATATATATATATATATATATATACACACACAGTCTACAGTACATAACGTTTTGATGGTATGACAGTTTCTCAGCAGATTTGATTTATAGCCAAGATACATTTTAATGGAAGTGATAAGCATTTGTCAGAGATCATCTAAGAAGCAAGAACAGCATTATTATTTTCAAAAGTGGTATAAAATGTTATCAGTATGAAAAGGTCTTAGAGTTACATTAATGGATAAACTAATTGATGGGAAGGAAAAACATTAACAGCTATACACCTCATATCAGTCAGCAGCAATGCCTGAAATGCAGCTACAAATATTGCTAACCATGCTGAGCAGCACTTAGAGGCACACTACTACACTCGTTCCTCAAATACACAGTACACAATGTTCCAAAGGAGCTTTCTGGAGTATATGTATTTATTCATTTTTATGGAACCCCTGACTCTATGATCCAATAGAATTCATGAACTGAAAATACTGATCCAGTTTGTATTTCATTCTAGATACAGCATTGTTCAACCAAAATGGTAAATGCTTCCTGTTTCATCATATAATATGCTCCAGGTAGGGACGAGCCTGGTATCTCTAACTGCCCAGGTACAATTAAAGTGGCTGTACATATTAAAGTTATTTAGGTTGACGGTTGAAGCACCATTGAAAGAACAATTGTTAGTGAACAGTCATTTTGCAGATGCAGCTATAGACATTTTACTTCCCATTACAGTCACGAGGTGGTTCCTGTCCTTACAAAACTTTAAGATCTCCGTAGAACACAGGGCAGGTCAGTTGCAGGGAAATGCGGATGCCCTGTCCCGAGTATACTGTATTGGATGTGTTCACCCCCTCAGGGTTGAACAAAGGGGGGAGGTATGTAAGAAGGTACAAGGAATCATTGTGGATTATAGGTACGTGTCACCGAGGTTTCTGGCCTTGGTGGAGTAAGAGACGGTTTTTATGTGTCAGCAGCAGTTGCTGTTTGACACCTTGGAACTTAGCATGGCTGTAATAGCTGATCCGGGATGGCTCTTACTGGGAGTAGTCAAAGTGCTGGGTGGGTAACTACTTCCCACATTCCAGGCTGGGTTTTGCCAGGCATAATCCAGCCAGCACTGCCAGGTGGAGAAGATTACCTCCATCTGACAGTGGAGCTCAGGAGGTCTGTGTGCTAGGATCTGAGGCCTGTTCTGGGCTGGAGAGCAGAGACCCGTGTGTCAGGGGAACAGGCTGTCTAAAGCCTGTATTTGAACTTTCTGAAGCAGAACTGTTATATTAACTTGCCATTGGGTGTGAAGTAACATCAACACTGCAAAAGTGACGTTTTGTTTTTGGCATCATGTGTGAATAAACACTGAAGTTTGAATTACGAACTTGTATTTTGCCTCTGTACTGCACACGCTTATCCTAACTACCAGAGCGAATCCCCACAATATTAAAACATCATTTTTCTCAGCAATGCAGTCACATATGAACATGGGACCAACACAGATGCCTTCAGCTGGCAAGTACACATACAACAGGTCAGCCAGTTTCATAGGTACAAATCTGGACAGATGCCATTTAAATTCACCGGATGAACGTTTGTTATGCTTTATATTGTCTATTTTCATCAATGGTGCATTTTCATGGGACTAATATTAGGCTAATTATTAGTTTTGAATACTCATTCCTGATAATCGCCCCATGTAAATGTGCAGTGTAACTGCAGCTCTCCCCTCCTCTGACAAGCAAGCAATTATCTGAAAGGAATGGTTTCTCTTCAATAATTACCTGCTCAGTTGGCGTGTATAAATGCACTGTAATGTGTATAGGGCACCATTGCAATAAAATTTTTAACAAAACCACTTTAATAACAGGTTGAACTAAATGGTAATTTCATCAGTTTCTATTCCCATAAAAATAAAAATGTTAAAAATCTTAAACATTGTGACGGAGTTTAATGCAGTGGTTGGAAGTGTGGCAGATGTAATTTACTGGTTGGAACTTGGACCATGTCATCCTAGATGGAGAAAGCTGACTCCAACACACTAAATTCTTATGCACACAGGCGTTTTACAGTGCTAAGACTTCTGTGAGACTATACCGAACCGCTGTGTTCTAACAATTTTAGATGTTGCATGTTTAGCTACATGCTGTATTATTGAGGCACAATTTAGAGGTACATAGAGTGCCTACGGCTGTAATACAGAACTGTAGGGACTCCCCCTGTCATTGTATGGGCTTTGTCCACACAGTTTTGCCTATGGACTCTCTGATGCACATTAAACATGGGCGGAATTTACTGAAGGCCAACTCGACAAGGAGATCCAAGTGAATAAGTGAATGCACATCACACTACCTTTGTGTGGGGCAAGGCTCTACCAACCATTCTTGTAATAAGAAAAACTGATTTTAATAGACATTTAGAAATATTCAAATCTACTGCCAAATAAAGGCTTTTCATGAAAATGTGTAAAAAAAAGTAGACAGTGAGAGACCAAAAGCATGACAGCACCATCATAGTTTATTTTATGTTATCAATTTTATCAAAATCTTTATCCATGTGCATATTTATGGAAAATAAAAAAATTCTCATATGGTATACAAAAATATGCTATTTAGACACTTTACTAGTTTTCCATTAAAAACTTAGTTTTAAGTCACTTTTTGGTATCAAGAAACTACAATGTAAATGAAAACACTGACGACTGCATGTTTTTCTTGTGCCCGGCATTAGACATACTAAAGGAATTACAAGTACACCATAACATAATTTATGATATACCTTTAAAGTGCAAAACAAAAAGGTATATATAAAGAGCGCACAGTACATACGATACACACAATGACCGAATAGGTCATGATAACATAATATATTGTATATATTTATCATCAAAACTATAGATTTTACTCTTTATTGCTTAAGGAACATGTTTTTTTCTTAGTGGAGAACAAACTTGTGCATGTCTCCAAATCTTACTTACTGACTTATTTTCTTGTCTTGCAAATGTGTTTTCTGGAAGAATCACTATATTGTCAAAGTAATCACAATGTATATGAACAAACATCAACAGAAAAATTGTAAGAACTGGCTAGTTTAAGACAAATGTGTTCACAACGGGAAACACTCTGCATGTGGGAGCGTTTTTTCACAGCCTGAACCCTGCTCGTGTGACAGGACCCCAAGGCATTATAATGCCATGCGTCTCTGACCAATATATAATGCCATGTGTCTCCGCCCAACATCGGCTGTACTGACGAAAGTATTTGGGAGCATTATTTCCCAGCCTGAACCCTGCTCGTGTGACAGGACCTCACGGCGTTATAATTTATAATACTGTGTGTCCCTGCCCGGCACCAGTTGTAAATAACTGCACTGACATACTGACGTCAGTACAGTTCATTACAGCACATGTTTGGCAGAGACACGTGGAATTATAAATCGCTATAATCTTGTGAGGTCCTGTCACACAAGCAGAGTTCAGGCCGGGAAATAAGGCTCCCATACGGAGCCCGTTTTCGGATTGAGCATGTTTGCCAGTTTCACACGCATCTACTCAGTTTGGGAAACATGCTCCATGTGGGAGCTGTATTTCCTGGGCTAAACACTGCTCCCCTTAAGTGAAATTAACATCAATCACTATGATTTATGATTCTGTAAATTCCTGTCTCACTGCGAGTCTACTGAAATGTAGTCACATAATGTTGTGACTACCCTTTAACTGACAACCCTAAAAATAATAATAGGCATGGAATAATTTGCAAGTATGTCCA
Organism: Bufo bufo; assembly: GCF_905171765.1. Classification (NCBI taxonomy): domain Eukaryota; kingdom Metazoa; phylum Chordata; class Amphibia; order Anura; family Bufonidae; genus Bufo; species Bufo bufo. The sequence continues at coordinate 605,180,241 of NC_053390.1, forward strand.
CAATTGGGAATGAAGAGGTAACCACAGGTGTCCCAGGTGAAGGAACTAGTTATAGCTTTGAAAATCTAAAAACCTAAAAATTTTGTGTCGCCTAAGACATCATTTTATCCACAATAATTGTGTATGTTGATGTTTTACCACTTCAGCTAGTGGCTATTAGCGATCTGCTAATACTTCAAATAGTCATTTGGAATACTTCAAAGGACAGCCACTGACCCAAATGGTAATCTGCCCCCCTTCATGAGTTGCAGACACCTCTCTTCCCAGTGAAAAACAAGCCTACAGGCCTCCCATATCAAACCTGTCTACAGCAAAACTGGCTTAGTTGCCAGAACAACCAATCAGAGGTCAGCTTTTATTTCCCCGGAGAAGTTTAAGAAATTAAATCTGACCTCTGACTGGTTTTTATGGACAACTGTTTTAAAATGAGGTCATATATTCCATATTTTCAAACATGTTGGAAAATCTCATTGTGTGATACTTGTAGAAATCTCAAGGTCTAGATTTTTCTGTTTGTTATTAAGGTGGCCATACACATTGGAAGTTGGTTGATGGTTGAACAGGACCATACAAATGTTAGCTCATATTTGCCATTAGTTGTTTCAAACTGACCATACTGTACATGCTCAAAGACATGGAGCAAAGAATGAACGCTCTTTCTGGGAACGTTCTGTTATAGGTTTGTGGATGAAAGATACTTCTTAGGAACGGAAGATCTTTCGTCCGACTATTGGCTGAAAATGTCAAACATGGCAGACTTCTTTTCAGACTACGAGGATGGTCATTGGCCAACTAAAACTTTTTATGGCTCGTTAATGAACTCATCCAATTTCATCAACTTCCACTTAATGTGTATGGGCAAATTCTGTATCTTGAAATACAATCAAATACTTACTTGCATGAAACTATTCAATGCTATTCAATAAAAATGATAAAAAGTGTTAAATAACAGTAAACAATGTACATAAAATAGCATACAGTACAGGTAGTTGTTTATGACGCTTCCAGTATTCTCTTCTTGTATAACAGGAAGAATCCTGGATATCTGGATAGAATGGATTACATACAATAAATGCAAAGTATAATACATACACATAAATGGAAATCATTTAATTTAATACTTATTCACAAAATGAGCAATGTGTGCTGACATCTAATATATTGATAGTTTTAAATATTTTTTTTGATGGTACCACTAAAAATATGTAAGCTTTAGAAGCTAAAAGTACATGTTCACCTTAGAACGCCATTGGATAAATTTGTAAGCACTGACCCCGAATTACAGTCTGCATTACAGTTCAGAGCTGCCATTCTACAGGCTTCGGAGGTAAAAATCTCCCAGCATCCCTTCACATTATATTATATATATTATATATATATATATATATACATACATACATACATACATACATACATACATACACACACACACACACACGGCATATTCCAGAAGGACATCCGCAAATGTGGCCCCATGCATGTATTCAACATTTGTGCTGGGAGCTTTCCTGACACATGCCCAGCACATAGGGCAGCATTTATCAACCCTTTTAGGTCAGAAAACTGGCCTCAAAAAGTTGCCCCAAATGCAAGAGTTTGTAACTTTGGGTGGTCTCCTGGGTGGGTGGTGCAGGGACCAACCTGGAAACTGTCATTGATGATACCTAAAATATACCTCAGCTCCTTTCCTGATATAAATTTCAGCGCTGGTGCACAGATGCACCAAAAGTATTAAAGTTGTGGGGCATCTGATATCAGTGGGGGATCGATTAGGACTGAAGTATAAAACACCAGTCTTAATAGATGTCCTCCTAAGTTCACATAAGAGATTTTAGCTGTTAGTGACGTGTTTGTTAATAAGATTGAGTTTTTTCAATACCAACCAGCAGAATTGTGAGTACAGCTCTGAACTTTCATATACAGTTGCAAGAAAAAGTATGTGAACCCTTTGGAATGATATGGATTTCTGCACAAATTGGTCATAAAATGTGATCTGATCTTCATCTAAGTCATAACAATAGACAATCACAGTCTGCTTAAACTAATAACACACAAATAATTAAATGTCACTATGTTTTTATTGAACACACCATGTAAATATTCACAGTGCAGGTGGAAAAAGTATGTGAACCCCTAGACTAATGACATCTCCAAGAGCTAATTGGAGTGAGGTGTCAGCCAACTGGAGTCCAATCAATGAGATGAGATGAGATTGGAGGTGTTGGTTACAGCTGCCCTGTCCTATAAAAAAAAAAAAAAACACACAGCAGTTCTGGGTTTGCTTTTCACAAGAAGCATTGCCTGATGTGAATGATGCCTCGCACAAAAGCGCTCTCAGAAGACCTACGATTAAGAATTGTTGACTTGCATATCTCAAAAAACCTTGCTGTTCATCAGTCCATGGTAAGACAAATGGTCTATAAATGGAGAAAGTTCAGCACTGCTGCTACTCTCCCTAGGAGTGGCCATCCTGTAAAGATGACTGCAAGAGCACAGCGCAGACTGCTCAATGAAGTGAAGAAGAATCCTAGAGTGTCAGCTAAAGACTTACAAAAGTCTCTGGCATATGCTAACATACCTGTTAGCGAATCTACGATACGTAAAACACTAAACAAGAATGGATTTCATGGGAGGATACCACAGAGGAAGCCACTGCTGTCCAAAAAAACATTGCTGCACGTTTACAGTTTGCACAAGAGCACCTGGATGTTCCACAGCAGTACTGGCAAAATATTCTGTGGACAGATGAAAACAAAGTTGAGTTGTTTGGAAGAAACACACAACACTATGTGTGGAGAAAAAGAGGCACAGCACACCAACATCAAAACCTCATTCCAACTGTGAAGTATGGTGGTGGGGGGCATCATGGTTTGGGAACTGCTTTGCTGCATCAGGGCCTGGACGGATTGCTATCATTGAAGGAAAAATTAATTCCCAAGTTTATCAAGACATTTTGCAGGAGAACTTAAGGCCATCTGTCCACCAGCTGAAGCTCAACAGAAGATGGGTGTTGCAACAGGACAATGACCCAAAGCATAGAAGTAAATCAACAACAGAATGGCTTAAACAGAAGAAAATACGCCTTCTGGAGTGGCCCAGTCAGAGTCCTGACCTCAACCCGATTGAGATGCTGTGGCATGACCTCAAGAAAGCGATTCACACCAGACATCCCAAGAATATTGCTGAACTGAAACAGTTGTGTAAAGAGGAATGGTCAAGAATTACTCCTGACCGTTGTGCACGTCTGATCTGCAACTACAGGAAACGTTTGGTTGAAGTTATTGCTGCCAAAGGAGGTTAAACCAGTTATTAAATCCAAGTGTTCACATACTTTTTCCACCTGCACTGTGAATGTTTACATGGTGTGTTCAATAAAAACATGGTAACTTTAATTTAATTCTGTGTGTTATTAGTTAAGCAGACTGTGATTGTCTATTGTTGTGACTTAGATGAAGATCAGATCACATTTTATGATCAATTTGTGCAGAAATCCATAGGGGTCACATACTTTTTCTTGCAACTGTAAGATGCAACACAGGGTTAATAATGACATATATTATCAAAGACACTCAACTTTGTATGTAATTGTTGTTCAAAGGTGAACATTCTATAAAGGGAATGTGTTGCCTACATTTTTTTACCACTTAAGACCAGGTAGTGAAAGATATTCCTTTTTCTAATCTGTTTTCATTTCCTGAATTTAGATATTTTTGTTGTGATTTCTGTACGATTATGGGGGCAGCCATCTTGCACGAGCTGCTGTTAACAGCATTTAGAGATATGGTATATGGCAGCCACACAGACACAACAAACAGGAGATGACATTTTGACGTCTATGGGACACTTTTCTACACAAGCTACACAGAGGTCATTGGGAAGGGGATAGATAAGATGTGACATCCCCTATTATGAATGTGGATCCTGTGTTAGGCTTGTTTCACACTGCCAGCAGCCTGTTCCTGTTCCGTCAGGCAACAAGCCTTACTTATAAGAAGGTGTTGTTTGTCATTGTAATCCTTCCTGTGATGATGAGATGACTGCTGAAAGTGATCTCTACAGAACAGGAATTCTCTACATATTATAAGGCCTAGTGCAAAAACGGCAGGATTTTTTTGGGGAAAATTAAAAATGTCATTTTTTAAAAAACTATATTTAACATAAAAACTTGATTTAAACTATGTAATTTTCTTTACCTATGGACACACTCCCTTTAATTACAAATACTGACAGTTCTGAGAAGTCCATCTGTTCTATATGGTACACATTTGCTTGTGCTGTGGCAAATTCAGGTTTTAAAAATTTTACAATTTAGACTTTTTTTTTTTTTCATGTAGTTCAGGTAATCCTTAACTCAATACAGTACAATTATTCTGTGTGGACCCAAGTCAGAATAGTTGTTATCCCTTTTTACCCTAAATGTGTTTACTTGAGATAATACCCGCAAATGTTACACAAGGCCCCCAAATTATCGCATAAGGACATAATTAAAAAAAATGACAGAAAAGCGGTAAAGGCCAGAGGTCCATAAAGAGTTGACAATTTTAGTATAAACACATTCTCTAACAGCAATTTATCAAACAGCCCAATGGGGTTCACAAACATATACTTAGACTTCGCCAGTCTTCACCTGATGGGGATCCAAAAAATGTAGTGCAATCGTAAAAGAATGTGTTGAAAGACAGGGCGAGTGATACTTGTGTATCTGGTGTGCAACCACCTTTGTAATCAAAGATATAACATTTGGTCCAGTTTGTTATTTACAGTTACAGCTTCTTTGTACAAGAAGATATTCCTTTGGTTAAGAAAAAAAATGTTTTTAAGTTTTTGTCCCTTCATTGGTTTAGGTGCATTTTTCAACATCCTCCCCTGTCTTCTGAACCCTGGAATAGGTTTTACATGAAGATTTGAAGCAACCGGGAGGCCAAGAGATGGGCCAGGAGAAGCTGCATGGAATGCAACCATGAACATTCTTCTCAAAGAAGGCAAAAACTGGAAACCACCAAGTCCGAGAAAGAAGATTAGTTGCGGATGAAGTCTTCATTGCCTGAAACATAGGTAAAAGTTACCAAATTATTTTGCTTTAAAAAACCTCTTATATAGAGATACCTTATTTATGTCCATCTATTTTTTTATCTACGATACAAGCAACATAAATGATATGATACTCCCACTTCTTCAGAAATCTCTGCCTCCAGATCTGATGCCACCAGATGTAAGGTAGCTATCCTTAAAGTCAACAGTCGACCCTTAAAACAGGCCTTGAGACGTAACTTGGATAATAATCAAGCCAGCACCACATTTGCAGACAGATGCTTTGGGGTGATTGTCCCTCAGCAGTGCAGAGCAGAGAGTACTGGCTTAACTCAGAGAGGATGTAGAGGTAATTGTCCAGCAGATATATATCTATTATATCTGTGTATATATATCTATATTATGCTCCCTGTAATAATGCCCCCCCAGGGGGATGCCCCATCATAATGTCCCCCATTTACAGGTGCCCTTCCCCCATAATGCCCCATTTGAAAAGGGAATTGCAGCCGGGTTCTGTTCCCTAGGAGGAGGAGAGCCATTCTTCTTCTCCTCTGCACTGCTGCCCTGTATGTCGTGCTGATTGGTGGTGAGCTCCAGCGGGAACTGCTGCTCCGTCGCCTCTACCAATCAACTTGCTCCCTCCTGGCTATGCGGAGCGCTGCTATTAGGAAGGAAGAAGGGAGGGACTCATACTGGCCTTCCGTTATCCCTGAATGCTGTGCTGTCTCCAACTCAAGTTCCTGGGTGAGTGACAGCCAAGATATGAAGGGGAGCTCAGGGACCAACCTGGATATTAAATATGACAATAACAATAACCCCCCTCATCCATAGGAATGCACCCATGTACTGCAGTAAATGGATGTATTCTTAAGGATGAGGGGTTATAGTCACATTTAATATAAACACTGTCTAGGAACTATACTATTATTGGCCTAAATCTTTATATTAAATGTGACATTGGTGTATTCTTAAGGATGAAGGGAGTTATAGTCATATTTAATATTAACTCTGTTGAGGGACTGTACCGTAATTGGTGTTTATTGGGAAGTTATTATATTAAATGTGACAATAGCCCCCTCATCCTTAAGAATGTATTCATGTACTGCAGTGCCAGAATGCATTCTTAAAGATGAGTGGAGGTATAGTCCCATAACATAACAATGTGTTAACCATAGATCCTCCCATAACAGTGCATCATCTGCCAATCACCCCATAACAGTGCGTTTGCCACAGATCCCCCATAACAGTGTGTCAGTACTAAATTCCCGCATAAAGCCTCATTCACACGTAATCGTTTTGATCAGTGATTTTCATCATTGATTGTGAGCCTCCACAGACATAAGGTATAGGGGAAAGATCTGCACCTGTTCTGTGTTTCGAGCTGCACCTGGTTTGGGATCACAATCACTGATGGAAATCACCGACCAAAACACTAACGTGTGAATGAGGCATAACAGTGTGAAATATTCAGTTGTTTTATAAAAAAAAATTAGCACAGCTTTTGGTTCAAAAATTTTTTTTCTTATTTTTTTCCTCCTCTAAAATATAAAAAGTCTACACACCCCTGTTAAAACGTCAGGTTTCTGTGCTGTAAAAAAATGAGACAAAGCTCAATCATTTTAGAACTTTTTCCACCTTTAATGTGACCTATAAACTGTACAACTCAATTGAAAAACAAACTAAAATCTTTTAGGTGGAGGGAAGAAAACAAAAAAAAAAAATAACATAATGTGGTTGCATAAGTGCGCACACCCTGTTATAACTGGGGATGTAGCTGTTTTCAGACTTAAGCAATCACATTCAAAATCATGTTAAATAGGAGCATACACCTGCTATCATTTAAAAGGGGTTGTCCGGGTTCAGAGCTGAACCCGGACATATCCGTATTTTCACCCAGGCAGCCTCCCTGAGGCTAGCATCGGAGCATCTCATGCTCTGATGCGCTCCCTTGCCCTGCGCTAGATTACGCAGGGCACAGGCTCTTTTGTTTATCATAACACACTGCCGGGCGGAAGCTTCCTCCCGGCAGTGTGTTCGGTGACGTCACCGGCTCTGATGGGCGGGCTTTAGCTCTGCCCTAGCCATTTTACTGGCTATGGCAGCGCTAAAGCCTGCCCATCAGTGCCGGTGACATCACCGGGCTTCCTGGCAGCCCCATGGAGAGCCCAGGTACGTCACCGGAACTCCTAAAAATGCCTTTGCACTGCGCAATTTATCGCAGGGCAAAGGAGAGCATCGGAGTATGAACTGCTCCGATGCTCAAGTCAGGGGGGCTGCCTGGCTGAAAATGGAGGTATGTCCAGGTCCAGCTCTGAACCCGGACAACCCCTTTAAAGTGCCTCTGATTAACCCCAAATAAAGTTCAGCTGCTCTAGTTGGTCCTTCCTGAAATTTTCTTAGTCGCATCCCACAGCAAAAACCATGGTGCACAGAGAGCTTCCAAAGCATCAGAGGGATCTCATTGTTAAAAGGTATCAGTCAGGAGAAGGGTACAAAAGAATTTCCAAGGAAGGCATTAGATATACCATGGAACACAGTGAAGACAGTCATCATCAAGTGGAGAAAATATGGCACAACAGTGACATTACCAAGAACTGGACGTCCCTCCAAAATTGATGAAAAGACGAGAAGAAAACTGGTCTGGAAGGCTACCAAGAGGCCTACAGCAACATTAAAAGAGCTGCAGGAATATCTGGCAAGTACTGGCTGTGTGGTACATGTGACAACAATCTCCTGTATTCTTCATATGTCTGGGCTATGGGGTAGAGTGGCAAGACGAAAGCCTTTTCTTACGAAGAAAAACATCCAAGCCAGGCTACATTTTGCAAAAACACATCTGAAGTCTCACAAAAGCATGTGGGAAAAGGTGTTATGGTCTGATGAAACCAAGGTTGAACTTTTTGGCCATAATTCCAAAAGATATGTTTGGCGCAAAAACAACACTGCGCATCACCAAAAGAACACCATACCCACAGTGAAGCATGGTGGTGGCAGCATCATGCTTTGGGGCTGTTTTTCTTCAGCTGGAACGGGGGCCTTAGTTAAGCTAGAGGGAATTATGAACGGTTCCAAATACCAGTCAATATTGGCACCAAACCTTCAGGCTTCTGCTAGAAAGCTGAACATGAAGAGGAACTTCATCTTTCAGCATGACAATGACTCAAAGCATACATCCAAATCAACAAAGGAATGGCTTCACCAGAAGAAGATTAAAGTTTTGGAATGGCCCAGCCAGAGCCTAGACCTGAATCCGATTGAAAATCTGTGGGGTGATCTGAAGAGGGCTGTGCACAGGAGATGCCCTCGCAATCTGACAGATTTGAAGTGTTTTTGCAAGAAGAGTGAGCAAATCTTGCCAAGTCAAAATGTGCCATGCTGATAGACTCATACCCAAAAAGACTGAGTGCTGTAATAAAATCAAAAGGTGCTTCAACAAGGTATTAGTTTAAGGCTCCATTCACACGTCCGTAACGTGTTTTCCTGATCCACAAAACACGGACAGCTGCAATGTGCGTTACGCATTTTGCCGGCACTAATAGAATATGCCTATTCTTGTCTGCAATTGCGGACAAGAATAGGACATGTTCTATTTTTTTCGGGAACGGAAATGCGGACCTGGAAGTGCGGGTCTGCATTTCCGGAGCCGGGCCGCACATCGTGGATATTAATTGTACTGTAATCCGTGGCAGAAACTCGGGTTTATGAAGAAAACTGGCATGCAGAAGCATGGATCAGCTCAACTGAACTTTCAACTGAGCTAACCTGTGGCCTTTTCAATCATAGGCAGTGTGGATTTAAACAAAATCACATTATTGCACACTATTTTTTACCATGGCATGTAAATAGGGCATAACATACACCATTAGCAACAAGAGATTTAGAAAATTGTGAGAAACTGAACAAATAATGGACAAAATTCTGCTTACCTTTTCATTAGCCATGGCATGATACCACCAGAAGAGTCTGGTGGTTATAAAGTAAGCCACAATTACATCCACAGTGTAGTGCTCATGTGCAACTAAAATGCAGATCACTCCAGAAGCGCTCAGCAGCCAGCAGACTATGTGATACCACCAGAAGTGACGTGGCGAATCTGCAAAAGAAAATCACCATGAAAACCACTATGCCGCAACCTCAACTTCATGGCTGTGCCACATTCAGAGTTTAATCATCTACACTGCAGCACTATCTTCAAATGCTGAAACCGTATGCGAGGAGAGTTGGAAATTTCCGATTACTGGGTGAATAGCATTAGGGTACAGCCACACAGTCAGGTTTCCTGATGCAGTTTTGGAAGCCAAAACTGTCCTTTATATTTTCTCTCCTTTCATAATCCACTCCTGATTTTGGCTCCCCATAAGTGCATCAGAAAACTAGAACTTGTGGCTGTAACCTTAACAACAACTAGCTGTCTCACAATCCAAATTTTTGGTTGATTTATAAAACACATGGGGGGAGATTTGTCATTTAGTTTGCGTCAGAAAAGTGGCATTAAAAAGTCAAAAACTGCATGTTTTCAAATTTTTATACGTGACTTTTGAAAAAAATGTTCGCAAGTGGGGGGTTTTACGCTGCCCTCACCACATTTCTGAAATGGGACGAGAAGACCCCCGTGACAAATTTATTTTCATATATGCCAGTTTTCTTGCGTAAATGAAGCCAAATATCGACGGCAGGTCTGAGCTGTTTAGGACCATGGACCTGCGCCTCATGATAAATTAGAAGCATTCTCCAGCAGCGCAGGGGATATGAAGATTGGCTCAGAAAGTCCCAGCCTTAATACATCTCCCCACAGGCCGATGCGCAGGCAATTATCGGGAATAAATTGCATCAGCGATGATGAGAGTTGCAATTATCTGCTACTGCAGTTGCTTGGCCCCATATTCACTGGTTTTGGGCAGCAGAGACTTGCTTACACAGGACGATACTCTGCTCAGAAGTGATGCATGATTTTGGGTGCTGCACTAACAATGCTTTGACCTGATGAACGATGACTGCCCCGTGTTAAGGTGCCACCGATCACCAAATGAATGAAGAAACACTTGTTGATAAAGTGAAAGCATTATTGATGCAGCACCAAAAATAATCCTTTCTGGGCCTGTGTAACAAGGATATGCTGCCCTGTGTAAAAGGTGCCACCAATCACCCGATAATCCGCCAATGTAACGGGGCTTTTACCCTCCTGTTTTACTACTATTACTACCAGGGTACCTTCCATTCTTACCCCCCTCTTTCCTTTTTGTCCTTTGTCTCCCCTTCTATTTTATCCATTATATACTCTTAAAGGGTTTGTGCCATAAACTACTTTTCACTCTAAAGTGTATTTTCAATTACTGTAGCTCCCATAGTTTGCTTTTGTTTTTTCCAAATTCGCCTCATTTGCAGTTTTCTCTTACCCCCCATGCTTGAATGCTACTTCCTGGTCTGTCATGTGTCTGCTTCCCCATCATGCCTTAGGACAGTGAGATGTGTCCTGACATCAGCAGATTATGTGACACTACACCACTTGTTCTTACCAAATGATGCTTCCTATGTCCTACATTACAAGGCTCCAATGCAGGACGTAACCAACAGCAAATGTTCTATTTTTTTGCGGACCCGTGGACCGGAAGTTCGGGGCCGCGGACCACAAATGCAGATGCGGACAGCACACTGTGTGCTGTCCACATCTTTTCCATCCCCATTGAAAATGAATGGGTCTGCACCCGTTCCGCATAATTGTATAATTAGTGCGGATGTCTTAATGGAGCCGAATAAGAAAAAATAAATAAAATAAATAAGAAGAAGAAAAAGAATAAGGCAATTCTGATAAATGGTGGTATTTGGGGAAGTGATAAAGCAGTGATATCTGTTGGACGGGATACATTTATATTAATGGCACAACCCTTTAAAATTTCCGCTAGAGTATTCTTTGCTGAAGATACAAACTTGCTGATCAGAAACTATATGCATATCTAATCTTTAGACCATTACCCACTTGTTGTACTATAGTATTTCTCAAAACTTTTTGCAGAATAAACCTTCTATTTCTCTCTCGATATTCACTGTTAAAACTGTCTCAATAAATAAACAGTTATAAAAATAAATCTTAAGGTTCTTCAAGGAGCTTGGTAAGTGTCCAGATCTTATGCCAAGTGCTAGTACAGTCATGATGATGTAATATCACAAGACTCAGTTTTCCAAGTTGGTCAGTTGCAGGGACACTGCCAAGTACACGGGCGGGCCTGCTCTTTACCTAAATTTAAAGTGATACCTGAACTGAGTGAAGGGTTTCTATACGTGTGCTCTAAAAGGTAATCATTTTCATGCATTACTGTTTGCAAATGATTTTCATCTATACTTTACAGCCTGTAATAAAACGTTCCTTCAGAGACAATCAGGCTCCCTAATCCTCTTGTAGTCGCACACAAGCTTTACACACTGGAAATCATTACATTAGGACGCACCTTCACTCAAAACGCAGGTTTAACAGGAGTAAGCCATAATTGTCAGGTCCGGGAAGCTCGGATCTAGAATATACGGTTCCTTACAGGATCCTTACGCTGCAGAACTGGTCTAGCTACCCCTTTGCAGGATTAAGGATCCATTTGCATGAGACTTTTCTGACACGCATGTTTTTTAACACCTGATTGTGGTTTTGGATGCATTTTTTGCTGCTGTGGTTTCTGAATGTATTTTCAGTTACTTCTCTCTCGAACTGCAAGAAAAAAACACTCAAAACTGCATCAAAATGTTAACTGCATGCAGTTTTTGGTGCAGTTTCAACCACATATTCAAAAATATCTCAAGTAATTGTACCTCAACGGTATGGTCCAGGGGCGTAGTTAAAGGCTTATGGGCCCTGGTGCAAGAGTTCAGCTTTGGCCCCCCTTCCCTCAGTGGTTAGTGGTCAGAAAAGCACATTGCTTTTGTGCTGCCTAAAGCAGAAATTGAAACCCCCCAAAGCTAAATTCTTGACTAACCCCTTCCCTCCAGCCAGAGGTATAACTTGACCAGCATGCACTTTCTATAATACCTGTGTCTTATGTGGTATAAGGGTCTTTGGGCCCCCTCCGGGTCCTGGGCCCGGTAGCAACTGCTACCTCTACTCCCCTGGTATGGCCACGTGTAGATAATTTGATGCAGTTTTTGAAGCCAAAATCAGTAATAAATCATAAAAGGAGATAACCTATTAGAGCTTCTCATGTATTAACTTCTGCTTTTGCTGGAGACATAGTGAGGATCCATTCCAGCCTACCCAATGCTCTGGTCTTCTTATATTGAGTTCTAGCCACCCTAGTGTGCTGCTCCTGCATCCAGCAGTTCTCCTCAAGACATATCATGATACAGGCGGTCTGCCAGTACTATACTGGTCTAGACTTCCTTTCCCATACTTCTAGGCCAGGGATCAGCACCCTTTGACACTCCAGCAGCTGTGAAACTACAACTCCCAGAATGCAAACTGACTTGGCGGTTCTTGTAACTCCCATAAAAGTGAAAGGAGAATTCTGGGAATTGTAGTTTCAGAACAGCTGGAGTGCCAGGGATTGCTGATCCCTGTTCTAGGCCAATCGCCAGTGTGCTCTATCTTAATCCGTGCCCTTATCCTTAGCAGCCATGGTGTGCAAAAGACAGCTTCTGCTCACAGCACACAGATCTAGGGCTCAGAATACACATGATCATGACAACGGAGACGGGGAAAAATAATTGTAGGTCACAGAAGACAGTTTATGAGGGGAAAGGTCGACAACACAAGGACACATTGATTAAACCACAGATGGGCAAGGACTATGTAAACTGATGCAGAGTCTGTCCAGTGAAGGAGGCTGACTAATAAACATGCTAAAACCAACACATGCAGAGGCACTCAAGCACTTCATAAATTAATTCCATTATGACTGGAGTAATAAATGCACTTACTATGTACTGGAGGGAAGATGTGGCTATCTATACACAGAAAACAGCAGTCTGAGATGCTGTGCATTCTGCAGTGTTCAAGCGCTGAGCCCTAGATGGTGTAGGGGCCTCTGCACTGAGCTCAGAAGCACACTGACCCACCTCCTTCAGTCTGTCTAGCTCTCTCTTTGCTGCTAAGGACAGGATTCACCTATTAACAGTGATTGGAGAGCAAAATTACTAGAAGAGAGACCCCAAGTGGCAGAGATTTCAGAAGTTTTGTTAGATTAAAAATTTTCATCCACCCTAAGTGATTTATAGATTTGTTCAGGTTGTTTGAAAAGTTGGTGCCTATTTAAACCCTTTTGTCTAAAAACGTTACTCCGGCCCAAATGAAGCCCCAGTTATAAATCTGGAGTGAAACTCATTAACATAGCTAACCATATCCACTGGAGTGAGTGATGTAAAAATGCGAAAACGTTTGAAAATTTTGCACAATTGACGCCATATGTGCACAGTAATTCCTGACTTAATAGGGGGTTGGGCTTAGCGGGAGGGGGGTTGGTGAAGTCTGTGCCAGCCCCTAGCTGGTATGGACTTCAGTTTCTGGTGCACGGACTGCCAGAGATGCACCTAATTTATTAAGAGGCATTAAGAGGGATTAAGATTGGTCTATGGGAATGCCAATCTTGATAAATGTCCCTCACAGGCTCTTATATTCACTTGGCCTACTGCATCACATATATTGCAAAAGTATATGTGGCATGTTCTTGCAAAAAGCTGAGACTTAAATCTCATTGGTGATGTAGGTCAATAAAAATGCCTCAAAATAAGAATATGTTAAAATAGTTTAAATAAAAGCGTGGGAGATCTATTATCAAGGAAGATGCACAGTATTTGGTGGCTCTGCACCTAAAACTTTAGTTCATGAGATACATGAAAGTCATGAACATGTCAACCATTCTGGATCTAAATCTGCATCAATTAAAATCACGATCCGTCACCATTCCTGACATTGCCTGTTTTAGTGAATGACTGTATTCGCCAGGAAATAATGGTTCTGGAGCATCTTTACTTATAATGCCGTATTGTGACATTCCTCTGTTATTACTCCTAGAAATTTAGAAATAAATTGAAAACTGGGTATTACCATTTCCCTTGCCAAAGTGGTGGGACTCCACTTAGTCTGGCAATGTCGGCACGATGGCACTGTAACACCCAGTTGTTAATTTATTCACAAACAAAGGAACCGCACAATGCAGAGGTCTAAGAAAAGCTGCATCAGAATTGTTATATTAAGAGCAATACAATTACTTACTAAAACATACAATTCATTACACTCCACTCTCCAAATACAGAACCAGGCAAAAACTGCTAGACTCCTAATTCTGCACACCATGTAGTTTTAAGCAGTTCCTTTAAAAAAAAAAAAAAAATTATAAAAAAATAAATAAAGAATAAGAAAAAAAAGATACTGAAATTTACACCTTGAGGCACAAAATATTGTAATTCTGAGACCACTCCATCTTCTAGAGCACATGCGTCTATAAAAAGAAATCATTCGATCATTTTACATCCTGAATTTCATAGCAGTGATAAGAGCCTTGGCTTGCAAGTGAATATTCATCTAATGGTACAGGATGCGGCGGCATAAATGGTGTTCTGGTTTTTAGAAATAGCATTCTGAAAGGAATCAGATCCAATCATTCCCGTGATGTCTACAGCCCCATAATCATTAGCACTACTTCAAGAAAGGGCATGGACTAATGGGCGCACCACAATTCAGCTATTACACCTGGCACAGATGGGGCACAACAACAGTGAACGCACTGCTGAACTACAATGTACACAGATGAGTCACATTATTATGACCCCCAGCTAATATACAGAGTAAGCGCCATGTGCAGCACAGGTAGCAGCTAGACGGGCTGGGAGCGACTAAATAAGGTCCTGGTAGTTTGTCACAGGTATCTGGAGAGCATTCCAGAGCTGCTGGAGGGTACGTAGGGTAGGATCCATAGTGGACTTGAAGATCAAAGTGGTCTCAAAGATGCTCTATTGGGTTCAAGTTTGGGGAATTAGGTGGCCAGGGTAGTGCTTAGGCTTATTGCGCACGAACGTGTGCGCTCCGTGGCCGTATTGCGGACCGCATTTGCAGATCTGCAATACACAGGCACCGTTCCGTGTGCATTCCACATCACAGATGCAGACCCATTCACATCAATGGGTCTGCAAATCTGGAGATGCGGAATAATGCAGGACCGGAAGCACGGAACGGAACCCTACGGAAGCACTATGGAGTGCTTCCGTGGGGTTTCGTCCCGTACTTCCGTTTCGTAAAAAGATAGAACATGTCCTATCTTTTTGTGGAACGGCCGGATCGCGGACCCATTAAAGTTCGTGTGCGAGAGGCCTTAGAAGTGTTGTTCACGCTCTTACAACCAATTTCTAGCTGTGTGACCTGTTGCATTGTCTTTCTGGAAGATCCCATCTGCCCCAGGGAAGTCAATAAGCATGTATAGGTGTATATGATCTGCAAGGATGGATTCATCTCCAAATCAGTTGAAAGTGTCTTCCTCATGGATGAGTGGGCCCAGAAAATGCCACGAAAACATTCCCCAGACCATAACACTGCCACCACCAGCTTGTGTTCTTCCAGCAATAGTTTGCTATCTGATGTTTCTCACCTGACATGCCAACATCCTTCCATTCAATGAAGCAGAAGACGTCACTCATCAGAGAAGGCAACCCTTTTCAATACTGCCTCTTCTGCTAATGCAACTTCGTTTGCAGAGGCGCAGTGGCCTCACACTCAGTAGGGTTCACCAAACTGTTGTTTTAGACACACTGGTAACCTTCTGGTTCATTTTGGCATGGAGTTGGCAGTGGTCTGCCCTTGCGCACCTTGATAGGAGACGTTCACCTGCCACATCAATGGCACATGGTGCTGCACAGTTTCCCCATCGCTTATTCGCAATGGTGCTATTAGTCCACTCACGATACACTTTCCCCACAGCAGCACGTCAACAGTTCAGAAACAGTTTCAGAAATACTGCCCGAAAGCCAATAATCATCCCTTTTTGCAACATTGATAAATCGCCCCTTTTACCCATAACAACAATGAGGGATATGTGTGCAGACAGCCTATCGCAAACCTTATATACCCACCAAGCCAGCTCAATGACAATTGATGTTCTGTTTTCCATGCCTGCTGTCCCGAAATGGACATATTGGAGAGATTCACTAAGCTAAACAGGCCAAAATTCAGTCCCATTTAGTGTCAAAAAGTTGACCTGCTTGCCTTGTGCCAGTTTTATTATGTGCTTTGGAAAAGTTGTGTTTCATTGTGGAGAAAAGGTGGTGTGATAAAGGAGGCATAGCTTAAACCACCAATGTGCACCAAAATTGTTCCAAAATCTGGTGTAAACTTGCCAAGGCATAATGAAAGGTCTTTAACATGTATAGCAAGATGCACCAAATCTATAACACAGTGCAAGCCACTGTGATAAATTTGGCACGTCCTCTGACTGCTTGGTCTATTTTTACTCCGTCTAAGCTTAAAGGGGTTTTCTCACTTCTGGTATCCAGGAGTCATGACTACCCTGCAATCCAGCAGCGGTGGCCATGCTTGCACACTATAGGAAAAAGTGATGGCCTATGCACGCCCCCAAGGTCCCGACCTTATAGAGGTTGTTGCCTTTTCCTATAGTGTGCAAGCACGGCCACCGCTGCTGGACTGCAGGGTGGACATAACCCCTGGAAACGAGCAGTGTATGATGTGATGGAAAAATTAATCAAGCCAGCAAAGGAAGCAAAATTGTTAATATCAATACATTAGTGCCTTGTATTAACTTTGTCTACATGATAAGGGCCATTTGCTGAACCAGGCAACACCTTTATGGGGGTTGTCCGAGATTGTTATATTGACGACTTAAAGGGGTTATCCCACCCCTATAATAGCCTCCCAAAATGACCAGGCCCCTCCTATTGGTTATACTTACCCCGCTCCCCGGCACCGCCATCACTCCTGAAGCCCGCATGGCCACCGCTGCATCTCCTCGTTGCACAGATCAAAACATCCAGCGATGGGGAGGGAGGACAGCCAATAACAGGCCGCGATGGAAACGAGCCTCCCTAGCATCGCAAGTGACGATAGGGAGGCTCGTTCCCCTCGCGGCCTACTACTGGCTGCCCCCCCTCCCCATCGCTGGATGTTTTGATCTGCGCAACGGAGAGATGCAGCGGCGGCTGTGCTGGTATCAGGAGCCACGTGGATGCTGGGGAGCAGGGCAAGTATAACTAGTGTAAGGTGCCTAGGCATTTTGGGGGGCATTATAGGGGTTGGATAACCCCTTTAACCTCAAGATAGACCATCAATATCTGATGAGAGGGGTTTAACACTCTGCACTGCGCAGGCGTTGGAGCCTACATTTGTGAAGATCGGTGTAATCATATCACTGAGGTAGTGGCCCACAAAAGGAAATGTACTGTGCAGGCACTGGAAGTGCAGCACAGGACACATGCATGAGATTTTAAGTTGCATCGTTGTGAAGTCAGGGGAGATGAAAGAAAACCTTGGGTGGTTAGAGGAGGAGCAGACAGCAGTGAAAGGAGGTGGGCTTGGGCATTTTGTAAAGGAAAGCCCACCCAGCTGGGCGCCGTTTTTCACAGGAATAAAAGTGCTTTTCTCGGACATGGAATAAACACCCAGATAACATAAGGTTATGGTTATAATACTTTTACAACGTTCTGATGGCCATTGCTGGTAGTTATATTAGTATGTGACAGAATCCCTTTTAAGATGTTTTTAATGATAAAGCTCATCTAGAAAGGGTAAAACTTTTTCGGACATAACATATATGAAACTGAAAGGGTTGACTGCTAATAGATGCTAAAAAAAAAATCTTGAAAAGTCCATATCAGATATCCAATTCCCAACTGACCAATACATTTTAACCCAAGTCAGCAGATGACCTGGGAAGAAGGACAATCATCAACAAGTAATACTTGCTGTTCAGGTTCCTAGATAGAGGTAATGGGACTCCAAGACGTCAGTGACAGTAGCAAGTGGCTTCAAGGTGCTAAAGGACCTCTCACACAGTGGAAAAACTTTACTGGTAAAAAAAAAAGTGTCAACTTACATTCTTTGATGAATAGGTAGGTGAGTGTGAGAATCACCGTGTGACCACTATACAAAAAGTCTCCACATAAGATGTGAGATCCGGTTATTGTCAGTCCACCTCCTGTTATTAGTCGTAGGATCCTTTGTGCTTTGGCATATGAATCTCCATTTAACTGAAATAGAAAAAAAAAAAGAAACATAAAAAAGAATCCACACCATAAGTAAAGAGTGCTCAGCACAATGCATGAGAGGAGAGCAAACAGTTGCCAACAGCATTAGTGTACCTATTACACAGGGTGGCCCATGCAAAAGGAGCCCGCCATCAGCAATAGTATGACAAGATGAACAAGCAAGTCAATACATTACTATAATACTATTCAGACTCTGAATACAATGTTTAGCTGGTGGTTTTGTTTCTGGGTACTGGGAAATGTTGTATAACCTTGAATGCAGACAAGTGATTATCATAGCCTCCTCATTCCAACCCGAGTAGTCCTTTTTCATATTCAAAACATTGTTATCTACCAACATCATCCTTCAGGTAGGAGAAAGCAGGGCTTATAGAGATTCCTGGAGGTGTATAAACTCCAATTTAAATGTGCCTGCTTTCCATCTACAGGTCACATTTAGATGCACCTGTGAGGCCTGGGCCATATCAGCCAGTCTTGAGTGGGACTCGCAGACTCCTCCCTCCTCCCATTGCAAGCATGGTTACATGCTGGAGGTAACTGGTGAGCTGTTTGTGAGTCGGCCTCATGCTCCTGTAATTTGCCCACTGGCTCCTGGTATTGCCCATACGGCTCAGTTAGGAGAGTGTTAGGTCCTGGGCTACTTGAGAAACCTTGGCGCGGTGCTCGGGCTCAGACATTTCCTACACCGTAGGACATGTTGGCTAATCTCTCAATTTTAAAATCAGTTTGAGGGTTTAGTAAGACTGCAGCGTGCACCTGTCTTTTCTATTATTTTGTTATATTGATTATTACATCCACACAATTGCTACCTTGTGAAGGATGTCTATTGTGGTACTTGTGGTTCGCTGCGGGCATCCTCCACCGTATGCATTTTTGCTGGGGATCGCCATTAGCAATGGGCCACAAGTGCAGGATTTGCTCCCCTATATATATATGCACGACTGCATGTGGGTTTGAGCACCTCCTGCTAATACCACGCTAATCTTTTCAGTTTGTATATAGAAAGCAGGGCTGAGCAGAACAATGGTAGATTTAGGTCAGGGATGGATAAAAATAGTATAGCAGCAAGCTAGGCCATCCAGGGTCTACAACATAAATTTACAGATATTTAAAGAAGACAACCCAAAAAGATAGCCAAAAGGTGCCAACAGAAAATCTGACCACAGTGGATATCTGCCCCTTAGAATGTGTCCAGCCTTTACTTTTAAGTGAATGTAGTTGAGCTCATACACGTCCTTTAGACAGGGGAGGTGCTGTTTTTTTTAACAAAACAGCCATGTCTTTTTAATCCTGGTCAGTCGCTTTAAAGGAGGAATTAATGTGTTGTGGTCATATGTTGCTGTTTTGGCTACAATTTTGGAAAATAAGAGAGTAAAAATCAAAAACTTCCTCAGCTCAAGAAACTGCACAAATAAAGATATTAAAAGGGATTTCAGATATCCCAGTCTATGGTGTCATAATAGGACATGATCCTTCATAGTATTACTGTTTCATCTACACACCAAATGACGTGTCTATATACCAGACCCTGGCAACCACTGATCAGAGATGGATGGACACTGCCAGGATTAGTGAAGCGCACCAACTGAGCCGATGGGCACTTAGCAAGCAAGTAGTCTCACCTGAATAAGCTCTAGTACTGCAAAACCACTAAAGAAAATACAATGGCAAAAAATAACAAGCATTTCTAAAAAGACAAATAGCCCAATATATCTTTACACATCATGCCTGCTTCCATAAAACCCTTTCATGTTGAATGTATCACACTTTTAAAGACTAAGCAAAAAGAAAAGTTCTCCAGCCCTGTTTGCCTGACCAGTATTGCAGGTGGTGGAATGAGGTAGATGAGGATTTAAGACCCAGATCATTATCTCTAAGCCTTATGGCTCATGCCAGGCGTAATGGCTCAGTGCCCATAATGTAGCCCGTAAACGGATGGTCCGCAATATACAGGCACTGACTGTGTGCATTCTGTGGTGCGGATGCGGACCCGCTGACTTGAATGGGTCTGCGATCCGCAACATACGACTTCACCTATCTTTTGCGGAGCGGAGGCACGGATCAGAAGTGCCTCCGTGGGCTTTCAGGTCAGTGCCTCTGCACCGCAAAAAGATAGAACATGTCCTACCTTTGGCCGTATATTCAAGTCAATGGGTCTGCATCTGCAAACAGAGTGCACATGGCCAGTGCCCGTGCACTGTGGACCGATATTTAAGGTCCACAATGGGTCCTTACACTCATGGGCATGAGCCCTTAGGAACACAGAAGAGCAGTATACAGGAGGGCTGTGCAGCAGGCACACAGAGTCCTTTGGGTTCTAAACTCTAGAACTATAGGCACATTATGTGGCAATTATGTTTCTCTATATGGCACCTCCTTGCAGGGTTATTCAACACTGAAAGCAATGCTTCTAGATGAGAAATCGGAGGCATACATAGGTACTGTAAGCCCCATAAAAGGTCTATGGGTGCTCTATTACAGGTTCATACAACTCTGAGATTGTACAAAGCTATAATACAGTTATGTGCATGAGGCAACAAAACCAAAGAACATTTGGAGTAAAAAAAAAAGCCCTCTAGAACTGTGTAAACCCTTACCTTTGGGGCACACTGGAAGTGCATTCCGGGCACAGGGAGGGTTGTAACATACATTGTAATACATCTGTACAAGTACAAAGTCCCAATAATAAAAAAGTACCTGCGGCCCACAATCGATCTGTAAACAGAAGAGAAAGACTTAAGAGCTGCAATATCCAGATTACGACATGTTTAATGGGAAGCGAGCATATTTATCTAGAAATGCTTGATGACGATATGATGGACAGAGAAATAGATATCTGAGCTACTCCACCTGTATCATTTAATAAGGGGCTGTGTCTGGCAGTGGCAGACACAGTGAGGGGTTGTGTCTGGCAAGGCAGGTATTTTCCTCCCAGCATGTGCGGCTGGGCTGGTTTCCAGCCAGGTGAGGTCAAATACAGGACCGGAGTTTAAGTGCCGGTCTGGGTTTTGGCAGCACCTGGCTGTCCTTAAATAGGCAGCTGGGCTCCGCAGAGAGGTCTCTTTTTTGGGATCTGAGGCTTTGTGCCGTGCTGGAGGGCTGAGAGCTGCACGCTAGGGAAACAGGCACCCTAAAGCCTACTGTGGACTACTGGAGGCAGAACTGCCAGCAAGGTGACTTGTGTTATATGAACTTTCCATTGTGTGTGAATTAACACCAAGACTGCAAAGTTACGTGCCGTTTTGTGCAATTGCCTCAAGTGTTAATAAACACTGACGTTTTGAGTTAAGAACTTGTATTTTGCCTCTGTACTGCGCCCGCTTACCCTATCTACCAGAGCAAAACCCCACAAAATATATATATATATATATATATATATATATATATATATATATATATATATATATTTATTTATTAAGTTCATTCAGAAAATTTATACAAAGTATTTATTGAAAAACACAATAAAAAATAAGAATTTTATAGTAATTAAAACATATAGGAAATCCCCTTGTATGCATAAAATAGAATAACATAAATAGAAATTACATATATCATCAATTATATGTCAACATCTGTATGTATGATCCTGTGATAATATAATCACCCATACAGCTGTAGAAGAACATCCAATTAAAGTTCCTCTAATATTGATGATAGATGGTTACTCCATCATACTGTAGAGAATCTTAAATCACCTTTGAAATATCTAAAAATAGGTCATGTGAGTTTGTACCAACAGTCAGCTGTTTTGTATAAAAAAGTATTGTTCCCTTTATAAGTAGTTCAAATGCGATAATGTTGGTCAAGCTGCTACTTAATTCAGCATATTAGATACATATGTTGGTGTTGTATCCTTTGATCTTTGTGGATTGCGATCTTGTAAGTTGCAATAGCGCGCTTAAGTATGAGTCACAATATATACCAGCTCTGTCTCTCAATAGTTAATAGTAAAATCTAATCACCGTGGCGTCCCACGTGGCGATCAGTAAACTGTCACCTAAATTACCTCTTCCCTGTCGCTGGCTCAGTTCATGCAACCTCCGCAATAAGTTTCTGTGTTGCCGTTCCTGATGCCTGGCGTCCCACGTGGTTTGTTCTGCCAACACTATAACCGGCTTGGGGCTTGTGAGAGCCTTTGGGCAAATGCAAATTCTGTGGAATCCTTTACACAGAATTTGCATTCTGGGTAATCAGCCCCTGTATTACGGTACTTACCGAGCGCTTGTAAGTACCGTAATACAGGTGCTGATTACCCAGAATTTTTATACATTCACAATGCCTACAATTACAGATACGATTATATACAGTGTGAGCGGGGCCCGTGTAGTAGAATACAGTCACTGCACGGGCCCCGCTGGCATTATAAAACCAGATGCGACCCCCACCCCCTGTATTGGGGGTCATTCACACTACAGGGACACTGTTATGGAGCGGATCTGTGGATGACACATAGCATAAGATGCTATATATGTGCCATCCAAAGACCCCAATAAGAGCCATCCAGAGATCCCCATAACAGTGTCACCCACAGATCCCCCATAACAGTGTCACCCACAGATCCCCCATAACAGTGTCACCCACAGATCCCCCATAACAGTGCCACCCACAGACCACCATTAGTTCAAAACCCACCAAAAGCACACCTTTTGGTTAAAAATATTTTCTTTTTCTTATTTTCCTCCTCAAAATCCTAGGTGTGTCTTATGGGCAGGTGCGTCTTATAGGGCGAAAAATACAGTAAGTGATTTATATACAAAATACTTACTTATATCTGAGGAACAGCCACTGGATAAACCATATGCCAACCAGTATCATTCCATTTATCTCAGAGACAGAAAATGCCCACTTTACACGATCAATGTAATCAAAGAACTTGTCTGGTAATGGTGGGTTCACTTCTTTAGGAGGAACCCTTTCATGGACAACTGTGATCATCACCGTGGTGAGGACCATATTGAAGAGAGCATAGACAAATGCAATGCCAGTTTTCCACCATTCTAGAGGATATTTGTTTTTAGAGTCTTCTGGCAAACTGATCTGAATATAGTCTGGATACTTTTTTGCTCCTTTTCGTAGACCATTGGGTAAACCTTTACTTTTAGACTTAACATTTTTGTCGTCATCTTCACTGTTGGAGGAAACAGATCTTGGGAAGCCATTCAGTGTCTCGCTGCGTGGAGCTTCTTTATGTACTTCAACGACTGCCGTTTCAATAGTATCCATTGGGGCAAGTTGCGGGACAACAAAAAAAGATATATAAAGTCACCTAGAACAAGAAAAGGAAACAATTTACACCCAATCATCTCCTAAATTTTCCTGAATAGGTCACATTCACATTTGCACAGAGATCATGGGATGATTTCATATAATGAAATGGCCAGGGGCACAACACATTACAATGGTTTGGTTGAGAAGTTTGGTCCTATTTCTATGTACTTTAAAGAGTCAAACATTAAGTTACCGTACATAGTAGCCACCAGTAGATGTAATGGATAGACAATCTACTTGTTTTGGTATTTTGTGCACTATTCCTAGAAAGCATTGCCCTCTCTACCATTTTCAGGAAGAATCAATACCTGGATGAATACTGCAAAGTTCTATACATCAACCATACAGTTGCACCAATGTTAATGGATTGACTTTGAAGGGATTGTGCATCTTTGAGTTTTATTGCTAACCGCTAATGTAGCTTTCCATATAGTGTAAAGCCATTAAACACTAAAATGTGGGTCATTTATGCCTTTTTAAGTTAAGTGAAATCTACAGCCATTTCCATCTCAGCATCCAGGTAATGTCCTTGAGCTATATTTTTCTTGTATCCCATTCACTATTACTCGGCTCCTATAGATTGTGAAGTGCCAACCAATGTCATTTGACTCAACAAGGAGATTTCTGAAAGCAAAAAGCAGTGTGAAAGTCTGACTGATCCCTTGAAGATCCAAAATGCTTGATGGTATTGATACATTTTCCACGTAGACCCTAGAATGACAGCGCTGACATACATGAGGACCTGCTCATATACTGCCAGGTATGTAAAGACAGCTGGTCATTTCTGACAGTATCTCATGAGTTTGGACTAAACTGTTGAAAGATGGCTCATATACAGAGCAGGTATTGTCTTCCTGCCCATTATCTCTCGGCTGGTCCTAAATCTCAACAGTAGGGCAGACAAATCCTCATTCAGGATGGAGATATTCTCCTGGATATGTGCTGTACTGATAAAAATGTGTGATATATTGTAATAGTTCAGAAATGGAAGGCGCGTAGTGCTCTTCCAATGCTTCACCATCAGTATTTTTGCAGACACTATGGACTTAAAGTGGCAAAAATGCAATACTTTGAAATATTTTAATGTCACCTTATAATGCCACCTGTTCATTTATCTGCTATTTTGGCTCAATAATCAATTAGGGGTGAATTTACTAACATTTTGACCTTTTTTGGAGGGTCTACTCTGTTTGTTTTCTTGTTTATTATTTTTTTTAATGTTATACTGAGCTGTTTTTCTGGCTATTATATGTCGGGGGAGATCATGGTTTTCAATATGTGTATACATACTGTACATGACCTATAGATTCTTTTGTATGATGATTTAAAGCTCAATAAAAATGCATATATAATAATATAACACATGTCAATATATTTTGGTTTTCAGCTATTGTATTCATTTTCTGTCCTACTTCAGGAACTATTTCAGCAAATCGTTATAATGGTTTTCGGTGGTTTATGAAAAGAGCAAAAAGGCATGTAAATTACCAGAACTTCTCAGGAAGATGATAGTTATTTACACGTATACCCTGGGGCATAGCCTTCTCTGTACAATCTTCAAATATCTGAAGACTGGATCATGGCCTTCTATGGGTTTTTATAAATTTACTGTAAATCAATGAAATAAAGAAGACAACACAGACAGAGCAATGGCAAGTCCCTTATCCACAGCAGAGAAGGCCAAATGCTTTGTCTGGCTCCATGTTTTCCCACCAGGGTTTGAAAGCAAACAGTAAATGATACTAATGGAACATTACCCTCATGCAATGTTCAGAAATAAAATCATGTTTTCTCTTCTGCTTTCCTGCAATTAATTGTCACATTGGCTGTCTGCGTCTTCTACTAAGCCAACAAGAGGAACAGTCCATCCTGCAGGCCTACCATGATCTTACACAGAAGGGTTGGCCCTCTAAATTTAAAGGGCTTTTCCAAGATTTTTTTTAACTGATGACCTACGGTCATCCGCTTCTGGTACTGGGTGTCGGACCCCCACCGATCAGCTGTTTGAGAAGGCACCAGTGCTCGCAGTAGTGCCGCAGCCTTCTCTCTGGTCACTGAGCACAGTGCCGTCCATTGTATAAAGGCTGTGCTCGGTATCGCAGCTCAGGCCCACTTACTTCTATGCGGCTGAGCTGCGCCTAGGCACTGTGACCAATGAATGTGACGTCATATGGCCTAGACTAAGCGTTGAGAAGGCTGCGGCGATACTGCAAGCGTCGGTACCTTCTCAAACAGCTGATTGGTGACGGACCCCCACCAATCAGATACGGATGACCTATCCAGAGAATACGTCATCAATTAAAATATCTCAGCAAACCTCTTTAAAGATAGCAATACACATTCAATAGCTTTTGGTCCAACACCTATTTGTCTGAGCATGCATGTACTAAAAATCAAGAGAGGGGAGCAAGACGCTAAGAGGCACCTTATCTCTCTTGAGGAAACAAAAGGATCATTTTTTAATTTTATTCCCAGGCAGATTTGATCAATTTTAGTCTGATTTTTATGGACACTTTTATGCTGGCCATCATCGTAATGACAATTCTTAAGGTGACTGTTAAACATCATCATCAAGTCTGCATTACTAAAATTTAAGTCTGATGGTTGTGGGGTCCACGATGTGGGAACCCCACGAATCTAAGAATTAATCCCTATCTTGTGGATAGGTGATAACTAGTCACAGCCGGAACACCCATTTAAGGTTTAAAGATGCACCAAATCTAACAAACATCATGTGATTTGATACTTTCGCCAAATCAAAGTCAAAGCAAAACTGACTTAAAAAGGCCCCATCTTAACAAATTGCCCCCTTTGTGTTATGTTTATTTTTTATGATATGTCAACCACGGGCAGAGCAGTCAAATAGGAAGAGCAAACTGGAATTACAATGGACCCTTTCTACTAGTGTTGAGCGAATTGAAGTGGAATTCGATCCAAATTTCAGGGAAAATTCAATTAGCTGCAAAATCTAATTTCCTTGTGCTTCATGGTAGCAAATAAATTTTCCCTGAAATAGTGTAAAAAACAAAACAAAAAAAACAAAAAAATATCATACTTACCTCATCCATTTACTCGCGACGGGCTGGTCGCCGCCATCTTGATTGAAGATCTCGCACAAAATCCCTTCAATCAAGATATCAGCGGCCGGCTCGTCGCGAGCAAATAGATGAGGTAAGTATGATTTAATTTTTTTTATTTTACACCCGATTATTGCTATCAGATGCCACGATCATGTATGAACGCGGTATCTGAGGGCGACGCAATCGCAGTTCCTTGTCATTGCACCCACTACTTACAAAAGAAATGTGCTTCGTGACAAAGTAATTCGTCATGAGGGGAATTTTCTTGTAAAATTTGGTGAAGTAGCCAAATAAAATTTTTGAATGTTTTGCTCATCTTTATTTCTACATTCAGTAAGGGTCTCTGTTGGCATTCAGTCACCAGAACAATTTGATAGAGCTTGATACACTGCCTAACCTCATAAACCTTCCCAAGACTTATCTAGTCTTTGAGGGCTCATCCACGCGTTGCAAATTGCAGATCTGCAAAACACAGATACTGTGCGTTTTGCATTTTGCATCTATAGAACTGTTCTATCCTTGTCCATAAAACAGACAAGAATAGGACATGTTCTATTGTTCTGCGGGGTGAATGGGTCCGCATCAGACCCGCAAAAAATGCAGATCGGATTCGGACCAAAAATACATTTGTGTGCATGAGCCTTTAGATTGGAGAAGAGGTGCAGAAGTACCAGTCCTGATCCTAGCTGGTGTCTTAACAGATATGTGATGAGCTATGTTCTCTTATGGAACCTTACACAACCTCCACTGACATCTGCACCAAGTACAGTCCTGTTGAAAATAACACATCAGACATATCAGTTTTTCCACAATGCGCTGGATAAACCTTTATATAATTAGGTATAATTTTATGGTGACTATAACAACCAAATCCAGGCACTACTCCCTGATGTCTGCTCCTAGCCCAGGTCAGTCTCATAGGAGTAATACTGGTATCCTATGACCTACAGTTGTCTCATCACATAGAAACAAATCACAGTAATATCTTAAAGGATGCTCCCTTCCTTACCATTGGGACTCAATAAAAGATTACAGGATTATGCTGCCTTATCTGCATCCTGTTGAGAAAGACAGACTCTCTCTCTCTCTCTCTCAAAATCCACGTATTGGGCCCCCCGTAGATTGCATGTATGAAGGTGCCTGGCGTTTTTGTGGACATCATACCACTTTATTTTTTGTATCTCCAAGTCTTCCTATTAAAGTCCATAAGAACCCCCCTCTGTATTAGTGATGAGTGCAGGGGAAGAGGTTTTAGCACATTAGCATGATACCCACATTAGAAGGTGGCAGAAAGTTAGGTTTACATAACTTAAAGGGATTCTGTCACCAGATTCTGTCACCCTAAACTAGCTGACATTAGCGATGTGCTAATATCAGCTAAACCTAAGTAGCCTATTCCTACTTTTATCTATGCCCCCCTTACACCAGAAATCTAACTTTTATAATATGCTAATTAGCCTCTAGGAGCAGGGGGTGGGGGGGGGGGGGGGGGTGGGTGTTGTTCCTGCTCCTAGAGGCTCCGTTCTCCCACCTTTGTCGCCTCCCTCCAAGTCCTGATTGACAGGGCCAGGCAGCGCTCACATCTGTCTGCTAGCCCTGTGCTCTGCTGAAATCTCACGCCGTCCAGTAGGTCGGGTGAGGAAGCTGGCAGCATGCGAGCGTCTTTCCCTCACCGCGCCTGCACCGAATGCTGAACGGCGCAAGATTTCAGCAGAGCACAGGGCTGGCAGACAGATGCGAGCGCTGCCTGGCCCTGTCAATCAGGACTTGGAGGGAGGCGACAAAGGTGGGAGAACGGAGCCTCTAGGACAGCGGTTCTCAACCTAGGGGTCGCGACCCCTTTGGGGGTTGATCGGGCCTTTCCGGGGGGTCGCCTGAGGCTTCCTATTGTGGGTCGCCCGCACAACGGCAGCGGCCCCTTATCCTCGCGCACAGGAAGTGATGTCCTATCACTGCCTGTGCTTGAAGGAGCCTGACGTCTGGACGGGTAAGTCCTGTCTGCTGAGGTCCGAGTTTTTTCGTTAATGACACCGCCGCTGAGCACCACTGCCACCAATGATTTAATAGAGCCTGGCTGAGCCTGGCTAATTTTATTTTAATTATTTGGCTGAGCAAGGCTTAATTTATTTGGGGGGACATGAAGCACCGCTGATTTATTTATTTGGGGGACCCTGAGCACCATTGATTTATTTATTTGGGGGGGGACCTGAAGCACCGCTGATTTATTTATTTGGGGGACCCTGAGCACTTCTGATTTATTTATTTGGGGGGACTTGAAGCACCACTGATTTATTTATTTGAGGGGTACCCTGAGCACCACTGATTTATTTTTATTTTTTTGGAGGGGGGGGTACTGTGAGCACCACTGAGTTATTTATTTGAGGGGTACTGTGCGCACCACTGATTTATTTTTTAGGGGGTATTTTTTGTTTATTATTTATTTTAAGGTTATTTGGTTTACAAATATTTTGTATCTATGCTAAAATTCTGTGGTTATGAATGAATACTTGTGTATTTGAATTAACATTTGGTGTATTGGTGTCTGTGGGTGTTTTTGGTGGGTCATCATAACAGTAGCAAAATTAGTTATGACGTAGCAAGGAAAAAAATGTAATGGTTGGGGGTCACCACAACATGAGGAACTGTATTAGGCTACTTTCACACTTGCGCTTGATCGGATCCGTTCTGAACGGATCCGATCATATTAATGCAGACGGAGGCTCCGTTCAGTACGGATCCGTCTGCATTAATAACTTAGAAAAATTTCTAAGTGCGAAAGTAGCCTGAGCGGATCCGTTCAGACTTTCAATGTAAAGTCAATGGGGGACGGATCCGCTTGAAGATTGAGCCATATGGTGTCATCTTCAAGCAGATCCGTTCCCATTGACTTACATTGTAAGTCTGGACGGATCCGCACGCCTCCGCACGGCCAGGCGGACACCCGAACGCTGCAAGCAGCGTTCAGCTGTCCGCCTGGCCGTGCGGAGGCGAGCGGAGCGGAGGCTGAACGCCGCCAGACTGATGCAGTCTGAGCGGATCCGCATCCATTCAGACTGCATCAGGGCTGGACGGAAGCGTTCTGCTCCGCTCGTGAGCCCCTTCAAACGGAGCTCACGAGCGGACAGCAGAACGCTAGTGTGAAAGTAGCCTTAAGGGGTCACGGCTTTAGAAAGTTTGAGAACCACTGCTCTAGGAGCAGGAACAACCCCCCCCCCCCCCCCGCTCCTAGAGGATAATTAGCATATTATAAAAGTTAGATTTCTGGCATAACAGGGGCATAGATAAAAGTAGGAATAGGCTAGTTAAGTTTAGCTGACATTAGCACATCGCTAATGTCAGCGAGCTTAATAGGGTTAAATCTGGTGACAGAAACCCTTTAACATCAATATTTTTTTGCCTCCTAATTCATGCTGATATAATTTAGTGTTAATAAATTGGTCATAATAACCTTAGATAAATGTCAGTAAGACCTTCCACCTGACCACCTAAGAACATCTAATCTGTATGGTGGTGACCTGACTCTCCACCGATCAAGAGAAGGGTGATGGAGAGGGATAGGGTTGTTGGATTTCAACTTGCTCAACCCTTTTGTTCACAAAGGAGATAAGCCACCACCAGAGGTGTCTGTCAGCAGTTTATTCCACCCTCCTTAGGAACTCTGTAGGCATCAAGAAGACATAGCTCTGTGCTTTTTATAGCTTACATGGAAGTCAGACTCACAAACCAGTTATGCGTCACAGGAAGGGACATTCTTGAGAAGCCACCTAAGAAGTTGGGAGGTGGTCGAGACTTGGGTCATGTAAAGCTTTAAAAGGACAAATGTTACTTTTGTTCTACTTTTACTTCAAAAACTCAGTACATGTATGCCTTCTGTACTTTGTTCCTATTTGGTGGATGTAACATATATACGTAACAAAGGCAGCCAGGTATTTGTGTGCCAAGAACAAGAATACTTCCTTAGCTACATATTTGTCATTGGTCATAGCCTATGACATGTTAAACCACATTCATCTCAACTGAAACCGTATCACTGCCAGAAGTAGTCGCATGTAAAGTAAATATTAAATGTGTTCCTTCAGACTCGGGACATGAGCTGACTTTTCTCAGTCTATTGACTCATGAGTTTCGATTCCATTAGATGTGACAAATGTCTTCCCTACATATAAATGAAGCTTTTCAGCTCCAGTATTTGTTTTTGTGCTGTCAACACATTCAAAAAGACTGCAGTGAACAAATTACGTCTTCAGATAGATCCTCAGACTATCACAATGCAGCATGTATGCCCCCACCTCTATACTAAACCAAGGCAAGTATGTTTAAATGCCACCCTCCACTTCTGTATACAGATTTTACATTCAGGAGTCTGGGAAAGTTGGATGATCACCCGGTATTGCTAGCCATGTTGGTCATCACCCACCCTTCTGAAAAACACATACATTGTTTAAATAAGATGGAAAAGCCTACAGGTAGTCATTACCACAAGGCAGGGAAACTATGGCCAAGAACACCTTGTTACTCACCCTGACTTATTACTCATTCTGACATGTAATGGATTAAAACCAGGTTATATTAGAATTTCGAATATAAGGAGTGTTCACACTGCAGCTACTCATAGGAGCTTTGAATAACCTCAAGGCAAGTAAAAGAAAGGTCTACAGCAGATCAAAGCCTGGATCATGCACTGACCAAGATAATAGTCCATTGGGATTCCTATTAGTAATAAATGGACAGAATTATCCATAATCCAGTAAATTTATGGAAAGCAACAAACCTTCCTTCAATACCGTACTGAAAATTTTTATATCAAGACCGACACCTTACAACAGTGATGCCACAGGCCTGTTTGTTACATACTTAGTAGCTGAAAATCCTGACGCCCCCTGGAAGAAGCCATTGGGCGAAACGCGCGGCGGGGAGTCATTGGAGGCTGCACCATCTCGCGGTCGGCACTATATACTTTGATGTTTTATCCACCTTGCACTTTTGCAGTCTTAGTACTGCATTGGACATTGTCTAATGGACCTTAGTTCTATTGATGTACTTTAGGTCGGTTGTGTGGAGCTACAATGATAGGGGTTATATGTACGTACTGCTGTTTTGGTGCATGACCTTCCATGTGCTGCTGCTTAGGATCCTCTTTTAACCGCATTGATGTTATTAGATTATGTGATGTTTGCAATAAATAAAGAGCGTACCGTATATTTTCTACTATTTACTAATGCGTGGTTACTTTTTTGGTGCATCGTGGTTTATGCTCCACGCATGTGTTATAACCCTATGTCTATAGGTGTATGAAAGGAAAGGTCTACAGCCGATAAAAGCCTGGATCATGCACTGACCAAGATAATAGTCCATTGGGATTCCTATTAGTAATAAATGGACAGAATTATCCATAATCCTGTAGGTTTATGGAAAGCAACAAACCTTCCTTCAATACCGAACTTAAAATGTTTATATCAAGACCGACACCTTACAACAGTGATGCCACAGGCCTGTTTGTTACATACTTAGCAGCTGAAATCCTGTAACTTTACAAGAGAAGGAATTCCATACAGAGAAGCGTGCCTCCAGTTAGGCCCTGTTCAAATTTGTATTGGATGCTGCACTGGAATCAGTCAGATTTGACAGGAGGAATAGCACTGTACAGTCAGGCTACTTTCACACCAGAGCAAAAACGCTTCCGTTCTGATAATACAACTGCCTGCATCCGTTATGAATGGATCCGGTGGTATTATGTCTTATATAGCCAAGACGGATCCGTCATGAACTCCATTGAAAGTCAAGGGGGGACGGATCCGTTTTCTATTGTGTCAGAGAAAACGGATCCGTCCCCATCCGTCTTGCTCCGCACCACATCGTGGATAGAAAAACGCTGCTTGCAGCGTTATTCTGTCCGCGATGGGGACGCAACCAAACTGAACGGAATGCATTCTGTTTCGTTCAGTTCAGTTTTGTCCCTATTGACAATAAATGGGGACAAAACGGATGCGTTTTTCCCCCTATTGAGATCCTATGATGAATCTCAATAGCGGAAAGGGAAAGCGCAGATGTGAAAGTAGCCCAAGTCAAATGGCTCTCTGGAGTCTGTTGGTATTCGTCATATAACGGATCCAGTAGGCCGCCATTGCTTCTGTTATAAACAATCCAGATGTGAATAGTGCCTTACATACTTTGCAAGAGTTGCTTCTGGAATTATATTGTTGCCTATGCTACAGTACCACTTGGTCTCCAGCAAGGAGTGCAGACTATGATACGACTCCTCTAAAAGATGCCCCTACAAATTATGAGGGAGATTTATCAAACTGGTGTGAAGTAGAACTGGCTTAGTTTCCTATAACAACCAATCAGATTCCACCTTTCAGTTTTGACAGCTCCTTTGGAAAATGAAAGGTGGAATCTGATTGGTTGCTATGGGCAACTAAAGCAAGTTCTACTTTACACCAGTTTGATAAATGACCTCGTATATAAATGTTGGCAGAACAGACCAGCTAACGTGTATGGGGGTGTCTCTACTTTCCCCCAACGGTAGATTGTTGGGGGAAAGTAAAATCATACATATTAGGTTTTACATGCTCAATCACTGGTGCTCATGGGAAATAAGCTACCACCAGAAGCAGTTTATTCCCCCCCCCTCCCCCTTGAGAACACATGCACGGTCGGCTGAACCGAGTGAACATGTGTATGTGGGTCTAAGTGGAATAAGCTATCTAAGGTGTAATGGCCACTTTAAAGGTGTCCATACACCTTCAACAGCCATTGGGGGAATGCTTATTTGGCTGATAGCTTTATCTCCCAACTCCCCCATACACATGTCTGTGAGTTCAGTGGGGAGAGAGGAGAAATCCACTGCCAGAAGACTCTTCTGACGGCGGCATATTTCCCTGGAAAACACAAAGATGGGGCGTCAACGCGTCTGATCCTACTCTCCTCAACATCATCTGTAGGGGAGAGTAAGGAGCTCTAGATACCCATCAGCCAGTCCAGCGGGTTCGGCTGACTATAGCATAATGTGTTTGAGGGCCTTGAGTCACACTGAATGAATCCAGCCAGCAAAGGAAGCAATATGGATAATAACAATACACTAGTAAGTGCCTTGTATTAACTCTCTCTAAATTATAAATGCCACTTGCTAAAGTGAGACATACCCCTTTAATTTTAGCCCTTGTGCGCACAACAGTGAAAAACTGCCTTGTGGCCTTTTTTTTATAGCAATTTTCAGAACAATAACAGTCTACGGGTGTATTCACACATCCATTTTATTAACAGT
Organism: Bufo bufo; assembly: GCF_905171765.1. Taxonomy (NCBI): domain Eukaryota; kingdom Metazoa; phylum Chordata; class Amphibia; order Anura; family Bufonidae; genus Bufo; species Bufo bufo. The sequence continues at coordinate 605,214,075 of NC_053390.1, forward strand.
TCATGAATACTGCCTGTACAATAAAAAAATAAAAAACAAAAATGTCCCATTTTGTCCTTTTTCATGGCCCGACAACACACATATAAGCCTAGCGGGACATTTTTAATCACCAATTTTTTTAAGAAAAACTGGCAGCTGGCAACGGCTTTTTCTTCAATGTTGTGTGAATGTAGCCTTGTTGGGGACAATGCCCAAAGTAATAAATGTGAGTATGGCTTTTATATGCAGTAAAGCAAAGTGATTGTTACAATTCCACAGCACGTAAACACTCTTTCATGAGGAAACATTATTACAAAAGTAACAAAACCGGCTTTAAACCCAATTCTTCCTGCAATGCAAACGAAAGCATGAAAACACTGTATTGTGTATTCTTACTAGCAGTCAGAGGTTTTCCGGAAACTGTGGTTTATTTTCTTTATGAGGACCCTTCCCAATTGTGAAAGTGACTTTAGCTATGTCCAAGACACCAACCTAATATGTATCATCATCCGTCAGTATAATAATAGCCTCCAGGATCTGCTCGGAGCCACAATAGGGTCGGACTCTGTTAGTTACACCGGGGAACGCCCAGAACAGCAGAATACTTGCCAAGTGAACAGCATGTGGCGGACCATTCCAGCTTTGATCTGCAGAATAAACCACACGTCTCCAACATTTCTTCTGACAAACACTCGGGGCACCGATGTGTTTTATGTACGCGTTTCAGCCTGGGCTACAGGGTTGGGAGGTTAAAGACACCTCACCGAGTCATTGTAGTGATCACAGAGTTTCGTGTTCTGAGTGAGTAGATGCCACCACATGAGAGGCCAACCACAATTACACCTCTCTAAGAAAAACACATGCTCTCTGTAATCCAGACTTCAGAAATGACAAAGTAATATCTGCACCCATACTGTATTTTCTGACCATCTGACTATATAGACACGTGGCCACCAGTGGTGAGGACAAAATAAACTTCAAAGAGAATCCGAACATGTCATCTCAAATACAAAGCAGTCTGCATGAAATGCTCACTAAATGTGCCCAGCTCCGAAACGGGCTTATCCCATAATTAAAGGGGTTCTCCGGGCTTTTAATATTGATAACCTATCCTCAGGATAGGTCATCAATATCAGATCGGCGGGTTCCTACTAGGGATCGACCGATATTGATTTTTTAGGGCCGATACCGATACCGATAATTTGTCAACTTTCAGGCCGATAGACGATAATTTATACCGATATTCTGGGTATTTTTATTTTTGAGGGAAAAAAATAATTTCCTACACAAATCTGATGAAAATTAATGTTTATTGTTAACGTGTATTATTATTTTATTTTTTTTGTAAATCTTTTTCATTTATACTTAATTTTTTTTTTTTTTTACTAACTTTTAGCCCCCTTAGGGACTAGAACCCTTGTCCTATTCACCCTGATAGATCTCTATCAGAGTGAATAGGATCTCGCACTCTCCCTGCTGCCCTGTGCTCTGTGCCAGGGCTTCAATAGCGTCCTGGCTGCCATGGTAACCGATCGGAGCCCCAGGCTTACACTGCTGGGGCTCCGATCGGAGGAGCAGGGGAGAGGGGATCCTGTGGCCACTGCCACCAATGATTAGAACTGGGGGGGCGCACTGCGCCACCAATGTTTTTACTATTGGGATGGGGGTGGGGGGCGCACTGCGCCACCAATGTTTTTACTATTGGGGTGGGGGGCGCACTGCGCCACCAATGATTAAAGGGAATCTGTCACTAGCAATGTTTAAAAATTTTTTTTTCATGGATCCATGTTTAATAAAGTACCTTTTTTCCATCTGTGTTCTTCTTTTCCATGTCAGTCTTGTCCTTTCTTCTAAAAATCGATTCTTAGGATATGCAAATGACGCTGTAAGGAGCCCAGAGGGGCGTTTTTCTTTCTCCACGGTGCCCAGGAACGCCCCTCTGAAGTGCCGTGCCCGCCTAAATATGAAAACTACTAACGCCTCCATGTTTAGCTGAATCGCCTCCCAGAGGCGCGGCTAAGTCCTCAACACCCCCCCTCCTCCTCCTCAGCGCCGCGCTCTGCGAACACCCGATCCTCCTCTCGTCGGCGTCCCAAATCCCGCGCAGGCGCAGTGCCGGCGATTGCCTGCGCTCTGATAATACGGCTGAGGGCAACAGCTTCAACATCGTCACTGGGCTCGGCGCATGCCCAGTGACGATGTTGAAGCTGTTGCCCTCAGCCGTATTATCAGAGCGCAGGCAATCGCCGGCACTGCGCCTGCGCGGGATTTGGGACGCCGACGAGAGGAGGATCGGGTGTTCGCAGAGCGCGGCGCTGAGGAGGGAGGGGGAGGGGGGGTGTGAATGTTGAGGACTTAGCCGCGCCTCTGGGAGGCGATTCAGCTAAACATGGAGGCGTTAGTAGTTTTCATATTTAGGTACTTTTTTAAACATTGCTAGTGACAGATTCCCTTTAATGCTGGGGGGCTTGGGGGGGGCGCACTGCGCCACCAATGATTAATACTAGGGGGCTTGAGGGGGGGGGGGCGCACTGCGCCACCAATGAAGATACCTCTCTTTCACATACAGGAGGCGGGAGCTGGCTGCAGAATCACATAGCCGGCTCCCGACCTCTATGAGCGGTAGCTGCGATCCGCGGCACCTAAGAGGTTAACTACCGCGGACCGCAGCTGCCGTTCATAGAGGTCGGGAGCCGGCTATGTGATTCTGCAGCCAGCTCCCGCCTCCTGTATTTGAATTAATGAAAGACTCATCTTCATTGGTGGCCACAGCCCCTCCCCTCCTCTCCTCTTGTCTTCCGTCCTGTCATTAGAGGCAGCGGCAGCAGCATCACAGGGGGAGGAGACACTGCTTCCTTCTCCCCTGTGCTGCGGAGGGAACACAGAACGCGCTGAGAGCAGCGCGTTCTGTGTTCCCAATACGTTATCGGTATATCGGCAAAATAGATGCCGATACCGATAACGTTCAAAATCCTCAATATCGGCCAAACCGATAATCGGTCGATCCCTAGTTCCGACACCCGGCACCCCCGCCGATAAGCTGTTTGAAGAGGAGGCGCGCGCCGTGCCAGCACTGCCTCCTCTTCACTGTTTACCTTCTTGTCGTCGCCTCTGCAGTGGGACGGATCGCTCCTATACAAGTGTATGGGAACAATCCGTCCCATTGAAATGAATGGGACAGTTAGGTGTAATTACACCTGCTCACCGCTGCAGAGGCGACGGCAGGAAGGTAAACAGTGAAGAGGAGGCAGCGCTGGCACGGCGCGCCCCTCCTCTTCAAACAGCTGATCGGCGGGGGTGCCGAGTGTCGGACCCCCGCCGATCTGATATTGATGACCTATCCTGAGGATAGATCATCAATATTAAAAGCACGGAGAAACCCTTTAATGTAAAAATGAAAAATCATATAGTACATGCCAACCTCTTTCTAACAAAGCTAGAACCCTGTACCTCACATGGATCCAGAGATCTCCCCATTCATTGCTCTGATAGATTTATATCAAGCTGATAGCTCAAGGGGAGTGTCTGTTCTGCTGCAGCCAAGGGGGGAGTGTCCGTGCTCTTCCTATCACAGCTCAGGAGGCAGCTGAAGGATGAAACTGAGCATGTGCGGCCTTCTCAGTGAGCAGGACAAAGAAATAAGATAAAGAACAAACAGCAGGTGGCGCTATACAGATACATTTTATCGAATAACTCAGTAGCTATGCTAAATCTTTAATTACATGCAATTATAAAAGTATTCAGATCCAGGTGCTGGTTTGAAAACTGCTGAATATTTTTTGTGGGACAACCACTTTAGGCTGACATAGAGCTCTTTATCAACATCACAAAGATTTGAACGTATCAGAGCCATTTTAATATCATAGAACTGCATTAATCACAATAGGAATTTCCAATTGCAAATACTACTCTACATAGAACGCAGGTACATTTCCAGCAGTCTGTATTCTCTTAAGGCCTCATGCACACAACCGGTTTTTTTTGCGGTCCGCAAAAACGGGTTCCGTAGTTCCGTGATCCGTGTCTGTTTTTTCTTCCGTGGGTCTTCCTTGATTTTTGGAGGATCCACGGACATGAAGGAAAGTAAAAAAAAGTAGTTTTGGTGTCCGCCTGGCCGTGCGGAGCCAAACGGATCCGTCCTGACTTACAATGCAAGTCAATGGGGACTGATCCGTTTGACGTTGACACAATATGTTGCAATTGCAAACGGATCTGTCCCCCATTGACTTTCAATGTAAAGTCAGGAGTCCCTATTATACCATCGGATCGGAGTTTTCTCCAATCCGATGGTATATTTTAACTTGAAGCGTCCCCATCACCATGGGAACGCCTCTATGTTAAAATATACCATTGGATTTGAGTTATATCGTGAAAACTCAGATCCGACAGTATATTCTAACACAGAGGCGTTCCCATAGTGATGGGGACGCTTCAAGTTAGAATATACTAAGAACTGTGTACATGACTGCCCCCTGCTGCCTGGCAGCACCCGATCTCTTACAGGGGGCTGTGATTCGCACAATTAACCCCTCAGGTGCCGTATCTGAGGGGTTAATTGTGCGTATCATAGCCCCCTGGTTGCCATGGTTACCGATCGGAGTCCCAGCGATTAAACTGGGCCTCCGATCGGAACTCTCCGCTGCCACCAATGATGGGGGCGGATTTTAATTAGGAGGGGGGGGAGAGGGGAGGCAGCACTGGCCACCAATAGATGTAATACAGGGAAGGGAGGGGGGCCTCACTGGCCACCAATGAATTTAAAACTGGGGAGGGAGGGAGGAGGGGCCGCACTGGCCACCAATGAATTTAAAACTGGGGAGGCAGGGGGGTCTGCCCCCTCCTGCCTGGCAGCACCTGATCTCTTACAGGGGGCTATGATACGCACAATTAACCCCTCAGGTGCGGCACCTAAGGGGTTAATTGTGCGGATCACAGACCCCTGTAAGAGATCGGGTGCTGCCAGGCAGCAGGGGGCAGTCATGTACACAGTTCTTAGTATATTCTAACTTGAAGCGTCCCCATCACTAGGGGAACGCCTCTGTGTTAGAATATACTGTCGGATCTGAGTTTTCACGAAGTGAAAACTCAGATCTGAAAAAGCTTTTATGCAGACGGATCTGCGGATCCGTCTGTGTGAAAGTAGCCTACGGACACGGATCACGGACGCGGATGACAATCTTGTGTGCATCCTATTTGTGGTCCTATTTTTTTGACAGACAGGAAACACGGAACACGGACGCGGATGAACAACGGTGCATTTTTTCGAGTTTTCAACGGACCCATTGAAAGTCAATGGGTCCGCAGAAAATCACGGAAAACGGAACAACGGACACGGATGCACACAACGGTCGTGTGCATGAGGCCTAATTCAAACTCTGTCAGCATAGCACAGCAGTCAGTGTCAGTACTGCAACAGTAAAACTGGCATAATGGCAATAAGATTCTGCCAACAATATCTACAAAGAAGTTCTGGACAGCAGTTGCAACAGCATGGTGGCTGCGATGGTGTAGCTTAAAGGGGTTGTCCCGTTCCCTATATTGATGAACTATCCTCAGGACAGGTCATCAATATCAACTCGGCAGGGGTCCAACTCCCTACAGCCCTGCATTCTCAGGAGAGGTCATTAATAAAGGATAAGTGGACAACCCCTTTAAATGATGCTAAATAAACATATTAATGTGTACCAAAATAAAGCTCATGTCAGGCCAAGTGTCGAGATCTTCGGATATGGGCCATTACAAGCTACAGCAATTATCTCCAACATATGGCGCTTCAGCGGCTCTGAAACTACAACTCTCATTATGTTCTGAGGGGCCTGGAATGTCATAGGATAGGTCACAGAATACTATTTACCGTGAACTTAAAATTTCCAAAATGAAATATATTCATTGTATAAAAAAATTGACAAATATTTGCCATTTACCTGCAATAAAAAACAAAAACAAAAAATTTATCCAGTAAAGAATTATCACATTTCTTTTCATAGTATGGCGCCACCTGGTGTACAATGTGTATAGAAACCTGCACAGCCACCTAAAGACCCCCATACATATTCAATAGCCATCAGCCGAATGATTACAGTCCTCTCTCCGGACTCCCCCATACACTTACACGTTTGGTTCTGCCATGTTGAATGGGGAGAGAGGAGAAAACCGGACACTTCTAGTGGCAGCTTATCTCCTGTGAGAAAAAAAAGGATGGGGTGAAAATATATATTTTTTTCAATCCTTCAAGATCTTGGGAGACAGTCAGGAGCTCCCCATACAGTTTAGACTGTGGACGGTTTCGGCCAACAATACACTAAAGTTTATGAGGATCTTAAAGTGACTGTCACCAGGTTCCTCCATATCAAACTATTTGCATAGACACATAGCTGTAGTGTACCTGATTAAAGAGGACCTGTCACCACTCCTGACATGTCTGTTTTAATATCTTTATGCATTCCCCATGTAATAACAATTCTGGAACATCTATTCTTATGGCTCTATGTTGTGCCATTCCTTTATTATTTCTACTAGAAGATATGAATGAATCGCTATTAGCCTTCAGTAAGGGTACAGAGGGGAGGTAACCAGTTGGAGTGTGTACCTGCAAAGACTCACTCTATCCAATCAGTGCTGCCATTGTCAGACCGTGCAGGTACGCGCCCCCAACTTGTTACCTCCCCTTTGTACCATTACTACAGACTGCTAGCAATTCATTCATAAGTTCTAGTAGAGATAATAAAGCAATGGCACAAGATAGAGACATAAGAATAGATGCTCCAGAATTGTTATTACATGGGGAATGCATGAAGCTATTAAAACAGGCATGTCAGGAGTGGTGAAAGGTCCTCTTTAAACGCTGTTTTTCTTTTGTTGATCTGAGGCTATGTTCCAAAGATATACTATTTCTTAATAAGCAAATTAGGCTATGAGGGTGTCACTATCGATCTTGGTGCCCCCAAGCCCTGCCTGCTCCTTTCTGTGGCCAGCCCCTCCCTTTCGGCTTTGTTACTACCTATCCCTGCTTGGTCACAGAAAGGAGTAGAACTTGGGAGCAAAAAGAGCAATGGTGACACCCTCATTGCACCAAAGACCCAATTTGCATAAAAAGTATCAAATTTCAGGAATGGAGCATCGGATCAACAAAAGAAAATCAGCTCTTTAATTAGGGGAACCACAGCTACGTATCCATAACAGATGGATAGGGAGGTCGCTGGTGACAGATTCCCTTTAAGGACTGTTGGTCTACAATACATACATGCTCAGTAACTCTTCCGCAGCCAGGGCTTTGCATAGTGATCTTCTGTTCACTGCAGAGCAGCAAACAGAAAAAGCTTTCTGCCCTGCTGTCACGGACGTTCCTGTGGCAGGTACCAGGAGATCAGAGAGACTGGCAACACGTGGGTTAAATTGAAAAGTTCCTTGTGGATCTTATTGTGTCTGTGTTTTGGTGAATGCCATACCCCTTGCTTCAGGTGTTGCTTGTTGGTAATTTACCTTCCCCATAAGTAGCCGCTTCTCATTCTTGGAGGTGCGGTTTTTTAGATTTTCTTCCTGCCTTCTAACTAGCTTGTCTGTTGTACTCTGTGGTGCTTCTGGAGTTGCCAGTTTTCCACTTTCAGATAAGTCTTGTCTTTTCTTATTGTATTGTGTTTGTTATTTTCCCTGTTGTTTGTATCTGGGCCTGAGACAAAGACTTCCATTCGTCCATCTGGGGAGGAATGGGTTGTGTCTGGTCCTAACCTTATTCCAGGTCCTTATAGGGTAATAAGGGCCTAGGTATACTGCATATGAATATTCCTACCTTCAAGGTCTATTCATATTGATAGGTAGTTCGGGCCTGTATTAGGGTTGTTTAGGAGGTGACCTGTTCCTTCCCTAGTTTCCAGGCCCAGTTACTGTTCCCCTTCCTTCGTGTGTTCAGTGTGGAGCTTTCCCCCCACACTGACCGTGACACCTGCTTTTACAGACAGAGCAGAGCCTCTGCAGTAGCATGACAGTGTAGCTGAGAAGACTACTTCTGCATGGCTGTATTTTTAGATCCTTGAAGAAAAAAACTGATTTTGTACAGAGTGACCCCCAACAACACAGATTAGAAGCACCACCAAGGTGGAAACATGGAAGCAAATGATGATAAGAGAGGTATTTGTAGGCGGAAGAAACCATAAATGACTTTAAGACAACCATCAACTATCTTTTGGGGCTTTTAGAATTAAAATGGTTTAAAATGGTTTATGTGATAATCTATTTAAATACTAAAGACACTATAAATAGAAATCTAGGCAATTATATACAGTACCAGTCAAGAGGTTGGACACCTAGGTTTTTTCCAGTTTTTTTCCCTACATTGTAGCATCATTTGGAAGACATAAACACGATAAAGGAACACATATGGAATGAAGTGGTAAATAAAAGGGTTAAACCAGAATACATGTTATATTTTAGAGTATCCCAAACTATCTCGGTTGGGTTAAGGTTGGATGAATGTGGATGTCATCTGACGCAGCATTCCATCACTCTCATTCTTGGTCAGATAGCTCTTATATAGCCTGAAGGTTTGTTTGGGGTCATTGCCCTGTTGAAAAACAAATGTTGGTCCCACCAAGCGCAAACCAGATGTAATGACATGTTGTTGAAGAATGCTGTGGTAGATAGGCTCGTTTAGTGTGCCTTTAAATTTGATTAAACAGTGTCACCTGAAAAGCACCCCCACACCATCATACCTCCTCCTCTATGCTTCACGGTGGGAATTACACATGTAGAAATTATCTGCTATTCTGCATCTAACAAAGACATGGCGGTTGGAACCAAAAATCTAAATTTTTGAATCATCAGACCAATTTCCACTGGTCTTATGTCCATTTCTTGTGATTCCTGGTCCAAGCAATACTCTTCTGGTTTTTGTTCCTCAGTATTGGCTTCTTTGCACCAGTTCAAACATAAATTCCTGATTCTTGCAGTCTCCTCTGAACAACTGATGTTGAGATGTGTATGGTACTTGATCTCTGTAAAGCAGTTGGAGGCTCTAATCTGAAGTGTTGTTAATTACCATTTTCTGAGGCTAGTAACTCTAATGAACGTGTGCCCTGTGCAGCAGAGGTTACTCTTGGTCTTCCCTTTCTGGGGCTGTTATCATGATAGCCAGTTTCATCATAGGGTTTGATGGTTTTCATGACTGCACTTGAGGATATCTTCAAAGTTTTGGAATCTTTCGGCCTGCCTGACCTCATGTCTTAAAGGGAACCTGTCACCGGGATTTTGTGTATAGAGCTGAGAACATGGGTTGCTAGATGGCCGCTAGCACATCCGCAATACCCAGTCCCCATAGCTCTGTGTGCTTTTATTGTGTTAAAACGGTTTGATACATATGCAAATTAGGGATCGACCGATATAGATTTTTTAGGGCAGATACCGATACAGATAATTTGTGAACTCTCAGGCCGATAATTTATACCGATGTTCTGGGAATTTTTATTAAAATAAATAAATAAAAATTCCTACACAAATCTGCTGAAAATGAATGTTTATTGTTAACGTGTAGTTTTTTTTTTGTAAATCTTTCTTTTTCATTTATATTTTGGTGTTTTTTTTACTTTTAGCCCTCTTAGAGACTAGAACCCTTGTCCTATTCACCCTGATAGAGCTCTATCAAGGTAAATAGGAGCTTACACTGTCCCTGCTGCTCTGTGCTTTGTGCACACAGCAGCATGGAGTTTACCATGGCAGCCAGGGCTTCAATAGCGTCCTGGCTGCCATGGTAACCGATCGGAGCCCCAGGATTACACTGCTGAGGCTCCGATCGGAGGAGCAGGGGAGAGGGGATCCTGTGGCCACTGCCACCAATGATTAATACTGGGGGGGCGCACTGTGCCACCAATGTTTTTAACACTGGGGTGGGGGGCGCACTGCACCACCAATGATTAATACTGGGGGGCTTGGGGGGGGCGCACTGCGCCACTAATGAAGAGAAATCTCTCATTAATTCATATACAGGAGGTGGGAGCTGGCTGCAGAATCGCATAGTCGACTCCCGACCTCCATGAGCGTTAGCTGCGATCCGCGGCACCTGAGGGGTTAACTACCGCAGATCGCAGCTACTTGTCATAGCGGTCGGGAGCCGGCTATGTGATTCTGCAGCCAGCTCCCGCCTCCTGTATATGAATTAATGAATGAGTTAGCTTCATTGGTAGCGCAGTGGCCACAGCCCCTCCCCTCCTCTTGTCCCCTGTCCTCTCATTGGTGGCAGAGGCAGCAGCAGCACAGGGGGAGGGAGACACTGCTTCCTTCTCCCCTGTGCTGCTGAGGGAACACGGAGAGCGCTGAGAAGCGCGTTCTGTGTTCCCAATACGTTATCGCAATATCTGCAAAATAGATGCCGATACTGATAACGGTCAAAATACTGAATATCGGCCGATAATATCGGTAAAACCAATAATCGGTCGATCCCTAATGCAAAATAACCTGAGATGTGTCCTGTCCCTGAGATGAGTCCAGCGTGAAGGAGCCCAGCACCGCCCCGCATCCTCAGAATCTCCTCCTTGCTCCCTGACGTCAGAAAGCTAGAGAGCCGTAATCTCGAGATGCGCGAGCTAGCGCATGCGCAGTGTCCTCATAGTGTTCCTTCCCTGTGCTGGCATCAGCCTCAGGGAAGGAACTCTCACGCACCGCAAGATTACGGGGCTCCGGCTTTCTGACGTCGGGGAGCAAGAAGGAGATTCTGAGGATGTGGGGCGGTGCTGGGTTCTTCACGCTGGACTCGTCTCACATACAGGACACATCTCAGGTTAATTTGCATATGTATCAAATCATTTTTTTTAACACAATAAAAGCACACAGAGCTATGGGGACTGGATATTGCGGATGTGCTAGTGGCCATCTAGCAACCCATGTCCTCAGCTCTATACCCAAAATCCTGGTGACAGGTTCCCTTTAAAGTAATGATGGACAGTAATTTCTCTTTAGGCTACTTTTACATTAGCGTTCAATTCAAGAAAACGCTTCAGTTTTGTCCCCATTCATTGTCAATGGGGACAAAACTGAACTGAACGAAACGGAATAGAATAAAGCTGCAAGCAGCGTTTTTGTGTCCGCGATGTGGTGCAGAGCAGGACGGATCCTCCTGGCACACAATGTAAGTCAATGGGGATGGATCAGTTTTCTCTGAGACAATAGAAAACTGATCCGTCCCCCATTGATTTTCAATGGTGTTCATGATGGATCCATCATGGCTATACAAGACATAATACAACTGGATCCATTCATGACGGATGCATGCGGTTGTATTATGGCAACGGAAGCGTTTTTGCAGATCCATGACGGATCCACAAAAAACGCTAATGTGAAAGTAGCCTCAGTTAGATGAGTGGTTCATGCCATAATGTGGATTAGAACAGTAGTAGGATATGACTAAACACTGTATGGAGCTGTGTACCAATCCTACCTCTGCACAATACAATTAATGGTCTCAGACACATTATGAAAGCAAGGAATTACACAAATTAACTCTTGACAAGGTACAACGGTTAACTCAAAACCATTACAAGTCACCACCCCACAAAGCTGACTGAGGGAATGCCAAGTGTGTGCAAAGCTGCCATCAAAGCAAAATGGGGTTACTTTGAAGAACCTAAGATATAGAACATATTCTGGTTTGTTTAACACTTTTACTACTTTACTATTTAATTCCATATGCGTTCCTTCACGATTCTCAAGTCAATATGAATATAGAACAAAGATCGACCACCTGCGCAGCCAATGAGCGCACAATTCTGCGGTAAAATCATGTGCCCCATAGGCTGCCATGGGTGAGCGTGGCTTGACTGCATATGACAAGTTGCATGATTAGGCTATACCATTACCAAAGTCATTTATTGGCATTTTTCTGCAAATCAGGTTTTAAGACCCAGTGGAAGTATAAGCAAGAACTATGTTGGTCATGTTTGAATTAAAGGGGTTGTCCGGGTTCATAGCTGAACCCGGACATATCCCTGTTTTCACCCAGGCAGCCCCTCTAACATGAGCATCTGAGCATTTCATGCTCTGACGCTCTCCTTTGCCTTGCGCCGTGTCGCGCAGGGCAAGGGCTTTTTTCGGAGATCCAGTGACGTACCAGGCACTCCATGGGTAAAAGGTAGGCAGAGGCTTCCGCCTAGCAGTGAGCCCGGTGACATCACAGGCACTAATGGGCGGGCTTTAGCGCTGCCCTAGCTTGTAAAACGTGATACAGCGCAGGGCAAGGGAGAGCATCGGAGCATGGGGATATGTCCGGGTTCAGCTCTGAAATACACCTAATAGATATTTAAATGACCCTCATACTGTTTCCCTGAAAAGGTGGCATTCTGAGCCCACTGTGCAAAATACTTGAACACAGCCCCATTTACTTGGACCAGTGCTGCAGTTCCCTGAAAAGTCCCAGGAGCTCCACTATGCAGGAGAATGTTCCTTCATTCTCAGGATAGGATCAGAATGTGATAGCATATCCTAGCAATATACCATAGCATTCTATGATAGGCACCTATGAAATCCACTGGCAGGCTGGCACTCTCAGCACCCTCCACGGGTAATATCTAGGGCCATCACGATAGGTGCACTAGGCAATATTGGAAGCTCCTGAGCTCGAACTTTGACAATGTACTTTGTATGCCAAAATATAGCACATAAATAAAAAAACATGAAAGGAAGACAGATATCGACAGAATGGCTTCACACAACAAAGTGCAACACTAATTTAGAGGATCTAAAAATATCGGCCAAGAGCAGTGGATGCAGGGAAAGATGCCTACACTTGACTCGAGCACCATGCCGGCTTTCCTGAGTGCAGAAAAACTGATACTGACCACCATACAAACAAAAATAAAAATAGTTATACTACAGGGAAGAGATCAAACACTGCGCTACTTTATAACATACGTTATTGGTCCCCTGAAGCAACATACATAATGAGGTCAAAACCATGGTGGCCAAATAACCTTCACTCTGGACATCACATGGCCTTCAAAACAAGAACCAGCAGTGGACCACAGCAGAAAGTTAGTAATTTTTACATTTTGGGTCAACTAAAAGCTATTTCTACAAGTCTACAACCCTTTTAATGTGTAGACACTGGTGTAACTATAGGGGTCGCAGCGGTCGCGGTTGCGGTCCATAATGGAAGCGCTCACTAGTCTGCAGGAGGAGGGGGAGATAAGCGCTGCGAGTGCTGTCCAGTACTTACCCCTCCTCCTGCTCGCTCTTCTCAGGGCCCACGCTGCTGTGTCCTGGCTGCCTACAGGGTCAGGACGTACAGAGCGCACTCTGACCTGACGCTGCAGGAGGTCAGGTGACTGCAGCGTGGGCCCTGAGAAAAGAAGACCGGGACAGGGAGAGTGGCGGCAGGAGAGGTAAGTTACTTTATTTACAGTCTGATCTGAGGTCTGATATGGAGGTCCGACTGAGGGGTCTGGAGAGGTCTGATGGGGGTCTGATTGGGGGTCTATAGGTCTAATGGGGGTCTGGAGGTCTGATTGAGGGTCTGGAGGTCTAGTGGAAGTCTGGAGGTCTAGAAGTCTGATATGGGGGTCTAGAAGTCTGATATTGAGTCGGGGTCTTACATGGAGGTCTAATGGGGGTCTGATCTGAGGTCTAAAACTGGGGTCTTATATGGGGTCTGACAGAGGTCTAAAGGGGTTTGGTCTGAGATGGGGGATCTCATTTAGAGTTTTATATGGGGGTCTGATCTGAAAGGAAGGGGGGGGGGGGATTTGTTTGTACTAACGCACAATATAAAGGGGTGTTTTTGTACTGATGTGCTATCTGTGTGGTACCAGTATTTTCAGGGGGACTGTTTGTGCAGGAAAGTATTGGGGAGCACAATGGACACAGTATTGGGGTGTTGAGAAGGTGAGTAGGAGGATGGAAAAGTAGGAAAATAAGCTGTCCGTTTGTTAAACTCTGCAGAGACAAGGCGCGGCTGAAAGAAGTCACCATGGCGGTCTGGTCTGACAGGAGAAGAAGAGGAAAGAGAATATCTACATCAGAGAAGTCACTGGATGTAAGAGGTACATATGTGGCGCTGTATTACCCTGTATGTTCTGTAGCGCTGTTTGTATTGTTTTCCAAGTATGTCCTTAAAGGGGTTGTCTGCTTTTTTTTTTTTGGTATGAGCGCTGCCTTCTCTGCTCTGTTTACCTGCTCATCACTGCAAATGCTATGGCGAGCAGGTGAACAGAACAGAGAAAGCAGCTCTCATATGAGTGCTGCCCTCTCTTTAAATAGCTGATCGTCGGGGGTGCCGGAGGACACCTGCTGATCTGATATTGATGACCTATCCTGAGGATAGGTGATCAGTAGTAAAAATAGGACAACTCCTTTAACAATAGAACTGGAGGGAAGGGGGGGCCATTTCAATATTTGCCTTGGGCAGCAGAAAAGCTAGGTGCACCAGCGCTGAGTGAAGGGGGTGGGGGGGGCAAAGCTGAACTCTTGCACCAGGGCCCCTGTGTGTAGATTTACCATAACTTCCCTACATATATGACGGCATATATGGCCGTCTGTATCTGAAGCACTGTAGGTACAGTGCATTCAGAAAGTCTTCAGACCCTTTCACTTGTTCACATTTTACTATGATGCAGCCTTATCCCACCAATCTACCCTCAATCCCCCATAATAATAAAATGTAAAAACAGAATTTTACTAATTTTTGCTTATTTATTAAAAAGGAAAAAACTAAAATTTCACATGAACAAAAGTATTCAGATCCTTTGCTATGACACTTGACATGTAGCTGTGGGGGCCTCCCATTTTTCTTTATCATCTTTGAGCGATTTACGCACTGGACACGCTAGTCTGAAACAGCCCTAAAAGACATATAAAAGCCTAGAAACACTTAAAGTCGGAGAGTCCCTTAGAAGACTAGATTCTCTGGTCTGATAAAACAAAGATTGAATTTTTGGCCTCAGTTCTAAGCTTCATGTTTGGAGGAAACCAGGCACTGGCCAATACAGTGACGCAGGGTGGTGGCAGCATCGTGCTGGGAGGGTGTTTTTCCGTGGCTGGGGCAGGGATACCGAGTTGTGGAAAAACTGAACTGGACTTCAGAATGGACCTAAGGTTTACATTCCATCAACACACACAGCTAAGACAAGACAGGACTGAATGTCCTTGAGTGGTCCACAATTGAATGTTTCTGGAGAGACCTGAAAATAGCTGTCCACCGACAGTCTGCTTCCAACCTGACTGAGCTTGAGAGCATCTGCAGAGAAGAATGTGAGGAAATCCCCAAATCCAGATGTGCAAACCTTGTGGCATCATACCCAAGGAACTGGAGGCTGTAATCACTGCCAAAGGGGCTTCAACTAAGTAAAGGTTGTGAATGTTTTTGCCAATGCAAGATTTTATTTTTTCCTTTTCAATAACTTAGCAACATTCTGTTTTCACTTTGTCATTATGGGGTACTGAGCGCAGAATGATGGGAGAAAAAACGGAACTTTTTTTATTCTAGTGCAAGACCGCAACATAACAGAAAAACAGACTTTCCAGATGCACTGTAGAACAGAATATAGACTGCAGTAACAGTGACCAGTACTCTGCTGAGGGCCCCAAAAAAACTACAGTAACTCTATTAACACACACATATATATATATATATATATATATATATATATATATATATAGATGCTAAGGAATAGCTGCAAATGCAATTCCCAAATCTTTAGGTTTATCAAAGGTTAACAACCTAAAAAGGACCCGTCACCATGACATGACCATTCTGGGGCATCTATTCTTATGTCTATGGTGTCCCATTCCACTAAGTTAGAATATTGAATTGCCGTAGTTCAGCAGTGAAGGTCCAACTGGGCGTTACCAGTTGTGGAGTGTCCCTGCCCAGTCTACCACTATCTAAATCAGTGCTGCCAGTGTCAGACTAAGCAGTGGCACACTCCAGGCTGGTAACGCCCATCTGGACCTTCATTGAAACTGCCAGTAATTCATTAATAACTACAAGTAGGAATAATAAAGGAACCACACAACATACAGTCATTAGGAGAGGTAATCCAGAATTGTTATTACAAGTGGTTGTCTATCCCTGCACCAGATTTATCATCTAGCCGGAGCTCCTGTGATAGATCTGGTGCAGATCTAGACAGCCGGTCTACGCTTACGTAAATCTGCCCCATGTGGTCCCATCTCACACACAAAATGTAGATCATTGGACATATTATCAGACAAAAGCCCAATGTCACAGCCTGTGGTAACTTGGAAATAAATGACATTATGTAAGAACAGAATTAGTTAGGCCTCTTGCACACGACCGTATGCCCTCTGAGACATGCGGTGCATTATATGTCCCGGAGTGGCCTTGATGGTGTGCACGGGAGCACACAGTATCATAGATTACAATGATGCTGTGCACGTCGGGCCGCCCGCCGGGCTATTGTCCGTACTCATAAGATCATATAAGTGCAGTACAATAGTCCAGTGGGCGGCCCGATGCGCACAGCATCATTGTAATCTATGAGGCTGTGCGCTCCTGCGCGCACAATCAATGCCGCTTCGGGACATATGGCCCGCTCATGGACCGTATATATCTCGGAGGGCATACGGTCGTGTGCATGAGGCCTTAACCAGAGAGGCCTTCGGAGCACACACATTTCCATGCACCAGACGTCTCTATACTGACTCACGGCGTGTCAGGCAGGAACAGTACAGTCATCTTCAGAAATGTGACGTCTCATGTGATCTCTTATGTCTACGCTATCAGCAAAGGCAGTAAGACTAAGCAAAACTCATTGAAGAAGACGCGAATACGTAAAGCAACATCTGAAGCCTCCTGACATACGCCTTCATGTTCTCTGCACAGATACACTGTAGCAAACTGTCGGGAGGGAAGGATTTTATAGGAAACTCTCAAATGTGGGAAGGTTTCTAAGGATCTGGGACCTCTGGATGTAAACTGGAGTATTCCCACAGAGAACTGGAAAGGGTAAGGATCTTAAAGGGCTTTTCCAGGTTCCTGATACTGATGACCGATCGTCAGGATGGGCCATTACTATATAACTGGCGAGGATCCCACTCCCTGCAGGAACTAGCACTGTAAGGGCTCATGCACACGACCGTATGTATTTTTTGCGGTCCGCAAAACAGATCCGCAAAAAATACGGATGACATCCGTGTGCACTCCGTATTTTGCGGAACGGAACAGCTGGCCCCTAATAAAACAGTACTATCCTTGTCCGTAATGCGGACAATAATAGGACATGTTCTATTTTTAGGCGGAACGGACACGGAAAGAAAATACATTTGTGTCCATGAGCCCTAAATGAAACAGGAAGCACAGCGCTGCTCAAAGTGTAGTGGCCGCACCTGGTTACTGCAGCTCATCTCCTGTTCACTTCAATGGAAGCTGAGCTGCAGTAACCAGGTACGGCCACTACACTGTGAGCGGCGCTGTGCTTCCTGTTCCATTCAGAGTGTTCAGAGTCTGCAGGGAACAGCTGATCGGTGGGGGTGTGGGATCGGATAGTAATGAGGTATCCTGATAATAGGTCATCAATATCAGGAGCCTGGAAAACCCCTTTAAGCAAAGTACCAGAAAACTGCAGAACATTTTAACGGTTTATTAAAGGGGTTTTTCAATTAGCACGTTATTCCTATTCATAGGATGGATAGGTGATAAATGTATGACCACTAGGAGTCCAATCTGCTGCAGGGTGCCCGAGTCTCCTGTGTGAATGAAGCGGCGGGGTGCCATGCATGACCACTATACCCTATACTACTAAAGAAGGAGATAGCGGAGCGCTGTACTCAGTGAATGCACACCACCACTTCATTCCTACAGGGGATCCGGGGACCCCGTTGCGGTGATCAGTGGTCGGACCTCTAGCAATCATACATAGGTCTCTTTAAACCTATAAACTGGCAGCTGCTTGTGGCATGATACAACCCCCTGGTCCTGGGTTCACCGCGATGACGTGCCGTACCGACGCATGACCGATGTGCCTGCTGTGACCTGTGATGTCGCCACAAGCAACCGTATTTTTATTAGATTTTTTTATTTATATTTTTACACCTGGTAAAACCCTTTTATGTTTTTTTTATATATATATTTTTTAGTTTTTTTACAAAAACGGCATACATAGCAGTTCCCTAAATTACATTAGAGAGCTATTTTAGGAACTGCTTCTAATGATAGCATGCAAATCTATGGGATTCGAAAACTCCCAGCCACTGGCCAGATGTCGATGCCCTCGCATGCCAAGGCAATGCATGCCTGCCCAAGGTAAGTACCGCATCCTCCACCAGCTATGGGGGGTTATTGTGAAATGACAGCCGCCTGTGAGGAGAGCACTCCCAATAGTCGGATTATGGAATTGGCAGTTATGCAATTCTCTAAAAACACCAAATTGGAATTTATATAAATGTAGCCGTCATCCGTAGAACGCCCAGCTATTGGTGACACTCCCTGCCAGGCAGGGCCACATACCAGGGCTCAGCACCGTACACACATACTCGCCATACTGTACTTTGCCCCTCGGGGAAGCTCACAGTGAACAATAGGCATTGTCTTGAAATGCTAGGGTTCCTGATCTTTCTTGACTGTGCCATGGCCGGTCACCTTCAGCTAATTATTACTTTTCGGAGGTTATGTCCTACAAGTGCAATAATCTGGAAGACTCATCCGAGGCAGACTGAAACTGATTCAGAGCAGATCTGATAGAAATTCCCATTCCCGTTGCCATGGTAGGATGCCAGATTTCACTAATGTCAGTCTCTACGATTATTACAGGACTGGCAAGCGGACAGAATACACCTGGCGGGTCACTCTCAGGTGTGTTATACCTTTCAGCATGCCCCAATTCTATGAGGGGGCACCCTAATATTGGGTGGCACATGCCAGCGATTGGCCATTATGTCGCTGACTTGTTGCACGGTGTGGGTGATGGGGTCCACCTACATGCAATAGGTCACCAGGACTGCATGGCACTGCTACCACTCCCATCATACATAGTAACTTACCTCTGAACAGCTCGGTGGCACCCTGCAGTACTGGGTAAAGGGATGAAATGGGCACAGAAGTACAAAGTGGCCAGATACTGAGGAGGAGATCTATGGAAAAGATAGGATGAGAGGGGCATAAAGAGGATGGATGGATAGGTGATATACTACGTATGGCAGATAGATAGATAGATATCAGATAGATAGATTTAGACTACGAATGATAGATAGATAATAGATATGAGATAGATAGATATGAGATATACTACATATGATAGATAGATAGATAGATAGATAGATAGACAGACAGACAGGTGATATACTACATATGATAGATAGATAGATAGATAGATAGATAGATAGATAGATAGATAGATAGATAGATAGACAGACAGACAGGTGATATACTACATATGATAGATAGATAGATAGATAGATAGATAGATAGATAGATAGATAGATAGATAGATAGATAGATAGATAGATAGACAGACAGACAGGTGATATACTACATATGATAGATAGATAGATAGATAGATAGATAGATAGATAGATAGATAGATAGATAGATAGACAGGTGATATACTACATATGATAGATAGATAGATAGATAGATAGATAGATAGATAGATAGATAGACAGGTGATATACTACATATGATAGATAGACTGGTGACAGCCGCAGGACCGCTCTGCACACTGTCAGGTACCGCACTGCCCCTCCCCCTCCCGACAAAGTTTGCACTCACCTGACGGAGCGGCGGGCAGGCGGCGGGCACAGTCGCCGCTCCCGGGTGCAGCAGTAGTGCAGCTCGCTGTGTGCGCCTCCTGAAGTCTTCATGGTCCTGCCCGACCCCTTTTTTCCCTATGTCTCCAACCTCAGCGCTCTCCTCCTCCTCCTCCCACCGCCGCTGACGTCACCGGGGACACGCCCTCTGCAAACCTCTCCCCCGCCCACCCCATAGCCAAACACTGAGTCACTACCACCAGCGCCCAGCTCTGTGCCCCGCGGGATGGCAGGAGACAGGTGCTAGGCTGCTGATTCACGCCGGGTGTGCCCAGTGCCCACTCACCGCTCGGACATTCCTGGTACTGTGGCCCATGGTCTGTCCAATATCTCTACTCCAGCAGTACGCCGTGCAGCCCGTTAACGATAGGGTTAATCATTTAAAGGGGTTTTCCCACGAACAGTGTTCCTATGCAGTGACCAGAGCGCTGACGAAGGATTACAATCTACACGTGATAAGAAGGTTGTAGGTTTTCCTCTGGCAGCGCTTGTCCACCTTCTCCTGCATGGTGGTCTAAGCGCTTGTTCACACCCGCCTTGGAAGCTCTGTTATGGTCAGTGGAGTCTGTCCAGCTCTGTTCATGTCAATTATTTGCTAAATCCAGCACTTCTGATATTTTCTGTTACAGGAGCAGAACAGCGGACATATTTAGAGGTAGTGTGAACTCAGCCTTACCTGCTCAGCGTCCTGCTCTCTTCTTGGAGGAGTGATCGCAGAGAGAACTGGCACAGACACCTTTCCTTCATTCATCCCTACTTCTAAATTCCTAGAAATATATCACTTCGGCTACATTCACACCCAGGGGCGGACTGGGAACTTAAAGTGGCCTTGGAAAAAATACTAGAAGTGGCCTCGTTTGGTAGTCGGGTCCAAATTGACGGAAGGCAGGGCCAGCAATACCATACTGTGGTATATTATACCATCCGACAGAGCCAAATACCACAGTCCATCACAAAATACTGCCAGCAGGGACATTTCCCTGTAAGGTCTATGGCCAATGCTCCCTTGTTCACACCTCCGCTGTGAAACACCAGCATGGTGGTTCCGGCAGACAAGAGGAGAACTGCAGCATACACACACTAGCACAAGTAAGGATGCCCTGTCGTTCAGGCCATTAGGGGAAGTGGTGACGGGGGAGAGGAGGAGGTGAAGTGGTGCTCCGAGGGCCAGTCCAGCCCCTCAATGTTCCAACAGTTATATTTGCATGAACTGACAGTAGTAATTATGCTGGAACTGTACATCCGTTTGAAGTAATAGAGGGCTCATTTTATTCACCATGATCCACCCATGCAGGCTGTATGCCATGTTTAATAGGGTTGATTATGGTGGCAGATAGTGTTGGCGGGCACCGGAGCGGTGCGCTTCCGATCACTGCAGGGGACCGGCAGTCCCTGGTAGCCGGGCCCCTGCTGTATTCTCCGGCATCGCTGTAAAAGCCGATGCTGGCGGATTAACCCCTTCTATGCCGCGGTACGCGCTGACCGCAACATAGAAGTGGTTTGCGGCGGGTGAGGGAGCGCATCGAGTCCCTGCACAGCTGTGGCGGGGACTCAATGTGTCAGAAGGCGGCTCGATGCCGTGCACAGGCTGCCCAATGCTTTGCATGGCATCGGGACCTGCCTTCTACGGGTGCCCAGGAGATGCAGCCTTGGTCTCCTAGGCAACCTGTTAGTGTATTACTCTGTGTAATACACTAACAGGCAATGCGTTACAATGCAGATGTATTGTAATGCATTGTAGAGGGGATCAAACCCCCAAAAGTTGAAGTCCCAGAGTGGGACAGAAATAAAGTTGTTTTTTTTAAAAAGTGTTTTCAATAAAAAAAAAAGTTTCAAGTTAATAAAAGAAAAAAACGCCCCTTTCCCCTGATTTTATAATAAAAGATAGAAAAAAAGAAAAGAAAAAACATACATATTAGGTATCGCCACGTCCGTAATGACCGGCTCTGTAAATATATCACATGATCCACCCCGTCCGATAGACACCATAAAAAATGAAAACATTGTCAAAAAAAGCCATTTTTGTCACCTTACATCACTAAAAGTGCAACACCAAGCGATCAAAAAGGCGCATGCCCCCAAAAATAGTAACATTCTAACCGTCACCTCATCCTGCAAAAAATGAGCCCCTACATAGGACAATCGCCCAAAAAAAAAAACAACTATGGCTCTCAAACTATGGAGACACTAAAACATGATTTTTTTTGTTTCAAAAATGATATTAGTGTATAAAACTTAAAAAAAAAAAGTATACATATTAGGTATCGCCTCGTCCGTAACAACCTTCTTTATAAAAATATCACATGATTTAACCCCTCAGGTGAATACCGTAAAAAAATTAAAATAAAAAACGGTGTAAAAAAAGCCAATTTTTTGTCACATTACATCACAAAAAGTGTAATAGCAAGCGATCAAAAAGTCATATGCACTCCATAATTGTACCAATCAAACCGTCATCTCATACTGAAAAAAATGAGCCCCTACATAAGACAGTCGCCCAAAAAAAAAAAAAAAACTGGCTTTCAGAATATGGAGACACTAAAAAAGAATTTTTTTCAAAAATGCTTTATTATGTAAAAAATGTCATATTTGGTGTTGTCGAGTCCGTAACAACCTGCTCTATAAAAATAGCTCATGATCTAACCTGTCAGATGAACGTTGTAAATAACAAAAAATAAAAACAGTGCCAAAACAGCTATTTTTTTGTTACCTTGCCTCACAAAAAGTGTAATATAGAGCAACCAAAAATCATCTGTACTATAAAATAGTACCAACTAAACTGCCACCTTATCCCGTAGTTTCCAAAATGGGGTCACTTTTTTGTAGTTTCTACTCTAGGGGTGCATCAGGGGGTCTTCAAATGTGACATGGCAAGTTAAAATTATCCCAGTGAAATCTGCCCTCCAAAAACCATATGGCATTCCTTTCCTTCTGCGCCCTGCGGTGTGCCCGTACAGCAGTTTACGACCACATATGGGGTGTTTCTGTAAACTACAGAATCAGGGCAATAAATATTGAGTTTAGTTTGCCTGTTAATCTATGCTTTGTTAGCGGAAAAAAATTATTAAAATGGAAAATCTGCCCAAAAAAGTGAAATTTAGAAATTTCATATCCATTTTCAATTAATTTTTGTGAAACACCTAAAGGGTTAACAAAGTTTGTAAAATAAGTTTTGAATACCTTGAGGGGTGTAGTTTCTTAGATGGGGTCACTTTTATGGAGTTTCTACTCTAGGGGTGCATCAGGGGGCTTCAAATGGGACATGGTGTCAAAAGAACCAGTCCATCAAAATCTGCCTTCCAAAAACCATATGGCATTCCTTTCCTTCTGCGCCCTGCCGTGTGCCCGTACAGCGGTTTACGACCACATATGGGGTGTTTCTGTAAACTACAGAATCGGGGCAATAAATACTGACTTTAGTTTGGCTGTTAATTCTTGCTTTGTTAGCGGAAAAAAATGATTAAAATGGAAAATCTTCCAAAAAAAATGAAATTCTGAAATTTCATATCCATTTTCAATTAATTCTTGTGAAACACCTAAAGGGTTAACAAAGTTTGTAAAATCAGTTTTGAATACCTTGTGGGGTGTAGTTTCTAAAATGGGGTCACTTTTTTGGAGTTTCTACTCTAGGGGTGCATCAGGGGGGCTTCAAATGGGACATGGTGTCAAAAAAACAGTCCATCAAAATCTGCCTTCCAAAAACCATATGGCATTCTTTTCCTTCTGCGCCCTGTCGTGTGCCCGTACAGCAGTTTACGGGCACATATGGGGTGTTTCTGTAAACTACAGAATCAGAGCAATAAATATTGACTTTAGTTTGGCTGTTAATTCTTGCTTTGTTAGCGGAAAAAAATGATTAAAATGGAAAATCTGCTCAAAAAAGTGAAATTCTGAAATTTCATATCCATTTTCAATAAATTCTTGTGGAACACCTAAAGGGTTAACAGAGTTTGTAAAATCAGTTTTGTATACCTTGAGGGGTGTAGTTTCTAAAATGGGGTCACTTTTTTGGAGTTTCTACTCCAGGGGTGCATCAGGGGGGCTTTAAATGGGATATGCTGTCACAAAACCAGTCCATCAAAATCTGCCTTCCAAAAACCATATGGCGTTCCTTTCCTTCTGTGCCCTGCCATGTGGCCATATAGCAGTTTAAGACCACATATGGGGTGTTTCTGTAATCTACAGAATCAGAGCAATAAATATTGAGTTTAGTTTGGCTGTTAACCTTTACTTTGTTAGCGGGAAGAAAAAAAATCTGACAAAAAAGTAAAATTCTCAAATTTCATCTCCATTTTCAATTAATTCTTGTGGAACACCTAAAGGGTTAACAACGTTTGTAAAATCAGTTTTTAATACCTTGAGGGGTGTCGTTTCTAAAATGGGGTCATTTTTGGGAGGTTTCTATTATGTAAACCTCACAAAGTGACTTCAGACTGGTCCTTAAAATATGGGTTTTGGAAATTTTCAGAAAAATTTCAGGATTTGCTTCTAAACTTATAAGCCTTGTAACGTCCCCCAAAAATAAAATGGCATTCACAAAATGATCCAAACATCAAGTAGACATATGGAAAATGTAAAGTAATAACTATTATATGAGGTATCAGTATCTGTTTTAAAAGCAGAGAAATTGAAATTTAGAAAGTTGCGAATTTTTCCAAACTTTTGGTAAATTTGGTATTTAAAAAAAAAAAAAAGAAATATATTAATTCCTATTTACCACTGTCATGAAGTACAATATGTGACGAAAAAACAATCTCAGAATGGCCTGGATAAATAAAAGCGTTTTAAAGTTATCACCATATAAAGTGACACATGTCTGATTTGCAAAAATCAGTCTGGTCCTTAAGGTGAAAAATGACCCGGTCCTTAAGCGCTATCCTGTTTACTACCTTACAATCAAGCTCCGGTAACAGGCAGAGCAGGCGGCGTAACGTCACTCACTCACGTCATGCGCCTGCTCCGCCTGCTTCAATTATAAAGTGGGAGGAGCAGGCGCGTGACGTGAGTGAGTGACGTTACGCCGCCTGGTCTGCCTGTTACCGGAGCTTGATTGTAAGGTGGTAAACAGGATAGCGCTGCTTTAAAGTTAAAGTTGCTCGAGGTTAAGGATTACTGTTTAGATATGTATACCGCTGTGAGTGGCGGAGCCCGGTGTAAGAGTACAGTGACTGCACCGGGCCCCGCCGCGAATTGCCAGCCTCCAGCCCCTCCTCCCTCCCCGCTGATACATCGCTGCGCTGTGCAGCATTGCAGCCGGCGAGGTATCAGCGTTACCGATGTAAAAATGGCAGCATTCGCCCATAATGCCATTTCCCCCCCACTTTTGGGGGGAAAAAAGTGCGTATTATGGGGCAAAAAATATGGTACATACTCACCTCATCCATTTGTACGCGAACAGGCTTTCGCGGCCACCTTGATTGCGGAAACCGTGCAAAATCTCGTGCGCAGTGATGTGTGCGTCACTACGCTGGACGAACGCGGTGACATCATCAGGGATGACGTCACTGCGCTCGGCCAGAGTGATGACGTCATCACATCAGTCTTCAATCAAGATGGCCGCGATGGCCTCTCGGCGATCAAGGATCATGGATAAGGTATGTTTTTTTTTACTGGATTAAGCCCTGAAAGGTCTTAATGTTCATGTCAGATGCCGCGATCAGCAATGAACACGGCATCTGATGGGTTCAATGATGAGGGGTGGTGCAATCGCCGTTCCCCGTCATTGTGCCCGCTACATACAAAGGAATGCGCTTCATGATGAAGTAATTATTATTATAGACATGCCTATTGTTGAACAAGAATAGGACATGTTCCATACTATGCTGTTTGCATTTTTTGCAGGCCCATAGCTTTTAATGAATCCATGTGCCATCCGCAAAAAATGCAGATCGGACACAAAATACGATTGTTTGCATGAAGCCTTAATAAATGTATAGGGAGTGTCAGTGAAGCCCCGCTGAGTGTGTCATTTGGGCCTTTGTTGTGGTGTCACAATATGCTATCCATGGTTTTCCTTAGTACCGTATTGATCTCTATTATTTTATTTCAGGGTGTCAACCGAACCCCTTGTCAGCCCCCCAAATAAAAGAACAGTTCACAAACCCAGCACTGGGTCACTTTGTATAACAGCTGCAAATCCCAGCCATGGACCTCAAGCCTCAAACCCTCAGCATCATGGGAAGTTAAGATTCTGTTTGGATTTTGTTCTCTACTTTGTGCTTGTCTAGCACCACCGCTGATCAGCTGTTAGAATGGCCCGTGGCACTTGCATGAGTGTGCATCCTCTTCAGTAACTACCTGTATGCCATCTACTTTGTGGCGGTGCAGTGTAATTACAGCGTCCTCTCCCGTTCCTTGAATTACTCTGTGCCGCTTCCTTAAGGGAGACACATCCATCACTCAAGCCTGATTGGTGGGGATTCCGGACGTTGGACCCCTGCTGATCCGATATCCATTACCTATCGGGAGTCATTAATATCTGTAAGTCCTGTTTCACACTGCTTTTTTTTGGGGGGGGGGGGATCTGGCAGGGAACAGTGTGTTCCACTAGCGCATCAACGTTCAGTCCCATAATGGGGACCGGTGGAGAACCGGCCTCACCCAGAGAATTGGCTGGAAGAAAACCGCTGCTTGTGGTGATTCTCAGCATGTTTGCGGGGGTTGCTGCGAGATCTCCGCCAGTCCCCGTTATAGTGAATTGGGCCAGTGGGTTTCAGGTAGCTTCCAGCAGTGTCGGATCCAGAGATCTCCAGGCCGCCGGAGATGGTAAAAGCTAGTGTAAAACAGGCCTAACCTGGAAAAAACGCTTTAAAATACAGCCTTGGTTTCACTTACAGTATACGGTATATAAATCTGGAGGACATACGCTTGACCAGGCTTGTACAAAATGTATTATGTGTTAATGCTGGGGCAGCACTTTATGAAATGTTTCCACGTCCCCTGTGATTCTGGAGGTCAGCCAATATGCCACCACGTTACAGTGCATCCTACCAGGTGGCTGAATGTCAAATAGCTTTGTTCTTTTGAGGGTTTCTTTGTCTCTAGATGGCCTGCTTAACCATTTATGCTCATTGTTCCTTTGATAAGTTATGCATCTTCAGATCTTCAATTTGTCACTGACTTTCCAACATACTGCAATTGCTATATTTTATTTATGGACATTGTGACGTAACATTACCTTGGTTAAGTCTTACACTCCTATAACCTTCTAAACAGTTTTTTTGTAAAGCCTCTTTCGCACCGGTTTCATTGACATCCGTGGAAATGAAATAACAGAAGTGTTGAATTCGGCACTTAACTGACCCAAAATGAGCCAAACAGATCCCTTTGACTATAATGGTTTCCATCCAGGTGTCCTTTGTTTAGTGCATGTAGGACTTTTCTCTCCACTGTTTTTGATGAAATCTGTGAAGAAGGCCCTGAATGGACCCTCCATTGCAGATGTAAAGAAGTCCTTACAGAAACGCACACAGGTGGTCCACATTTGCCAATGTTAGTGCGCTTAGATTTTGATGTCAATTTTGCTAAAATGTGGCAAATTTGGAGAAGGTGTGAATGGGGCGTGATGACATTAAGAAGGGGTTGTCACTAATCTGTGTCATTTTGCACCAAAATTGCACCACATTTCTGATGTAAAATTCTATCTCCAACTAAGCAAACCAATAGGTGGTATAAAGTTAGACAAACATGTCTACCCCTGCACCAGATTTATCATCAGCCTGAGCCCCTGTGATAAATCTGGTGGAGGTCTAATTTCACACCACCTATAGGATTAGAAAATCTGTATTTAGAGGGTGTAGACATTTTTTCTTATTGCACATTTGAATCTGAACTGTAAAACAACTTTCTTAAATAGACTCCATCCAATAATACCTACTGTGCTGCTGTGGCTCTCTGTGCTCTTACCCTCCTTCCTCTCACAGTCAGGGGTGTAACTACCATAGTGGCAGACTATGTGACTGCTATGGGGCCCAGGGCAAGAGGGGGCCCAGTTGGGATCATCTCCTCTTCTACTGGGGGTAAAAACTTGGTCAGGACTCTACCCTCTAAAGGAACAACTTTTAGCAAATGAGGCAGTGGAAAAAATGGCCCAAGGGTCATTGAAAGGGGTTTAGGTGGAAACCCTTCTGTCCTTTTTGGGGGGCCTGGTTTGATCCTTGCTATGGGGCCCTTACTTTTCTACGTACGCCACTGCTCACAGTAGTTCAGTATTAGAGCATAATTTCCAATGGTCCAAAGCTGTCCCTAATTTTCAAAGACAGCCCATGCAAATTTGGTCTCACCTAACCAAAATGGGTGGGGCTTGTGTAAATCCTCCCATAAATGGGTGGCCCTGTATGATCTGGGAGGGTTCTTGGGGTGGGGTCTATTTGTTTAGAATTTACCAACTTCAAAGTGAGGAAGGAAAATATCTGAGGGATTAAATGTCCACGGTCGGCATTACTGCTGACCACGGATATTAGCAGGCACCCAGCAGCTGATCTTTAAAGACCGACATCATCCGTGGTGCATTCTCACATGCTATGTTCTCCAGTGCCTACTAACTAGATGTTAAATAATGAGGGAGCATGTTTTTGCCAGCACATATGAATATACCATTAGGGCTCATGCACACGAACATATGTATTTTGCGGTCCGCAAACAATATAGATGACGTCCATGTGACATCCGTATTGCATCCGTTTTTCTTCAAATCCATTGTAACAATGCTTATCCTTGTCCGCAAAATGGACAAGAATAGGACATTTTCTATCTTTTTTGCGGAACAGCCATGCGGAGATACGGAAACAGAATGCACACGGAGCCATTTCTGCTTTGTTTTTTTTGCTGACCAATTGAAGTGGATGGTTTCACATACAGGCCGCAATAAAAAAGCATATGAGCGATGAATGCTTTTGCTTGTCAGAGGAGACATGTTGTGCCAGGGATAAGCCTGTACACGAAACGTCACCACAGGAGACTGGTGGATGAGGTTGGGGGTCACGTGACCTGCATCGGCCCTGCAGAAACACGGCATAATACATGAAAAGAGTAAATTACAAAAGTATTTTTAAGTAAGTTATAAGCCACATTACCATAAGTCATATAACTCAAACAACCCCTTTAAGGCAGACATATGGCCGTCTCAAGCCAAAGGCTGGTGAACATTTGCTTATATATTAGAGAATTGAATGTCGTTACGATTCAGGTAATGTTTAACAGACTTAGGGAAATTCTGTTCCCTGCTGCTGCTATCTCCAGCACCATAAACGGAATTACAGGAGCCGGTCATCCTGTTCATGATGCCTACAAGAGCCGTGGAATATTTGTTCTTCCACTGCCTGCCATTCCCTGTTATTGTCACTGCCTGCCCTTCCCTGATAGCTGGGAGTTGCTCTATAGAGAATTCATATAAGATTTACTTTAGGGGAACCCGTCATGTTAAGAATTACTGAATGGAACCATGTTCTGGAGCAGGAGAAGCTGAGCAGATTGATATATAGCTTTATGGGAGACGATCCAGTAAAACTTGTAATTTATATCTTTTCTCCTTCTGAGCCTAGGAGTCCAGTGAACAGTCCTATCAGTGATTGACTGCTATCTTAGGACTTAAATGTATAAAAGTTTTACTAAATCTTTTATCACAATACTACACATCAATCTGCTCAGCTCCTCCTGCTCTATAACATGCTGCCTACAGATCAGACATTTTCAGTGTCACAGTTTCCAATTATTGGCTTTAAAGGGAATCTTTTGGACCATCATCTACAGTAATACATGAGTAGTACTGAGGGCCGGCTCCAGGTTCATCTGGGCCCTTGGGCGATAAAGTCCCAGTGCGCCCCCTTGTGGCATTTTGCACTGCGCTTACAGCAATGAAACTGCATGTATTATAGATTAAATACCTTACACAGAACATGCTACAGAGCGGATATATGTGAATCAGTCCTTATGTGCCTACTTTTATTTTCTACCCAGTGTTTCAGTCCCTCAGGTCTACTCACTGATATGTGCCCACTCACAGTAGATATGCCAAGATATACCCCCTTCATAGTAGATATGCCAAGATATGTGCCCCCTCACAGTAGATATGCCAAGAAATGTGCCCCTCACAGTAGATATGCCAAGAAATGTGCCCTCTTACAATGGATATGCCAAAATATGTGCCCAGTGCCCCCTTCACAGAAAGTGAACAATAAATATTCCTCGTCCCAGTCACCTGGCTCCTCCCATGATCTGCGCTCCCCATCAGCAGCAGTAGGATACTGTGACACATCGCACTGCTGTGTAGGAGGAGCGGAGGCTGATTCCCAGCCTGCCCCACTCCTCCTCCTACACAGAACAGCAGGACAATGTGTGATGACATCGCGCTGCTGCTGCTGTGGAGTGCTGGCGGCTCAATGGTGGAGCGGGGAGCAAAGTTCCCTGCTTCAGTGGCGTGCCTACGGTGTTTGACACCCGGGGCGGTTCCTTTCTCTAGCATCCCCCCCCCCCCATCCAGTACTTAAAAAAAATTGTAGTATTGCCCTTATTGTACAATCTTCACAGTAGTTTTGTACAGATGTGTGCCCCATCACAGTAGTTATGCCCACATTGTACCTTCTCACAGTAGTTATGCCCTCTCTTTGCCCCTTTCACAGTTGTAATGCCCTATCTGTGCCCCCTTCACAGTAATAATCCCCATTGTGCCCCTTCATAGTAATAATCCCCATTGTGCCCCCTTCATAGTAATAATCCCCATTGTGCCCTCTTCATAGTAGAAATCCCCATTGTGCCCCCTTCACAGTAATAATGCCCACTGTGCCCCCTTCAGAGTAATAATGACCAATGTGCCCCCTTCATTGTAGTAATGCCCTCTGGCTCTGTTCCCCCTTCATAGTAGAAATTACCATTATGCCCCCTTCACATTAGTAATGCCATCTGTGCCCCCTACAGAGTAGTAATGCCCTCTGTGCTCCCTCCATAATAGAAATGCCCTCTGTGCCCCCTCCATAGTAATAAAGACCTCTGTGCCCCCTCCATAGAAATAAAGACCTCTGTCCCCCCTCCATAGTAATAAAGTCCTCTGTGCCCCCTCCATAGTAATAAAGACCTCTGTGCCCCCTCCATAGTAATAAAGACCTCTGTGCCCCCTCCATAGTAATAAAGTCCTCTGTGCCCCCTCCATGGTAATAAAGACCTCTGTGCCCCCTCCATAGTAATAAAGACCTCTGTGCCCCCTCCATAGTAATAAAGTCCTCTGTGCCCCCTCCATAGTAATAAAGTCCTCTGTGCCCCCTCCATAGTAATAAAGTCCTCTGTGCCCCCTCCATAGTAATAAAGTCCTCTGTGCCCCCTCCATAGTAATAAAGTCCTCTGTGCCCCCTCCATAGTAATAAAGTCCTCTGTGCCCCCTCCATAGTAATAAAGTCCTCTGTGCCCCCTCCATAGTAATAAAGTCCTCTGTGCCCCCTCCATAGTAATAAAGTCCTCTGTGCCCCCTCCATAGTAATAAAGTCCTCTGTGCCCCCTCCATAGTAATAAAGTCCTCTGTGCCCCCTCTGTATTAAAAACAAATAAACACAGTAACTACTCACCTTGCCGCTTTCCTCAAGCTCACAGTCCTCTCTCCCTTGCAGACATAGATCGCTCTGCAGCACTGTGTGGGTGGAGATTATGCATATTATTGGGCTGCAGGCTCCGCCCACACAGGCCAGCAGCGTGATCCGTGCCTCCAGGCTGAATGGTGGAGCAGGGAGAAGTCTTCCTGCTTCACCATTCAGAGTGCGGCCTGAAGGAGGGGAGGACCGCAGTTAGCTGAGCGGTGAGTGACAGGACCCAGATCCCTGCGCTCCAGCAATGAGCGCTTCCATCTGTATTGATGGAAGCGCTCATTGCTTCTGGCCTCTGGCAGCTGTGCTGTGGGCCCTCGCAGGAGCTGTGGGCCCCGGCACTTGCCCGGGTATGCTGGGTACTGACGCCGGCCTTGGTAGTACTGCAGATATGGAGTCCAGGTCACTATCTTATTTTCCCACTACCTCCCGTTCACCTGCTGTCAGTGCTTAGAGCTACACTAAAATACATTGTCAGGACTGCTGTGCATGCGCCCATGAGTCCTCTCCATTATGTTAGAACAGCACAGCAGTCCGGACTGTGTATTTCAGAGCAGCTCTAAGCTCTGACAGCAAGAAAACCAGGAACAGTAGGATAATAGCGATCTGGACTCCATATCTGCAGTACTGCTCATCTATTACTGTAGATAATAGTCCAAAATCAGGGTGACAGATTCCCTTTTATAAAGCTCTTATGCCTCATTCACACGTCAGTGTTCGGTCAGTGATTTCCATAATTGATTTTAAGCCCAAACCAGCCAAAACAGTTTCAGATCTTTCCCTTATACATTATGTCTATGGAGGCTCCAATCCTGGTTTTGGCTCACAATCACTGATGGAAATCACTGCCCGAACACTGATGTGTGAATGAGGCTTTAGGCTTAGGCTACTTTCACACTAGCGTTCGGGGCTCCGCTTGTGAGTTCCGTTTGAAGGCTCTCACAAGCGACCCCGAACGGATCCGTCCAGCCCTAATGCATTCTGAATGGATGCGGATCCGCTCAGAATGCATCAGTTTGGCACCGTTTGTCCTCCGCTCCGCTCAGCAGGCGGACCCCTGAACGCAGCTTGCAGCGTTCGGGTGTCCGCCTGGCCGTGCGGAAGCAAACGGATCCGTCCAAACTTACAATGTAAGTCAATGGGGACGGATCCGTTTGAAGTTGACACAATATGTCTCAATTTTCAAACGGATCCGTCCCCCATTGACTTTCAATGTAAAGTTGGATTATCATGAACAAAAAAAAATATATATATATATATATATATATATTTTTTTTTTGTTCATGGTAATGCAAACTGATCCGTTCTGAACGGATCTAAGCGTTTGCATTATAGGTGCGGATCCGTCTGTGCAGATACCAGACGGATCCGCACCTAACGCAGGTGTGAAAGTAGCCTTAGTTAGTCCACGTTGAATGTATATCTTTTAGGCCTCTTTTACTTGGTCAGTATTTGATCAGCATTTTTGCATTAGTATTTGTAAGCCAAAAGCAGGAGTGTGTCCAAAACACAGAAGAGGTACAAATATGTATATTATACCTTTTCTCTGTAGGCAGCACTTCTTGTTTTGGCTTACAAATGCTGATCAAATTCTGATGCAAAATACTGACTAAATACAGACCGCGTGAAACAGACCTAAGGCCTCATGCACACGAACATGTGATGTCCGTGCCTGTGCTGCAGACCCAAAATTGCAGTCCGCAATGCACGGGGACCGACCATATACCTGCTGTCTGTGTACGCGGACCCCTTCACTTGAATGGGGTCCACGATCCTCATCCGACAGTCCACACCGCAAAAGATGCGGAGGGGCGGACAGAGAACCCACAAAAGACAAAAGTCCTTCAAGTTCAAACAAGGGAGGGGATAGGAATAACGGGAAGAGGACTAAGAACCAAACTTCTACATATTCACATAAGCATTAGGGTGCATTCACACGTCTGTGTGTGTTTTGCAGATCCACAAAACACGGACATCGGCGATGTGCGTTCCGCATTTTGCGGTCCGCACATCGCCGGCACTTAATAGAAAATGCCTTTTCTTGTCCGCAATTGCAGACAAGAATAGGACATATTCTATATTTTTTTGGGATCGGAATTGCAGACCCGGAAGTGCGGATCCGCAATTCCGGATCCAGGCAGCACATCGTGCTGCCCCATAGAAATGAATGGGTCCACAATTCCGTTCCGCAAAATGCGGAACGAAATTGCGGACGTGTGAATGGAGCCTAAATGTTATTTAGTTCTAGGAAACAATAAGCCCTTTTTTAAACTGTCCACTGTTCCTGCTGTGACCACGTCCTGAGGAAGTCTATTCCACAGATTCACAGTTCTAACAGTAAAGAAGCCTTGACGCCTCTAGAGACTGAACTTCTTCTCCAGTCGGAGGCAGTGCCCCCTTGTCACTTGAGAGGATTTTACATGGAACAGTTTTTCACCGTATTTTTTGTATGGCCCATTTATATATTTGTACAGGTTAATCATGTCCCCCCTTAGACGCCTCTTCTCAAGACTAAATAAATGTAATTATTTTAATCTTTCTTCATAACTAAGACCCTCCGTCGCTCTCCTTTGTACTTTTCCCAGCTCCAGAGCATCCTTTCTACGGACTAGTGCCCAGAACTGAATGGCATATGCCAGATGAGGCCGCACTAACTCTTTGTAAAGTGGTAATATTACATCCCTCATCACTGCCCCGCGAGTCCATGTGTCGTTTAATGCATGACAATATCCTGGTAGCCTTAGAAGCAGCTGACTGACATTGTATGCTGTTATTTAATCTACAAGTACACCCAAATCCTTCTCAATAAATGACTCTCCCAGTGCAAGGGCGAGTTCACATCACCGTTTATTTTTCAGTTCTTCTCACATCACCGTTTATTTTTCAGTTCTTCTGATCCGCCAGAAGAACAGAAAAATAAAGAAAAACGGATCCTGTAAAAAAAACAAATAAAAAACAGATCCTGCATGCAGGACTGTTCTTCTGTCTTAAAGAGGACCTTTCATCGGTCCAAACATTGTGAACTAAGTATCATGACATATACAGCGGCGCCCAGGGATCTCACTGCACTTACTATTATCCCTGGGCGCCGCTCCGTTCTCCCGTTATGTCCTCCGGTATGTTCGGGGACTTGGTTATAGTAGGCGGAGACTTAGGGGACTTGGTTATAGTAGGCGGAGTCTGCCCTTGTTCTGCTGGGCGTCTCCTTCTCCTAGGCTGTAGCTCAGGCCAATCGCAGCGCAGAGCTCACAGCCTGGGAGGTTTTTTCTCCCAGGATGTGAGCTCTGCGATGCGATTGGCCAGCGCTACAGCCTAGGAGAAGGAGACGCCCAGGAGAACAAGGGCAGACTCCGCCTACTATAACCAAGTCCCCTAAGTCTCCACCTACTATAACCAAGTCCCCGATCTATCTTGATCTAGGAAGACCAGGTCCATATGGAGAAGGAGGTTGAGGAGGCGGTGGATGTGGCGGTGTAGGTGGAAGTGGCGGTGGAGGAGGAGAAGGTAGCCTACACTGCTTTTTGGTTTTAAATTTATTTAAAAAAAATTAAATTAGGGTACACTCCAAAACATTGGGAAATATAACCCTCCAGTCGTGCTAAACACACGTTTAGACAATACACCGGTTGCAGGGCAGGCCAGCACCTCCAAGGCGTAAAGGGCAAGCTCAGGCCATGTGCCCAATTTGGAGACCTAGAAGTTGCAGGGGCTGACCCCTGTCAGTTAGTTCGTGTAGGCGTGTGCATACTTACTGCCCCACCCACCATGTCGCACGTCCCCGTGATGTTCACGATCCAATTTGATATCTGCTCTATCAACTTTCGATGTTCTTTTATGCGCCTACCATGGTGATTACGGGTGGCGGGGAATCAGGGTTCCAGTCTGGAGAGGGAGCGTGAGAAAAAGAGACCAAATTTAAGGGAGATAAATTTATTTAAAAAATTTGGGATCAAGAAGAAATGTGGGAAAAGTTATTGAGGCGCAAATGTGGGACAAATTACAGAAGCCCAAATGTGGGCCAAAAGAGTCAAGCGGAATTGTGGGAAAAGCTATTGAGGCGCAAATGTTGGCCAAAAGAGTATAGCGGAAATGTGGGACAAAGTATTGAAGCTTAAATGTGGTACAACTTGCTTAAGTTTAAGCATTGAATCAAAGGAGGTGGCGCGCATCAATTAAAGAAGCATTTCAGAACTTTTATTCCCTGTCACCTATGCAGAGCAGTCTAAAATTGTATAATGTCAACCCAAGAATGTAACAGAAAAATTACAGAAATTAATTAACCTGTCTATATGGTAGAGCAGGGGTCTATGACAGAAAACAATTGTTTATTGTCACCCGAAAATGTAAAATAAAAAATTATTGAAATTTATTAAGCTGTCAACTAGGTAGAGGAGGGGTATATTACACCGAAAAATTGGTGAATTTGACCATAAAATGTAACTGACAAAATGTTTTTTTTTTTTTACCGGTCTAATAGGTATAGCAGTGGTACATCACACCAAAAAATTGCTGAATTTCACCAGAAAATGTAACTGACAAATTATTTTTTTATTGTTTAACCCGTCTACTAGGTATAGCAGTGGTACTTCACACCCAAAAATTGTTGAAGTTCAACTGAAAATGTAACTGACAAATATATATTTTTTGTTAACCGGCCTACTAGGTATAGCAGTGGTACTATACACCCATAAATTGGTGAATTTCACCCAAAAATGTTAATGAGAATTTATTTTTATTTTTTAACCGGCCTACTAGGTAGAGCAGTGGTACATCACACCCAAAAATTAGTGAATTTCACCATAAAATGTAAGAGACCAATTTTTTTATTGTTTAACCCGTCTACTAGGTATAGCAGTGGTACTTCACACCCAAAAATTGTTGAATTTCAACTGCAAATGTAACTGACAAATATATTTTTTCTGTTAACCGGCCTACTAGGTATAGCAGTGGTACTATACACCCAAAAATTTGTTAATTTCACCAGAAAATGTTAATGACAATTTTTTTTTTTTTAACCGTCATACTAGGTATAGCAGTGGTACTATACACCCAAAAATTGGTGAATTTCACCCGAAAATGTTAATGACAAAGTAGTGAAATGATATAAAATAAAACACGTACAAAAAAAAAAAATGGATTTATGAGGTGGAGTTCCATATGGAGTAGGAGTTTGAGGAGGCGGTGGACGTAGCGGTGTAGGTGGAAGCGGCGGTGGAGGAGGACGAGATAGCCAACACAGGTTTTTGGTTTTAATTTCATTTTGTAAAATTAAGGTACACTCCAAAAGAGTGTGAAATATCCAAAATACAAACATGAGCAATTGCGCTGCAGTATAACAATGGCTAGTTAGTGCCGATATACATGTCTATTCTGCACAAGGTACGGACAAGTCCTGAGGAATCCATGCCTGGTTCATTTTAATGAACGTGAGCTTGTCCACATTGGCTGTGGACAGGCGGCTGCGCTTGTCTGTGATGACGCCCCCTGCCGTGCTAAACACACGTTCGGATAATACACTGGCTGCAGGGCAGGCCAGCACCTCCAAGGCGTAAAGGGCAAGCTCACGCCATGTGCCCAATTTGGAGACACAGAAGTTGAAGGGGGCAGACCCGTC
Organism: Bufo bufo; assembly: GCF_905171765.1. Classification (NCBI taxonomy): domain Eukaryota; kingdom Metazoa; phylum Chordata; class Amphibia; order Anura; family Bufonidae; genus Bufo; species Bufo bufo. The sequence continues at coordinate 605,250,981 of NC_053390.1, forward strand.
ATTCAGTACGTGTAGGCGTCTGCACACATACTGCTCCACCATGTTGGTTAAATGCTGCCTCCTGCTAAGACGTTCCATATCAGCTGGTGGTGCTGGTTGTTGTGGCGTGCTGACAAAGCTTTTCCACATTTCGGCCATGCTAACCCTGCCTTCTGAGGTGCTGGCGGTGCCCCATCTGCGTTGGCGACCTCTTCCTTGTCCTCTGCCTTCGCCTTGTGCTTTCACTGTGCCCCCGCTGTCAGGTGGGAATGCCATCAGCAGCGCATTTACCAGCGTGCGCTTGTACTCGCGAATTAAGGACGGTATGTTGTCATTGTAACGGGGATCCAGCAGCATGGCCACCCAGTAATCAGCACAAGTTAGAATGTGGGCAACTCGGAGGTCGTTGCAGAGACACTGCAGCATGTAATCGCTCATGTGTGCCAGGCTGCCCAGAGGCAACGAAAAGCTGTCATCTGTGGGAGGTGTAACGTCTGTGTCCTCTGTATCCCCCCATCCACGCACCAGTGATGGCCATGAGCTGGTCTGGGTGCCACCCTGCTGTGAACATGGTTCCTCCTCCTCCATCTCATCCTCCACCTCCTCATCCTCCAGAACTGTGCCCTGGCTGGACAATTGTGTACCTTGGGTTTGTGGGTGCAGGAACCCACCCTCGGAGCCACTTGGGAATGACTGGCCGGAAACCCTACGAAATGATTCCTCCTCCTCCTCCTGTGCCACACCCTCTTCCATCATCGCCAGGCGCGTTTTTTCAAGGAGGCATAGAAGTGCCATAGTATCGCTGAGAACGGCGTTATCGGCACTGGCCATGTTGGTGGAGTACTCGAAACAGCGCAACAAGGCACACAGGTCTCGCATGGAGGCCCAGTCATTGGTGGTGAAGTGGTGCTGTTCTGCCGAGCGACTCACTCGTGCGTGCTGCAGCTGAAACTCCACTATCGCCTGCTGCTGCTCGCACAGTCTGGCCAGCATGTGCAAGGTGGAGTTCCACCTTGTGGGCACATCGCATATAAGGCGGTGAGCGGGAAGGCCGAAGTTACGCTGCAGCGCTGACAGGCGAGCAGCAGCAGGGTGAGAACACCGAAAGCGCGCACAGACGGCCCGCACTATATGCAGCAGCTCTGACATGGGGTATTTTTTAAGGAATCTCTGCACCACCAAATTCAGCACATGCGCCAGGCAAGGGATGTGCGTATAACCGGCTAGTCCCAGAGCTGCTACGAGATTTCGCATCGGTCTGTTGTTCAAGGCCCGTCCACAGCTCCTGTGCGGTGTGGGGTTTGTCCCCCAAACAGATAAGTTTTAAAACTGCCTGCTGTCGTTTACCCCTGGCTGTGCTGAAGTTGGTGGTGAAGGTCTTATGCTGACCGGATGAGGAGCTGGTAGAGGATGAGGTAGCAGAGTAGGAGGAGGAAGCAACAGTAGGCAAACTGAAGCGCCCTGCAATCCTCGGTGGTGGAAGGACATGCGCCAAACTGCTATCCGTCTTAGGCCCACTGCATTTACCCAGTGTGCTGTTATAGAGAAATAACGGCCCTGACCGTGCTTACTGGTCCACGTATCTGTAGTCAGGTGCACCTTGCCACAGATGGCGTTGCGCAGTGCACACCTGATTTTGTCCCCTACTTGGTTGTGAAGGGAAGGGATGGCTCGCGTTGAAAAGTAGTGGCGGCTGGGCACGACGTACTGTGGGACAGCCACCGCCATAAGGCCTTTAAAACTATCCGTCTCCACCAGACGGAATGACAGCATTTCAAAGGCAAGTAATTTAGTTTATGCCTCGCTTCAGGCTCTGATTGCACAGCGGGCAAACCACTCGTGTCTTGTCGTCAGCACATTGTCTGAAGAACTGCCACTCCAGGGAACTCCTTGGAGCTGGCTTTGGTGTGCCACTCCGCTTTTGCACCCTGCTCCCTCTACTGCTGTGCTGGTGGCTCTGTGCGACCACCGCCTCTTCCTCCGAACTACATAGGTCACTCGCATGACCTTGATTCCATGTGGGGTCGAGGACCTCATCGTCCTCCACATCATCTTCCACCCAGTCTTCACCCCTGACTTCCTTGTCGGTCTGTACACTTTCGAAAGCCCCAGCAGTTGGCACCTGTGTTTCGTCATCATCCGAGACGTGCTGCGATGGTCCTCCCATGTACTCATCTTGAAAAATAAGTGGTTGGGCATCGGTGCACTCAATCTCTTCCACTTCTGGGGCAGGGCTAGGTGGATGGCCCTGGGAAACCCTGCTAACAGAGTCATCAAAAAGCAGAAGAGACTGCTGCATGACTTGGGGCTCAGACTGCTTGGCTGATTTGCAAGGGGGTGAGGTGAAAGACTGATGGACATTGGCTGCAGGTGCCAACTGTAGTTTTTCAGCAGGAGACTGGGTGGGAGACAATGTGAAGGAACTGGATCCACTGTCAGCAACCCAATCTACTATCGTCTGTACTTGCTCAGGCCTCACCAATCGTAGAGCAGCATTAGGCCCGACCAAATACCGCTGCAGGTTTTGTCGCCTACTCGCACCTGAGTAAGGGGTTTCACTTGTGCGTATAGCTGGCACAGATCGTCCACGTCCTCTCCCTGCAACAGGAGCTCCACCAGCAGCACCACGACCTGGACCACGTCCCTTATTTGACGCTCTGCTCATATTTTTTTAATTTAGGATCTTGCCCTAAATGGGTGTTTAATTAATAGTAGAAAAGAAAGACAGTATGTAAAGAGTGTATCTCACACGGCCTGAACCAGACTAGGCCTCAATTAAAGATTTCTTTGCACAAAATGGCTGTATTTCAAAAGGCTGTATTTCAAATGCCTAATTCAAACCCCTGTATGTAGAGGTAGTATCTCAGAGGGCCTAAACCTCTGTAGGTCTGAACTAAATATTTATTTGCCCAAAATCGCTGTATTTTAAATGTCTGTATTTCAAATGCCTAATTCAAACCCCTGTATGTAGAGGTAGTATCTCAGAGGGCCTGAACCTCTGTAGGCCTGAAGTAAATATATCTTTGCACAAAATGGCTGTATTTCAAATGGCTGTATTTAGGGGTGCACCGAAATGAAAATTCTGGTCCGAAACCGAAACCGAAAATTCAGGATGCCCTTGACCGAAAACCGAAACCGAAACCGAAACTGCCTTTTTGCCCAAATACTTTTAAAATACTTTTTTTTTAATGATTTTATTAATAATTCTTTTTCATGAATGAAATTCATCTGTGGGTGGCGCTGTTATGGAGAGGGGGATTTGTGGGTGGCGCTGTTATGGAGAGGGGGATCTGTGGGTGGCGCTGTTATGGAGAGGGGGATCTGTGGGTGGCGCTATGGAGAGGGGGATCTGTGGGTGGCGCTGTTATGGAGAGGGGGATCTGTGGGTGGCGCTGTTATGGAGAGGGGGATCTGTGGGTGGCGCTGTTATGGAGAGGGGGATCTGTGGGTGGCGCTATGGAAAGGGGGATCTGTGGGTGGCGCTATGGAGAGGGGGATCTGTGGGTGGTGCTGTTATGGAGAGGGGGATCTGTGGGTGGCGCTGTTATGGAGAGGGGGATCTGTGGGTGGCGCTGTTATGGAGAGGGGGATCTGTGGGTGGCGCTGTTATGGAGAGGGGGATCTGTGGGTGGCGCTGTTATGGAGAGGGGGATCTGTGGGTGGCGCTGTTATGGAGAGGGGGATCTGTGGGTGGCGCTGTTATGGAGAGGGGGATCTGTGGGTGGCGCTGTTATGGAGAGGGGGATCTGTGCACTGTTATGGAGAGGGGGATCTGTGGGTGGCGCTGTTATGGAGAGGGGGATCTGTGGGTGGCTCTGTTATGGAGGGGGGGATATGTGCACTGTTATGGGCATAACAGTGCACAGATCCCTTTCCCCATAACAGTGCACAGATCCCTTTCCCCATAACAGTGCACAGATCCCTTTCCCCATAACAGTGCACAGATCCCTTTCCCCATAACAGTGCACAGATCCCCCCTCCCCATAGCAGTGCCATAGACCGATCCCCCTACCCATAACAGCCCCGGCCCTGCTGCTCACAGCATCACTCACTGCATCTTTATTTTACCTTACAATCGTGAGGCTCCAGTAACTAACAACTCTGCAGGCAGAGCGGAGGGCGGCGTAACGTCACTTACTCACGTGACGCACCTGCTCCGCCCACTTTATGAATGAAGAAGGCGGAGCAGGCGCGTCACGTGAGTAAGTGACGTTACGCCGCCCTCCGCTCTGCCTGCAGAGTTGTTAGTTACTGGAGCCTCAAGATTGTAAGGTAAAATTAAGATGCAGTGACAAAGTAAACCGCCCGCCCGGCGCCCGCCCGCAGATGGTGGGTGACAAATCCCACACCCCATATTTTCGGCCGATATGTAACAATATCGGCCGAAGTGGATTAGGTGCATTTTCGGCCGATATTTTCGGCTGCCGAAATTTCGGTGCACCCCTAGCTGTATTTCAAATGCCTGATTCAAACCCCTGCATGTAGGGGGGTATCTCACACGGTCTGAACCAGTGTAGGCCTGAAGTAAATATATCTTTGCACAAAATGGCTTTATTTCAAATGGCTGTATTTCAAATGCCTAATTCAAACCCCTGCATGTAGCGGGGTATCTCACACGGTCTGAACCAGTGTAGGCCTGAAGTAAATATATCTTTGCACAAAATGGCTGTATTTCAAATGCCTGATTCAAACCCCTGTATGTAGGGGGGTATCTCACACGGTCTGAACCAGTGTAGGCCTGAAGTAAATATATCTTTGCACAAAATGGCTGTATTTCAAATGGCTGTATTTCAAATGCCTAATTCAGTCATGCTCAACCTGCGGCCCTGCAGCTGTTGTAAAACTACAACTCTCACAATGCCCTGCTGTAGGCTGATAGCTGTAGGCTGTTCGGGCATGCTGGGAGTTGTAGTTTTGCAACAGCTGGAGGGCCGCAGGTTGAGCATGCCTGTTCAAACCCCTATATGTAGAGGTAGTATCTCAGAGGAGACTTTTTCAAAGCTGGAGTTTGGGAGCCCTGCACAAGCCCGGTTCCGTGATCTCTTTGAATGGAGGGAGAGCAGGTATGACTGGGATGATTGAGCAGGACCTGTTCCACCTGGTGACCTGGGAGATGGAGCTGGAACAGGGCTACCAGCAGCTGTTCCCCTCCAGTGAGAAGGCTCAGCAGGAGGGCAGAGTGACAGACTCAGAGCCAGACCCCTTCAGCTGGGAAGATATTGTGGAGGTTTACTGGGAAGAACCCCAGGGGGCCGGTGGAGATGGGACCGAGGTCTCTCCATCGGTCCTGCAGGGAATTGGGAGCCCAGTCTCCATTCCCCAGCGGCAGGCTGAGTTACAGGGGGCAGAGACAGTCGGTCCTGTCCCCCAGCGGCAATGTGATTTATTGGGAATTGGGAGCCCAGTCTCCATTCCCCAGTGGCAGGCTGAGTTACAGGGGGCAGAGACAGTCGGTCCTGTCCCCCAGCAGCAGAGTGTTTTATTGGGAGAGGAGAGCTTTGTCCTCCCACCTCAGCGGCAGAGTGTCCAGCAGGGAATAGAGAGCCCAGTCTCCTTTCCCCAGCGGCAGGACACTGTATTGGGAGCGGAGACGGTCGGTCGCCCTTCCCAGCGGCTGGAAGTATGTATGGGAGAGGAGCTTGTTACCCCCTCTCCCCAGCAGCAGCTTAACGTACCAGGGGGAGACAGTAAGCCCCACAACAGTGCAGATGGGACCGTGGTCTATGCACTTACAGCACATGGGGTAGGGACAGTCGGTCCTGTCCCCCAGCAACAGGGCTGTTTAGCCAAAGGGGAGACAGTCGGTCTCCCCCTCCAGCAGCAGAGCTGGGTATCCAAAGGGGAGACAGTCGGTCTCCCCCTCCAGCAACCAGGCTCCAACCAGGCTTCTTCCGTGGTAGCGCTGGCACCAGGGCAAAGTACCGCTGGTCTCTGCCCACTCAGCAACCCACCAAAGCAGTCTACCAGTCCCCCATACAGCCGTGGTGAGGCACCTGGACATGGACAAGTTTCTCCCTTGCTCAGGTGTAGTAACCATTTATTGTGGGTGGGCTGTACTGCTGTTTCTGTTTTGTGGGTGGGCTGCTGGACTACCAAGGGCACTGACTGGCAGGAAGTCAGATAACCTGAAAAGGGGAGAGATGTGATGAGGCCAATCTCGCCACATTGCATTGGAGAAGCCTGGTTGCCCGCCTGCTTCCTTTAGACTATGGCCCCATGTTGAAACGCTTGATTTTCCCCTGCAAAGACTATGTGAAAGAATTTGGCTCCATGGCAATTGAACTGTATTCGTGTAGTCTGAGTTCCATTCACCTAATAATATGCACTCTGACCTGAGCTATCTGGGGATAGGTTAAATGTCTATGTTTACTGTAATGGCTGTGACATTGTATATTTGAATAGTGATTTCTGTCCTGTTGTCCCCACGTGTATAAGGGCGATTTCCCTTTGTCCTGAGAGATAATTGAATTACTCCTTCGGTTGTCTCCAGGGCAGAGAGGAGGAAACCAGGATGCATTGTGGGGATGTATTGTGTCTGTGTGTCCTGAATTGCTGCCTATTTGTCCTGTGTCACAGTCTTCCATCTGGTCCTCCTAGGGGAGTGTCCACCAGATGGGGACCTGCATAAATACGAGCGGGTAGCCCTCAGTAAAGAGAGATTCTGATTTACCCTCAACACAGAGCTTGGTCTCATTTTTGGGGGGATTTATTGTATGCTGTTCCAGTTCGACTGCTAGGAGTGTAAACCTTTCATATTATTTTTCCTATTCGGCTGTATGCAGCATTCATATGGTTTCCAGTTCGGGAGATTGGCGTCTTTAGTAGCTGCCTGTGCATCTGGAAAGGGAATATCTCTTAAACGGCTTTTACCCCCTTGTATGCCCGAGGTGCCGTTACACAGGTATATAGAACAGAATCAGTATTTTTTAGAAGTAGCTATATCCCACCCCTCAATCAGTATTTTGTGGAAACAGGTATATAGAACACCTAAATCAATATTTGGTGGAAGCAGGTATATCGCACCCCTTAATCAGTATTTTGTGGAAGCAGGTATATAGAACCACTTAATCAATATTTTCAGAAGCAGGTATATCGTACCCCTCAATCAGTATTTTGTGGAAACAGGTATATAGAACACCTGAATCAATATTTGGTGGAAGCAGGTATATCAAACCCCTTAATCAGTATTTTGTGGGAGCAGGTATATCGCACCTCTCAATCAATAATTTGTGGAAACAGGTATATCAAACACCTTAATCAGTTATTTCACACCCATTAATCAAGTGTTTTATATACCTGTTTGCACAAAATACTGATTGAGGGGTGGGATATACCTGCTTTTACAAAATACTGATTGAGGGGTTCTATATACCTGCCTCCACAAAATACTGATTGAGGGGTGCGATATACCTGCTTATACCAAATATTGATTAAGGCCTGTGATATACCTACTTCCAGCAAATATTGATTCAGGGGTTCTATATACCTGTTTCCACAAAATACTGATTGAGGGGTGCGATATACCTGCTTTTACAAAATACTGATTAAGGTGTTCTATATACCTGATTCGACAAAATACTGATTGAGGGGTGCGATATACCCGCTTCCACCAAATATTGATTGAGGCTTGCGATACACTGGCTTCCACAAAATACTGATTGAGGGGTGTGATATACCTGCTTCCACCAAATATTGATTCAGGGGTTCTATATACATGTTTCCACAAAATACTGATTAAGGGGTTCTATATACCTGCTTCCACAAAATACAGATTGAGGGGTGCGATATACCTGCTTCCACAAAATACTGAATAAGGGGTTTGATATACAGTACAGACCAAAAGTTTGGACACACCTTCTCATTCAAAGACTTTTCTTTATTTTCATGACTATGAAGGCATCAAAACTATGAATTAACACATGTGGAATTATATACATAACAAACAAGTGTGAAACAACTGAAAATATGTCATATTAGAGACCGAGAGATTAATTGCCAAAGAGAGTAAAACTAACCCTAAAATGTTCTTCAATTATATAAATGTTAAAAAGTATAAATCTGAAGGTGTCGGCCCTTTAAAGAGTAATGAGGGGGGAGTCACAGAGAGCGACGAGGAGAAAGCAAAGCTGTTAAATATTTTTTTTCTCCAATGTATTCACTGAGGAAAATAAACTGTCAGATGAAATGCTGAATGTTCAAATAAATTCCCCATTAAAAGTGTCCTGTCTGACCCAGGAAGAAGTACAACAGCGACTTAAAAAGATCAAAATAGACAAATCGCCAGGACCGGATGGCATACACCCCCGTATCCTAAGGGAATTAAGTAATGTCATAGCCAGACCCTTATTTCTGATATTTGCGGACTCTTTACTGACAGGGAATGTCCCACAGGATTGGCGCATGGCAAATGTGGTGCCAATATTCAAAAAGGGTCCAAAAACAGATCCTGGAAACTATAGGCCGGTAAGTTTAACATCTGTTGTGGGTAAACTGTTCGAAGGTTTTCTGAGAGATGCTATGTTAGAGCATCTTAACGGAAATAAATAAATAACGCCATATCAGCATGGCTTCGTGAGGGATCGGTCATGTCAAACTAATTTAATCAGTTTCTATGAGGAGGTAAGTTCTAGACTTGACAGCGGCGAATCAATGGATGTCGTGTATCTGGACTTCTCCAAAGCATTTGACACTGTACCACATAAAAGGTTAGTATATAAAATGAGAATGCTCGGACTCGGAGAAAACGTCTGTAAGTGGGTAAGTAACTGGCTCAATGATAGAAAACAGAGGGTGGTTATTAACAGTACATACTCAGATTGGGTCACTGTCACTAGTGGAGTACCTCAGGGGTCAGTATTGGGCCCTATTCTCTTCAATATATTTATTAATGATCTTGTAGAAGGCTTGCATAGTAAAATATCAATTTTCGCAGATGACACTAAACTGTGTAAAGTAATTAACACTGAAGAGCACAGTATACTACTACAGATGGATCTGGATAGATTAGAGGCTTGGGCAGAGAAGTGGCAGATGAGGTTTAAGGCTACATTTACACGTCAGTATTTTTCTATAATCCGATTTTCTGTCCGTTTTTTGCGGATCCGTTGTTCCTGAAAATGTTTCCGTATGTCATCCGTATGTCATCCGTTTTTTGCGGATCCGCAAAAAACGGAAACATGTATAAATTTCAATAAAGGTATATAATGGAAAACCGGCACTCTACATCTATCAATAATGCTAAGGAAGCAATATACACAGGTGATAGTAAAAAATATATATTTATTTTTAGGAGGATGGGTTGACGTTCTAAAAGTTCTAAAAAGTGGGGTACTCAAGGAAAAATGTTGATTTGCAATATGTGGCAGTGGGGGTGCACAGTAAAAAATTTTGTGCAAGGTGGGGGTATGACAATGCTGTGATTGTCTAGTGATGGAAGCCCCCTTTCAGCAGGTACAGTGAGTAGCTGTGTCCATTAGTATACAGTCCATAGAAAATTGTCTTTATGTATTACCACATAGAAAAATATAGTAAAAAATATATATAGTATGGATAGAACAATAAAAGAATAAAAGGTAAAAATAAAAATAAAAATAGGTGGTATGTCAGTCGGGTGCTGTACTTTAGTGTGGCGTCCCACACATTTAGTAAAGACTGCACCCTGGCTGTGTACCTTCTTTGTGGGGTATGGATCTCCTGGCTGTTGGAGCGGCCTTACAGCGCTCAGCGATGTCTGTTTCCCGGTCTTCTCGGCGCGCCGCGTGTGTGTGACGTCACTTCTCTGACGTCACACACGCGAGACGCGTAACTTTGCCGGGTTCGGTATAAGGATCTTCGCTGGTGGTCTTTTTTCGATCCAGGGGACTTGGATGGAGTCGGTGTTGTGGAAGCGCTTCCAAAATAGAGTTCTTTAGCAGGTTTTTAGAGGGAAGTCACCAGACGCGTTTCGAAGGACTGAGCTGCCTTCTTCATCAGTGGTAGCCCTCTGACTGCCGTTGTACTGCCTTTTATGCTGCCCGTGGATCTTCGTACAACACACCATGAAAAAACGCAGCAATACCGCATGGCAACAACAAAAACAAAAATCGAAACCACAACAAGAAACTACACAAGGCACCTCAGATATCAAACATCTCAAACAAAAAATACAACACGGACAAAATACCGCAGAAAAAAACACAGAATCCAGAACACAATAGAAACCAGCAAACAATAAAGAACTAACCACTAAAAACACAGCGGTAGTAGAAGCCAAGTCCCATAACAGGCCCCAATACAAAAATGCACCACCAGCAGATAACGCAGCGGTACCGCAGCAAACATAGACACTGCAAAAACCGCAAAATCTTAACAGAAACCACAATTAAAGCACCAAAACAATAACCAGCACATACACCATACCGCCAACAGCAGTATAAAAAGCAAACATTTACACATAAAAAAGCAAACATAGGAAAACACCAAAACAGCACTTACCCAGATTTTCGATGGAACCATCACACCCAAAAGTCTGGACCACACAAAATGAGATCCAGTCCAGGTTTTTGAAAGATCCACGGGCAGCATAAAAGGCAGTACAACGGCAGTCAGAGGGCTACCACTGATGAAGAAGGCAGCTCAGTCCTTCGAAACGCGTCTGGTGACTTCCCTCTAAAAACCTGCTAAAGAACTCTATTTTGGAAGCGCTTCCACAACACCGACTCCATCCAAGTCCCCTGGATCGAAAAAAGACCACCAGCGAAGATCCTTATACCGAACCCGGCAAAGACACGCGAGACGCCAGAGAAGTGACGTCACACACACGCGGCACGCCGAGAAGACCGGGAAACAGACATCGCTGAGCGCTGTAAGGCCGCTCCAACAGCCAGGAGATCCATACCCCACAAAGAAGGTACACAGCCAGGGTGCAGTCTTTACTAAATGTGTGGGACGCCACACTAAAGTACAGCACCCGACTGACATACCACCTATTTTTATTTTTACCTTTTATTCTTTTATTGTTCTATCCATACTATATATATTTTTTACTATATTTTTCCAAGTGGTAATACATAAAGACAATTTTTTTTATGGACTGTATACTAATGGACACAGCTACTCACTGTACCTGCTGAAAGGGGGCTTCCATCACTAGACAATCACAGCATTGTCATACCCCCACCTTGCACAAAATATTTTACTGTGCAGCCCCACTGCCACATATTGCAAATCAACATTTTTCCTTGAGTACCCCACTTTTTAGAACTTTTAGAACGTCAACCCATCCTCCTAAAAATAAATATATATTTTTTACTATCACCTGTGTATATTGCTTCCTTAGCATTATTGATAGATGTAGAGTGCCGGTTTTCCATTATATACCTTTATTGTTATAAACTACTTTCCTGATTGGGTGAATCAGTCCAGAACCAGAGCACCTACACATTGCAGTGATCAGGTGAGCCACCAATAACCCACCCTTTTCTTCTCAAATGTATAAATTTCAATAAGCAAATAAAGTTGTTTGGATTTCTTGAAAAAAAAAAAAAATTAAATTAAAATGTAATTTCCAGGAACGGATTCCGTATCAAACGGATGACATACGGAATGACATCCGTATGTCTTCCGTTTTTTGCGGATCCATTGACTTTGTATTGTACCAGGATCCGATTTTTCAGGAAAAGAATAGGACATGTTTTATATTTAAACGGACATGCGGAACGGAACAACGGAAACGGACAGCACACATTGTGCTGTCCGTTTTTTCCAGGACCCATTGAAAATGAATGGGTCCAGATCTGGTCCAGATCTGTTCCAGAAAAAACGGAACAGATCAGGAAAGAAAAAACGGACGTGTGAATGGACCCTAACACTGACAAATGTAAAGTTATGCACATGGGAAGGAATAATGCAAGTCACCCATACATACTAAATGGTAAAACACTCGGTAACACTGACATGGAAAAGGATCTAGGAATTTTAATAAACAGCAAACTAAGCTGCAAAAACCAGTGTCAGGCAGCTGCTGCCAAGGCCAATAAGATAATGGGTTGCATCAAAAGGGGCATAGATGCCCGTGATGAGAACATATTCCTACTACTTTACAAATCACTGGTCAGATCACACATGGAGTACTGTGTACAGTTCTGGGCTCCTGTGAACAAGGCAGACATAGCAGAGCTGGAGAGGGTCCAGAGGAGGGCAACTAAAGTAATAACTGGAATGGGGCAACTACAGTACCCTGAAAGATTATCAAAATTAGGGTTATTCACGTTAGAAAAAAGACGACTGAGGGGAGATCTAATTACTATGTATAAATATATCAGGGGGCAGTACAGAGATCTTTCCCATCATCTATTTATCCCCAGGACTGTGACTGTGACGAGGGGACATCCTCTGCGTTTGGAGGAAAGAAGGTTTGTACACAAACATAGAAAAGGGCTCTTTACGGTAAGAGCAGTGAGACTATGGAACTCTCTGCCTGAGGAGGTGGTGATGGTGAGTACAATAAAGGAATTCAAGAGGGGCCTGGATGTATTTCTGGAGTGTAATAATATTACAGGCTATAGCTACTAGAGAGGGGTCGTTGATCCAGGGAGTTATTCTGATTGCCTGATTGGAGTCGGGAAGGAATTTTTTATTCCCCTAAAGTGAGGAAAATTGGCTTCTTCCTCACAGGGTTTTTTTTTGCCTTCCTCTGGATCAACTAGCAGGATGACAGGCCGAACTGGATGGACAAATGTCTTTTTTCGGCCTTATGTACTATGTTACTATATTCTAGGTTCTTCAAAGTAGCCACCTTTTGCTTTGAATACTGCTTTGCACACTCTTGGCATTCTCTTGATGAGCTTTAAGAGGTAGTCCCCTGAAATGGTTTTCACTTCACAGGTGTGCCCTGTCATGTTTAATAAGTGGGATTTCTTGCCTTATAAATGGGTTGGGACCATCAGTTGCGTTGAGGAGAAGTCAGGTGGATACACAGCTGAGAGTCCTACTGAATAGACTGTTAGAATTTGTATTATGGCAAGAAAAAAGCAGCTAAGTAAAGAAAAATGAGTGGCCATAATTACTTTAAGAAATGAAGGTCAGTCAGTCAGCCGAAAAATTGGGAAAGTAAGGGCTATTTGACCATGATAGGAGAGTGATGAGGTGCTGCGCCAGATGATCTGACCTCCACAGTCACCGGACCTGAACCCAATCGAGATAGTTTGGGGTGAGCTGGACCGCAGAGTGAAGGCAAAAGGGCCAACAAGTGCTAAGCATCTCTGGGAACTCCTTCAAGACTGTTGGAAGACCATTTCAGGGGACTACCTCTTGAAGCTCATCAAGAGAATGCCAAGAGTGTGCAAAGCAGTAATCAAAGCAAAAGGTGGGTACTTTGAAGAACCTAGAATATGACATATTTTCAGTTGTTTCACACTTGTTTGTTATGTATATAATTCCACATGTGTTAATTCATAGTTTTGATGCCTTTATAGTCATGAAAATAAAGAAAACTCTTTGAATGAGAAGGTGTGTCCAAACTTTTGGTCTGTACTGTAGATGCGCCGAGACAGTTGTCCATACAAACATCACTCCAATTACTGATTTGTCTAGTTTGCTAATCAATGGTAGGATTATGTTTGGTCAACCATGGTAAACCCAGAACCAGCGGAGCAGGCAAACCTTTAAGAAAAAAACAAGAAATGGATTCAACATGAGAATCACCCACCCTCAAATACAGTTGTGTTCAAAATTATTCAACCCCCACTGAAATTGAGTGTTTTGGCCAGTTTGACATTGATTTTGATCATTTCAGTCATCTTGTTTACAATTAAATCAAAGAGGCACTTGTAAGTCAGACAAATATAACATAACATTTATAATGAAATAACCACAAATGTCTTTTCTGTGCTCACATCATTATCAGTTTTATTCAACCCCCAAGTGACATTCAATCTTAGTACTTAGTACAACATCCTTTTCCAGTTATAACAGCTTTTAAACGTGAAGCATAGCTTGACACAAGTGTCTTGCAGCGATCTACGGGTATCTTCGCCCATTCTTCATGGGCAAAAGCCTCCAGTTCAGTCACATTCTTAGGCTTGTGCGCTGCAACTGCTTTCTTTAGGTCCCACCAGAGGTTCTCAATCAGATTTAAGTCTGGTGACTGCGATGGCCACTTCAAAATGTTCCAGCCTTTAATCTGCCACCATGCTCTAGTGGACTTGGAGGTATGCTTGGGATCATTGTCCTGTTGAAAGGTCCAACGTCTCCCAAGCCTCAGGTTTGTGACGGACTGCATAACATTTTCATCCAATATCTCCTGGTACTGAAGAGAATTCATGGTACCTTGCACACGCTGAAGCTTCCCTGTACCTGTAGAAGCAAAACAGCCCCAAAGCATGATTGACCCCCCGCCATGCTTCACAGTAGGCCAGGTGTTCTTTTCTTCATAGGCCTTGTTCTTCCTCCTCCAAACATAGCGTTGATCCATGGGCCCAAACAGTTCTAATTTTGTTTCATCAGTCCACAGAACACTTTTGTGGTTTGTCCACATGATCTGGCATGGAGGCCTTCATTACGCAGTGTGCGCCTTATTGTCTGAGCTGAAACTTCAGTACCCACATCTGACAAATCTTTTTTCAGTTCCTCAGCAGTCACACGGGGACTTTTCTCCACTTTGTGCTTCAGGTAGCACACAGCAGTCGAAGTCAGCATCTTCTTTCTGCCACGACCAGGTAGCGTTTCAACAGTGCCCTTTGCCTTGAATTTGCGAATGATGCCTCCTATAGTGTCTCTTGGTATGTTTAACATTTTTGCAATCTTCTTATAGCCATTGCCCTTCCTGTGAAGAGAAATCACCTCTTCTCTTGTCTTCCTGGACCATTCTCTTGACTTCACCATGTTTGTAAACACACCAGTAAATGTCTAGAAGGAGCTGAGTATCACAGTCCTTTTAAATCTGCCTAATTGGTGCTTATTATGCTTGATTGCTGCTCCTTGACATCCACAGGTGTTTTCAATACCGGATCGAAAATACTTGAATGAACCTCTGTTCTTAAGAGTGGTAGTCTTTAAGGGGTTGAATAATTGTGTCAATGAAGAAATCACAAAAAAAACATTTAATAATGTATTACAAAAACAATTGATGTCATTTTAGTTGCATTTGGTTCTTTAAAAAGTCCTTGTAAGATTTCATTCTGAACACAATTACAAATGTACACTAAATTCCCTAAAACCCTTTACAGCATTGGGGGTTGAATAATTTTGAACACAACTGTAAATATCCTGCACAATATGAGTTAGACATTTTTGCGAGAGAGGAGCGGAATCTATAGCAAACACTGATATCTCTTTGCTTAATGTGCTAGTTCTAAAACCATGACTTTTTCATTACCACTTTGAGGCTTAATAAAATGACACACATTAACGAAATGTCCTTCTTTACCACAGAAATAACAGTCTTCTCTGCACTCTAGAAGAGATCCTATTACCAAGGCAAGAAGAGACCTGACCTAACTGCATAGGTTCCTCTCCAGTCCCTGGTTCAAGTGTCACTGTACCCCGAGGGACAGGAGGGACAGATTCCCCAAATGACAGTGCCTCCTGCCTGAGGGGAAGTCACCAATCTTCTAAATTCAGCACAATATGACTCAGCCGCATGTTCTCCCTGACACAAGCTACGTAGCTTCGATTCAGACAGAGAGACCCGGTCTGGGTCATCATAAATCAGGCCCAGGGCTCTGAAAAATTTGTACACCAATCGGAGGGACTGCGAACCGATCGGCAGAGAAAAAGCCCAGGACTGAGCATCCTTTTAGCAGAAAAATGATAATCCCCACTCTTTGATTTTCGTCTCCAGATGAAATCGGACGCAGACGAAAATATAATTTACAAGACTCCGTGATCCGAACAAAGTTATCACTTCCCCCGGAAAACCTATCTGGGAGAGCGACCTTTGGTTCAAGGCTGAACTGTTTCCCACCAGCGGCGCCAGACGCCAGAGATCTCTGACACAGTGCAACTGAATTACGGAGGTCTGCTACCTCCCAAGATAATTCCTGCATGCGATCAACCAGAGTATCAACAGCTTCCATTTGGCACGGAGCAAGGGGAAAAAAATGACGGTATGGGCAGCTTATAATGTCACAGAAGGTGAGGGAAGGGAAGCAAACCAAACACAACACAATTATACAAAACAGCAGGCTAGGCCCCACAGCTAGGGAACAGGGAAAGGTCACCTCCTGAGAAACCCTGAGCCTTTCCTTGACTGCTACCAACATGAACGCATCTCGATGGTAGAAGTGTTCATGCACTCGAACCTAAGCCCTGCTGCAACTGACACAAACCCTCAGCTAGGGAGCAGGCGAAAAGACAACCAGTTCCTTGCAAACGATGAAGGAACCAGCGTCTACCTAAGGCCTAGCCAGTACAAACAACAGAAGGGAAGGAAGGAGGACTTAACTGAAGATGAACTGGGAGCAGGAGATCCACCAAACACCAGCAGAGAACTCCAGGAGAAACTACAAACCGCAAGGGCTATAGTGAGAGGCAGGTATAAATAGCATAACTAACTAACTAACTAATGAGCAGAACCTGTGAGGGGCTGGGATCCTACCCAAAGACACAACAAAGCAATCTGTCAGATAGATTCACATGCAGCAAGTCTGACAAATCTTCTTAGATCACTCACAGGGCAGGGCGTGACAATATATTTACAGAAGGAACATGTGCCACATGGGAATGTACCCTTGCCATAATTTCTTAGCCATGATTTCTGTAGTTTCGTTGCCTGGTACAAACTGTGAACTAGATGGTCTCTTAAGTTGCGATTACGCCGGTAGGGACGTTTCGTCAACAAATGCCCAATATCAGGGTCAGATTTTAAAATCCCCCAATAGGATGAAATGATTTCCCAATAATTCTACACGTCACATCTTCCTCATTTCTCACTTTAGGGCATAAGAGTTCTTGCCGATTGCTACTCAAAGCATGCTGATACGCATTTTTCACAGTTTCCTGTGGGTAGCCTCGGTTCCTGAACCGGATTTGAAGATCCCGGGCTGCCACCTTGAAATCTGACAGCTTGGAGAAGTTCCTCCGGGCTCTCAGGTACTGTCCTTTTGGAATACCCTTCTTAAGGGCTATTGGATGGCCACTGCCCCATTTGAGGAGGTTGTTGGTTGCAGTCGATTTCCTAAACAGATTTGTTACTATCCTTCCTGATGTGTCAAGTGCAATGGAAAGATAGAGGAACAATATTTGTTTGGCCTTTATTTTGGATGTAAAAAACAACCCCAATTGGTCCCTATTCAGTTCTGACGAAAACTAATGAAATTCAGAATCTTGTCCTCTCCATAAGATCAGCACGTCATCAATAAATCGTAACCAAAGTACTATTGATGTCATGAATCGTTCCATGCAATCTGAAAAAAACACCTCGTTCTCCCACCAGCCCAGGAAAAGGTTGGCATAGGGCACAGGGACTCCACATTGCCACACCCTATGGTTATATGTTTATATCTTTTTGTATCATATTGATACTCTCCGCTTAGTTGAACACCATGCTGTAAAGTCTGCATGAGTGACAGATGGAGCCGCCAATAAGTTCCCCCGCATACACATTCCCCAGCATCGCTACATGACACAAGCGGTGAACACTGAGCAGCGGGCCGATGACAATGATTTTACTTCCCCCCTCCCCGCTCCTATTGGCTGTTCCCCGAGACCACGCCTGCTGGGGGCGGAGTCATGACTATATGAAGCCGGTGTTTGAGCGGCCGGCTCGGCAGTCATAGTGCCGGTATACTGCCGATCTGCACGCCACTCTGTGCAGTATCTTAGTGTTGTACACTTACTAAACAATCCTGCACCTTCTCCTGATGAAATGCGGGCTCCCCACCGCATGGAAACGCGTTGAGCAGGAGAAATAAAACTGAGGGCTAGCTGGTAGGGTTGGGAAATTCTGTATAGGCACTGCAATTACCATGCTTATATAGGGAGACAAGATACATATCCCAGACAATACCTGCAGCTAGATAGATAGGCAGTTTCTGGCAACATAGTAATTGCTCCATACAATAGTGGGCAACTGCTTGTTTGCTATAGTGGCAGTCCTGCTCATTAATGCGCTCAGGAACATCATAGCAATTGCTGTATACATCAGTGAGCAATTGCTGTATTGCAGCAACACTGTCACTTTATTAATGCTCACCAAAGTGCGAGATAGCATCAGTGGGTGCTGAGAGGTACGCCTATCTGTCTCAACATATCTATTTTTGAGATAGGAGGATTACAATATAGAGTACCCCTCCCCCGCAAATGGGGTTACACCCTAGCCTGATTCACTTCTATAAAAGTGTGAGTTTGGGATTCCTAGTTTTAGATAAATTTAACAATAAAGATTTATATCTGTAAAGAATAAATCAAGGCAACTGGACTTACTGTAGATTTCTTGAAAACATTTCACTCGTTCTTCCAACGAGCTTTCTCAATTCTGAGTGACTGTATAAGAATTCTCTGGGAATAAATATGTAACTGAATCAACATCTGGTAATTATACCCAGCATGGGGTCAGAGGTCATTATACCCAGCATGGGGTCAAAGGTGTTGATTCCATTATCCTAATTGGAGTCAGTAGGTGATAAAGACTTCCCAGAAAAAGGTGTCAAGACAGCATTGTATGTGGCAGACAATAGATGTCTAAACCCCCCCCCCCGCCTCTATTCAAGCTTGGCTTCTCCATTTTTACGTAGATGGCCTCCTTCACACCTCGTTTGTACCAATCGGCCTCCTTATCCAAAAGACGTACTTGACTGTCTTCAAAGGTGTGACCTGTTTCTTTTAGATGTAAGTACACGGCTGAATCTTGACCAGAGGTCTGACCACATGCTGGGTATAATTACCAGATGTTGATTCAGTTACATATTTATTCCCAGAGAAATCTTGTACAGTCACTCAGAATTGAGAAAGCTCGTTGGAAGAACGAGTGAAACGTTTTCAAGAAATCTACAGTACGTACAGTTGCCTTGATTTATTCTTTACAGATATACCATGACCTGGATAAATGAGAACCTTCACAGACAATAAAGATTTATTATTTTGTTCTTAATGTTCTATTCAGGCAAGGTTTGAGTTTCAAATTGTAGGAACGCATACATACATATACTTATTTTCTAGATTAATCTGGAACTGTAACTAGACATTAATAACATATACTGTGTGTTCAATTTGCCATAAATACAGTATTTCAGTTGTTAATACCCCTTTAAAAAAAAAATTCGGCCTTCGTCATTAGTTCAGTCTGGCAATGTGGCCCCCAACCAGAAAACTTTGTGCAGCCCTACTATAAGTCAATGACCTTTTTAAACAGGCCTTGCGACATGACTCCGATAATAAATAAGCCAGCATCTCATCTGCAGACAGCTGTTTCGCACACAGCCGTTATCCATGTTTTGCAGATCCACATTTTTCTCTCTTTTCTTTTTGCCATTTAAAAAAAAAATTTGGCACTATACAGATATGTTTTATTAAATAACTCTGTGGCTGTAATATATTTTAAATTACATGCAATTACAAAAGTAATCAGATCCAGGTGCTGATTTAAAAAATGTAGAATATTTTTCATGGGACAACCCCTTTAAGCATGTTTGTTTGGCTTTTATCTTAGAGCAGCTCTCAATAAAATGCACAGAATTAGGCCTCATGCACACGACCGTTGTGTGCATCCGTGGCCGTTGTGCCGTTTTCCGTTTTTTTTCGCGGACCCATTGACTTTCAATGGGTCAGTGGAAAAATCGGAAAATGCACCGTTTGGCTTCCGCGTCCGTGATCCGTTTTTCCAGTCCGTGAAAAAAATATGACCTGTCCTATTTTTTTCACGGACAACGGTTCACGGACCCATTCAAGTCAATGGGTCCGTGAAAAAACACGGATGCACACAAAATAGTCATCCGCGTCCGTGATCCGTGTCCGTTTTTCCTATCATTTTCAATGCAAACTTGACTTAGCTTTTTTTTTTCACTTTTCATGTCCGTGGATCCTCCAAAAATCAAGGAAGACCCACGGATGAAAAAACGGACACGGATCACGGAACTACGGAACCCGTTTTTGCGGACCGCAAAAAAAAAACGGTCGTGTGCATGAGGCCTTAGGTGCACCAGTGAAAATGCTGCTCTTGCACCTATATTCCATAAAGTAATGCCACTAATATATGTACATTCTGAAATAATCATATCTGTTAGTGCTTGGAATGGACAAATATTTTGGACAAGTCCAACACGTTGGTCACAGGTGGTTCCGGGAACTGCGATGTTTTGGGGTATTTGCCCTCGGCTAAATTAACAGCAGCTGGGGTGTGTGATGCACTCAAGTAATTGGAATCTGCCAGTGAAAGTCTTTCTAAACCAGCAGATAGACGAGGCCGGAGATTTGCCCTGGAATGTTCCTTCTTGCCAAATGAAGCTGACGAAAGCCAAACCGTTTTTTTTTTTTATTATTGCAGTAGTAAGATTCCTGTTTTTTAGTTTACTTTGCGGGGTCTGTAGGGGTGGAAGGACATGCCTAGAAAGATCCCAGTGTTGTTCCAGCACACAAACCTCACATCTAACAGATCATTAGTGTCTTAGAGCTGGCACAAGGAGTAACACATGGCGAGGGGCGTAGAGGAGAGACTTTCTGCGCAAAACGCTGAAATTATGTTTTCTGGTGTTCTACACAGAAGGGGAATAGCTCTGCATTGAGGGATCTCTGTAATGACCGGCGACACGCACAGGGAGGAAAAAGGGAAAGCCCTGCCCAAGGGAGAGGGAAAGGTGGTGACCCCTGACTCACCTTGCGGCTGGCACCTGACTGCCCTGACGTCCCTAGACGGGTTCCTCACCCGTGTGGCGATCACGTGCCTAAACCCTGGCTTTCCCTTAAATGAGCCCTAGATAGTGAACGGGCCGGTGGGATCGCTAGTCCGCACCACTGACACTAAGAGGGAAACACCAGGGAGAGGACAGACAATACAGACAAACACATACACCCAGGTGGGCGACCACAGCAGACCACAAAGGTCCAACAGGGATCCGGAGGGTAGCGTTCTGGACCAACAACCAGAGAACGCAGCAAAACAGCTCCAGAGGGTCAGAATAGATGTCCAGGCAGGAAGCTCTATATCTGGCAACCAGAGAAGTGTGAGAGGGGAATATAAGGAGGTTGGGAGTGCTGGACAAGGAACAGCTGAGGAGAAGGAGCTACGGATCCCTGAGTGAGCCAAAAGGGTTTGCAAAGCAAACCCAGAAAGCTACCATAAGGAAACAGCCCTATCTTACATAGAGCGCGCAGCCAACCGCTGCGACTTCCTGACCCCGGGTATAACGGAGTCAGGCGTGGTTCTAGACACCCTCGTGACAATCTCTATAGAAAGAGATGTAGCAGGGCTGATATTGTCATTTGATAGGTTGACTTTTTATTTATTTATTTTATTTTATTTATTTAAAATTTAAAATTCTTTATTGAAGATAAAAGTAAACATACCGGTAATTAAGAACAATAAAGTTCACAGGTACTGAACAGTAAGGCTACTTTCACACTTGCGGCAGTGTGATCCACAGTGTGATCCGCCAATCTGCCGCTGACTGAAAGCATTTGTGAGACGGATCCGGATGCGGATCCGTCTCACAAATGCATTGCAAGGACGGATCCGTCTCTCCGCTTGTCATGCGGACAGACGGATCCGTCTTGTATCTTTTTTCACATTTTTACCAGTCTGCGCATGCGGATCCGGCATTCCGGTATTTTGAATACCGGATCGGCACTAATACATTCCTATGTGAAAAAATAGGAAATCCGGCATTCAGGCATGTCTTCAGTTTTTTTCGCTGGAGATAAAACCGTAGCATGCTACGGTTTTATCTTTTGCCTGATCAGTCAAAACGACTGAACTGAAGACATCTTGATGCATCCTGAACGGATTACTCTCCATTCAGAATGCATGGGGATATGCCTGATCAGTTCTTTTCCGGTATAGAGCCCCTGTGACGGAACTCTATGCCGGAAAAGAAAAACGCTAGTGTGAAAGTACCCTAAGCTAAAGGACAGGTTGACGACAGTGGTAAGTTATTGATTGATAGAAGATGGGTTTACTATTATGTTCCCTGAGTGGGATAGTCCCAAAATACCAAAACAAAAGTCACTGAAATTTCCGGAAGGCGGTCCATGCTTGCCAACAACTCCTATATTTGGCTATCGTACGACTCTCCCATGCAGCAATCTCCTCGAATCTGTATATTTCATCAACATTTTCCATCCATTGAGATATAGATAGGAGATCACTGGATAGCCAAAAACGCAGAATCAAAAGGAGGGCTGCACTGAGAAGGGACCTGAAAAGTGGTGAGCGATCCTGAGTAGAGCTGGTGCGCGAGATTCCCAGCAAGGCCAATTGAGGCGAAATCGGGACAGACAGGTTGCAAATCCTATTGCATTTGCCAAAAATCTCAGACCACCTAGTCCGGATCATGGGGCAGGTCCACCAACTATGGAAAAAGGAGCCTCTCTGTTTTAGACATCTCCAGTAGGTGTTTGACCCACTGGCACTATATAAGCAAGTGATGTCAGGAGTTTTATACCACCTAGTGAGGATTTTATAACTATTCTCCTGTGTTCAGACACATCTGGAAATCTTATGGAAATCTTGTGAGGTGTCAAGAAAAGAAGTGATATTTCTGACGGGGTAAAGGAGATTGCCAAGTCTCTCTCCCAGAGTCCTATGAATGCCGGTTTTGGCATGAGCACGGGGGTACATAGCCTCTTATAAATCTGAGAGATCAGTTTAGTGTGCAGATTTTGGCAAATAATCCCTCAAACTAAGTCAATGGGCACATCAAAGCTTGTTTAGGCACATGTTTGGAGATAAAGGAGCGCAGGAACAATATTTTTGGGACCTACCATCGGGGAAAAGCTGTGATATAACTTCTCCCCCCAGAATCTCTCCATCCTCGATGAATGGAGCTAGTATCGACTGTGTGGAGTTACCTATGGAATGAGGTAGACTTTCAAGCAAAGTTAAGGTTGCATGAGCTAGGATGTCTCGTACTTGAATTAGAGGTCAAGGTAGGGGGATGGCACAGTGGGATGACTAAAACCACCTCCATGCTAAAAGTGTAACATGGAAAGCCACTCATCCCCACTAAGAGACCCGACATTTTTTTCTTTGGGACTGGCCTATTTTGGGCCCTTAGGACGAAGGATTATTATTATTTTTTTTTTCTATTATCGCATTACAAGAGCTCTTATTTTTCAGTTGACAGATGTGGACTTTTTTAATGAGATTTGTATTCTTCAGTGGCACCATTTTGGGATACATGTAAGTTTTATGAACTCTATCTGGGGGAGAGGATAAAAAAAACAATTTTGTCTTTTCTTTTTGCTTTATATATTTTGCAGTGTGCTGTAAGGCATAAATAATGAATTACTTTTGTTCTGGTAGTTTTACTACTTTTGCCCAATAAAAGCACATTTTTAAGTCACCATATTCTGAGAGCCATAACTTTTTAAAGAGGACCTGTCACCATGAAAATGCAGTGGAATCTGCAGGCAGCATGTTAGAGAGAAGGAGGAGCTGAGCAGACTGATTTATAGATTTATGGGATAAAGATTCAGTGAAACTTGTCATTTATACATTTCAACCTCTGCTCATTCTGGGATTAGGAGTCACGTGGGCGGTCCTATCAGTGATTGACAGCTATCTCTGTATGAATGTGGATACAGTCATAGCTGTCAATTTCTGATAATACCACTCACATGACTCCTAAGCCCAGAATGAGCAGAGGTTTAAATGTATAAATTAAATAGAGCCCCCTCCCTCTGTCTAACCTCTGACATGTTGCAGTTGGTATTGACTTTGGCTTAAACAACCAGGATTGAAGCTAGCTCCAATCTCAGCAGTACCACCCATCAACGTTAGGCTGTGGCTTATGGCTCCATAGGAAAGAGTTGCAGGGACTCCATACAGGAGATTGTCCCACTTAGACAGAGAGTGCCCCAATTTTTTTTCTGGACAAACTCAATAGAAAAAATCTTTTTATGATGAGGCATACAGAGGTAGGTACATTTTATAATACTACCATCATACAGCTATGTGTAACAGCCGTCCAACGCATTTATCGAGTGCATTTTAGCTTCATTTTATTTCATTTATTAAGTTACGAGGGAGGGAGAATATTACCTGAATATGGATCTAACATCACAAATTACAGTCGGACATCCTCAATGTTGCAGTTCTGAACAGTGGAAAATAGGTTAAACTTGGAAAGGACTAAAATAGTTTGCTGATAAAGCGTTTTCTCTTCAGTTATGGACATGAAGGACTATATTTAGCTGCCTCTTGGAATCTCTAATGGTGACAAATAATATCTCCACTAAGAGATCTGGTTCCCATAAAAATAATGCTAGAAATATGGCATCAGCAAATCCAGTAACTAACTCTTGCTAGTGTAATGTTGCTCTACATAGCCAGTGTCCTGCCATACTAGAAATAGCACATGATCACCCATCCTAGTACTCATCAGCACACGTGAACGTGTCACCATCATGTCTGCATGTCACTTTATTCTTCATAGCTGCTCTGTAGACTAATATTACACATATAACTAGTGAACACAAAAAATGTTTCATTATTAGGCCGCATGCACACGACCGTGGTGTGTTTTGCGGTCCGCAAATCGCGGATCCGCAAAACACGGATGGCGTCCGTGCGCGTTCCGCAATTTGATGTGATGTCACATTAATTGGTAACATGGCCTAGGAGCAGCTCAGCCTCCTTGAAGTGAATGGGGCTGAGCTGCGATACCACTCACAGCCACTGTACAATGGATGGCACTGTATTTGGTGACCTGCGAGAAGGCCACGACACTCACAGGAGCGCAGATGCCTTCTCAAACAGCTGAGGATAGGTTATCAGTTAAGATATCTCAGAAAAGCCCTTTAACTCCTGGTGGGGCCTTAAACTTAGACTTTTTTTTTTTTCCCATATACAAACTAGAAAAAATGGCGTGGTGTCAAAAGGCAGGAAGTGCTCAACCCCATATGCAGTTGTGCAACTGTACCCAGGGGAGCAGATCCTGCACTTGTGGCCCGTTGCTAATGGCGATACCCAGCAAAAATGCATACAGTGGAGGATGCCCGCGGTGGACCAAAAGTACCACAAAAAGACATCCTCCACAAGATAGAAAAATGTGTGGATGTAAATAGCTTTATGAAATAAACATTAATAAGGAAAGGTGCACTATTGTGGATGCAAGCAAACAAGTCTGAGGCCCGGGCCTTATCAGCCAGTCTTGGGTTGGACTCACAGCCTCCTCCCTCCTCCCATTGCAAGCATGGCTGCATGCTGGAGGTAACTGGGAGTTTGCTGTGAGTCGGACCTTACGCTCCTGTAATTTGCCCACTGGCTCCTGGTATTCCCCATACGGTACAGGTAGGTTAGCGTTAGGTCCCGAGCTACTTGAGATACCTTGGAGTGGTGGTCGGGCTCAGATATGTCCTTCATATAAGGATATATTGGCTAAATTCTCAATTTTAACATCAGTTTGAGGGTTTAGTCAGACTTGTTTGTTTGCATCCACAGTAGTGCACCTTCCTTATTAATGTTTTTTTTTTCCAGCACCTTCCGCTGATTTTTATTTTTTTTAATTGAAACGTCTTTATTACAATCAGTCGTCATACATCCATACTTTAGTACTGTGATGCTCCATTAGAGTGAGATCTGCGGAATTTGAAGCTAAGCCAACACCTTGATCTTTCTGTCATGTTCCTCCAGCCACTGATGAAGCTTACTGCCATTAGTGAATACCTTTGCCATGAAGAGGTGTTCTTGGTCTACAACAATCTTCAGCTAGGTGGTATGTGTCAAAGTAACAACCATCAGAACATTGCTCAGAGCAGCATTCATATGTGTTCTGCAACCTTTCTATCACAGACAGCAGTAACTTTTTAAAATTTTAGCTTTTCTGTTGGATTGGACCATACAGACTAGCTTTCCCTCTCCATTAGCATGAAGGAACCTTGGGCACCCATGATCCTGTCGCTGATTCAGTGGTTATCTTATATTGGACCACGTTTGTTAGTCCTAACCAGGACAATTTCCAGGATTAAATTGACACTTCGATAAAGTCAAAGTGCCCCCACTTAGGCCTAATGCACACGACCATTGTGTGTTTTGCGGTCCGCAAACCGCGGATCCGCAAAATACGGATGGCATCCGTGAGCGTTCCGCTAATTTGCAGAACGGCACGGACAGCCATTAATATAACTGCCTATTCTTGACCGCAACACGCGGACAAGAATATGACAGGTTATCTTTTTTTTGCGGACCACGGAACGGAGCAATCTTGTCCTAAAGATTTACAGTGGGTTTCTGGATTTCAAAATCCACAGCATTCTCGTTTTAACGGATTGGTTCTTTCCACCTTATGTGGAAAGTCGTCCAGATCTTTATGCTTCTCTCTTTTTTCATTCTTTCAAAATCTGCTTTAAAAACTGACTGTTCACTTGCTGCCTAATATATCCAATGGCAGATTAAAATAAGCCCAACTTGGGGTGGCCCCCGAGGCTCTTAGGTGGCCCTTGGTCGCTCAAATTGCAGATCAGTGTCAGGCTGTAACTTCCAGCTGGAGCAGACTTCTGAAGAGAACAGCAGCTGCTCTCATTCTGTAGCATGAGCGGTCCCAGTCCTGTTAGCTAGCTATACAGACTATCCTACTGTGTAGCTGTACAACACCCTGCACGGACTGAAACTAAAGGCTCCAGCTCTCCCTCTGCTCTTCTCCTTACAGCAAAAGATTAAAGGGGTATCTGGGAATTAATATTGATGACCTATACTCAGGATTGGTAATCAATATCAGATCAGTGGGGGTCCGCTGTATGAAGAGGCTGGATGCTCCATAAGTGCCATGGCCTGTATATGTGTATGCATATACTGCAGGGATCTCAACTCTCCCGGAGGTTCAGGGAGTCTCCCGCTATTAGATAGCTGCTCCCTGACACCCGCATGTGAAACAATATCTCCTGGAAAGGTTTATCTCAGTCAGATAGCAGAGCAGAGAGATAAGAGAAGTGACAGGACAGAGTTTAGATTACAGGTTGAATTAACCCTTTAGGGTCAAATTGGCTTCTCAATGAGATATATATGTTAAAGGCATCCCTTCTTCTGTCTCATTCAGTAGCTATAGAACTATTGAGAGAGATGCATTTTTTTGAAAATACATTTACATATTTAACCCTCCATTTTAATTATATTATTTACCCCAGTGTTAATTTCACACCCCCTGGATGCTTTAATCATATATATAAATTGGATAATTTGGGGCAGGGTAATGAGCCCGGTCCTCCACACCATAGAGCAGAGTGTGCAGATACTTCATATGTTTGGAAAATGTAATAAAAAGTTTGTGGGAAAAAAAAAAAAAAAAAAAAAAAAACTCCCTGAAATGAGAAGTGCACCTCCCTGAAATGAGTCTTTGCAGGTTGGGATGTCTGATACTGTATCAATGTATGTGTGTCTATGGATATGTCTATGTAGATGGATATATGTACACTGCGTGCAGAATTATTAGGCAAATGAGTATTTTGACCACATCATCCTCTTTATGCATGTTGTCTTACTCCAAGCTGTATAGGCTCGAAAGCCTACTACCAATTAAGCATATTAGGTGATGTGCATCTCTGTAATGAGAAGGGGTGTTGTCTAATGACATCAAAACCCTATATTAGGTGTGCATAATTATTAGGCAACTTCCTTTCCTTTGGCAAAATGGGTCAAAAGAAGGACTTGACAGGCTCAGAAAAGTCAAAAATACTGAGATATCTTGCAGAGGGATGCAGCACTCTTAAAATTGCAAAGCTTCTGAAGCGTGATCATCGAACAATCAAGCGTTTCATTCAAAATAGTCAACAGGGTCGCAAGAAGCGTGTGGAAAAACCAAGGCGCAAAATAACTGCCCATGAACTGAGAAAAGTCAAGCGTGCAGCTGCCAAGATGCCACTTGCCACCAGTTTGGCCATATTTCAGAGCTGCAACATCACTGGAGTGCCCAAAAGCACAAGGTGTGCAATACTCAGAGACATGGCCAAGGTAAGAAAGGCTGAAAGACGACCACCACTGAACAAGACACACAAGCTGAAACGTCAAGACTGGGCCAAGAAATATCTCAAGACTGATTTTTCTAAGGTTTTATGGACTGATGAAATGAGAGTGAGTCTTGATGGGCCAGATGAATGGGCCCGTGGCTGGATTGGTAAAGGGCAGAGAGCTCCAGTCCGACTCAGACGCCAGCAAGGTGGAGGTGGAGTACTGGTTTGGGCTGGTATCATCAAAGATGAGCTTGTGGGGCCTTTTCGGGTTGAGGATGGAGTCAAGCTCAACTCCCAGTCCTACTGCCAGTTTCTGGAAGACACCTTCTTCAAGCAGTGGTACAGGAAGAAGTCTGCATCCTTCAAGAAAAACATGATTTTCATGCAGGACAATGCTCCATCACACGCGTCCAAGTACTCCACAGCGTGGCTGGCAAGAAAGGGTATAAAAGAAGAAAATCTGTGGTCCATCATCAAATGTGAGATTTACAAGGAGGGAAAACAGTACACCTCTCTGAACAGTGTCTGGGAGGCTGTGGTTGCTGCTGCACGCAATGTTGATGGTGAACAGATCAAAATACTGACAGAATCCATGGATGGCAGGCTTTTGAGTGTCCTTGCAAAGAAAGGTGGCTATATTGGTCACTGATTTGTTTTTGTTTTGTTTTTGAATGTCAGAAATGTATATTTGTGAATGTTGAGATGTTATATTGGTTTCACTGGTAAAAATAAATAATTGAAATGGGTATATATTTGTTTTTTGTTACGTTGCCTAATAATTATGCACAGTAATAGTCACCTGCACACACAGATATCCCCCTAAAATAGCTAAAACTAAAAACAAACTAAAAACTACTTCCAAAAATATTCAGCTTTGATATTAATGAGTTTTTTTGGTTCATTGAGAACATGGTTGTTGTTCAATAATAAAATTAATCCTCAAAAATACAACTTGCCTAATAATTCTGCACTCCCTGTACAAGCCAGGACAGTAGCAAAGAAGCAGGCATAATACATTAGCAAATCACTGGAACCTCATAGAATTTGTTGCTTTCGCTCAGAGTGGAGGTGGAAGGCCCTTTACAAAAGCAAGGACATTGACTGATGGCAAGTAGATTGGCACTACGAATGCAATTACCCCTTGGATCACAGATAAAGGGTTAATACTGTGATTCATTGCTAAAGGTTTATTGTTTTGTTCACACTTTAAAAGCTGTTAAATGTTTACTGTAATCATCGGTGCACTATGCAACCCATAAGGCTACGTATAGGCAGAAAATAGTTAACACTGATAGCTCTTAGTGTAGTTGTTGGGAGACAGGCTGGTCCGGGTTAGGGAGTCTGTAAGTGAACAGGCAAGAGAACACACCCATTTTATATGTGCCGTTTATTGCGTCCCGTATATGGTCCATATACGCAACCATTCATTTCTATGTACTCCGTGAGCATTCCGTTTCCGTATGTCCGCATTTCCATTCCGCTACATTTTGAGTCTTGTCCTATTATTGTCCGCAAATCACGTTCCGTGGCTCCATTCAAGTCAATAGGTCCGCAAAAAAACGGAACACATACGGAAATGCATCCGTATGTCTTCCGTATCCATTCCGTTTTTGCGGAACCATCTATTGAAAATGTTATGCTTAGCCCAATTTTTTCTATGTAATTACTGTATACTGTATATGCCATACGGAAAAACGGAACGGAAAAACGGAACAGAAATGGAAACACAGCGGAAAAAAAAAACGATCCTCAAAACATTGAAAAAGCCATATGGTCGTGTAAACAAGCCCTAAGCCTAAGGCCCCATTCACACGTCCGCAATTTCGTTCCGCATTTTGCGGAACGGAATTGCGGACCCATTCATTTCCATGGGGCAGCATGATGTGCTGCCTGGATACGGAATTGCGGACCCGCACTTCCGGGTCCGCAATTCCGTTCCCGAAAAAAATAGAACATGTCCTATTCTTGTCCGCAATTGCAGACAAGAATAGGCATACTGTATTAGTGCCGGCAATGTGCGGTCCGCAAAATGCGGAACGCACATTGCCGCTGTCTGTGTTTTGCGGATCCGGGGATCCGCAAAACACGTTACGGACGTCTGAATGGAGCCTAAGGGTCCATTCACACGTCCGCAAAATGGGTGCGCACAATGTGCGGAATGCACATTGTTTGTGTCCGTGTTTTGGGGATCCGCAATTTGGGGGTCTGCAGAACACTTACGGACGTGTGAATGGACCCTAAGGGCTCGTTCACGCGAACGATTTTTGCGTTCTGTATACGGTCCGTATATGGAACCATTCATTTCAATGGTTCCGCAAAAAAAAACCGAATGCATTCCATTTCCGTATTTCCGTTTTTCCGTTTAAAGATAGAACATGTCCTATTATTGCCCGTAAATTACGTTCCGTGGCTCCATTCAAGTCAATGGTTCTGCAAAAAAAACGGAACACATACAGAATGTACTCCGTATGTCTTCCGTATCCGTTCCGTTTTTCCGGAACCGTCTATTGAAAATTTTATGCCCATCCCAATTTTTTCTATGTAATTACTGTATATTGTATATGCCATACGGAAAAACTGAAATCAACCGGAAACAATAAAAAAAATAAAAATGGTAAAACGGATCCAGGAAAAACAGCCCGCAAAACACTGAAAAAGACATACGGTCTTGTGAACCAGCCCTAAAGAGCATTTTTCTCCAGGAAAACACTATTGCTGGAGTGGAAAGCTGTCAGGAAAAGCTATTTTACTAAGGACAAACCTCAAGGAGAAAGAAGCCTTGAATGGTTAAAAGGGGTTTGCCACTCTGTTAGTACTTATTACAACTGTAAAGAAAGTAGGGAGATATTACACTTACTAATATATCTTCTTAAAGAGGACCTTTCACTAGATTAAAAAATCTAAACTAACTATACAGACATGTAGAGCGGCGCCCAGGGATCCCCCTGCACTTACTATTATCCCTGGGCGCCGCTCCGTTCTCCCGGTATAGGCTCCGGTATCTTCATATGTTCTGCTCTCACCCATAGGTGTGCGCAGCCTATTGCATTAGGGTGTGCACCCTAAAGCACAAACACACGCCGCGCGCGCGTGTATATATATATATATATATATATATATACACACACACACACAAATACACTAAGGGGTATG
This sequence comes from Bufo bufo, assembly GCF_905171765.1. Taxonomy (NCBI): domain Eukaryota; kingdom Metazoa; phylum Chordata; class Amphibia; order Anura; family Bufonidae; genus Bufo; species Bufo bufo. The sequence goes on from NC_053390.1 coordinate 605,282,190, forward strand.
AGGGTACATTATTATACAGGGGTAATATAACTTATATTATATAAGTTATATTACCCCTTCATCATGTCCCCTGAGATAGCCCTCCTCAGTTATATTACCCCTGTATAATAATGTACCCTAATACCCCTTAGTTTTACCCCCTGTATAATTTACCCTGATCCTTCAGTTATATTACCCCCTGTAATTTACCCTGATACCCCTCAGTTATACAGTATCATATAACTGAGGGGTATCAGGGTACATTATACAGGGGTGTAATTGAGGAGGGGTAGCAAGCAGCAGGGAACATACAGGGCAGAGTTCCAGTGGTGTAGCGTGGGTTGTTAGCACCCGGGGCAAGCCAAGTATTTCTCCCCCCAATCTGTGGACACGCCCCTTTTTACAAATAATGCAGTAGAGGTCACCTGCAGTCCTATGTAACACCACAGATAACACAGTGATAACTGAGTACAGATAATGTAGCAGATGTCACCTGCAGTCCTATGTAATACCACAGATAACACAGTGGTAACTGAGTACAGATAATGTAGCAGATGTCACCTGCAGTCCTATGTAATACCACAGATAACACAGTGGTAACTGAGTACAGATAATGTAGCAGATGTCACCTGCAGTCCTATGTAATACCACAGATAACACAGTGGTAACTGAGTACAGATAATGTAGCAGATGTCACCTGCAGTCCTATGTAATACCACAGATAACACAGTGATAACTCTCTGAGTACAGATAATGTAGTAGATGGGTATGAGGCCCCAGAATTCAGAACACGCACAGTGTGACCTGAAGTCTGGGACCGGACTGCGGCAGTGTGGGCTAAATCCTATAGCCACCCCCCCACAAACAGATATGTGGATGGACATTACATATAATGGTGCACACTATACAGTAGAGTACAGCAGCACATACCTGTTACATCCAGTGACGTCTCCTGTGATGTAGACCTTCCTCAACGTCTTCATTCGGAGATAAGACCGCCATGATAACTTCTTTCAGCCGCGTCTCTGCAGAGTTTCACAGAAAAATGTTTAGATTTCTCACTTTACTATCATCCTCAGATAACAGACCTCCCCTCCACCCGTAGTGCCCATAAGTATAATGCCCTCTGTATAATTATAATATATACTGGCCCCTCTGTGTTGTTATTATTCTTAATATTATAATGGCCCCCTCTGTATTAGGCTCCATTCACACGTCCGCAAAATGTGTCCGCATCCATTCCACAATTGTGCGGAACGGGTGCGGACCCATGCATTCTCTATGGGGACGGAATGGATGCGGAAAGCACACAGTGTGCTCTTCACATCCGCATTTCCGGAGCGGCCTGCCGAACTTCCGGTCCGCGGCTCTGGAAAAACATGTCCTATTCTTGTCCGCAGCTGTGGACAAAAATAGGCTGTTCTATGGGGGTGCCTGGCGGGTGTGTTGCGGATCCGCAAAACACTGCGGACTTGTGAATGAACCCTAATAGTAATAATTATGGCACTCTTCAGCCCCTCCAACATACAGTCCAATGTAAAATACTAAACTCCCCCGGCCTTCAGCCCTTCCAGCATACAGTCCCATGTAAAATAATATCACCCCTCCTGCCTTCAGCCCCTCCAGCATACAGTCCCATGTAAAATACATCACTATCTCTGCCTTTAGCCCCTCCAGCATACAGTCCCCAGGTAAAAAATATCACTTCACCCCCTCTCTTCAGACCCCTCTAACCTTCTGCTCCTCTCTGCAATGTGCTCTGTGGAATTTCCTGCATATCTTGAGGCCCCGCCCCCTGTATAACGAGACTCCGCCTCTTTCCCGACATCATACCTCCCTAGAGCAAATCCATTCTAGCGCTCTACTGTCTCATAGGCTTCAGACCCTTAGCCTGAAGCCTATGTGAAGGATCGCATCAGGAGTTGGCAGATGGCAGTGCAGCACGGAGGTGATGATTAGGGTGTGCCCAGGCACACCCGGCACACCCCGTGCGCACGCCTATGCTCTCACCACGCCCCCTCCTGGCCTGCTCTCACCATGCCCCCTCCTGTCCTGCTCTCACCATGCCCCCTCCTGTCCTGCTCTCACCACGCCCCCTCCTGTCCTGCTCTCACCACGCCCTCTCCTGGCCTGCTCTCACCATGCCCCTCCTGTCCTGCTCTCACCACGCCCCCTCCTGTCCTGCTCTCACCACGCCCCCTCCTGTCCTGCTCTCACCACGCCCCCTCCTGTCCTGCTCTCACCATGCCCCCTCCTGTCCTGCTCTCACCACGCCCCCTCCTGTCCTGCTCTCACCATGCCCCCTCCTGTCCTGCTCTCACCACGCCCCCTCCTGTCCTGCTCTCACCATGCCCTCTCCTGGCCTGCTCTCACCACGCCCCCTCCTGTCCTGCTCTCACCATGCCCCCTCCTGTCCTGCTCTCACCACGCCCCCTCCTGTCCTGCTCTCACCACGCCCCCTCCTGTCCTGCTCTTAGCACGCCCCCTCCTGTCCTGCTCTCACCACGCCCCCTCCTGTCCTGCTCTCACCACGCCCCCCTCCTGTCCTGCTCTCACCTCACCACGCCCCCTCCTGTCCTGCTCTCACCACGCCCCCTCCTGTCCTGCTCTCACCACGCCCCCTCCTGTTCTGCTCTCACCACGCCCTCTCCTGGCCTGCTCTCACCACACCCCCTCCTGTCCTGCTCTCACCACGCCCCCTCCTGTCCTGCTCTCACCACGCCCCCTCCTGTCCTGCTCTCACCACGCCCCCTCCTGTCCTGCTCTCACCACGCCCCCTCCTGTCCTGCTCTCACCACGCCCCCTCCTGTCCTGCTCTCACCACGCCCCCTCCTGTCCTGCTCTCACCACGCCCCCTCCTGTCCTGCTCTCACCATGCCCTCTCCTGGCCTGCTCTCACCACGCCCCCTCCTGTCCTGCTCTCACCACGCCCCCTCCTGTCCTGCTCTCACCACGCCCCCTCCTGTCCTGCTCTCACCACGCCCCCTCCTGTCCTGCTCTCACCATGCCCTCTCCTGGCCTGCTCTCACCACGCCCCCTCCTGTCCTGCTCTCACCATGCCCTCTCCTGGCCTGCTCTCACCACGCCCCCTCCTGTCCTGCTCTCACCACGCCCCCTCCTGTCCTGCTCTCACCATGCCCCCTCCTGTCCTGCTCTCACCACGCCCCCTCCTGTCCTGCTCTCACCATGGCCCTCTCCTGGCCTGCTCTCACCACGCCCCCTCCTGTCCTGCTCTCACCACGCCCCCTCCTGTCCTGCTCTCACCACGCCCCCTCCTGTCCTGCTCTCACCACGCCCCCTCCTGTCCTGCTCTCACCATGCCCTCTCCTGGCCTGCTCTCACCACGCCCCCTCCTGTCCTGCTCTCACCACGCCCCCTCCTGTCCTGCTCTCACCACGCCCCCTCCTGTCCTGCTCTCACCACGCCCCCTCCTGTCCTGCTCTCAGCACGCCCCCTCCTGTCCTGCTCTCACCACGCCCCCTCCTGTCCTGCTCTCACCACGCCCCCTCCTGTCCTGCTCTCACCACGCCCCCTCCTGTCCTGCTCTCACCACGCCCCCTCCTGTCCTGCTCTCACCACGCCCTCTCCTGGCCTGCTCTCACCACACCCCCTCCTGTCCTGCTCTCACCACGCCCCCTCCTGTCCTGCTCTCACCACGCCCCCTCCTGTCCTGCTCTCACCACGCCCCCTCCTGTTCTGCTCTCCACCACGCCCCCTTCTGCTCTCACCACGCCCCCTCCTGGCCTGCTCTCACCACGCCCCCTCCTGGCCTGCTCTCACCACGCCCCCTCCTGGCCTGCTCTCACCACGCCCCCTCCTGGCCTGCTCTCACCACGCCCCCTCCTGGCCTGTTCTCACCACGCCCCCTCCTGGCCTGCTCTCACCACGCCCCCTCCTGGCCTGCTCTGCTCTCACAGCTGCCTGTCTTGTCCATAGCTGCAGGTGCCATGGAGGAGCTAACTCATCCATGCCTGAAGGAGTGTGCTGATCCCTGGGTCCTAAAGCACCCTGCTTGTATCAGAGGTGCTTTCCTTCTGTGACTGACACTCCTGGCTGTGCAGGGCTGGAGGGGCTTAGCAGGAAGATTCAAGCAGAAATAAAGAAACATTTGTAGGAGAAAGGGAGACTGTGAGGAGAAGCTGTGATGGGGGATGGAAGCTGACTGTCTGTAGACTCCATCTCTACTCTGTCTCCTGTACTGCTGTATGTGAGGATGTAGCAGAGCCAGGAAGGTGCGGTGGAATACAAACTGTGAGGAATCCCAGTGTCTGTCCTGTTTATGGCCCCTCTGCTCTGTGATCTTATCACAGACATGTTTATTACAGCCAGACGAACAGTTTAACCCCTTCTGCGCTGTCAATATTGCTGAGGTCAGTGATAGCAGCAGCCATGGGTCTCATCTGTAAATGTGTGCCCTCTCCTTCCTGCACACTGTATATAGTGATATGTGCCCCCCCCCCCCCCCACCCCATACAGTGATATGTGACCCCCACCACTGTATACTGTATATAGAGATGTGTGACCCTCTGTATACTGTATGAAGTGATATGTGACCACCACCACTGTATACTGTAAATAGAGATGTGTGACCCTCTGTATACTGTATGCAGGGATATGTGACCCCCACCACCACTATATACAGAGATGTGGAACCCTCTGTATACTGTATGAAGTGATATGTGACCCCCACCACTGTATACTGTATATAGAGATGTGTGACCCTCTGTATACTGTATGCAGTGATATGTGACTCCCACCACCACTATATACCGTATATAGAGATGTGTGACCACCTGCACCGGAGGATCTCATTATTATCATTATACACAGTGTACAGGGAAGGGGGTGTCTCTATACACAGTGTACAGGTAGGACACATACAACTACAGGGAGTGCAGAATTATTAGGCAAGTTGTATTTTTGAGGATTAATTTTATTATTGAACAACAACCATGTTCTCAATGAACCCAAAAAACTCATTAATATCAAAGCTGAATATTTTTTGGAAGTAGTTTTTAGTTTGTTTTTAGTTTTAGCTATTTTAGGGGGATATCTGTGTGTGCAGGTGACTATTACTGTGCATAATTATTAGGCAACTTAACAAAAAACAAATATACCCATTTCAATTATTTATTTTTACCAGTGAAACCAATATAACATCTCAACATTCACAAATATACATTTCTGACATTCAAAAACAAAACAAAAACAAATCAGTGACCAATATAGCCACCTTTCTTTGCAAGGACACTCAAAAGCCTGCCATCCATGGATTCTGTCAGTGTTTTGATCTGTTCACCATCAACATTGCGTGCAGCAGCAACCACAGCCTCCCAGACACTGTTCAGAGAGGTGTACTGTTTTCCCTCCTTGTAAATCTCACATTTGATGATGGACCACAGATTTTCTTCTTTTATACCCTTTCTTGCCAGCCACGCTGTGGAGTACTTGGACGCGTGTGATGGAGCATTGTCCTGCATGAAAATCATGTTTTTCTTGAAGGATGCAGACTTCTTCCTGTACCACTGCTTGAAGAAGGTGTCTTCCAGAAACTGGCAGTAGGACTGGGAGTTGAGCTTGACTCCATCCTCAACCCGAAAAGGCCCACAAGCTCATCTTTGATGATACCAGCCCAAACCAGTACTCCACCTCCACCTTGCTGGCGTCTGAGTCGGACTGGAGCTCTCTGCCCTTTACCAATCCAGCCACGGGCCCATCCATCTGGCCCATCAAGACTCACTCTCATTTCATCAGTCCATAAAACCTTAGAAAAATCAGTCTTGAGATATTTCTTGGCCCAGTCTTGACGTTTCAGCTTGTGTGTCTTGTTCAGTGGTGGTCGTCTTTCAGCTTTCTTACCTTGGCCATGTCTCTGAGTATTGCACACCTTGTGCTTTTGGGCACTCCAGTGATGTTGCAGCTCTGAAATATGGCCAAACTGGTGGCAAGTGGCATCTTGGCAGCTGCACGCTTGACTTTTCTCAGTTCATGGGCAGTTATTTTGCGCCTTGGTTTTTCCACACGCTTCTTGCGACCCTGTTGACTATTTTAAATGAAACGCTTGATTGTTCGATGATCACGCTTCAGAAGCTTTGCAATTTTAAGAGTGCTGCATCCCTCTGCAAGATATCTCACTATTTTTGACTTTTCTGAGCCTGTCAAGTCCTTCTTTTGACCCATTTTGCCAAAGGAAAGGAAGTTGCCTAATAATTATGCACACCTGATATAGGGTGTTGATGTCATTAGACCACACCCCTTCTCATTACAGAGATGCACATCACCTAATATGCTTAATTGGTAGTAGGCTTTCGAGCCTATACAGCTTGGAGTAAGACAACATGCATAAAGAGGATGATGTGGTCAAAATACTCATTTGCCTAATAATTCTGCACTCCCTGTATATACTGTTTATAAGGTATGGTACCCGTGTACACTGGTAATGTGTGACCCCTGTATACTGTATATACTGATGTGTGACCCCCACCACTGTATACCGTATATAGAGATTTGTGACGCCCACCACTGTATATAGAGATCCGTGACCCCCTCTACAATGTATACAGTGATGTGTGACCGCCTATATACAGAGATGTGAGACCCCCTTTATACTGTATATATAGATGTCTGCAGTTATTCACTGGTGACTGAGTTATTGAGGGGCTCTTGTCTCCGTGGGAACACAGGTGGGCGGGGATGTCATGTGACTGCTCCTCTGAAGATACTTGCTGCAGTGCATGCTGGGACTTTTACTTTCACTTTACAGCTGCTCCGCCCATACAGCTTGTCTGAGGAGTTTCTCCAAGGAAGTGTGCCATGGTGAACAGGTTAGGAAAATGACATATAGCCAGTACATTGCACATGATATAAATACTTCATGGTTTTGGCTATTGTCTGGGGCACTTTGGATTTTTGATACTTACGGTAGGGTGGCCAACCCCTTTAAGGATCATTTAAAGGCCATGCTGTACTGATTCAACAAAGCTTACGCACACTTATGGCTTTCAACTCAGCTGCATGTGGTAAGGGCAGGCTCGGACTGGCCCACAGGGGTACAGGGGAATCCCCCGGTGGGCCCCTGAGCAAGGTAGGCCCCTAGTCTCCCACCCCCTGCACAAGTGGCACATAACACAGTAGACTTACTGCACTACATGCATATATTCAATGTACAGCCCCTCAACCAGCCTATGTTCATATAAAAAAAACTTGTTAAATTATTTCGAATTATTATTATTATATTCGAATGTATCCGTACGGTGGGCTCCCAAAATAAATTTTACTGGTGGGCCCTAGGTACCCCAGTCCGACACTGGGTAAGGGTAAATTGCTTCTGACGCCCGTCACACAACCGAAATGGACTGGCCATCTGATTTAGGACTGCACCCTGCAGTTGGGCACTACAGAAAGTTTATTAAGAGTTTGCACACCTGTGGTCATTTGGGAAGATTGCGTAGTGTTCCTAGAGACAGACTTAGAGGGGATAAGCACCTTGCCAGCCCCTATATACAATGTTTGGAAACAATCAACCATGATATCTACCTCAGAACAGTCCCTACTTATTCTATTTGTATTGTAACCCACATCATTTATTCAGTAAAGAGAGACTTTATTTATTATAATCAAACGGGCCTGGTTATTGCCTCCTCCATCCGCCTGCTCCTATCACCCTGTTTTCCTGGCTCGCACACTGCAGGGCACCCCTTTTAACAGTAGACCCCATAGTCTAGGCCAGTGATGGGGAACCTTTTACAGACCGATTGCCCAAACTACAATCCAAAACCTACTTATTTACCGCAAAGTGCTAACAACGCAATTTAACCTGAATACTACTGTCCAATATAGTATATCTTCCATGTACTTTATCATTTAGCTATAATAGCCGGCCTACATTCAGTGCACTACTTGTGCTGTACATAGTGTGCCCTGTGCTGATGAATGGCAGGAAAATTCTAAGGCATATTGGTACACTATAGATTTTTTTCAGGGCATGGGTGCCACAGAGAGGACTCTGAGTGCCGCCTTTGGCACCCGTGCCATAGGTTCGCCACCACTGGTCTAGGCTGTACCCCAAGGGAACTAGAGTGCGACCACTTCTCTGTACTGAACTGGCCCAGGGAGAGCTGGGGAGGGATTTCCACGGTCATCAATCCACAGCAGGCTGCATGCCACATGAACAAATTAATAATGCCTCTATGGTAGCCCTAGCAATAATAATGGCTCCTATAGTGACATCTACAGCACCCCGCCCCCTTAACACTGACCCCCCCCCCCACAGTGCCCCGTCCCCTAAAATTTGACCTCCACAGCAGCCCACTCCCTTAACTTTGACCTTTACAGCAGCCTTCCCCTTTAACAGTGAGTTTCACAGCACACCACTCCCTTGACAGTGACCTCCACAAGGGCCTGCCCCCTTAACAGTGGCCTTTACAGCGAATCTGCCCCTTAACACTGACCTCCATAGCGGACCATCCCCTTAACTGTGACCTCCACAGCAGCCTGCACCTAGGGTGGCCAGTCCAGCTTTCAGACTCTCTGTCCTCCATCTGGCGCAGGGCCTGGATGGACACAAGGATGTCCTTTTGAACAGTTCACTCTGATACAGCATCACTGTGCTGTCTGAGTGTGAGCTGCAGGGAGAAAGTCACCCTCCCTCCCACCCCTGCAGCTGACAGAAGTAGATTTTTACCTTCAATTTTTCAATCCCCTTGAGGGGGCGTGGCCTAAATGGTTCAGGGGCGTGGCTTAGTGGGACCTGTGGACGGGGTTTTAAGTCTTTTGAGGGCGGACACATTGTGCCAGGGGGCGTGTCTGGGCTCCTTCCTGCAAGAGTGACGCCCCTCTGGGCACCTTACTGGCTCATTTGCATACCAAATAAACAGAATTTTCAGAGGATAAAAACATCTATTGCTGGAACAAAGGCACATCTTGAAATAAGGTACTAAGTGCTATTAGGCCATGGCTTTACTTCAATAGCGATTATCCTGGTGACAGATTTCCATTAAAGCTCTCCTACAGCAGTGAAAAAAAAGAGCTTCTATTGGCTGATAAGGGTCATGTGACCAAGCTTCTATTGACTAATGCATTTTTTGGGAACATCTCAAGAACGGTACATCCTAGAGAGCTGAGACCTGGTCTAAAACCTTCCCGGACACCTGATGTACCAAATTTCGTGATTGTAAATGCGACGATGCGGATTCCTTTAGCGGACATACATACACACACACACACACATACACTCAGCTTTATATATTAGATCATACTTTCCTGCTACCTGCAGCTCCGGTCCTGCTACGCTTGCTCCTATGTGTCCATCCTCTGATCTCCAACTTGTTTATTTGTGGCCAGGCTGCTGGGGGGGAAGGACGACACCTTCGGCCCCCTGGGGTACACACTGCCGCTGGGGGGGAAGGACGACACCTTCATCTCCCTGGGGTTCACACTGCCGCTGGGGGGGAAGGACGACACCTTCGGCCCCCTGTAACTCACGTTTTTGCTAGGGCGCAGGGACGGATTACTTCGCTATCTCTGCCCGATATTCTGCTTCCTGCTGCAGATACTCCGCCAGTTCTCTCCTCACTTCCGGTACAAGTTCCTCTGTTAGGTGGGGCCCGTAGATAGCCAACCGCCTCTTCAGCATAGCGTCAAACCGTACGTGACTATACCAATAATCCAGCTCTGCTTGGTGTTCCCAGGATGCTGCTCCTCGCACTAGGGAAGCCATCCCACCGCTTGCCACCAATGTAACGGATCCGCTTCCGTTAATGGACGCTTCCTAGCTTGCGCCGAGGACCACAAGCACCGCACTGGACACCACAACCACCGCAGACTCCACAACCGCCGTAGCTTAACTGGAGCCGCGCTGTCTTCCTTCCACCCTGAATGAACCTCCAGCATTCAGGACCGTGTGGGAAAGATCTCTCCTCCAGGGAATATGCAGAGCATAGCAATCCCCAGCGTGATACAGCAATTCCCTCCAATAACGAGACAAGGCTGCGTTTTGAAGGGTTAGAAAAACATGAACTGAACTCTTTATTAAGGGCTACCCGCCCATATTTATGCAGGTCCCCACAATGCATCATGGTTTCCTCCTCTCTGCCCTGGAGACACCCGAAGAGCAATTCAATTATCTCTCAGGACAAAGGGAAATCACCAATACACATGTGGGAACAACAGGGCAGGAATCACCACCCGAATACACAAAATCCTCCTTTCTGTCTGTGATATAATTATGGATTAACATAACTATCACAGACAGTAAAAATACCGTTTTTAAACATACACTGTAACTTTAAAACCATACATTCCATCTCCATAAAAATTACATATTTAAACTCAGCATACATCAAACATAAACACTTCCAAAAATCACACAAATCCCTCCAGCGGATCAAAAGTTAAGTGGAAGTCCTTAATGACCGACCGCAAGCACAATTTCCTGCCCAAAACAGTTCCATAGATTTGGGCTGTGCGGTCGGTCAATTTCATGCAGAAAAACGACTAAGTCCCATCTTCGAACGGGACTTAGTCTCTGGAGCTGAGAGTCAAGTATGGAAGAAGGTAATATGTCCCGGGGCCATAGTCGTAGGGCAGGAGGCTAGCCACAAGTTTTCTACAATGCCCAGTGGCAAATGGCAGTTTGTCACAGTTACCTTCTCTGCTGCGGCCAGTGACTGGCTTCAGCTGTGACATATCCAAGCACTTAGTTGTTGAAACGCGTCACTATGATGTAATATGTGACTGAATAAATCGACAAGATTATTCATCAAGCGAGTGCTGGTCTTGTTCTTCACAAATTATCTATTGGGATTCCTGCCCGCAGACACGTGCACCGCCAAACTCTTCGAGCAGTGCCGACCTTATTTGGATTATATCCACAGGTAACACTTCACCGCTGACACAACTCACCTCCCATTCCCAGCTGAAGTATTCAACTGTACAACCACCCTTGTGATGGCAAATACAGTTAAATCCAGAAGGGCACCTGCCATCACCGGTCAGGTACGTAGGTACCTGATGCTCTCTACATTAATTAATGCTACCATTGTCAGATCATTATATACCTGGCTGGTGGCCGTGCATGGGGATGGGGCTGCCTATCGTGAATTATACCGGTAGGATCTATGGCTAGTTCGTCCCTGATTCTTACTATCTTTGCTGAGCAAACAGGATGGTCCTGCTGCTCAGCATATATGACAACAGCTTGCTACTAAGAAATGACATTTTTCAGTAGCACCCTTCATCTTCCTGACACTCTTCTTTTTTTTATGTATAGTAGTCATTGTCAGTTCTAGCTACTTTACGTCTGCACACGCTCCTCTGTACCTGGAAACGCAGCCGAGAGGTGCCTGCTGCATGCCGATCTAATTAGCTTGCAGCCATAGTAGTTTTTACCTACATGTTCACCCTGTACCGCGAAGATGGGGAAACCATGCATGCACAGTTTCCTTGTATGAAAGACAAGGTGGAGCGTATTGTGCACGTTTGACCTCCATTAATAGAGCTACTGCAGACTGTGTCCTCTAGCAATGAGGGATCAAAAAACATCTTCCTTGGGATTTTTTATGGGGTGGGGTAGATAAGTATAAGAAAATGATATACGACTGAAAGATGAATATATTTAGACACCAAGATGGTTTTACATATATAATCCTCTGAGCTATGAGTCTGACTCCTCTGTGGTGCCAGAATTGACACTGTGCTGATACGGTCTTGGTGGAGAGAGACTGAAAATAGCCTTGCCCCCTTTTACAAGAAGTACCATATGATTTGGAGTTATTCTGTTATTATAGGTTAGAGTTGACCCTCATACGGTGGTAATACCATACAAGTTGAACTGTTACATTGCTTGTGACTGTTGCTGAGGACACCTAGCACTTCACTTATGTTAAATTTAGAGATGAGCGAATCAAAGTTGACGAAGTGGAATTCAATTCCGAATTTCAGGAAACATTAGTCAAGGTGTAGGGAAAGGATAGGGAGGCATTATCTACACCAGTGATGGTGAACCTTTTGGAGACCGAGTGCCCAAACTGAAACCCAAAGACCACTTATTTATCGCCAAGTGCCAAGCCAGCAATTTAACCTGAATAGCAATATAGTATATTTTCCATGTATCATTTAGCTATAATAGCCTGCCTACATTCAATGCACTGCCTGTGCCATTCATAGTGCGCACTGCGCTGATGAAGGACAGGAAAAATCAAAGGCATATTAGTACACCAAAGACTTTTTCAAGGGTGCGGGTGCCCACAGAGAGGGCTCCGAGTGCCGCCTCTGGCACCCGTGCCATAGGTTCGCCAACACTGATCTACACTATAAAAGGAGTGCCATAGATGAGTGTACAGCCTGGGTAGAAGGAGCAATTACTATTACACCTTGCTGCACTAATTGACGATCCAAATTGGTGTTATACTGCTGCTTTTAGGTTGTTTGCACTATATGATACATCAGTAATTCCAGAAAACCTTGCTTGTGATTGGGGGGCAAGTTCTGTGTGATACAGCCATTTACGGGGTGTATTAATAGTATAGATACATACGTCCTGTTTGCCATTCTGTGTTGATTTTACATTGTTTTACTTTTTTGGGAGCATATATTAATATAACAATTTTGTTATATTGTTATATTGATTATCACATCCACATAATTGCTATCTTGTGTAGGATGTCTATTGTGGTACTTGTGGTTCGCTGCGGGCATCCTCCACTGTATGCATTTTTGCTGGGGATCGTCATTAGCAACGGGCCACAAGTGCAGGATTTGCTCCCCTATATATATGCACGACTGCATGTGGGTTTGAGCACCTCCTGCTTGTTTAATACCACACCATTCTTTTCAGTTTGCATATATTAATAGGAAAAAAAAGGAAAAATGTGTCATAATTGCTGTTCAGCGGTGAAGTAACATTGTACTACAGCCATTTACGTGGTGTATAAAAAGGAAATATACGTACATCCCATTAGCCGTTCTGCGGTGAATTGTGATTGTTATATTTGTTATACCTCTGCATGGTTCTTTATACCTGGCGCTAACATTGACCTGTAAGGCTGAGTTCACACTTGAGTTATTTGGTCAGTTTTGGCCCCGTAATTGACCAAATGAGTGAAGTGATTCTAAGAGCGACGCCTGTCATCTGCGTGCCATACTGACTCACAGTATTGTTTCACTACCATAGCAGACTCCTTATGCGTGTTACTGCAAGACACAGTGTACTACACCACTTTACAGGCTCTCTGCAGCCAGGAAATAGCTGGTTTTTAATGCAATTCGCCACAAATAAATTTGGATCGAATCTTTTCAGAAAATTCGACGAACCGACCGAATCAAATTTTTGAGAAATTCGCTCATCTCTAGTTATATTGATTGTACATCCTATCTCATTATATCTCCCTGCACTTAAAGGGGTTATCCTTGACTGCTGGGACCCTTTACTGTCTCAAGAAAGAGGGATCTCTGATTCCCTTCTCTGAATGGTGTGGTAGAGTGCATGTTGGACAGGTAGCCTGTCATGGCATGTTGACACTCTGGGTCATTTACCTTAGCCAGGATGCTGCATACTGATATATGGAAAATTGCTCTATATATAATGTGTATTGCACTGTGTTTAATCTTCGACAGTCAGTGCTGGTGACTGTTTCAAGAACATATTGGTCAGAGCTCTCAGCTGGTGCAGACATTTTGGGGAGAGTTCTGGGAAATGCTGCAGCTGCTAAAAAATAGAACCAACCAACTCCTGCATTATAGGTAGCTAGCAAGTAGAGGTGGGTTTCATTTGCAGATTGGAGCACAGTGGAGAGGGAGAGCCTGGAAAAGGGGTAGCTGACTTGCACTTTGAAGCTCCCACACCATGGAGCAGCAGAGGAGTTGTAGAAACACCAGATCAGATATATTGAGACAACTCAGCCTGCTTCTGGATTCTGATGTAAAAGGTGTGTGAACTGTGTTCAAGCTGTGAGTCAACCTGTGGTGATAATACAACCTAATAGCCTGTGGAGATTGTTTGTTTGAAACCACACCACATTGTCGGACAACATGGAGGATTTGGTATGGCCTACACAGCAGCTACATCCATCTTCATTGCTGCTAAGCCAGAGGAGACTGTAGCCAAAGTATTCTCATCCAGGCAAGTTGAGTACCACTGTCCCTACCTAATTGGATGATCCGCCCTAAATAGCGGCCCCCAACTGGGTGACGGACCCTGACATGACTAATTGCACAGGGCCTACTTGGGGGAGACAAAAGGGGAAGCCAGACAGGCCAAATCAAAACCAAAGAATACCATCAGAAACAAGGAAGAAACTAATTCAGAGTAATATACCAAGCAGGCTTAAAGCTAGGAAGTAACATCAGAACCAGAATCAGCAGTCAGATGCAAATCACTAATAGGTGGACAGTCAGAAGCACAGGAATCTACATCACCTTCAGAAAGAACATTGGCTAATCAGGGTTGGCACCAACGTGTTTGCTCCCTAATAGGCCGAACATCTCCACTGTCAGCAGGGCTGGTTGTCACAGCAAAATAGCCAGTGGTGGACTGGGAACATAAAATGAACCTGGAAAAAAACATAAAGTGGCCCCATGTTGTAGGCAGGTTCAAACGTTCAGACACTGGGGTAGGGCAACACAAGTAGACGGCACCAACAATACTGTAGTGCAGAACCAAACACTGCATAAAATACTGCCCTATCACCATACTGAGAACAGTGACACAGTTTAATTCAGGAGGGCACCTGCAGTTGCTGTCCAGATGCAAAAGTACCTGATGCTCCTAGTATTAATTAATGCTGAGAGCATCAGATCTTTATGTACCCGGCCAGTGGCTGTGAGGAGAATTTTCCCTACAGGGTCTATGGCCAATCCACCCCTGAATAGAATGATGCTTGTGGTACAGTAACAGCATGGCCAGACTCGTCACGGAAGTGTGGCCAGGTAAGTACATAACAGGCCGTTTGTTTTCTGCCTGTTGCCACTGACTAACACTGTGTCCTCTCTGAGAGACTCTTGCAACTCTTGCTTGTTAGCCCATGTCAGATTGTAATCGCCAAGCTAGTTTCCTTGTCTGAGTTTCTTGTAAACACTAAGCATGTTGCCTGTTGTGTGCAACCTGTGACCATCAAGTTTGTTGACCCATGTCAATCCAGAAAAAGCTGTTATATAAATTTTGCTTTTGTCCGCCTTTATTCCTTCCATAGCCCTTAATATACACACAAAGATTCCACATGCCACATGCTAATGAGCTGATTTGAGTCCAGCGTGATGTCATTGAGTCCAGCGTTTATTTAATTCAGAGCTATAGCCACTCCCCTGCCCACCTGCTGCTGATTCATATGGAAAAAAACTGTCAATCTGCAGCCGGTAGGCTGGGAGAGTCAGGAGCTCATAAATATTCATGACTCATCATTATCAGCTGGAGCTTTTCAATACAAGATGTTGGCAGATTGACTGGGTCAATTAAAGAAAGTGACCCAGCATTTTGCTAAAAGAATCAGTCACTTATTTATGTTGCCCTTAGTTAGGACACCATAAAACTGGTGACAGGTTCCCTTTAAGTGTGCAGCCATGTATACCACTCACAGGCCAAAAAGATCCTTTGATAAGGTCTGACCCTTTCTAAGACTCCACTCCAAGTTTTTGTATGGAGCATTATAGTTACATCTTAAATCACTAAATACACCTTCCTACCTTTTTGCATACATGTATGGACATCCACTAGTGTTGAGTGAGCATGCTCAGCACATTGCAGTGTTCAGCCGAATACTGTGTATGCTCGAGCACAATTAAGATCAATGGGAGACCCGAGCATTAAACCAGGCACCCCCTGCTTTGAAGAAGAGAGAGTGTCTGGTTCATGGAAACACCACCAAAATGGTTTGAAAACAGCATGGGAAAGATGTCCGGATGCATCTTGGACACCCAATACCTATGACATACAATAGACAACCACACAAAGGCTATATGCCAAAAGCCGGGTATGTGCAAGCCAACAATCTATCCATGAGACAGATACAGTCAGCATACCTTACAATGGCAGCCTTGAGCACTATGAGACATTCAAAACCAGCTCTCATCTGACTGAGAGCCAGTAAGCCTCAATGTTGCTTCATAACTGTTGGATGGCTTGGGTGGACCTGCGCACCTAGATCATTATCATTAGGGTGACAAAAAGTTTTCTGATTGTCCTAGCTTAATATTCAATAACCTTTCTATACAGTTTTGTCATGTAAACTCATTAGCATAATCATGGGCATATGCAAATTAGCTGAATCTGCTTTTATTTAGCTAAAACACAATTTGCATGGAAAATTCACGATTAGAATATTCGTAAACAACACTACTCATGAACAGCGTCATTTATTGCATTCATAGTCTTATGTAAAGACTATGAATCCAATAGATGGCGCTGTTCCTGACTCATGAGCAGCGGCATCTATTGGTTTCATAGTCTTATGACAAGACTATGAATCCAATAGATGGCGCTGTTCATGAATTTACATGACAAAACTGTATGGAAAGGTTATTGAATATTATGTTAGGATAATCAGAAAACTTTTTGTCACCCTAATGATAATGATCTAGGTGCGCAGGTCCACCCAAGCCATCCAACAGATATGAAGCAACTTTGAGGCTTACTGACTCTCAGTCAGATGAGAGCTGGTTTTGAATGCCTCAGACGGGATGGAACGTTTAGGAGTTATAGAACTTGATAAGAAAGTATGCAATAAAGTCTGATGATTGGATGGAACGTTTATGAGTGATAGATCGTAAATATTCCTTTCTGAGGGGAAAAAAAAGCTGGTTTTGAATGTCTCATAGTGCACAAGGCTGCCATTGTAAGGTATGCTATTTGTCTCATGGATAGATTGTTGGCTTGCACATACCCGGCTTTTGGCATATAGCCTTTGTGTGGTTGTCTATTGTATGTCATAGGTAATAGGAGTCCAAGATGCATCCAGATGTACTCCCCATGCTGTTTCCAAACCATTTTGGTGGTGTTTCCATCAATTTCTGACCTTTTACTATGAACCAGGCACCCTCTCCTCTTCAGAGCAGGGGGTGCCTGGTTTAATGCTCGGGTTCTCCCATTGACTTCCATTATACTTGGGTGCTCAGTAGAGCCCGAGCACTATGGTGCTCGATCAACACTAACATCCATGTATTTGCTGTTTTTTAAGTGTATTTTCTTTTTTTTTTTTTACTTTTTTCATATGTCTTCAATAAATACCTACAGGTAAATATAACTTGGTTCTTAGTTGACACCTGACAAATGAATACCATGCAAACTTGCTTTTCCTGTAACTAAAAACCTGATAGACAAGTTATTTTCTACATGTCAGTACAAGTACTGGATAATCACACTTGTAAATAACAAAAAAGTAAAAAAAAAAAACTCTCACAGACATCCCCCAGGATGGTACACTGTTTACTACTGCATTTCTTCTGCAAAGTAAGAGCGGATGATTCTGGAGAAGGGGAGCTGTCAATCATCGATCCTTCACCAATCACTGTTACTACAAGAACAAATGCCAACACTGATTGTAGGACAACTGCTGAAAATAGTGCCCACATGTTCTTTTCTGAAGGACTGCATGATGGGCGAACAGCATCCCTGAGTGAGCACACCCTTAGTAGTTGACTGGAATGTATGTACTTGTGTTTGCAATATGCATTTCATCACCCTTCTATATCTATAGAATACATATATATGGCACAACATGCAAACAAAAGAGCCCTTGGAAAATAATAACAATTGCTGAATTTGCCTGTACATACCCCACTTTACCCTGACCCAACACCTTGGTAAAGATAGCCATAGAAATTGATTACTTTTTTGACCAACCAAGAGCAACAATGAAAGGCACTGTTCTCATCCGCATCGGCACATTTTACGATAATGATGGAAGAACTAGGTTAGTCACATGACAAACACCAATGGCACCCACCAGACCCCATTGGCTATAATGAGGTCTATCAGGTTTCTAACATGGTGCCCACCATTGTACTGAATAAAACAGCGCAGCATTCTAAGAAAATATTTATTATCCCTTTTATGCATGTGGCTGTTGGAAAGACTGCTGCATGACATATAATCAAGGGTGGGATTCAAATTTTTAACAAGAGGTTCCCTACCTGGGTAACATCATAACCTGCCAAATGTCATCATTATCACAGCACCTACGTCTTCTCAGGGCTGGTTGTAGACAAAAGAGTGGCCCTGGGCAAAATGAAAAGTGTCACATTCAGTCAGTTCACAAGGAGGTGCATAGAGGTGCAGGCAGTGGCGGATTACAATAGGGACGTTCGGGTCGGCAGCCCCGGGGCCCAGCACCGCTGGGGGGCCCAACGCCGACCTGAACGCCCACATACTGCGGCGGGGCACGGGAGCGCATAGCTCCCTGTCCCGTTGTCGATCACCGCCATAGGCTTCAGGCCTATGCGGTAGTGAAATGCCGGCGCGCCTGTGCCAGGACACAGCACTGTGACGTGTGCACGCCTGCCTCATCCCGCCTTCCTCTGCGAGCAAGCGCCTTGCCCTGGACATAGGTCAGTATTTAGGTTTTAATTTTTTTAAATTTTAATTTTTTTTATTTCATGTGCCTACTTTGGGGGACATGTGGGGGGGACACACACAGGAGGACATATTAGTGAAGAGACATCGAGTACATTGGGAGGGAATGTGGGGGCTGTGTGGGGCCAAATTATTATGGGAGGGACTACTATGTGGGGGCAAATTACCATGTGGGGGAAAATTATTATGGGAGGAACTACTATGTGGGGGCTAATTACTATATGGGGCAGTGTGGCAGCAAATTACTATGTGGGGGCAGTGTGGGGGCAAATTATTATGGGAGGGACTATTATGTGGGGGCAAATTACTATGTGGGGGCAGTGTGGGGGAAACTATTGTGTGGGGGAAATTGCTATGTGGGGCAGTGTGGGGAAAACTATTGTGTGGGGAAATTGCTATGTGGGGACAGTGTGGGGAAATTGCTATGTGGGGACAGTGTGGGGAAATTGCTATGTGGGGACAGTGTGGGGTAATTGCTATGTGGGGGCAATTACTATGTGGGGGCAAATTACTATGTGGGGGCAGTGTGGGGGAAATTACTATGTGGAGGCAGTGTGGTGGAAATTACTATGTAGGGGAAATTACTGTGTGGGGGCAAACTACTATATGGGGCAGTTTGGGGGAAATTACTGTGTGGGGGCAAATTACTATGGGGGGATTACTATGTGGGGGCAGTGTGGTGGAAATTACTATATGGGGGTGTTGCTATTGGGGAGGCAATGTAGGGGCAATTCTATTATTTTTGGGGACACTATACAGGGATTATTGCCTGGAGCACAATAGAGGGTGGTATTATTACTCGGGGCACTCTAGGGGACATTATAGCTTCTGTGGACACTATAGGAACATTTGGGGTAATTTATCAAACTGGTGTAAAGCAGAACTGGCTTAGTCACCCATAGCAGCCAATCAGGTTCCACCATTCATTTTTGACAGCTCTTTTGGAAATTCAGTTCTACGTTACACCAGTTTGATAAATGACTCCAATTATGTCTATTAGGGTCACTATTTTTTCAGCAGTATAGTACCTGGGGCATTGGGGAGCACAACAGGCACAGTATTGGGAGTAGCAGCAGGATGACACTGGGGACACCAGGATGAGGAGGTTGAGGGAAAAATTGAGAAATCTAACGTGTCTGTGTTACAAACTGTAGAGACGAGATGTGGCTGAAAGAATTTGCCATGGTGGTCTGGGTCAAATGCAGGAGAAGAGGAAAGAGACGGTCTACATGACAGGAGATGTCACTGGATGTAAGAGGTATGTTGTGCTGTATTCTCCTCCATGTCTTTTTTATTATAATTATATGTATTTTAAATTTGGCGACCACATTTTTCAGTTTAGGACCCAATTTGGGGTATTTTTTTTGTTTGAAGATGTCATATGGCCTAGGAAGAGACTGTGGCGCTCATGAAGCACCGCAGCCTCTTCATACAAAAAAAATAAAATAAACTAAAATGGAGGGAGGGGCCCAAGTTGGGTAGACAGCCCCGGGCCTATCATGCACTTAATCCGCCCCTGGGTGCAGGGCTAATCTCTAGTGCTTCCAGTGGCATTGCTAGGGTCTTACATAATCAGGGGCACAAGGCTCAAGTTATTTGTACCACTTCCATATAAAATAAAATAAATTACATACATATATTATCAAATGATATTATTATACCACCGTCAATTGTTACTGTACCATGAATAAAAACCAATATACAAAGAGCAGTATTACTTCCATACAATTACCATACAGTGGTAAATACTAGTTCTGGAGAATTGCTTCGCAGACTAATAAGTGACTACAGTAAAGTTATATCCAGTCAGTTAACATCTCTGATCAGAGGGATTTACTCTTCCTCTGTTTTCCATTTTTCCACTTCTTCCAGCAATGACCTATTTCTGCTGAGTTTGCAACAGTGATGGGCAAAAGTGATTTGTGGCAAAATCAGTGACTTTTGACCCTTTTGCGCTGCTCATGCCCATGCAGAAAAAAGGGGGCATAGCGTGGGCGTATAAGAGGGCAGGCTGGCAAGCCCGTATCATTTATCATTTTCTATTTCAGTTTTTGGCATAAAAAACTATTTAAATCTACTCCTGGCGTAGATTTAACTTTGGTGTACGCCGGCGGATCATGCGCCAAAGTTCGGCACATCCACCCCCGGCGCAGGGGTATTAAGACCGGCGTCTAAATCACCTTAATAAATGACCCCACTAGTTTTTTAAGCATATTTCCTATGTTTTTACAACTTACACAAACTCTCCCTCCTGCTGTACCACAATTCTGTACTTGCTACTCCTCAATTTGCCCCTATTATTGTACCTGCTGTGTTGCACAGTAGCCCCAAATACTGTAAAACTACCCCCCAGAGTAATAGTGCCCATAGATGTTTCCAACCTAATAAAATCAGACTGTTTAATTCAAATAGTGATGTAATAATGCCCACCTTAGGCCTCACATGCTAACAATACCCCTTTTGTGACCCACATAGTAATAATGCCTCCAAGTAATGTATAAATGTGGGTATTTCTATTGGGGGGGGGGCACCTGCTATTACCGTTTTGGGGCAGAAAGGGGGAATTATTATTAATAATACCTATTTGTGCCCGTGGACAGTAATTGCTTCCTTTGTGGCCACATACAATAAAAATGCCCATCTTTGCCCCCTCTTTTGTTAAAATGTCTTTTATATGTTACAATTCATCCTCGTCATTAATAGTGCCTCTTCATCATTAATGGTGCTTCGTTATCATTAATCGTGCTCCCCAATGAATAGTGCCTCCTCCCCATTTCTAGTGCCCCCTAACCAAAATAATAACTCTTTACTCACCTTAACTCAATCCCCGGATAAGTGGATTGGTCTTTCAGCCTTTAGGAGTCATTGCCCATCTGTATCAGGACACTGATGTCTTGAGCGCTGTACTGCAGTCTTCTAGGCCTCAATCTGTCACCTAGAGAATGGCCTCATAGGTAGTCTATAGATCCATGCTCTGCCACATTTTTCAACTGTACTTGCATCAATAGCACCCTGATACAGTTGAAAATGGTGTTCACACTGACAGTCAAAGCATTTTAACTGAAGCTGGGGATCTAGGTCAACATCCTGAATCTCTCCTAGTTCTCCAACCTGGCTGTTGATATAACAACTTGCTCAGGAAAATAGGGGAACTGACTGGTTGTATCTAGAGCACAAATTACTTCATTTTGTTTACCAATTTGGTGGTGTTTATGGCACCTCTGGTGTTTTTTTTTTATTGTTTTTTTTTAAACACAGCATGTTGAAGCAATAGCATTTTATTCCAGCCATTTTTCTATCTGCTTCTCTATAGAGAGAAAAAAAAAAATGCCAGACAAAAAATGCTATTTGTTTTGAAATAAATGCAACTAAAAATATCCCAAAAATGCATGTGGTATGGAAAAAATGTAAGCTGTTTATATGGCATTTTTTAGTGGCTGCAAATTTGAGTGTGAAGTAAGGCCCCTTTCATACGGGTGAGAATTCCGCGTGGGTGCAACGCGTGAGCTGAACGCATTGCACCCGCACTGAATCCGGACCCATTCACTTCAATGGGGCTGTGCAGATGAGCGGTGATTTTCATGCATCATGTTCTATATTCTGCGTTTTTCATGCAATGCAGGCCCCACGGTCAGATAGGAATTGGCTGTACAATAAATCATTATGATGCAGTCAGTTCGGGTCAGGAGAGGCACGGTCGGTCCAGGAGATGCGCCCAACAGCACGTTTCCAGAACTGAGCATGGCTGTATGAACCAGGCCTTAGGGAATTCTGAAGCAACAGAGGAGAGTCCCTTGTTCAGCACTTTCCTTATGTTTTATTAATGAGATCTACTACACCTGGAGTCAACAGCAACTACAGGAGCATCTCCATTTCTGGAGAACCCAGCACATCCATGTATTACACAGATAACCCACAACTGTGGATCATATAATAACTTATCACAGCTTATTTTTGGGGACCCTTCTAAGAAAAAAATAAGATCTTCAACATGCTTTCCTGTGGCCAGGATCATTCTGTTTTTACATGCATCTAATAGATCTACAGTAGCAGAACATTGAGGATGTAAAGATGTAATGATGCAATGCTAGTGATGTAGTCTACAACACTGTAATTGTGGAGTATCTATGGTAAATATATGTGAAAACACTATTAGCATTTTCTAAGTGCATTTTTAAGACACACCATTAGCAATTAACAGGATCAAAGGAATATCACTATCATAAAAAATTAAAAGCTTGCTTACTTAACAACAAATCATTATGCCGTACTCTTCTCCTCTCCATTTAGAGTTTTTCTGGGCATTGCTACAGGACTTCTTCATATAGCCAAATGTATGACTGTAGATAATTCTTAATACAGTGCCTGGAAAGCATTGCATTTGTTTAAAATGTATTGTACCTTCTCTAGATATTCTTTATAGTTAAATTCAGCGTACTATTATAAAAAAAATTTGCATTGACAAAATGTTAATTTTTTCTTTTTTTTTCTTTATCGAAAGCCCAAAGTACGTGCTTTCTTCACACCGTGCAACAAATCGTGCAGCGTGCCACACAAAAACGTGCACTAGGTTGCGGTCGATCGCAGGCCCACTCCATAAGAGAAGGGCCCCCCACAAACCATTCCCTATCCCTCCAGGCCTATGGCTCTTGCATGGGACAGGGACAAATGGCAACCCGGGTACGCCTGTCTGTGCTCCCGGCTTTCGCCTCGGCTGCCACCCAGGGCGTCAGCCAGGAGCTTCAAGAAAGGTCTGGACTCTCCCTGGAGTGAGAGCCCAAGGGGTTTGGCAGGGGGGTGAGGAACCAATATGGCCACTTCTCCCCCAGACCTCAGGAGGGGGGGTACCTGTAAGGGCGCTGCAACCCTGAAAATCCTAGTGAACACTACAAACATGTAAAAGTGCACACAGTGAACACAAAAAATTAATAAAGTGAATGTGTGCCATTACGGCCCAGACATTCCTCCGGAATTATAAAAATTCCTCATATTTTCACGGCCGAAGCCAAGCAAATAGAGGTGTGTGCGCTAAAAATGTGAGAAAGAAAGAAAAATTTGCCTGTGCAAATGTGCCATCACTCTATGGGCCAAGGACAAACCATTGACAAAATTTTCATATCTCAGATATTGCTCCAATAATGTTATAATAGTGCCACCAGCTGTTTCCAACAGACACTCAGCTGGTGGCATAACCTTAGAGGTTACAGAGATCGCAGTTGTGACTAAATGCACAAGCCAGGAGGCCCACCTGTCTTCCTCACTATACTAACAGGGTTGTCAACCAGAATTTTTCTTTTTTCTGGACAAATTTTTTTACGGACAAATTGGAAATCCATAATGAATGATAACGATTATGAGTAATCCATGTTCATAGCTCAATATACTGATAAACTTCATTATAATTCATGTTGTGGACAATATCCAGCTCACCTGCTGCCTCTATCCCTTGAGTCGACTTCCCTGATGCACGGAGACCTTGGTAAGACCGTGAAATTATGGAAATAAAACGATGAATCCAGCATCAAAGTTGAAAATATTGTGGGTTCCTTTATTCGGTGTAGTACAGATCCATACAGTGACAGCATCACCTCAGTGTTCCAAATGAACGTCTACACGTTTCGAACAAACATGTTCTTAGTCGTGACTGATCAGAAATCCAAATGGCCATGGCTATATAGGCTAGTCGCAACCTCTCCTTCCATCTCCAGGTGGTGATTAGAAGGGGCAGATTGCGGCACACCCAAGCCAGAGCCAGTAGGAAAATCTAAAATTGACATTGGTGTAAGTTAAATATCTATAAAACCAAATACGTGCACTTAAAATGTGTACTATTCAGGCTCCTGGGTCTAAGTCAAGAATAGCAAAATAAATATACCAATCTCATACAAAAAAATAAACGAGATAATAGTAAAAAATTAATTCCTGAAAAAAACGCATGGTCTGAACAGTGGTTTCCAATGTTAAAAACAGAACAAAAAAATGCAAATTAAACATGGCAAATATATCCTCATAGCTGCTCTTCTGAGTGAAATAACACAATAAACATGTAGGCACACCAGGAATGGACTAAATCCTAATACAGATACATGAGTTCTTTTTTCAGGTTCAAGCCATTCGGATGTCTAGTTTTTAATTGAAGAATCCAAAAGGCTTCCCTTTGTATTAATCGCCTTTGGAAATTGCCCCCTCGAATGGAAGGAAAAACTCGCTCAATTCCAAAGGCAGAAAAAGTTCGTAAGCTCCTGTCATGCATCGAAACAAAGTGCCTAGCTGCATTCGAAATATTGACATACGAAGAGTTAGTAACATAATTGAAATGTTCCAAGATTCTGTTTTTCAACCTTCTTATAGTACTTCCCACATAAAGGAGGTCGCATTGTGTACATCTGATAACATAAATGACCCCAGTGGTGTTACAATTTATATAAGACTTAATGGAGTCCTGGAACATTTTGGTGGGCACAACATAGCCGCAAGTTTTGCAGGGATGACTGCCGCGCCGTGTGAACCCGGTATATTTGAGCCAGGTACTTGCCTGGGTTCTTTTTGGAGCAGATGTGAAAAGTGAAGGGGACAATGATGAAGCCAGCGTGGGAGACCGTCTAGCTGCCACTCTATAGCCATCCTGTAGTAAACAATGTAAAATATCGTCTTCATGTAAAATCGATATGCATTCCGATACTACCTATTTAACCTGCTGAAATTGGTTGCTATAAGTGAGAACCAAAGTAGGCAGGTTATTGCGATCTTTCCCACCTGCTGTATTCCCATAGTCCCCAACCATATCACTTCTCCCAAAGAGTAATGTCTTACGATTTTTTATCTGTGCTATTTTTTCGGCTCTTTTGATTATCCAAATAGGATAGCCCCTTGCCAACATACGTGACGTGATGGTACGGCATTCCAATGTGAAGGCCGCGTCATCACTACAATTTCTTCTAGCACGCAACATCTCGCCTACCGGTATGGACTTGATAGTATGCATATGATGATGGTTGTTAGCTCTCAAAATCGCATTGCCAGAGACCGGTTTACGATAAGTAGTTGAGTGTATATTCAAACAGGGGATACCCGTGAGAGTTAAATCGAGAAAATTTATCGTAGACCTGTCCTGTGAGTGAGTGAATCTCAAATTGTAAGGATTATCATTAAGGTAGCGCATAAAATCAGGTATGGCAGGCACATCGCCGCTCTATATAATGAGCAAATCATCGAAGTACCTGCCATACCAATCCAATGCCGTTGCAAAAGGGTTGTCAGTGGTATATATATATATACCTTTCCTCCCAGTACGACATGGTTAGATTCACTAGGGAAGGGGAAAATTTATCCCCCATCGAAACTCCCCGTATTTGCAAAAAGAACAGACCGTCAAAAGAAAAATAATTGAGTCAGTAAAAATTCAGTGACTTCTATAACATAATCTATGAAATACAACTTATGACGGCTGTACTTATGCAAATGAAATTCCAGTGCGAATAACGCCACGTCGTGGGGGATAGAAGGGTAGAGCGAAGAAACATCACTAGTGAGCCAGGTAAAACTGGGAGACCACTCTTTCTGATAGAAACTTCTTAGAATATCTCCAGTGTCTTTAATATAACCTGGTGCTCCTTTGACAAGGGGCTGTAAAATCGCGTCTAACCACTCTCCTAATTTTTCAGTCAGAGAGCCTATGCCAGAGACAATGGGGCGCAGTGGGGGTGGATTTAACCCTTTGTGAATTTTGGGTAAAGCATGTATGATGGGTGTAATGGGTGACTCCACTTGTAGGTACAAAAATTGTTTATGGCTGAAATAGCCTAAATCTTTGCCCTTATCCAAAAGAGCAAGATTTTGTGCCTGAAAATCAGCAATTGGATCTTTTTTCAATTGTTTGTAGGTGGAGGTATCCAGAACAATATCCATCATTTGTTGCTTATAAACCATTTTATTCAATACCACCACTGCGCCCCCCTTGTCTGCCATTTTTACAATAATATTCTCTTTATCTCTTAGTACAAGAAGGGCATTTCTTTGGGATTTAGACAGATTATTTTGTTGGGAGCTAACTTCTCTTTAAACAGAGAGAAGCCGTTTCTCAACTACCTCTTGAAAAAGGTCCATTCCTGGTGTGCGTGAATTCAGGGGGTAGAATCGCGAGTTCCCGGTTCGAAAATCTGGAACCTCGGAAGTCGCAGTGCTACCATCCAAATCTGACTGAAGCTCGATCAAATTGACCAAGGACAATTGTTCAGTAAAAGACATATTAGTGAACTTATTACAATGTTGTGGATGTGAGAGCTGGTTAGACATATACTCAGACCCATGAAAATGTCTCTTGACCGTGAGGTCTCTGATAAATTTATTAATATCCATGAGAGTTGAAAACAGATCAAAATCATGGGTCGGAGCAAAATTCAAACCAAGTCTCAATATGTCAATTTGGTTATCAGTTAGTAACTCATCTGATAAATTAATAACTTCAAAATCATTAACAGTACCTACAATGGGGTTCATTTCTTGTGATGCAGCGTGGCCATGATAGGCGGCTTTCTTGTGTTTGCGGCCCCCTCTTCTGGATTGTTTTTTGAAATTTTATCACCTTTGCCTTTATTTTTTTTATTTATTTTTTATTTTTTTTGTAATACGAAATCTTATTAGACGAAGTATCGGCTTCATGTTCAGTCGAGGGATCATCATATTCCGAATTAGATTGCAGACATTCAGATTCTGAAGAAAAACTGACAGTCCGAGTTCTAGATGGAGACTTGTGTTTATTTTTCGATTTCTTAAGGATGGGTCTTGGTGTGTTGCGCATTTGTTCTCTCCTCCCCCACTCATACACCTGTTTATTATGATAATCATAAAGGTCTCTCTGAAACTTTCTATGCTTAATTTCGGTAATACTTTCTTCAAGTTGGCGAACAGGGAGAGATTCATATTGTTTGAAATTCAATTTACACTCCTCAATTTCCATTTGCAAGCCTGCTAGCTTGAGACCCTCCTGTTCAACAATCAGAGACATCAATTTAAGCGAACAGTCAGTAAGAGTGTTATTCCATTCTTCCACGAAAGAATCCGAAAAAACAACAGTAGGAATCTTCTTGAGTCTTAGACCCCTGGGTATCATCTATTTTTCTAGATATTTAGTGAGAGTAGTATGGTCCCACCACAATCTAATTTCATGTAATAGAAGTTTTTCCAATTCAAACCCAAGGTTGTTCATGCCTAGTTGACTTTGTATAGGCATGTCATCCGTGGAAAAAACCTGGTCCGCTTTAGTTTTGCGGTCAGGTGCAGATACAAAAGCCATGCTTAGATTTGCAAAAAGAACAGTCTAGAGGTAAAGACACTGTAATGTGCACTGCTTTCGGATTCGACGGAATCAACTTTAAAGGGGATAGGCAGGGAGACACGGAAAAACTTCATATATAATTCATGTTGTGGACAATATCCAGCTCACGTGCTGCCTCCATTGAGTTGACTTCCCTGATGCACGGAGACCTTGGTAAGACCGTGAAATTATGGAAATAAAACGATGAATCCAGCATCAAAGTTGAACATATTGTGGGTTCCTTTATTCGGTGCTGTCACTGTACGGATCTCTACTACACCGAATAAAGGAACCCACAATATTTTAAACTTCATTATAAATCACAGACACAACCATTTTTTTCACGGACATTTCTGCATACTAAGGGGTGGGTTCACATCATCATTTCTTTTTACGTTCTTCTGATCCGTATGCTCAGTTATGCACATTTTGCCTCCGTTTTAGCCATTTCTGTCTAAAATCAGTTATTTTAGACAGAAAAAAAATACTTTGGATCTCATTTATCAACACTGCCTAACAGCAACCTGTCTTAGGGTGGGTTCGCATTGGTATTATTGAAATACATTATAGGTTCTGTTATAACAGAGTTGTAGCGGAATATAACTGAATTCTAGGACGGAATGCAAAACAGAAGCCTTTAAGAGACCTTCTGTTTTGCTCTGTCCTAATACATGTCTATGGGGCCAAATAACGGTTTAGTTTGTTTCCGTTATACATGACAAAAAATAGACCTGTCGACAGTTTTGTTAAATAAGGCCTTTTGTGTAGGACTTTTTTTCCATCTAAAATAATGGATCTCAAATAAAAAGGGCTAAAACGGATGCAAAATGAGCACAACTGAGCATAACGGATGAAGAATATGCAAAACTGATGCTTAAAATACAGGATTCATTTTTTTGTTGTTGTTTTCTGTTCTTCTGATGGATCAAAGGAACGGAAAAGGAAACAGTGATGTGAACCCAGCCTAAGGCTGGTTGTACTAGGAGGACCTTAAGTCCAAGTAGATTCAAGTTGGCTGTTCATTCGTTGCCTGACACCAGAGAATAAGTGCATGTATGTATAAAACGGTACAAAAAGCACAATGTATTGTGAAAGTCCACTCCCTCTGTTCTGTCAGACAACTTAGACGCTGTGGTCACTATTTGAACCAGCCAGGCAAGATGTAACTGCACTGTAATTACTTTTCTTTATGTAGAATAGGTATCTGACCATCATTTGGTGACTGCATTATATACAGTTGCAAGAAAAAGTATGTGAACCCTTTGGAATGATATGGATTTCTTCACAAATTGGTCATAAAATGTGATCTGATCTTCATCTAAGTCACAACAATAGACAATCACAGTCTGCTTAAACTAATAACACACAAAGAATTAAATGTTACCATGTTTTTATTGAACACACCATGTAAACATTCACAGTGCAGGTGGAAAAAGTATGTGAACCCTTGAATTTAATAACTGCTTGAACCTCCTTTGGCAGCAATAACTTCAACCAAACGTTTTCTGTAGTTGCAGATCAGGCATGCACAACGGTCAGGAGTAATTCTTGACCATTCCTCTTTACAGAACTGTTTCAGCTTTCTTGAGGTCATGCCACAGCATCTCAATCGGGTTTTCAGCATCTCAATCGGGCATCTCAAGCGTATTTTCTTCTGTTTAAACCATTCTGTTGTTGATTTACTTCTATGATTTGGGTCGTTGTCCTGTTGAGCTTCAGCTGGTGAACAGATGGCCTTACGTTCTCCTGAAAAATGTTTTGATAAACTTGGGAATTCATTTTTCCTTCGATGATAGCAATCCGTCCAGGCCCTGACGCAGCAAAGCAGCCCCAAACCTTGATGCCCCAACCACCATACTTTGCCGTTGGGATGAGGTTTTGATGTTGGTGTGCTGTGCCTCTTTTTCTCCACACATAGTGTTGTGCATTTCTTCCAAACAACTCAACTTTGGTTTCATCTGTCCACAGAATATTTTGCCAGTACTGCTGTGAAACATCCAGGTGCTCTTGTGCAAACTGTAAACGTGCAGCAATACTTTTTTTTTTGGACAGCAGTGGCTTCCTCTGTGGTATCCTCCCATGAAATCCATTCTTGTTTAGTGTTTTACATATCGTAGATTCTCTAACAGGGATGTTAGCATATGCCAAAGACTTTTGTAAGTCTTTAGCTGACACTCTAGGATTCTTCTTTACCTCATTGAGCAGTCTGCGCTGAGCTCTTGCAGTCATCTTTACAGGATGGCCACTCCTAGGGAGAGTAGCAGCAGTGCTGAACTTTCTCCATTTATAGACAATTTGTCTTACCGTGGACTGATGATGAACAGCAAGACTTTTGGAGATTCTTTTATAACCCTTTCCAGCTTTATGCAAGTCAACAATTCTTTTTATTTTTTTTTTTTATTTTTCTTTATTTCTTTTTTGTTTTTTTCTTCCCCACATAATATGTAAATACAAAAGCAAAAAAAAAGGGAAGGAGGAATATAATACACATCTAAATTCATCCTCAAGTATATCATCTTCACAGTATACAAGCAAATAAGGTTCTGGCATATTACCTTAACTTGCCGGTCAAAACAAACCTTTAAAAGAAACCCAGAGCAAATACTTATATACCTCTCTCCATAGACAAACCCTACCCGGACACCCCTGCCGAGTACCCCGTTGCAAACAAATGGAGGGAGAGATCACTCCGTTTATATTAATTTTGGCCACTGGGCCATTATATAGCATTTTAACCCATTCGATGAAGTTTGCCCCGAGATTCATTTTGTGCATGGTCTGCCAGAGAAAGGACCACTCCACCCTGTCGAAGGCTTTAGCGGCGTCCAGAGACAGGATGGAGCGGTCCCCTCCCCCCCGTCTGCATGTTCAAAAAGCCTCCCTGGTTGTTTGTCTGAATTTGTCGCCCAGGGATGAATTCCGTCTGGTCTGTGTGTACTAGCGCCGGAATTACCTTTTTTAGTCTGTTTGCGAGGACTTTAGCGACTATCTTATAATCTGAATTGAGTAATGATATAGGTCGATAGGCCTCTACTTTATTTCCGTCCTTCCCTTTCTTCAGGATAAGTGTGATGATTGCCTCCATTAGGGAGGGGGGCAGTTTCCCAATAGTAC
This sequence comes from Bufo bufo, assembly GCF_905171765.1. Lineage (NCBI taxonomy): Eukaryota > Metazoa > Chordata > Amphibia > Anura > Bufonidae > Bufo > Bufo bufo. The sequence goes on from NC_053390.1 coordinate 605,313,161, forward strand.
AGGATTCATTCAGGACCTCCAGCAACCCAGGCAGCAGGATCTCTTATAAATGCCAAACGGGAGCCCGTCCGACCCGGGGACCGAAGACCCCTGAATACCTGATATGACCTCCCGTAACTCCCCCAGAAGAATAGGGGAGTTCAGGAAAGTCGACTCTGGCTCAGACAATATGGGGACCTCAATTTGGTTCAAAAAAACATCTGTGGGAGTCTCTATGTCATTTACCTCGGAGCAATATAGGTTGTTAAAATATTTTACAAATTCTGCCTCAATTTGTGCTGCTTTGTCTAATTTATGACCGTCCCCGGTTAGGATTTGTCTAATCTTTGGACGGGACTTCTGATTGGCTACTATGGAGACTAACAATTTCCCTGGGGTTCCTGCCTCACTGAACTGCTCGTATCCTTGGAAGAACAGTTTATTTTGTGCCTTTTTGGTCATATAATTGATATAGTGGTCGTTGGCAGTTTTTAACTTATCTCGCATACTTGCGTCATTATTTGTGCTGATCCTACCCTCTAGGAATTTTACAGTTTCTTCCAGTCTTTTTTCCTCTTTAAAGAACTCTGTTCGTTTGGATTTTATTATGCCATAATATAACCCACGAAGGTAGGCCTTCATTGCGTCCCACACGAAGTGGATATGTGATGTGCCGATATTTTCTCGCCAAAATAGGGCCAGTTCCTTGTTTATCTTCTCTTGATCTTTTATAATGGTTAACCAATGTGGGTTCAATCTGAAAGGTCTTACAGTGGCAGGGTGACCCCCTATCTTAAAAGCTAAAAAAATAGGTGAATGGTCTGAAATTCCGTGGATCTCATATTTCATTTTTGAAATCAGAGCGATCATCTCGCTATTGGCCAGAGCTATGTCAATTCTGGACATGGCCCTATATGTCTTACTGAAACACGAAAACGCCTGTTTGTTGCCATATAGCGCCCGCCAGATGTCCACTAGCCCTGTTTCCTCACAGAAACCTCGGAGCAGTAGCAGTTTTCCCTGACTGTATTTTACGGCATTAGATAATCTATCCAATTCAGAGTCTAACACACAATTGAAATCCCCAGATACTAACACCGGGCACCGCTCTTTACTATACACGAATGAGGCCAGGTGAGTCAGGACGCTCATAGCGAACGGAGGAGGGATGTACACAAAGGCCAGTATACAGTGTCGCCCATTCAATCGACCATAAAGGAAAATGTATCTCCCGTCGTCATCAATCTGGTGTTCCAAAAGCACAAAGTCCACATCTCTATGGACGTATACGCTGACCCCGCGGGAGTATGACGAAAAGCTGGAGTGGAACTGATGCCCCGCCCACTTTTTGATTAAATAAGCAGGGATATCAGGTGCTGCATGTGTTTCCAATAGTCCAACAAATGCGGGGAGGTGTCGAGAGATCAAATCAAAAACTATCACACGTTATGTTCTATCCCCAAGCCCGCGTACATTCCATGTTAAAACTTTATCAATCATGGCCTTTTGAACCTGAAGTGGAGTCTTCTGCCGCCACCCGGCGACAGCCGTGACCGTGCCCGAACATAACCCCTCCCACCCCCAATCTGACCCATCCCCCACCCCCCCCCCCAAACTGGTTCACTGATGCGGAACATCTTGTCAACCTCTTACATATTACCCATCCGCCAGTGGGCCCACCCCCGCCACCTCCGTCACCCGGCCACTATCCCGCAGGCCCCGCCCGACATCGTATTATTTATTTCAGCACGGAGTCCAACCATTCAAGGGCATCTCTAGCTTTGTCAAAAAAAATTACAGTGTCCCTATAGACCACTCTTAGTTTAGCGGGGTACAACATAGAGTATTTAATGTTAACCTCTCGCAATCTTTTCTTTGTATCGTAGTACGCCCTACGCCTATTTTGAGTGTCCCTGGAGAAGTCGGGGTATATTTGTATCGGTTTCCCATTATATTCAATCTCCTCTAATTCCCTCTTGCGCCGAAGCGCCCAGTCTCTGTCACTTGAACGTAGTATTCTAATCAAGAAGGGGCGGGGGGGGGCACCGGGTGGAGGCTTTTTAAAAGGCATTCTGTGGGCTCTCTCCACGCAAAGCGTGGGTAGGTCCCCTCCGGTTCCCAATGCCTCTATTAACCATTTTTGTAAAAAATCTACTGGGTTCTCCCCCTCTACGCCTTCAGGGAAGCCCAGTATTCTCAAGTTATTCCTGCATGCTCTATCCTCCAGGTCTGTCAGCTTAATATTAACCCGCTTGTTTTCACTGTCTAAGTCCTCTATCTTCTTAGCTATCTGTCGCTGTTCTGTTTGGACCTCCACCAGTCCGGATTCTACATATTTGACACTAGCCCTAATTTTGTTCATGTCATCTCTGATGAGGGTTATGTCCATCTGTAGTGTCTTTACACTGGTGGAGATATCTATCACCGATTGATTCGTAGTCTGGACTACCGTCAGTATATCCACCAGCTTGCTATCTATAGTATCTAATCTATCTGCGTCAGGTCCCCTGGATTGCTCCGGTTGTAGCGGCGGATCCCCATGAGCCTCCACTAACTCCGTAGTTTTTTTCCCCCCTCTGAGCTTGGGTGTGGGGGATTTCAGATATTTATCCATTCTGGCCTGTGGGCTACTTCCACCCCCCGCTTTAGGTGATCCGGTACCCACTGATTTCCTATTGTATTTGGGCGGCATGTTATTACCACTTTATCCTGATACCTGGTACTTCACCAAAAACCCAAAAAAAGAAAACAATAAAGACTGCAGGATCTCCCAGACTATACCACCACCCCGTGACACAGCCCAATATAGCGATCCCCCATGGTCCTACTGCTTATTAACTTATTTACAATACAACAGAATGCAACTAGTTTCAATCGGTTAGTAGATTAATGGGGTTATATATAAGTCCCCTGTTGATTTTCCCGGTTTACCTGGGGGTTCGGCGTGTCCGTGCCGGCCTAAAATTCAAAAGCGCCTCTCCCCCTGGCAAAACTGGAAAATCAGGGCGTTTAAAGCATTCAACAACCCTGGTTCAACATAGGTCAATATCTTTGTATATAGTTATGTATGTTATACAGTGATATATAAGGGGTGGAGATCCACCCAAATGTTAGGTATGGGCAATTAATGCAGGTGTTGATAGTAGTAGTCTCCCCCACAGCCCCTGTAGTAGTAGTCTCTTTCGTATGTGACACCAGCGAATTTTGATCGAGCATTCGACAAGTGCCTGAAGGCGATCAGACGGATCAGTTTATATTTTAGGGGGTGGGAGATAGGAAGGGGAGAGCCCCTGGGAGACACCCGGCACTTCTCTCCCCACTGAACCGGGGGCCCTGACGTTAGCTCTTAGCAAACCGGTTGGTGTTGGGGGATGCTACTCTGTCGCCGTATCTGCGCGATAAGCCAATTTTCAAATTGCCCCATCTATAGCTGGTGACTTGACCACAACCCCAATTACATTATGTAGTTCTTATGGTATCAAATTCCTATGGCGGAAGGTTGATGGATTACGTGCATAAATGATGTAATGTCAATGCTGTATTGATATCGCCCGTATACGGACGCGCTCTTGCCAATCTTCAGCCGACCGATCAACCAGAGGTAGACGGAGCAAGGCCAATCCGAACAACGGGCAGGGGGGTCTTATGGTGCCGTATCCTTCCCATTCACCTGGTGTAGGATTGAGGGGATACACCGGCCAACTAATGCTATAAATCTATGGTAGTAGGTTAGTCTCTGCGGTCAGTCCAGGGGGTCGATGTATGTGTAGAAAACAGGCTATTGGATTTGGGAATGACCCCCACAGCTTGCAGCACTTCTCACTCCGCTAAGCCCAGGGCCTAAGCATAAATGCTTCTGCCGATAGTCCATCCAGCAGTGTTAGCGGTGTTGTTGTTTCACCGTATCTGCGGGATCCCCGGTATTCCTAGGGTCGGCTAGTTTAATGTCAATGGCCGGTAACAAACAAGCAACCCCATTTTCGGACCCTCATGGGGTAGAGTTGTAAAACAGAGAGTTAGGGAATTTCAAGTGTTAGTAACGGTGGGTTAACAGCGCTCGTACACAAGTGCACTCTCACCAATCTTCAGCCAGCCGGCTAGGAACAGATGGCGTCAGTCCACGAGCAGTGCGGTCTTAGCATACGACAACTTCCCCAGGTACGCCGTTAAAGTGGTGCGGCAACTGTTAACAAGGTCCTGGTCTGATCGAAGTCTGCTGTTTTAACGGTCAAACGGGTCTAGGCCCCCCAGTGCCGTTCTGCTTGCTGCGTGGAACCCATGGGCTTCCATTCCATGCCGCAGCACACAGCTCACTCGGTCCTGCTGCTACTGTGGCGGGCTGCCCAGCACGTTCCTAGGGCGGGTCAATAGCTACACAGCTGCCGCGCACCTCCGGCACACCGTGTTCAGCATGACTTGCGAGCCAGCCGAACGCCAGGGTGGTGGACGAGGCGGACGGGCGAGGGGGAACGGTACCCAAGCGGACGCGCGGCACGCCCACGTAACTACGTCATGCCGCAGATGCCTGCAACAAGTCAACAATTCTTAATCGTAGGTCTTCTAAGAGCTCTTTTGTGTGAGGCATCATTCACATCAGGCAATTCTTCTTGTGAAAGGCAAACCCAGAACTGGTGTGTGTTTTTTATAGGGCAGGGCAGCTGTAACCAACACCTTCAATCTCATCTTATTGATTGGACTCCAGTTGGCTGACACCTCACTCCAATTAGCTCTTGGAGATGTCATTGGTCTAGGGGTTCACATACTTTTTCCACCTGCACTGTGAATGTTAACATAGTGTGTTCAATAAAAACATGGTAACATTTAATTCTTTGTGTGTTATTAGTTTAAGCAGACTGTGATTGTCTTATGTACTATGTTACTATGTTACTATGTTATTGTTGTGACTTAGATGAAGATCAGATCACATTTTATGACCAATTTGTGCATAAATCCATATCATTCCAAAGGGTTCACATACTTTTTCTTGCAACTGTAGGTATACTACAACGTGTAGAGCCATTATATCTAAGCCTCCTGTGTCAGAAAAGTTTGCTTATAGCTATGCCGCCTCCAATATACAATGCATTACAAAAAGTCTTCAGATCCTTTCACTTTTTTCACATTTTGATATGTTATGGTCATGGACTTGTGCTAAAATAAAAAATATCTAGTTTTTTCCCCATCAATCTGCATTTGATACCCTTAGAATTTTAGAAATGTCTGCAAATTTATTAAAAAGGAAAAAAAAAAATATATTTTTTATTTTAGACCCTATTCTATGACACTTGGAATTTAGCCCTAGGGGGCTCCCATTTCTCTTGATAATTTTTGAGATGTTTCTACACCTTGATTGGAGTCCACCGGTGGTAACGTTGGACATGATTTGGGAAGACACACCCTTGTCTATAAAAGGTCTCACAGTTGATAATGCATATCAGAGCAAAAACCAAGCCATGAGGATGAAAGAACTGCCCCTGGAGCTCAGAGACAGGATTGTGTGGAGGCACAGGTTTGGAGAAGGGTACAGAAAAATTTCTGCTGCACTGAAAGTTCCCATGAGCACAGCGGCCTCTAAAACTGTTAAATGGAAGAAGTTTGAAACAACCAGGACTCTACCTAGAGCTGGTTGATCCACCAAACTAAGTAATCAGGGAGAAGGGCCTTGGTAAGAGGTGACTAAGTACCCAAAAGTCACTCTGGCCGAGCTCCAAAGATCCTGTGTGCCTACCTGGAGTTTTCAAAAGATCACCTAAAGGACTCCCAGACTGTGAGAAACAAGATTCTCTTATCTCATGAAACATTTGGCCTCAGTTCTAAGCGTCAAGTATGGAGATGACACTCATCACCTGCCCATTACCATCCCTACAGTGAAGCATAGGGGTGGCAGTATCATGCTGTAGGGATGATTTTCAGCGTCTGGAAGAGGGAGACTAATCAGGGTTGAGAGAAAGCTGAATGGAGCAAAGCCAAGAGATATTCATAATGAAAACCTGATCCAGAGTGTTCTGGACCTTTTTCTGGTTCGATGGTTGAGCTTCCATCAAGACACTGACCCTAAATACACAGCTAACACAACACAGGAGTGGCTTAGGGACACCTCTGTGAATGTCCTTGAGTGGCCCAGCCAGAACCCTGACTTGAAGCCAATGGAACATCTCTGCAGAGAACCAAAAGTAACTGTCCAACAACAGTCCCCATTTAACCTGACAGAGCTTGAGAGGATCTGCAGAGATGAACAGCAAAAAATACCCTTACCCAGGTGTGAAAACCTCGTGGCACCATACCCAAGGAACTAGAGTCTGTAATCGCTGCAAAAGGTGCTTCAACTAAGCCCTGAGTAAAGGGTCTGAATACTTATGTCAATGCAATATTTTTGTTTTTTCCTTTTCAATAAATTAGAAAAGATTTAGAACATTCTGTTTTCACCTTGTCACTATGGGGTATTGAGTGCAGAATGATGGGGAAAATGTGAATTTTTTTTAGTCTACCACTTGGCCGCAGCATAACAAATTGCGAAAAAAATGAAACGGTCTGAAGAATTTCAGAATGCTCTATATACTGTACTGTCTAGGAATGATATTGTTCAGGTGATGAGAAGTGCTTGGTTTCCTCCAAAGACAACTCTTAAAATATTTTATCTTGGTGTCACGTTCCGGGGGCCCAAAGGCAGACATCCGGAATGCCTTGCGAACAGGACACAGGCAGAACCAGGGACCAACAGAATACTTTTATTACACTTGTAATAAATGAACATAACAGTAAAAGATATGCAGGTTAGGCAATAGTGGTAGGACTACCACAGAACCAAGTGCACTGGCAGACCAGAGGCAAAACCCAGAGGGCGGAGAGCCAGTGAGCCCCGTTCTTCACAGAGCCCCTGGTGGTGGGGATGAACTAGGCCGAGGACTCACTGGTTATACCTCCAGGAAGATCCCGGTACACTTAGCCGCTACCTGCAAGGAACCACGCTGGCGCAAGCACCAGCGGAAACAGACAACAGAAGTACTGGAACCCAAACAAAACACAGGACATGGATCAGACAACAAGAAAAACATGAACCAGCACAGAAGCAGGTGCCTGGACCCCATGCGGAATGGAAGCATAGCGGTCTCAGGCAGAGCTGCACACAGACTAGAGATCCTCAATTTGGAGAACCCAGGAGCCCTCACACGAAGGCAGGACATACACAGGACAGAAACAGAAGCAGTAAGGCACTGCAGGCAAGACATGGAACAGGCAAGATGTGAAGCAGTAGGCACTGCCAGACTGGACATAGAACAGACAGGATCAGAAGCAGTAGGCACTGCCAGGCTGGACATAGAACAGACAGGATCAGAAGCAGTTTAGCAGTGCCAAGTGCACCGACCAGGCCGCAGGGGCAATATGTGAGTTATGGTGGGCCGATGGGGGTAAAAGAAGTTTACTCACAGTTATGTAGAGCTCCCTGGACCGGTGTGCAGTGAATGGAAGGACAGCACCAGTTCCTTCGGGGCACACCCTGTTAGGGTACTTTGACACTAGCGTTATTCTTTTCCGGCATAGAGTTCCGTCCTAGAGTCTCAATACGGGAACAGAACTGATCAGTTTTATCCTAATGCATTCTGAATGGAGAGCAATCCGTTCAGGATGCATCAGGATGTCTTCAGTTCAGTCTTTTTGACTTTTCAATGGAGGATAGTGATGAATAAGGAGAGAGTCAGGAGTTGCTGAACAAACTGGAACTTTATTTGAATAATTGCCTTGAGGTAGTTATAATCCAGTAGAAGTGCTTTGGTTCACAATAAAGAATGCTGAGCTGCAAATCCCAACAACAGGCTCGGTAGGGCTGGTTCAAACAGGCTTTGATTTGGCTTGTGAGAGAGAGATTCTTTCCTTAGCTGTGGCTTCCCTCCAATAAACCAGGCTTCAGATACTTGGATCTTTATCTTAATTCTGTAACAAACAGGGTGGTTTCCCTAGTGGCAGGCATCAATCTTCTGCTCAATTTTTTGGAAAGGTTGCCTTTGCACAGAAAAGTCCACTATGTCCGTTGCTGGACTGTGGTACTGCAATATCATCCAGGGTTCTGAGTCTTGGTTTCCTTCTTTGGTTCTCCTAGCTGGCTAGTGTCAAGGGGATACCTAGCAGCTATATCATGGGTTCCTTTCTCTCCTCACCTTTCAACTGACCTCCACTAACCTCTCATCTGATCTACTGTGACTGGCCTGTAATTTACAGTGCCTTTCAAAAGTATTCACCCCCTTGACTTTTTTCGTGTTTTGTTACATTACAGCCTTAAGTTCAAAGTTTTGTTAATCAGAATTTTCTGTGATGGATCAGAACATAATAGTCTAAGTTGGTGAAGTGAAATGAGAAAAATATATAAATAAAACTATCGTTTAGAAATAAAAAACAGAAAATTGTCATGTGCGTTTGTACAGGAAACCCATAAAAAGCTCTGGTGCAACCAATTACCTTGAGAAGTCACATAATTAGTGAAATGATGTCCACCTGTGTGCAATCTAAGTGTCACATGATCTTTCATATTACATATACACACCTTTTTTTGAAAGGCCCCAGAGGCTGCAACACCTAAGCAAGAGGCATCACTAACCAAACACTGCCATGAAGACCAAAGAACTCTCCAAATAAGTAAGGGACAATGTTGTTGAGAAGTACAAGTCAGGGTTAGGTTATAAAAAAAATATCCAAATCTTTGATGATCCCCAGGAGCACCATCAAATCTATCATAACCAAATGGAAAGAACATGGCACAACAGCAAAGCTGCCAAGAGACGGCCGACCACCAAACCTCACGGACCGGGCAAGGAGGGCATTAATCAGAGAAGCAGCACAGACCTAAGGTAACCCTGGAGGAGCTGCAGAATTCCACAGCAGAGACTGGAGTATCTGTACATAGGACGACAATAAGCCGTACGCTCCATAGAGTTGGGCTTTATGGCAGAGTGGCCAGATGAAAGCCATTACTTTCAGCAAAAAACAAAAAGGCACGTTGTGAGTTTGCGAGAAGACATGTGGGAGACTCCCAAAATGTATGGAAGAAGGCGCTCTGGTCTGATGAAACTAAAATTGAACTTTTCGTCCATCAAAGAAAATGCTATGTCTGGCGCAAACCCAACTCATCACATCACCCAAAGAACACCATCCCCACAGTGAAACATGGTGGTGGCAGCATCATGCTGTGGGGATGTTTTTCAGCAGCCAGGACTGGGAAACTGGTCAGAGTTGAGGGAAAGATGGATGGTGCTAAATACAGGGATATTGTTGAGCAAAACCTGTACCACTTTGTGCGTGATTTGAGGCTAGGACGGAGGTTTACCTTCCAGCAGAACAATGACCCCAAACACACTGCTAAAGCAACACTTGAGTGATTTAAGGGGAAACATGTAAATGTGTTGGAATGGCCTAGTCAAAGCCCAGATCTCAATCCAATAGAAAATCTGAAGGAGCTGGAGCAGTTTTGCAAGGAGAAATGGGCAAAAACCCCATTGGTAAGATGTGGCAAGCTCATAGAGACTTATCCAAATCAACTTAGAGCTGTGATTGCCGCAAAAGGTGGCTCTACAAAGTATTGACTTTAGGGGGGTGAATAGTTATGCACATTGACTTTTTCATGTTATTTTGTCCTATTTGTTGTTTGCTTCACAATAAAAATAAAAACAATCTTTAAAGTTGTGGGCATATTCTGTAAAAAATATGATGCAAATCCTCAAACAATCCATGTGAATTCAAGGTTGTAAGACACCAAAGCATGAAAAAAGTCAAGGGGTGAATACTTTTGCAAGGCACTGTATATATACAGTACTGTGATGTCACCACTAGTGGTGAATAAATGTAATGCAGTTACCAGCCTGTTGTGAGGAATTTGAAGTGGGACACTGCACAAGCTATCAGACGCAGTTAGAGCACTGCTAGGCTAAACATGGAACAGAGTAGATCAAGACACAGAATAGGTACAGATGATCATACAAGTCATGGACAAGGATATAACAACATCAACACAGAACAGGTACAGAAGATCAGACAAGGCAATTACATCACCATCAATGCTTAACCAGGCGACACCACATAGAAGGGTAGATGGCAAAAACCCCTGGGTCAGCAGCAAGGGGCTACACCCAGCAAGGAACAAGACAGACTGCCACCAAGCCCCACAGGTCACAGGTGGAAATAGCTGCAATAACGCAGGTACCTGTAAAGTCACACCCATGAACAGAACAGGGAAAGCTAACCCCACCAGAACCAGGAGTACCAGAAGCACCTAACATACAAACACAGGTGTCAGTTCACACCAGTCACATTATGTTGCAGCCAGCAATCCTCCAAACGACAACCAGCATACACATAACTGTAGCCAGTACGAGGTTACAGGCAGCTAGCCTACACAACAACAACGAGTGACAGAACTGCACACAGCATCCATACTCAGACGCAGATCACACTCAAGGTCGCAGCCAGCACGCATCACAGAACTAGCATACATGGGAACACCCACAGCCAGTACACAAAGCACATGCAGCCAGCCTGCACGGCACCAGAGACAGGAGCCACAGATATATGGATAACGGAAGCCACAAACACAAGCCACAGTTCACACAAGACACCACAGCCAGCACGCAGCCCCAAGCAACCAGCATACACAGGAGTCAGCCTGCAGCCATAGTAGAAATCCCCATTGTGCCCCCTTCACAGAAAAAATGCTCACTGGGCCCCTTTCACAGTAATAATGCCCACTATGCCCCCTTCACAGTAATAAAGTCCTCTGTGCCCCCTCTGTATTAAAAAAACAAAAAAAAAAAACACTAACTACTCACCTTGTCTCGTTCCTGAAGCTCACATACCTCTCTTCCCTGCAGGCACAGATCGCGCTGCAGCACTGTATGGGCAGAGCTTATGCAGAATTCCGGGCTGCAGGCTCCGCCCACACAGGCTGGCAGTGCTATCTGTGCCTGCAGGCTGAATGGTGGAGCAGGGAGCTGAGCGGTGAGTTACAGGACTGCAGCTCCCAGCGCTCCAGCAATGAGCGCTTCCATCTGTATTGATGGAAGCGCTCATTGCTTCTGCCCCCCCCCCCCCCCCCCGAGAGCCAGCACCCAGGGTGTACTGCCCCCCCCCCCTTTAGTATGCCACTGGCACTCTGCTGCCCAGATACAATGATTCTGTATGAGGACAAGCCATGACACTAGCTACAGTATTGCTTGTCTACATAAAGTATAGGAGATCGCTGCATATTAGTGCAGCTTTATCCTCCACTGATGAGCAGTCAGTTGTCGGGAAGGAACACTTCCTTCCCGACAATTGCCTACTCCATTCGGCAGTGTAAATTGACCTTTAAAAGAAGCTAGCTCATTCCAGTAGGAGAAGAGAGAGTGAGCATGTGTGTCCTCCTTGGCACATAGTGGGCATAGAAAGGCTGTTCATTAGAAACAGCAGATGACACTATATATATATATATATATATATATATATATATAACTTTATTCCTGGAATATCTGGGGTATAAACATTTTTTTATGTGTGAATACAAAAAATGTTTTTAATAGAGAGTTGGATTTAACTATAAGCAATATTTAACACTTTTAACTTACACGTGAAATACTTTTAATATGTGGTTTCTTAGCAGCTGGAACCAGGCAAGTTTCATAACATCACAAAAGTGAGAGAGGGCAAGCATAAGTTGGCTCCTTCCTCTCATGTAGCATATAGCCAGACTTATTGGTAAAACTTTACATTTTGATATTAATAATTGTATTTTTGAAGAGAAGAAAACAACAAAATAGTTGGATAAGTGTGAAGGTCCTTTCATGTACCAACATGACTGTGCTTCTGTGCACAGGGGAATACACAGAAAACAGCAAAATTTTGAATGGGCTCATCAAAAAAATGTCTATTAATGTGGCATAGTTGGATCTGGTGCTCCATATTGCACCAACAAAGGTACCTGCTTGCAGACGCCGCTATGGTAGCTCAGTACATTCAGTATGCAGTAATACAGCTACAATATGACTCAATGGGAGCTGTATAAATCTCTATGCAGTGACCTCTGCCTGGCAGCTGCAGGAAATTCACATGACTATCAGAAAGCAGTGGAAATACTCAGACCGGCCCGTCTGGCACCAACAACCATGCCACGCTCAAAATTGCTTAAATAACCTTTCTTTCCCATTCTGACATTCAGTTTGGAGTTCAGGAGATTGTCTTGATCAGGAGCAGACCCCTAAATGCATTGAAGCAACTGCCATGTGATTGGTTGACTAGATAATTGCATTAATGAGAAATAGAACAGGTGTTCCTAATAATTCTTTAGGTGAGTGTATATATATATATATATATATATATATACAGTACAGACCAAAAGTTTGGACACACCTTCTCATTCAAAGAGTTTTCTTTATTTTCATGACTATGAAGGCATCAAAACTATGAATTAACACATGTGGAATTATATACATAACAAACAAGTTTGAAACAACTGAAAATATGTCATATTCTAGGTTCTTCAAAGTAGCCACCTTTTGCTTTGATTACTGCTTTGCACACTCTTGATGAGCTGCTCAGTTCCAGGTCCTCTTCCACCATGGGCCTCAAAACAGCTGTGTTATCTGCCTCAATGCAAGGTATGCCTCTGGAAGTGCACAAGGCGAGGTGTGCAGGAATATGAGTGGATGCACAAAGCCTTGATCTTAGCCCCACCAAACCATTTTGAGAGTGATCTTGTTCACCATCAATTTCTGAACTCACATTTCCACAGGGACATTACAAAATCTTTTTATCTTTCTGTAACTTTGGCCAACCTGCCCTCTGCATACCCCTTTACCAACCCCATGGGTTTACAATGGGATGTCCCACAAGCTCATTCATGTAGGTTTGATGGTGAGGAGTTCATATACTTTCGGCCATATTGTGTACCTCACTACATACAATGACCATGTACCAAGAAAATAGGGGACATGTGTAATATGAGTTGTGTCTTTAATCAGTATATCAGTTTATTCATGTCCATGACTAGAATTATACCCCACAAATGACACTGTAGGAGGAAGCACCTCTAAATCTGCAACAAAGAGAACATAATCTTCTTATATTAAATATTACAGCAGTGCTAATTTTTATCATAGTTTGGTTGCTGTACATTTCAGATTTCTGTTTTTCCTATTATGCTTTGTAGAAACACATCCTAATCACATTAGAGTGTTATTGTATTAGACAGCATGCCTGGTACTGTAGATCATACAAGATGTTCTAGCTCTGTAGCCAACTGTTTTGGTCACTGCAGAGCAGAACACCATTAATGAAGTCTGAATCTTTGTGTAAAAATATATTTTAATATAAATAAATAAATAAAAAATATACTGTGTATGTGTGTGTGTGTGTATATATATATATATATATATATATATATATATATATATACACTCACCTAAAGAATTATTAGGAACACCATACTAATACGGTGTTGGACCCCCTTTTGCCTTCAGAACTGCCTTAATTCTACGTGGCATTGATTCAACAAGGTGCTGATAGCATTCTTTAGAAATGTTGGCCCATATTGATAGGATAGCATCTTGCAGTTGATGGAGATTACCTCTTGAAGCTCATCAAGAGAATGCCAAGAGTGTGCAAAGCAGTAATCAAAGCAAAAGGTGGCTACTTTGAAGAACCTAGAATATGACATATTTTCAGTTGTTTCACACATGTTTGTTATGTATATAATTCCACATGTGTTAATTCATAGTTTTAATGCCTTCAGTGTGAATCTACAATTTTCATAGTCATGAAAATAAAGAAAACTCTTTGAATGAGAAGGTGTGTCCAAACTTTTGGTCTGTACTGTATATATATATATATATATATATATTATACACACACACATAGTACTTTATAAAGGTTTTAGGTAGGTGTGGAAAAATGATGCAAACTAAGAATGCTTTAAAAAATAGAAGTGTTATAGTAATACTGTCTTTTTAGAAAATAACAAAATGCAAGGTGAGTGAACAAAAGAGAAACCTAAATTAAATCAATATTTGGTGTCACCACTCTTTGCCTTTAAAACAGCATTAATTTTCCTAGGTACGTTTGCACACAGTTTTTGAAAAAATTCGGCAGTGAGGTTGTTCCAAACTAACCACTGATCGTCTGTAAATGTAGGCCTGCGCAAATCCTCCTCTTCATGTAATCCCAGACAGACTTGACGATGTTGAGATAGGCGAGGGCCATATCATCACTTCCAGGACTCCTTGTTCTTTTTTATGCTGCAGATAGTTCTGACATTGTGTCATGAAAAGGTAGGGATAAGTGCAGCCCTAAACTCCACCCACTCCTCTATCCCTACCTACTTGCATGGTCCGTCCTAACCAACGGGGTACAACTGGGCGGCAGTCCCTAGCTTATGTACGTGCAGGGGCCTAAAGGAAGGAAATAAAAGACAAAGACAGAACAAACAGAAGCGCAAAGTTTCCCAAGCTGGGAAAGTACCAAAACCGGAACAACTGGAAGCCGAGGTCAAGAGCCAGGAGGTAACACAGGCCCAAAGGGTAAATACAAAATCGAAGTCAATACAAGCCGATGTCAGGAGCCAAAAGATCGCATTAGTATAAGGGATAACACCAGGTCAAGGTCAAATACAAGCCAAAGTCAAACAAACAAAGTCACACATGCAGAGAACGCTAGTGAGGTAATAAGACCAATCATAGACAAGATGTGGCCAGGAGGTTACCTGTTTAAATAGGTCTAATTGATGGGTCACGTGACGTGGCCAGCGTCACGTGACCCATGTCCATCAGATCAAAACACCTGAGCGCCGACTCATTCCCATCGGCGCTCAGTTCCCCCCTGCTCGTTTTCTAGGGGATGAAGGACGCCGGCCACGCTGAGGAGGCGTGCGCAGCTGGGTCCTCCCTGCCCCCTTGTTGCTATGGAGATGAGGACGCCGGCCGCGTTTGTAGCAGAGTTAGGCTAAGTCTTCTACACAGTTTTAAGGTTCCTATACAGTTAGCGTCTGTACTTCAACCTACATATAAAAATGAAGATCAGTATCAGCAGTTTAATATAATTGGTTAATCAGACACCAGACTATAACCTACAAATACCCTGATTTTGTGCAAGTGTACCTACAAGAATTGATGTTTGGAAGGCAAATGGTGGTCATAGCAAAGATTAATTTGATTTCGATTTCTCTTTTGTTCATTCAGTAGTATTTTGCTCATTGGTAAAAATAAACTATTAACACTTCCATTTTTGAAAGCATTCTTACTTCGCAGCATTTTTTCTGACACCTGCCCAAAACGTTTGCACAGTACTGTGTGTGTGTGTGTGTGTGTGTGTGTAATTAGGGGGTAGGAGAACAATGTGGTTAGAAGAACAATGTGGTTAGCACTATTTCTTTGCAGAACTCTGTTCGAACCCTACTAAGAGCGACAGCTGTACAAAGTTTGTATGTTCTCTCTGAGTTTTTGGTCTGTTACCTCTAAGTATTCAGCTTTCCTCTCCCACCCCATAAACTATATATGTAAAAGTGCAACTCAATAAATTAGAATATCATCGAATTTATTTCAGTAATTCTTTTAAAAAAGTGAAACTCATATTATATTGATTAATTGCACACAGAGTGATCTATTTCAAGCATTTATATATTTTAATGTTGATGATTATGTCTTACAGCTAATGAAAACCCAAAAGTTTGTACTTTAGTGGACCGGATTGCGTTTGGCTACAATGTATGTCTCAACTGGACTGTTGATTGAATTTCTTCTCAGGCTGAGGGGAGGGGATGTGTGGGCTGTAACCAGTCTGTGATTGAAGAATGGATAATTTTCTGTAGGTGTCTTCCTTGCATAGGAGAGTGGCATAAAAGTAGGGTATGTGGCATTAAACAGTGTCCTGCTCCTAAAACTGTGTGTCGTCCAGTTATTGGGAAGAGTGATGGGATATTCGTGGATGGTTTAATTTACTACTGATGCTGTGCTTCCTGTGCTAATAACCTGATCCTGAAGTAATCCTTGGAATACCGGCAGAGAAAGCCTATGTCGTACTAGCGCTCCGCTACATTTGGTTGGCAGCAACGGGATCCAGAACTCACAAGGAAACAAGTAACAGGGAAAGCAGCAGTACCAATGGATTGTGGATGGAGATCGACTATTTTTCACTTAAGTGGTCCACGTTAAAGGATCTCCTGGAAGCAAGGGGTATTCCGACCAGCAACAAGAAAAAGGCTGTTCTTGTTACAGAAGTGAGGGCAGAATACCGAATGGAGGGCGGTTCGGTTCCCGAACGGAGCGGTTCGGCTAACAAAGAGGAACAGTCTGAGTTCCAAAGAGAGCTACAATTCAGGCTGTCATTTTATGGGGAAAACCCACCAACAGATATAATCTCCCGAACCATGACAGAAATTCAGGAGTTTGTACTGAGACAGAGGAACCACCAAACCCCAGAAAGAGGCCAAACAGTGACAATGATACAGGAGGGTAAGCCTAACATACCTTACCAGGCTTTTAAAACATATGTAGAAGCAGAGGAAGATATAGATGAATTCCTCCAGGATTTTGAGACTGTGTGCCCTACATAAAATAAATACGGAAGATTGGGTCCCCTTCCTAGCAGGTCGGCTGTCGGGGAGAGCAGCGGAGGCGTACCGCACAGTCCCCGACGAGGAAATCCGGAACTACAGCCGGGTAAAGGAAGTAATACTTGCCCGGTATGCCATAACACCAAAGGCGTACCGGAGGCGGTTCAGAGAGCTTAAAAAGCCGGAGAAGGACTCTCACGCTGAATGGGCCTGCCGACTACACTGAGCGGTCCTGGGATGGGTACAAGCCCACAAAGCACAGTCCATGGAGGACCTACTACAGATGCTGCTGCTGGAACAATTCTATGATGAGCTAGCAACAGATATCCAAGAGTGGGTAAGGGACCGCAACCCTACGTCCCTCCCTTAAGCGGCCAGGAAAGCAGACGAATATATGGATTCCTGCAGGCAACGGAAACCTGTAGCAGCTAGGACAGTAGTAAGACTTATTGTGGGGACTACCTACCCCACCGGCCCAGCAGCACCACCTCAGCAGCTTCCACCCCCAGCTACTCCACAACAGCGGTTCCGGCAACCCAACCCCGGAACGTGCCACCAGTGCCAGAAACGGGGGCACTACAAGAGAGACTGCCCGCAACTCCGAGACCGACCACCATGGATCTGGCCAGGCTCACCACCACCCCGAACAGCAGCACACTATTACCAGACCGAGACACCAGCCCCAACCGTAGAACAGTGGGAAGTGCTACATGAAGCCAATCAACTCCAGGCAGAGGCAGATAATCACCAACACCATCGGCAGACGGTCTATTTGGAGGGAAAAGCAGTACAAGGGCTCCGCGACTCGGGAGCCACCATAACACTGGTAAAGAGCCACCTAGTCCCCAACCACGCCAGAGCCAACAAACCGTGGCCGTAAGGGTAGCCGGGGGAGCAGTATATATCGGCTACCCACAGCAAGGGTACATTTGCATTGGGGAGCGGGGTCTGGAAATGTAGAAGTGGGGTTAATGCCGCAACTACCGGCAGAGGTTTTGTTGGGGAACGATCTGGGGAAGATCCCCTCCGCTTTTGAGCCCCAGACCACTGCCATTAGAGAAGCACACCCAGTTGTCACCCGGCAACAGGCCCGCACCCAGGACCACAACTCACACCTGGAGGTTCAGGTAAGAGATCCTTCCCCTTTCTTAGAGTGTGTCCCCTGGGCTCCCCCTAGTAAATTTGAAGCAGAGGTGATCACTGACCCCACGTTACAAGTATATAGAGATAAGGTCACCTCTGACCAACCCGGGGCTGAGGGGGGGAGATTTGTATGGGACAAGAAATTGTTATACAGGGAGTCTGAGAAAAGAGTAGGTGGGTCAGACCCGATTATCAGTAGGCAGCTGGTGGTACTGCAGCGGTACCGATCAGAGTTGCTCCGGATAGCACACGATATTCCACTATCCGGACATTTAGGGGTCAGTTGCACCCCGTATCGATTGACCCAGAGTTTCTTCTGGCCAAGAATCGGTCATAAAGTACTGAAATGCCTGTGACACATGCCAGAGAGTGGGGAAGAGGGGGGACAGCTGGAAAGCCATGTTACACCCCTTACACATAGTTGATATAACACAGTGGACCAACACCAGCAGATGACATGGCTCCCCAAACCATCACTGACTGTGGAAAATTCACACTAGACCTCAAACAACTTGGATTGTGTGCTTCTACACTCTTCCTCCAGGCTCTGTAACCTTGATTTCCAAATGAAATCATAAAGTGATGGCATATTCTTTCAATATTCCAATGGAATATTATTCCATCATGCTATAAAATGGCAATATCCCTTATATATATCCAGTATCAGCATAGATTATATATAATCATATATGATATAGTAAGGTTAAAATAGTACTTATACTGCATGATAAATGGTATAAAAAAAATAAAGAAAAGTGGTGATAAAAAAATGAAATGAAAAAGTCGTTAAAGGGAATCAATCACTCTCTGCAAGCATTAAGTGTAGTATACATGCATACATTCATACTGTTGGCCCTGACTGTGAATTGCTGTGCTGCTGTAATACATTTTGAGGACTACTGAGCTTGCTCTTATAAGGTCCTCTCCATTATGAGTGTGAGCTCAGAAGTCCTGTCAGTGTATAACATGGGAGCTTTGCTCATGCACAGCAAGAAAATGGGGTTGAGGTGAGAGCTATGAACATATTAATTATCAATCTGGAGTCAGGGCCAGCCTTACTATGCATGTAGTACTACACTTAATAGGGCTTGTCGGTCTTGCCACTTGTCAGACTAGGTGTATCTATCTATCTATCTATCTATCTATCTATCTATAATACGTAAAAATCCGCAGCACTCTTCCGTTTATGCAAAATCCAAATTGGTTTATTTTAAATCAGCAGCATAGTGACAGCGACGTTTCGACCATCTCTGGTCTTTATCAAGCAGTGAAATTATAACATAAGTAATGCATTATAAAGGGTGTGCGTGACACCTCCCAGGAAGTGGGGGTGTGTCACCAATAGTAATCAAAATATCTCAACATATGTGTCAATCTTACATATAAAGACATGTGGATCACATGTCTTTATATGTAAGATTGACACATATGTTGAGATATTTTGATTACTATTGGTTCACACCCCCACTTCCTGGGAGGTGTCACGCACACCCTTTATAAGGCATATCTTGCTGCGGATTTTTACGTATTATTGGTACATCCCGGGACCCTCAGCCAGGATCTATACCCGCGAGCACCACCTCTCCTATCAATGGTAGATACATTTTTTTCCAATTGCTGGAATCTGTAGTGCTGCTTATCTTTTGTTATCTATCTATCTATCTATCTATCTATCTATCTATCTATCTATCTATCATGGGTAGTGGGTGTGGATCCACTGTACCAACTAACTGCTTTGACCTTGGGCTAGTCCTAGGGTTTTTATCCTGGTTTTTCCCAGGTTTTAACCCTTTATGCCCTATAAAGGAATATGTTCTTTGCTGCAGGGGACCCACCAGGTCGCTACCTCTTGGAATAGACCCAGTGAAGATGACCAAAGGCAGAGACACTGATGCAAAGCACCAAGGGGTCAGGCAATACTCGTAGTCAGTAAATAGGCAGATGCCAAGGCAGGCAGCAAAGGGTCAGTACGTGGACAGTCTAAGATCAGGACAGGCAGCATTATATCACAGTCAGTAAAAAGGCATAAGTTCAGTACCTGGGCAGACCACTTTCACTGGTAAGCTAGAAACCTAAGCTCAAGCAAAGAGTGATGGGGCAGCCCAGCATTTATAGCAGAAACCGATTAACAATTAGAAACAGCCCTGCAACTGCACACAGAGCAAGGAGAGGAGGGGAGTGGTGGTGATGGCAAAAAAGGGAGTAGTAGTAGTTTAATGAGTAATATCCCTAAAAGAAGTAGCGGGCCAGTGACAGCCATGGTGTCACGGATACGGTGTGGGTAAGAAAGTCCACACCGAGCACAGGAGGAAAGGGGACAGAAACTAGGCCTGGAAACTAGGGTAGAGGAGAAGTTCACCACCTAGTACAACCCGAATCCAGGTCCTGACTAACTATCAGTATGAACTGACCTCGATGGTAGGAAAGTTCTTACACAGGAACCAAGAGCCCTAACATACCCTGTAGGGCCCTGGTATAGTGACAGGACTTGAGACAACCTATTCCTCCACCAGGAGGATGAACAGAAGTCTCCCTCAGGCCTAGATCCAAAAGACAGGGAAATACAACAAACAAAATACAAATAAGGAAGATGACACTTAACTTCACGTGGAGCAAAGGCAACGTCAGGAGCTCAGCTGAGATCCAACAACTAGCTACGCCAGAGTCCAGAAACTGAAGCTATAAACCGCAACCCCAGAAGGGGTAAGCAGTAATAAATAGGGGAAGTGAAATGAGGTGTGGTCATTGCCAAAACAACACAGACACAAATGATCCACAAGGAACAAGTCAGATTAACCCACGTGTTTCCAGTCTCTCTGATCTCCTGGCACCTGTCACGGGAGCATTCGTGACAGTACCCCCCCCCCCCCCCCCCCACCCAGGACCGACCTTATCCGGGTGAGACCTGTGAAAAGCTTTCACCAAGCGACTGGCATTAACGTCAGATGTCGGTACCCACATCCTCTCTTCTGGTCCATAACCCTGGACAAGATACTGAAGAGATCTACGGAGAACACGAGAGTCGATTATCTTGGCGATCTGAAATTCCCAAACTACCATCCACCATGACAGGAGCGGGTGGCTAGGAAGACGGCTCCAAAGGCTCAACATATCTCTTCAACAAAGATTTGTGAAACACATTATGAATTTTCAGGGCCTGAGGAAGTTCAAGATGAAAAGCTACAGGATTAATGATGGCAGTGATCTTATATGGACCAATAAATCTTAGACCCAACTTCCAAGAAGGTACCTTCAACTTAAAGTTTCTTGTGGACTGCTACACAGAATCACCCACACTTAGGTCCGGACCATTCATACGTTTCCTGTCAGCCACACTTTTATACTTGTTTCCCATATTCTTCAAATTATTAATTATCGATGATAATGATGACGAAAAACGTTCTTCCTCAGGGATAGCAGATGTATCAGAACCAGAAAATGTGCCAAACTGAGGGTGAAACCCATATGCCCTAAAAAACGGCGACTTACCAGCAGGGGGCGTAGCTACAAATGCATGGGCGCCATAGCAAAAAAAATGTATGCCCCCCCCCACATATCTATCGGGCCTCCCACCACCCCTTCCAGAGCTCCCATCCAAAGCTCCCACCCGCAGCGGTCCAGCGAAATAGCGGCAGGACGGATCCGACAGGCTGAACAGCCTGCCGGATTCATCCTGCCACAAGTGTAAAAGTACCCTTAGTCTGTCATATATTGGGGGGGGGGGGGGGTTAGAAACCCCAGAACTAGAGTGTGCCCCCCAAAAGAAGGAAGGGGCACCCTCCTTATCACTGCTGGCATCTCTTTTTAACTTCAGATCATCAGACTCTCACTTACTAATTACAGCACACACTCCTGTAGTGTCCACCATCAGACAGGGGAGGGAAGAAAACAAACCCCAGAACTAGAGTGTCAGTGTGCCCCCCAAGTTGGGGGGCACACTCTAGTTCTGGGGTTTCTTCCCTCCCCTGTCTGATGGTGGACACTACAGGGGTGTGTGTGCTGTAAATTTGTAATTTTTGAGAGTCTGATGATCTGAATTCTGAAGTTAAAAATAGCTGCCTGCAGACCTGCATTGATAAGGAGGGCGCCCCTTGATTCTCTTGGGGGCCCCACTCTGCAGGCAGCTTTTTTTAACATCAGAATTCAGATCAAGTATCTCATAAATCATAAGTTCTCACTTTCTTTTGTAACATCCTGAAGTATGTCACTAAACTTCTGTTCCCCTGCTTCATAATGTTAAGTGTATGCATATTGTCATCTGGTATAAGTTTGCATCACTCTCTCCATAATGTGCATTTTCCAGACCTGTTGTATTGTATATTTGCTGTAATTCTCAATGTACACCAGCAGGTGGCAGCAATATGTAAGCAGACCATGGTTAGTTAATAGATCTAGGCTGGAATGTTCCCACATCCTACTTCAGGGGGAGGAAGGAAAGTTCTAGGCAGTGTGTAGCCACCCCCCTGCTGGGGCAGGCTGTGTTAGTAGAAGCCCCCAGAAACAGGGATCCCAACCAAGGATCCAAGCCTCGGCTGAGGCCCAAGATCAACCTTCCCAGCCTGAGTCCCTTACCTCAGCTGGTAGACAAAGAAAGCAGCCATATACAGATGTATAGATCTCCAGGAAGACAACACCATTCCCTGCGAGCAGTCCTGTAAGTAAAGATCCTAAGACAAAGAGAAGATAAGTACCTCACCAGCTAGTCAGGCCCAAATCAAGCAGACTAAAGACAGAGCAGAAGATAGATACCTGCCAGATTCTAATAGGCGTATGATCAGATACAGAATACATATAAATTCCTGCCACATATTGCCAAAACCTGCTGGGACCAGACTATTGCTATAACTTGTATGGATCAAAGCTGCATATCATAACACCAAGTAAAGACAAGTTGGACCCTATTATCTGTGTGGATTTCCATCATTCCTTAATTACTTCTATTAACCACACTCAATTTGTTGCATGTGAGCCAGGATACAGGAGTCCAGCCGTACCAAGGTAGGAGACACCGTTGACACTACCATATCTGCTATACAGAGACATTATCCCCCTCTGGCATTCCTCACCTAGTACGTGAGCTTATGACATCTTAAAGGGCCCTGCTACAGTACCTGCGCAAGCTGCAACTGGCGTCACGAACTTATACACATATATACTGACCCACTGCATAGCATTCCCACTGATGCAGTGTCCTGCTCATTGCACTTTCACTTACTTTTATTTAGAGAACACTAGTCACAGCAGGCAGCAGGCACAGACTGGCAGGACTGGAGACTGGAGTGGAGACCAGTTGAGGAGGAGGCAGGAGCACCGAGCAGAGAGAAGAGGAGCGGCCCCCTCCACCGCCTGAGTCCACCTCCCTCTGCTGGTTCTCCAACCTGCTGGCTGGCTCCAGTCCCTACTCTCTCCACTCAAGTACGCCCCCGGTCCAGGCCCCTCCAATGCCTACCTCTATCTGTGCTGCTCTGACTGCTCCTGACTCCTCCCCAGCCAGGCCCAAGCCGGCCTGGGCCACGGACGGACCGCCCACTAATTATGCCCGCCCTCGGCCCTCCCCTAGCCTGCCCTGCAGCTCACAATGGCGCCGCAAGTCGCCGGCAGCAGGCCCCACCCTCCCACACACGCCCGCCGTGGCTTCAACTGAAGATCCGGAACTTAGGATTCCTGCGCTGCGGGCCTGCGGCGCTGGTGGCTAGCTCCGTCCCTCAGGTACGCCCCCGTCCCGGCCCCCTCCATCACCTACCTCATCTGCTGCACGTGTGCCCTGCTCCAGTCCTGACTCCCTCTTCCCAGCCAGGCCCGAGCCACGGCCCGCCCGCGCCCCGCCCACTACACTAGTCTAGTGTAGTGGGCGGGCGGTCCGCGGCTCAGGCCTGGCTGCCTGTGTGTGTGTAAATAAAAAATAAATAAAAAATCAACAGAAGGCGGCCCGGACGGGCCCCCAGTGGCGTAGGGCCCCATAGCTACTTCTATGGTTGCTATGGCGATCCCTACGCCACTGCTTACCAGTGGACCCCTGACTACGATTGTTTATGGCAAACTCTGCCAAAGACAAAAAGGAAGACCACTCCTCCTGGTTCTCAGCTACAAAACATCTCAAGTGAGTCTCCAGGCTCTAATTAGTGTGCTACGTCTGTCCATTCGACTGTGGATGAAAAGCCGAAAAAAAGGACAGTTGTATCAGTACGGAGTACAGAACGCTTTCCAGAATCTGGAAACAGACTGAGTCTCACGATCTGAGACCACGTCAGAGGGAATGCCATGGAGTTTCACAATGTTGTCAAAAAATACTTGTGAAAGTGTTTTAGCATTAGGTAGGCTGGTAAAGCAATAAAGTGCACCATTTTACTAATGCGATCATGTACCATCAGAATAACTGTCTTTCCTGAAGAGTTGGGTAGAGCAGTGATAAAATCCATGGATAAATGAGTCCATGGTCTGGACGGAATGGGTAACGGAAGTAAAGATCCAGAAGGCCGAGTATGTGTCACCTTAGCACGTGCATAGGTGATACAGGCCGACACACAGTCCTTAACACACTTACACCACTCCGGCCACCAGAATCTACAAGATATGAGGTCGGCGGTGGATCTGCTTCCAGGGTGTCCCGTAAAAACTGTACAATGATGTTCCTCAAACACCTTGTGACGCAATTCCAGTGGCACAAATAGTTTCCTAGAGGGACACGAATCCGGTGCGTCTCCCTGAGCCTCTAACACCTTCACTTCAAGGTCAGGGTAAAGAGCATATATGACCACCCCTTTAGACAGTATTGGACACTCGCATTTTCAAAATCCACACCTCCAGGAAAACTATCTGACAAAGCATCCGCCTTGACGTTCTTAACCCCAGGACGATAGGTGACAGTGAAATTGAATCTTGTGAAAAACAATGACCATCTGGATTGTCTTCGGTTCAGTCGTTTGACCGACTCCAGGTGAGCCAGATTTTTGTGATCAGTGAACACCGTGATCGGATGAATCGCCCCTTCCAACCAATGACGCCACTCTTCAAAAGCCAACTTAATGGCCAGTAACTCTCTGTTACCCACATCATAATTTCTCTCAGCGGGAGAAAGTTTTTTTAGAGAAAAATGCACATGGTCGCAATTTACCAGGTGACGGGCCTTGCGATAAAATTGCTCCTACCCCCACCTCAGACACGTCCACTTCCACAATAAAAGGTTGTGATACATCCGGCTGCACCAATATAGGGGAGGAAGAGAAGCATTTCTTAATCGCAGAAAAGGCTTGCAACGCCGAATTAGACCACACTGAGACATCCGTCCCTTTCTTAATCACGGCAGTTAAGGGTTTTACTATTGTTGAATCATTCTGAATACATTTTTGGTAATAGTTGGTGAACCCCAAAAACCGCATAAGAACCTTCAGATTTTCCGGTCGATCCCAGTGCAGTACTGCACGAACTTCCTCTGGATCCATTCGAAAACCCGAAGATGACAGCAGGTAACACAAACACTGCACCTCGTGTACAGCAAAAACACATTTCTCTAATTTTGTGTACTTTATTGTCCTTTAGGATCTGTAACACCTGTCTCACATGATCCTGATGTGTTTCCACGTCTGGAGAATAAATTAGAATGTCATCTAAATACACTACAAACCTCCCCACTAGGTGATTAAAAAATTTAATTCACAAAGTGTTAGAACAGAAAAAGATGTATCAAGACAATGGTCAAT
The DNA here is from genome assembly GCF_905171765.1 of Bufo bufo. Lineage (NCBI taxonomy): Eukaryota > Metazoa > Chordata > Amphibia > Anura > Bufonidae > Bufo > Bufo bufo. The sequence continues at coordinate 605,338,547 of NC_053390.1, forward strand.
GCAATAATCACCAATCCAGAATCTACCTAGCTTGCCAATCGATAGTTGGATTGTGCTTGCTAAGCCATGGCAAACCCAGAAACACACCGGCGCAGAGAGACCTTCCAACACAAAACACAAGATAAATTCTTGATAAAAGTCACCCATTCGTAATCTGATATCATGCACCACTTGAGACAAACACTTCTGAGCAAGAGGTGCAGAATCAATAGCGAATACGGGAATGTTTTTTTCTAATACACTTGGTGACAACCCGTGCCTACAGACAAATTGAGCATCAATCAGATTCACCCCTGCCCCACTGTCGATAAGCACCTCAATCCTCACACTCTTGGGGATTGAGGTGCTTATCGACAGTGGGGCAGGGGTGAATCTGATTGATGCTCAGGTACTACCACTAAAAGACAAATGCAAATTTTCTGACTCTTCTCTCACTCCACCAAGAGTCATATGAGAATTAAATGTATTTTTTCTCTCTTTTTTCCATTGCATGTCTGGACATACAGTACAGACTTGTCACGGCCATAGTCATGGTCGTGACTCCTCTCACCGCATGCAGTTGCCTGCGGTCTTGGTGTTGTTGTCAATCACAGGTGAGGGCTAAAGTATGTTGCCTCACCTGTGGTTGCTGCTGGAAACATTGTGTATGTGGCAGCAGAGCAGCCTGAGCGGTGCTAGGCAGCTTGCTGCAGTAGGCATGCGGTTGCACCTGGCAACCTCTCTTTATAGGTGTGCCTTTTATCGGTGTGCACGGGGTGTTATACGTGTTGTGTGCACTTCCCCTTTAAGTTGTTGTTTTCCCTTCCCTGGTGTTGGAAGGGTTAACTTCCTTCCTAGTGTGTGTGTGCACTCGGTGTGTCTGACTGTGGGTGTGGCTACTTGGCCCTATAAAGCCTCAGTGGAAGGCAGTAGTCAGAGAGGGTGCTTCAGCCATGCTTGCTGGAGACATCCTCCTGCTTATTTACCATCTGCCAGTGAGGGCCACCCTGGTTGTCATAAACTTTATGTCTGGTGTTAGTTTATGGTTTATCTGTTATTGCAGCATATGGTTTACTGGATTCCCGTGTGATGTCTGTTGTGTGCTGTGTCCTTTATGTTGGTTGTTGATAGCAGCACTTGCACGTGGGTTCCAGGTTGTGGGTCTGTGGCAGGTAAGTGTGGAACTAGTCTCACTTACCTGTCATTGCCATATGTCTGTTTATGTTCCCCCTTTCTATGTATCTTGGCCAGTGAGACTCCTGTTCCTCTGTGTCTAGGAGGAACGGGTCGTCTTACCCTGCTCTTAGTCCAGGGCCACCCTGAGGGCGAGCAGGAATATCAGGTTCCGGAGTATGAGCCCTCCTACCTTCAGGGTTGGCTCATACGGATAGGAGACAGGGTCAGAGTTAGGGATGTGTAGGAGGTGACCAGCTCCCTAATTCTCTATCCTGGCCTTGCAGCGACTCCATCTGCTGATACCGCACGGCTGAGGGTTTTCCCCATCCTCAGCCGTGACAAGACTAAAAGTTTGGACACACCTTCTCATTCAAAGAGTTTTCTTTATTTTCATGACTATGAAAATTGATGATTCACACTGAAGGCATCAAAATTATGAATTAACACATGTGGAATTATATACATAACAAACAAGTGTGAAACAACTGAAAATATGTCATATTCTAGGTTCTTCAAAGTAGCCACCTTTTGCTTTGATTACTGCTTTGCACACTCTTGGCATTCTCTTGATGAGCTTCAAGAGGTAGTCCCCTGAAATGGTTTTCACTTCACAGGTGTGCCCTGTCAGGTTTAATAAGTGGGATTTCTTGCCTTATAAATGGGGTTGGGACCATCAGTGGCGTTGAGGAGAAGTCAGGTGGATACACAGCTGATAGTCCTACTGAATAGACTGTTAGAATTTGTATTATGGCAAGAAAAAAGCAGCTAAGTAAAGAAAAACGAGTAACCATCATTACTTTAAGAAATGAAGGTCAGTCAGTCAGCCGAAAAATTGGGAAAACTTTGAAAGTAAGGGCTATTTGACCATGAAGGAGAGTGATGGGGTGCTGCGCCAGATGACCTGGCCTCCACAGTCACCGGACCTGAACCCAATCGAGATGGTTTGGGGTGAGGGAGATGGTTTGGGGTGAGGTCTGATCCGGGTCATCATAGATAAGACCTAAAGCTCTGAAAAATTCATCCACTGATCGACCGATCCCCTTTAAGCAACAAAATAATAACACCCACCCTCTGACTCTCATCCCCAGAGGAGTGTGGACATAGCTTAAAGTACAATTTGCATGCTTCCCTGAACCAAATAAAATTATCACTTTCCCCCAAGAATCTATCCGGGAGGACAACTTTAGGTTCAGGACAGGCCTGGTAACCACCACTAGGATCAGCCGCCTGTGGTCTCTGAATCTGTGAGACGGTTGTGCGGAGGTCAGCTACCTCCAGAGACAGCCCATGCAGCTGTCCGGCCAGTGCAGCGATAGCATCCATGGCTGAACTGATACAGACAAACAAAAATGACAGTTACTCGGTTTATATTGTCACGGATGCGGTGTGGGTGGGAAACTCCACACCGAGCACAGTAGGAAAGGGGACAGGAACTAGGCCTGGAAACTAGTGTAGAGGAGAAGGTCACCTACTAGAACAACCGTAATCCAAGTCCTGATTAACTATCAGTATGAACTGACCTCGATGGTAGGAAAGTTCATACACAGGAACCAAGAGCCCTAACACACCCTGTAGGGCCCTGGTATAGTGACAGGACTTGATACAACCTATTCCTCCACCAGAAGGATGAACAGGAGTCTCCCTCAGGCCTAGATCCAAAAGACAGGGAAATACAACAAACAAAATACAAATAAGGAAGATGACACTTAACTTCACGTGAAGCAAAGGCAACTCCAGGAGCTCAGCCGAGTTCTAACAACTAGCTACGCCAGAGTCCAGAAACTGAAGCTATAAACCCCACCCCCAGAGGGGGTAAGCAGTAATAAATAGGGGAAGTCAAATGATCAAACAAACAACACCTGCAAGAGGTGTGGTCATTGCCAAAACAACACAGACACAAATGATCCTCAAGAAACAAGTCAGATTAACCTACGTGTTGCCAGTCTCTCTGATCTCCTGGCACCTGTCACGGGAGCGTTGGTGACACATGGGCTGAGGAATGTAATACCATATGTCTATGTCTCGTTGCTGGTGGAAATTATTCATTTGGCTTAGATTTTAACCCCCTCCAGTCATCCACTATATATGTACAGCAGAGGTTGGGTCTCTAAAGATCATGGAGCTGAGCGGACACCATAGCCACTGAGTGACTGCTGTTTTACGCAGCAGACACTCTGTGGCAGAGTCCATGATCACTGATAACGCCGATCACAGTTTTTTAACCCCTCAAATTGCCCTGATCAATTGTAACCTCAGTATCTCAGCAGTCTTTTCCCGGGAGCACTTGGTTGCTATGGCAGCCTCAGGTCTTTTGAAGGCTTCGAAGTCTGTCCTAGAACAGCTCCTATCCAGCCCTCCCATGGGCTTCAATGGTAAATTATTGCAGTCTATGGGAGAAGTGTAAAGGGGGAATATTAATCACCAATATTTATGCAAATATCGATAATTAATAATCATAAATGGGAGGAGCCACCTAGTGATAACTCCGCCCATTTATGCCTTTATATAATAATAATACCTTTGCTATGCTTTACACTAATCACTACGCTAGCTGCAAGCGCCTTACTATCACTATACTACGGCGGCGACTACTAAAAACACCATACACTGCATTATGAACAATAAGAAATATTTATTACACAATACAATTATATCAGTCTAGCAATACGTTATATCTATATATATTCATGGATCAATGGATATGAATATATATACATATAGACGTACACACCGCAGTACAGAAACAGTACTACAATAAACACAATACAAGCCTAACTACACTACACAATCCCAAATTCCACCCCACATACTATCTATACATTACAATCATTTCTGCTGACTTGTATGTAGTGGGGAGGATGGGGTTAAATGTGCTGTGTCTGCTCAAGTGTTGCAGTGTGGGGAAGTCCATACTCACCGTTTGATGAGTGTCCATCTTCTCCTTGGCGCCGTATTTCGCAGCTGCTTGGAAGAAGTCCATTTTCCCGGATCGCCTCTTCCCGACCAGCCTGACTTGTACGCCGCTCCCCCGAAGATGGATCTCCTTCAGTGATGTGTCTTCTCCCTTGCAATCACTTGAGCGATGCTTGTTGGTGCTGTACTTTTCCGTGTACCCCAGCGACGGTGACCGTGTAAAGCAAATACAAAAGTATTAATTCACAGAACAATTATAGATTCTCTGCAAAAGATTTTGTTTTAATTCTGGTACTCTAAGGGAAGTATCGCTTCTCCTGTACGAATTATCGGGTCCTAGACGCTCAGACACTCCGCTGACCGCGTCTCTCCTGCCCGCTAATTCACAGTACTAGCGACCCTCAACCTTAAGACCAAAAATAAGCGCAAAATCCACGCAGTGGGCCTGGCTCGCCAATGTAAAGGGGGAATGTTAATCACTAATATTTATGCAAATATCAATAATTAATATTCATAAATGGGAGGAGCCATCTAGTGATAACTCCGCCCATTTATGCCTTTATATAATAATAACACAATACTTTCGCTATGCTTTACACTAGTCACTTATGCTAACTGCATGCGCCTTACTAACTAACTATCGCCAATAACTACACGTTACACAGATAGTTACAAGTAACAGTATTTATTACTAACAATACACTACGCACACAATACTAACAATACACAGCACTACAAATATACAATCCTAAACTACACTACACATTCCCATATTCCACCCATAAACTAACTAGACAATTCACACATACAAGTATATTAACAATCCCACCCGTCTGTACTCACTGTCCCTACAGGGTTAATAACATAACTGTACAGCAATGCAAGGGTAAATCAGGGCCCAGGGTACACATCAGGGGAAAGGGTAAATCAGGGCCCAGGGTACACATCAGGGACACAAATATAGGGGTTACAGGACCAGGGGTGTGGGTTAACCAGGGGAGAGATATAGCGGTCGGGGGTCAGGGGATATACTTAATCCTTCCAGCGTTAGTAGGCCATTTCCAGGCGGTCATCATGGAGCTGCACTCTCCCATGTATCTAGTCTGGTTGCAAGAGAAAGCATGTCTGCCGTGCTGGGGGCTTTATAGCCCAAAAGCAGCCTCCCTCCTCCTTCTTCAGGGATGTGACATCATAGTGTCACTGTGACGTATACCTGCACTCAGGACTGCCAGTTGGCCCCCTGAGGCTAGCAACACCACACACCCAGCCATGTCCCAAACATAAGTAACTAGGCTGATAAAATCAACAAAAGGCAACTGCTTAGCCTTTGAAGTCACCAGCCATCTGCAGGAACTGGCTAAACGCTGTCTCTCTGGGGGGCATTTAAGTATATATATGTAAATAGATACTTGGGGCGCATCTATATACACATATATACTCATTATAAACCTGGGGCATACATGGGCAGTTATAGGCCCATATATATATATATATATATATATCCACAGATGCTTGGGGCACATCTATAAACACATACAAAACCGGGGGTATGAATGGGCAGCAATAAGCCCACATACATACTGTCATGCTGACATAAGTGTATATACATAGATACGTGTGCAAATACATACACACATATCTATATATACACACACCCTCGCATATACCTGGGGTATCACATAGCCTTCCTGCAGAAGTGGTAGCTGCAAATACAGTGAAGGGGTTTAAGCATGCATGGGATAGGCATAAGGCCATCCTTCATATAAGATAAGGGCCGGGGGCTATCCATCTATGTTTCTATGTCCCCACTTGCCATACAGGGCCAATATATACACGGTCATACAGGAAATATATACTAACTATAAGGGGACACATATAAGGGGGCACATATATATACACTATAAGGGGGATTATAAGGGGGCACAGCTTCCAGGGACCACATATTTCCCACAAGGGCCACCATGAGCCCCTGGGGATCACCATGGGCAGACGTGCGCAGATGCTGGGCACATCTGCGCACATCACCCCATGATGCGGTGGTTAATGTATGCATATATATACCATACATGCCCGCACGTGTTTGCAGGCATGCATGGATATATATGCATACGTCTCAACCGTTCCTCAACAAGAAGCAAGCAGATGAACGCATGTTAAAGCTCTCTAGAGGGACTAAAAGTGCTGTACTATTAACCCCTTCAGGACCCTGAAATTTTTCACCTTAAGGACCAGGCCATTTTTTGCAAATCTGACATGTGTCACTCTATGTGGTGATAACTTTCAAACGCTTTTACTTATCCAAGCCATTCTGAGATTGTTTTCTCATCACATATTGTAATTCATGACAGTGGTAAATTTGAGTCAAAATATTTCATTTTTATTTATAAAAAAATAGCAAGTTTACAAAAAATTTGGAAAAATTCACAATTTTCAAAATTTACATTTCTCTGCTTTTAAAACAGTGATACCTGCTTAAATAGTTATAACCTTACATTTCCCATATGTCTACTTCATGTTTGGATCATTTTGTAAATTACATTTTCTTTTTTGGGGACATTAGAAGGCTTAGAAGTTTAGAAGCAAATCTTGAAATTTTTCTGAAAATTGCCAAAACCCACTTTTTAACCACCTCAGCCCCCAGTGCTTAAACACCCTGAAAGACCAGGCCACTTTTTACACTTCTGACCTACACTAATTTCACCGTTTATTGCTCGGTCATGCAACTTACCACCCAAATGAATTTTACCTCCTTTTCTTCTCACTAATAGAGCTTTCATTTGGTGGTATTTCATTGCTGCTGACATTTTTACTTTTTTTGTTATTAATTGAAATTTAACGATTTTTTGACATTTTTTTTGACATTTTTCACTTTCAGTTGTAAAATTTTGCAAAAAAAACTACATCCATATATACATTTTGCTCTAAATTTATTGTTCTACATGTCTTTGATAAAAAAAAAATGTTTGGGTAAAAAAAAAATGCTTTGGGTAAAAGTTATAGCGTTTACAAACTATGGTACAAAAATGTGAATTTCCGCTTTTTGAAGCAGCTCTGACTTTCTGAGCACCTGTCATGTTTCCTGAGGTTCTACAATGGCCAGACAGTACAAACACCCCACAAATGACCCCATTTCGGAAAGTACACACCCTAAGGTATTCGCTGATGGGCATAGTGAGTTCATAGAACTTTTTATTTTTTGTCACAAGTTAGCGGCAAATGATGATTTTTTTTTATTTTTTTTTTCTTACAAAGTCTCATATTCCACTAACTTGTGACAAAAAATAAAAACTTCTATGAACTCACTATGCCCATCACGAAATACCTTGGGGTCTCTTCTTTCCAAAATGGGGTCACTTGTGGGGTAGTTATACTGCCCTGGCATTCTAGGGGCCCAAATGTGGGGTAAGGAGTTTGAAATCAAATTCTGTAAAAAATGACGAGTGAAATCCGAAAGGTGCTCTTTGGAATATGGGCCCCTTTGCCCACCTAGGCTGCAAAAAAGTGTCACGTATCTCTGTATTCAGGAGAAGTTGAGGAATGTGTTTTGGGGTGTCATTTTACATATACCGATGCTGGGTGAGATAAATATCTTGGTCAAATGCCAACTTTGTATAAAAAAATGGGAAAAGTTGTCTTTTGCCAAGATATTTCTCTCACCCAGCATGGGTATATGTAAAATGACACCCCAAAACACATTCCCCAACTTCTCCTGAGTACGGAGATACCAGATGTGTGACACTTTTTTGCAGCCTAGATGCGCAAAGGTGCCCAAAGTCCTTTTAGGAGGGCATTTTTAGACATTTGGATACCAGACTTCTTCTCACGCTTTGGGGCCCCTAGAATGCCAGGGCAGTATAAATACCCCACATGTGACCCCATTTAGGAAAGAAGACACCCCAAGGTATTCAATGAGGGGCATGGCGAGTTCGTAGAAATTTTTTTTTTTGGCACAAGTTAGCGGAAATTGATATTTTTAATTTTTTTCTCACAAAGTCTCCCGTTCCGCTAACTTGGGACAAAAATTTCAATCTTTCATGGACTCAATATGCCCCTCACAGAATACCTGGGGGTGTCTTCTTTCCGAAATGGGGTCACATGTGGGGTATTTATACTGCCCTGGCATTCTAGGGGCCCTAAAGCGTGAGAAGAAGTCTGGAATATAAATGTCTAAAAAAATTTACGTATTTGGATTCCGTGAGGGGTATGGTGAGTTCATGTGAGATTTTATTTTTTGACACAAGTTAGTGGAATATGAGACTTTGTAAGAAAAAAAATAATAATTCCGCTAACTTGGGCCAAAAAAATGTCTGAATGGAGCCTTACAGGGGGGTGATCAATGACAGGGGGGGTGATCAATGACAGGGGGGGTGATCAATGACAGGGGGGTGATCAATGACAGGGGGGGTGATCAATGACAGGGGGGGTGATCAATGACAGGGGGGTGATCAGGGAGTCTATATGGGGTGATCACCACAGTCATTGATCACTCCCCCTGGAAGGCTCCAGGGAGACGCCTGTATGTGTTTTGCAGATCCGATCCATCTATCAGTGGATCCGTAAAAATCATGCGGACATCTGAATGGAGCTTTACAGGGGGTTGATCAATGACAGGGGTGTAATCAATGACAGGGGGGTGATCAGGGAGTCTATATGGGGCGATAACCACAGTCATTGATCACGCCCCTGTAAGGCTTCATTCAGACGTCCGTATGCGTTTTGCGGATCCGATCCATCTATCAGTGCATCCGTAAAAATCATGCGGACATCTGAATGGAGCTTTACAGGGGGGTAATCAATGACAGGGGGTGATCAGGGAGTCTATATGGGGTGATAACCACAGTCATTGATCATGCCCCTGTAAGGCTTCATTCAGACGTCCGGATGCGTTTTGCGGATCCGATCCATCTATCAATGGATCCGTAAAAATCATGCGGACGTCTGAATGGAGCTTTACAGGGGGGTAATCAATGACAGGGGTGTAATCAATGACAGGGGGGTGATCAGGGAGTCTATATGGGGTGATAACCACAGTCATTGATCATGCCCCTGTAAGGCTTCATTCAGACGTCCGGATGCGTTTTGCGGATCCGATCCATCTATCAGTGGATTTGTAAAAATCATGCGGACATCTGAATGGAGCTTTACAGGGGGTTGATCAATGACAGGGGTGTAATCAATGACAGGGGGGTGATCAGGGAGTCTATATGGGGTGATAACCACAGTCATTGATCATGCCCCTGTAAGGCTTCATTCAGACGTCCGGATGCGTTTTGCGGATCCGATCCATCTATCAGTGCATCCGTAAAAATCATGCGGACATCTGAATGGAGCTTTACAGGGGGGTAATCAATGACAGGGGGGTGATCAGGGAGTCTATATGGGGTGATAACCACAGTCATTGATCATGCCCCTGTAAGGCTTCATTCAGACGTCCGGATGCGTTTTGCGGATCCGATCCATCTATCAGTGGATCCGTAAAAATCATGCGGACGTCTGAATGGAGCTTTACAGGGGGGTAATCAATGACAGGGGTGTAATCAATGACAGGGGGGTGATCAGGGAGTCTATATGGGGTGATAACCACAGTCATTGATCATGCCCCTGTAAGGTTTCATTCAGACGTCCGGATGCGTTTTGCGGATCCGATCCATCTATCAGTGGATCCGTAAAAATCATGCGGACATCTGAATGGAGCTTTACAGGGGGGTAATCAATGACAGGGGGGTGATCAGGGAGTCTATATGGGGTGATAACCACAGTCATTGATCATGCCCCTGTAAGGCTTCATTCAGACGTCCGGATGCGTTTTGCGGATCCGATCCATCTATCAGTGGATCCGTAAAAATCATGCGGACATCTGAATGGAGCTTTACAGGGGGTTGATCAATGACAGGGGTGTAATCAATGACAGGGGGGTGATCAGGGAGTCTATATGGGGTGATAACCACAGTCATTGATCATGCCCCTGTAAGGCTTCATTCAGACGTCCGGATGCGTTTTGCGGATCCGATCCATCTATCAGTGCATCCGTAAAAATCATGCGGACATCTGAATGGAGCTTTACAGAGGGGTAATCAATGACAGGGGGGTGATCAGGGAGTCTATATGGGGTGATAACTACAGTCATTGATCATGCCCCTGTAAGGCTTCATTCAGACGTCCGGATGCGTTTTGCGGATCCGATCCATCTATCAGTGGATCCGTAAAAATCATGCGGACGTCTGAATGGAGCTTTACAGGGGGGTAATCAATGACAGGGGTGTAATCAATGACAGGGGGGTGATCAGGGAGTCTATATGGGGTGATAACCACAGTCATTGATCATGCCCCTGTAAGGTTTCATTCAGACGTCCGGATGCGTTTTGCGGATCCGATCCATCTATCAGTGCATCCGTAAAAATCATGCGGACATCTGAATGGAGCTTTACAGGGGGGTAATCAATGACAGGGGGGTGATCAGGGAGTCTATATGGGGTGATAACCACAGTCATTGATCATGCCCCTGTAAGGCTTCATTCAGACGTCCGGATGCGTTTTGCAGATCCGATCCATCTATCAGTGGATCCGTAAAAATCATGCGGACGTCTTATGGAGCTTTACAGGGGGTTGATCAATGACAGGGGGGTAATCAATGACAGGGGGGTGATCAGGGAGTCTATATGGGGTGATCAGGGGTGATCAGGGGCTAATAAGGGGTTAATAAGTGACGGGGGGGGGGTGTAGTGTAGTGTAGTGGTGCTTGGTGGGGCTTTACTGAGCTACCTGTGTCCTTTGGTGGTCGATCCAAACAAAGGGGACCACCAGAGGACCAGGTAGCAGGTATATTAGACGCTGTTATCAAAACAGCGTCTAATATACCTGTTAGGGGTTAAAAAAAACACATCTCCAGCCTGCCAGCGAACGATCGCCGCTGGCAGGCTGGAGATCAACTCTCTTACCTTCCGTTCCTGTGAGCGCGCGCGCCTGTGTGCGCGCGTTCACAGGAAATCTCGCGTCTCGCGAGAAGACGCATATATGCGTGACTGTGCGCAGGGCTGCCACCTCCGGAACGCGATCCTGCGTTAGGCGGTCCGGAGGTGGTTAAGGACCAGTTCAGATCTGAAGTCACTCTTTGTGAGGCTTACATAATAGAAACTGTGGCGAAACCAACCTCGCCACTGGGTTTTGGAGAGGCCTGTTTATCAGCCTCTTGCCTCAGGATTATGGCCCATACTAACTTTTAAACCCCTGAACCTATTCAAGTGAATTTTGGATAGGTTTGTCCCCAAGTTATACGGTTTAAATTGATGTAAGTTATATGTATGGCCAATGTAAACTCACAAAGTTGTAACAATCTATAATAAGTGTAACTTGTCAGCTTGGGAGGAATATGCTGGGTGTGTTTCTATTGTGCCATTGTCCCATTGTGTGTTTAAATGTTGATGTCTGTCCTGTTATATCCACATGTGTATTGGTGATTTCTCTTTGTCTTGAGAGATAATTGGATTACACCTCGGGTGTCTCCAGGGCAGAGAGGAGGAAACCATGATGCATTGTGGGGGATGTATTGTCTCTGTGTATCCTACAGTGCTGCATATCTGTCCTATGTCACAGCCTTCATTCTGGTCCCCTAGGGGCGTGTACACCAGATGGGCTTGGTTGTTTTATACCTCCCTGTGGGCGGACCTGTAATTGCAACAACTGTAATAAAAAACAGGCTGGGTGTGCCAGCACCACAGACCACTGCTTGACCCTCAACACGGAGCCTTGTCTCGTTATTGGGGGGATCCGCTGTATGCTGTTAGAGACTGATTGCCAGGAGTGTAAGCTGATTCCTGTTCGTCTGCTAGCAGCTATTCGTGAGGTTCCAGTTTGGAGTGCTATTTTGTATCCAGTTCGGGAGTTTGGTGTTCTGCAGTAGCTGTGCCTGTCTCTCAGAAAGGGGCATATCGCCTAAACAGATTTTAACCCCTTGTCTGCTGAAACGGTCGGTTACAGAAACCACCCATAAATGGCCCTATTTTATAAAATACACCCCTCAAGGTATTCAAAACTGATTTTACAAACTTTCTTAACCCTTTAGGTGTTCCACAAGAATTCAAGGAAAATAGAGATGAAATTTCAGAATTTAACTTTTTTGGCAGATTGTCCATTTTAATCAATTTTTTTCCAGTAACAAAGCAAGGGTTAACAGCTGAACAAAACTCAATATTTATTACCCTGATTCTGTAGTTTACGGAAACACCCTATATGTGGTCATAAACTGCTGTACGGGCACACGGCAGGGTGCAGAAGGAAAGGAACGCCATATGGTTTTTGGAAGGCAGATTTCACTGGGATAAATTTAAGTTGCCATGTCACATTTGAAGACCACCTGATAAACCCCTAGAGTAGAAACTCCAAAAAAATGACCCCATTTTGGAAACTACGGGATAAGGTGGCAGTTTTGTTGGTACTATTTTAGGGTACATACACTGAACAAAAATATAAACGCAACACTTTCGGTTTTGCTCCTATTTTGCATGAGCTGAACTCAAAGATCTGAAACATTTTCTACATACACAAAAGACCCATGACTCTCAAATATTGTTCACAAATCTGTCTAAATCTGTTAGCGAGCACTTCTCCTTTGCTGAGATATTTATTTAAGTTTTACACAATAATATAATTTAAAACTAAAAATAAAAATCATGTTTTAGTGTCTCCATAGTCTGAGAGCCATAGTTTTTTTTTTTTTTTTCGGGCGATTGTCTTAGGTAGGGTATCATTTTTGCGGGATGAGATGATGGTTTGATTGGCACTATTTTGAGGTGCATATGACTTTTTGATCGCTTGCTATTACACTTTTTGTGATGTAAGGTGACAAAAAATGGCTTTTTTGACACCTTTATTTTATCTTTTTTACGGTGTTCACCTGAGGGGTTAGGTCATGTGAAATTGAAACAAACAAAATAGCAAAGTATGTACCATATGATGTATTACACTTCACAGGATACTCCCAAATATGAAGCCAATCGTAACTATTCCGAGAAGGGAACAAATGGAGCTAAAACTTAACGTTTAATCAATATCAAATTAAAAAGCTACATTACAAAGAAGGAATTATACATGCAACAGCCAGATTCGTATCCCCCACCTGAGGGCACCAATTTGTCCAGGGCCAGATTTTAACCCAAGCATGTTCACCCACTGGTACGCCTAGGTTTTGGCCCCCAGGTCAGGCCAGTCCAGGGCACTATTCTAGACTGAGCCTTAGGGAGTTATATATATAGTACCCCCCCCCCCTTTTGTTTTGATGCCACTGTAGGTCCTACTGCCCACCTGCTTATTTAGTGGCGCATTTGCCTTAGGACCATTATACTTAGCGTCTGAACCTCAAATTTACTCCCCTGGTGAGTTCATGTTGAACGAAACGTGGCACGTTGGGAGCTTACTTGCGTAAGGGCTTATTAGGGATTCCACCTGGGTACAGGGACAGGTATCCGGATGGGGTCGCCCCTTTTGGGGCGAGTGCTCTGTGTAGGTAGGCAGGGCTTTGCTAGACCCCATCCCTGGACAGGGTTATTTAGGGTGAGCCGCTCCTGACCTCTATCTACACTACAGCCAATATAGTTCAGCATCTTTTCATTGGATGGTACTCCTGTCCGCCATATCCAGTGGATCTAGACAACCTGTGACCAATACAGGGTGCCTGTGAAAATCTCCTGGAGCACCTATTCCATCTGCATCTACTGTTTGGTGAGAACATTCCTTTTCATGTGTTGATAATCAGGTACCATCCTATTGTTGTTTTGGCCCCAGTCGGGTTGCTGTCTATCAGTCTTTGTTGCATGTATAATTCCTTGTTTGTAACGTAGCTTTTTAAATTGATATTGATTAAACGTTAAATTTTAGCTCCCTTTGTTCCCTTCTGGGAATAGATACGGTTAGGTCATGCGATATTTTTTATAGAGCCGGTCGATACGGACGCGGCGATACCTAATATGTCTACTTTTCTTATTTTCCCTATTTTTAACAATTTATTTTTACTTTATTTTGGGAAAAGGAATCTTTTTTTTTTTTTTTACTTGGAACTTCAATTCTTTTATTCTAAAAAAAAACTTTTTTTTCACTTTTTTTTCACTTTTTAGATTTGTCCCACTGTGGGACTTCACCTTTTCAGGGTTTGATCCCTGTTTCAATTCAGCACAATACATTATGGCTCTGCGAATACAGGAAGATTAAAACTAAAATGGAAAAAACTAAACTGAAAATTGCTGCATCAGGAAGGGGTTATTAGTAGTGGTGAGTTGTGCTATAGGGATTGCTGTGAATATCTTTGGCAGTATTAGGGTCAATACAATTTTTGAATCATAATGGGACAGTCATACAATCTAAAGTGTGAGTTGTAGTTTTCTGACCAATAAAGGGCAGTCCCTACTGCACACACTAGAGCCAGCCCTGGAAATTAATTAGCTGAAGTAACACTACCGTAAAAAGAAATATAATATACTGTATCTCTAAAATATTTCTATCACATCATTTACTTAGACAAAATTCAGTTGTGTGATTGCAATAAGGACCTTGAACATATCAAAGTAAAGATTTATCACTTACCCGATTAGGCATGTGGAAATAACTGGCTTTTAAAAGAGCAGAAATTTCCACTGCTTTTTTCTTATATTTCATAATTTATTGCAGATGTCTACGTGATTTATCTATTTTCTCCTCACATCATTTAACCAGCATCCTTGGAGCTATTGGAAGGCATAGGGCACAGCCGTTGTAACCAGACAATTGTATTATTTGGCCATAGAATCCTTTTTATATTGCATTTGTTGCTGTCAGAATAAATCTTTGTGTGCTGTGCCCTCTAACATGAAATGTCTGGGATGATGTCTGACTCACAACACGATCCATAAAATCTCTCTTACATGCTGAGAATATTTGTGACTCTTCTTTTACATGTTTTCTAGTAAGTAATTCCAATCACTCCTCTGTGGAGACACAACTATTGAATTTGAGGGCTAGTTTTTATATGTGAAGCAACCTTTTGTGCCCCCAGGGCATGGGAATGCATTATTGGCACTAAAAATAAAAAATGTTACATTTTTCTACCAATCCATTATAGTGTCCAGTACTATTCTGCAATTCTGTTTTTTTTTTTTTTTACAAATGTATATTTGCTACAAATGACTCCTTACTGAGGCTCATTTTATATATTTTATGGGTTGTAGTACTCTTTTATTATTTTAGTTTATAATCATTTTATCTTTGTTGTGTACATCTTTGCGTGTATACTTTTGAGCTAATCTGAAGAAACAAAGTTGCAGTGTAAAGCATTTGGGGAGGACAATTTATAAACCTTAGATAAGATAGGTGTCAGGCAGCCAGGGAGACAGACGCAGTCTCAACTGAAGCATGTCACTACGCGAAAATGTGTCTCTCATTCTCCCAGGTGTTCTCCGTCCCTCCGGCGGGACATCCCTCACCCCTCGCTGGCCACGAGGGGAGAGGTGTCACCCCCAGAAGGCGGAGCTAGTAAAGGTTCACGCTTTCTGCGAGCGCGTCGCTCTGTGAGATCCACTCCGGACCTTGGTACTGCTGGGAGACAAGATGCCGTCATTCCCAGCGCTGACGCTCGTCAGGGGTCCCGGAACGGTGGAACCCCTAGCGTCAGCTGTTGCCAGGGAACCTCTGTCGTCTTGTCCCCTGACTTAGATATGTGGTGAAAGGTTCCTTCCTCTGCACACTCTCAGCCCTCACCTGGGCTTCCCTGGTCTGAGGGTGGAGATTGGGTGTGACCTCAGCAGTGTCAGGTGATCTATGGAGGGATATTTAAAACTGGTCTTTTCCCCCTCTCACTGCTGATTATTCAGCTCATTTCCCAAACTCGGGTGAAGTTCCAAGGTACCACTTGGAACTGAACCTGAGCGGGAAATATTTTTTTTACAGTAGAAATCAATTTATGAAGTTATTACACGGCTCATCTGAGCCAATACATTCTAATACTGTACAGAGCGCTCGCTCCGTACAGTATTGAAACAAAGTTTTATGTGAATCGAATTTGGGTGTTTCATCTGAAGTCGATTCCCTCATCCCTAGTCATAATAATGTGACTGTTCTGTAATATGCTGCTATTAAATAGGGCATATAAACCTATAATGCTGTTAAAGAGCAAACAACAAGAAAATGCCCAAAATATTCCAAAAATATACTTTATTTAATTATAATAAACATATCATGATTTATAAAATATTAAAGATGACAAAAAAATATGAAGAATCAGCCTGCCCGACGAAGCTGAGGCGAAACGCGCATCGAAGTTCTCATCCTGTCCTGTGCCTGCTGCCTTTCACCCTCCATCATGTCCTGTGGTATGCTTTTGCTTTCTATCTGAAGTCAATAGATGGGCTCCTCTATATCCTTTACTACAAGGTCTTGTGTTTTTTTTATTTTTTTAGGGTTCAACCTTTCCCTCAACTGCATTTTGAGTTGAGCTCTGCTTAGCGGTTATGTACCGGGGTGATGACCATATGCATTTTACTTCATAATAGTAGCATTATCAGGGCTACTATGTGGTGAATCACCCCGATATATACCATTGGCATACTTGACATGTTTTCCATCTTTTGGTGGGTAGCAGCGGCACTGGCCAGTGGATTGCGGCATCCGGTTTCCTGCTGATTCTTTATATTATTTTTTTGTCATCTTTAATATTAATAAATCATGATATGTTTATTATAATTAAATAAAGTATATTTTTGGAATATTTTGGGCATTTTCTTGTTGTTTGTTCTTTAACAACATTATAGGTTTATATGGTTTCTTATCCCTTGCCCTCACTAATAGCTGTACATTGAGGCTTTCTTTTTTGGTTCTATATTAAATAGGGCAGACTGTTTAGCTGACAGACCTGCTATACAAAAATTTTGGATCCGTTTTTTTAACCTGTTCCTGAGCTGTTTTCTGTGCGAGCAAAGCAAAAGCTCGTGTTTTAGCTAAGATAAGTAACCCAAAGAAATATATAACCTGATACATATGATTTGTTGTCAACCAGTTTTATTGTGTTTCCCCCCCCCCCCCTGATTCTGAAACTAAATTCTGTACAAGATGCTGTCGTCTGCAGTGTTAAATAGGCATGGTCAGTGGGCATGATTAGCGGTATGTGTTGGCAGCGGATTAATCAGGCGTAGCATGATGAACAGTTTTTTGTTTTTTTTTAAATAACAGCACAACATATGAATATGACTTTCAGTAAGACCAGAATCTCAGCATATCTGCCTCTGGCTTTCTTCTCTCTCAACTCTCTCTGCACATGTGCAGCAAGTCCCCACACCTTCTTGCCATTTCTATTTAGCATACTTTATTACTGTTCCGATTCCAACTGTTGCTGTGATATCTGAGATACATACAATAGTACCCCCACTGCTTGTCTGTACCTTTGTGAGTTTCCATGTTTGAAGTTGGTGAAGGGATTCCATTTTCTCATCAGCAGCTTTAATCCATTTCTGTCTTTCATATGTAGGTAATCGTTGTATCTCTTCCCATGACTGTGACTCTGACTCCGGAAGTGTCTTGACAATGTAAGATAACCGTTGAGCTGGAATGCCTTTGCTTGATCTAGTTGATCTTCTGACTTGAGGTTGATCTGGTTCTTCTGTTGTTTCTTCAGTTGAAGACTTTAACCAGATTTCCATATATTCTTTCTGGTTGCTTTTGGATTGTGACTGAAGTTGTTCTTGTTGGCTGAACTATTGGTGTGATGTCAAGAAACTTGAATGACAAATGACTCTCAACAATCACTACATCTCTACTTATTGTTATCTTGTTGGTCTCTGGGTGCAGGATACTGTAACCTTTTTGAGATTCGCTAAAGCCTACCAGGATACCTTCCTTGGCATGGGATTCCCATTTGGTATGTTTTTGTTTGGGAGCATATACAAATGCCTTACTTCCAAACATTTTTATGTGGTGTAGTTTTGGCTTCTTGTTGTTCCATTGTTCATATGGCATTTTCTCAGTAGCTTTACTTGGTAGTCTATCATGGATGCTTCAGCCCAATATGTTATTGGTAGATTTGCATCAAACAGCATACTTCTTCCACTTTCACAGAGAGTTTGATTCTTTCTTTCTGCAACACCATTTTGTTCAGGATTGTATGGTACAATAGTCTGGAATAAGACTCAATTTCTCTTTAAAATGGTTTGTGTCTTCTCACTTGTGTATTCAGTTCCATTGTCTGCACATAGAATCTTTGTCTTTTTCCCAAACTTGTTACTTACTTCAGTGAGATACTCTTCAAGTTTCTCTGGAACTTCATTTTTGTTGTAAAGCAAATAAACAACGGTATTAATAAAGTGAGAAAATATATTTTCTGGCCTATGGTGAGCGTACTCATTGGACCACAAACGTCTGTGTGTAATAAGTCAAGTGGCTGCTCTGATCTTGTGATATTATTTTTAGGAAATGTTTTCCTGGACATTTTCCCTTTAACCCCTTAAGGACTTAGGGCGTACCGGTACGCCCTGTTTCCCGAGTCCTTAAGGACTCAGGGCGTACAGGTACGTCCTAACTTTAAATCGCGATTACGGCGCGGCGGGGGTTAATTGCAACAGGATGTCCGCTGAAATCATTCAGCGGGCATCCTGTCACAACGCTGGGGGGGTCCCGTGACCCCCCCCCCCCCTGTGTCGGCGATCGCCGCAAACCGCAGGTCAATTCAGACCTGTGGTTTGCGGCTTTTACCTTATACGGCGGGCGGCGGTGCCATCGGGTCCCCACGCGGCTGTAGGGGGGACCCGATGGCATGGAAGGCAGCACGATGTCTAAGGAAGGCATCGCGCTGCCTTCCGGTGACGAGCCTGTGAGATCCAGCCCCCTGGATCTCACAGGCCGGAAGCTGTATGAGTAATACACACAGTATTACTCATACAGCCAATGCATTCCAATACAGAAGTATTGGAATGCATTGTAAAATGGTAAAAATAAATAAAGTAAAAAAAAGTTGAAGTTTTCCCCCCCAAAAATTAAACGTTTCAAGTAAAAATGAACAAAAACGTCATTTTCCACAAATAAAGTTAAAAAAATTTGTATACATATTAGGTATTGCCGCGTCCGTATCGACCGGCTCTATAAACACATGACCTAACCCCTGCGATCAAAAAGGTGTTTGCCCATGAAAATAGTACCAATCTGACCGTCACCTCATCCTGCAAAAAATGAGCCCCTACCTGAGACAATCGCCCAAAAAAAATAAATAAAATGGCTCAGAATATGGAGACACTAAAACATCATTTTTTTTGTTTCAAAAATTATATTATTGTGTAAAACTTACATAAATAAAAAAAAGTATACATATTTGGTATCGCCGTGTCCGAATCGACCGCCTCTATTAAAATATCACATGACCTAACTTCTCAGATAAACACCGTAAAAAATAAAAAATAAAAACTGTGCTAAATAAACCATTTTTTGTCACCTTACATCACAAAAAGTGTAATAGCAAGCGATCAAAAAGTCATATGCACCCCAAAATAGTGCAAATCAAACCGACATCTCATCCCGCAAAAATCATACCCTACCCAGAGTAATCGCCCAAAAACTAAAAAAAATATGGCTCTCAGACTATGGAAACACTAAAACATGATTTTTTTTGCTTCAAAAATGAAATCATTGTGTAAAACTTACATAAATAAAAAAAAGTATACATATTAGGTATTGCCGCATCCGTGACAACCTGGTCTATAAAAATATCACATGATCTAACCTGTCAGATGAATGTTGTAAAAAACAAAAAATAAAAACGGTGCCAAAACAGCTATTTCTTGTTACCTTGCCTTACAAAATGGGGTCACTTTTTTGGAGTTTCTACTCTAGGGGTGCATCAGGGGGGCTTCAAATGGGACATGGTGTCAAAAAAACCAGTCCAGCAAAATCTGCCTTCCAAAAACCGTATGGCATTCCTTTCCTTATGCGCCCTGCCGTGTGCCTGTACAGCGGTTTACGACCACATATGGGGTGTTTCTGTAAACTACAGAATCAGGGCCATAAATATTGAGTTTGGTTTGGCTGTTAACCCTTGCTTTGTTACTGGGAAAAATGGATTAAAATGGAAAATTTGGCAAAAAATTGAAATTCTGAAATTTCATCTCCATTTGCCAATAACTCTTGTGGAACACCTAAAGGGTTAACGATGTTTGTAAAATCTGTTTTGAATACCTTGAGTGGTGTAGTTTCTTAGATGGGGTCACTTTTATGGAGTTTTAACTCTAGGGGTGCATTAGGGGGGCCTCAAATGGGACATGGTGTCAAAAAAAACAGTCCAGCAAAACCTGCCTTCCAAAAACCGTATGGCATTCCTTTCCTTCTGCGCCCTGCCGTGTGCCCGTACAGCGGTTTACGACCACATATGGGGTGTTTCTGCAAACTACAGAATCAGAGCCATAAATATTGAGTTTGGTTTGGCTGTTAACCCTTGCTTTGTAACTGGAAAAAAATTATTAAAATGGAAAATCTGCCAAAAAAGTGAAATTTTGAAATTGTATCTCTATTTTCCATTAATTCTTGTGGAACATCTAAAGGGTTAACGACGTTTGTAAAATCAGTTTTGAATACCTTGAGTGGTGTAGTTTCTTAGATGGGGTCAATTTTATGGAGTTTCTACTCTAGGGGTGCATCAGGGGGGCTTCAAATGGGACATGGTGTCAAAAAAAACAGTCCAGCAAAACCTGCCTTCCAAAAACCGTATGGCATTCCTTTCCTTCTGCGCCCTGCCGTGTGCCCGTACAGCAGTTTACGACCACATATGGGGTGTTTCTGTAAACTACAGAATCAGGGCCATAAATATTGAGTTCGGTTTGGCTGTTAACCCTTGCTGTGTAACTGGAAAAAAATTATTAAAATGGAAAATCTGCCAAAAAAGTGAAATTTTTAAATTGTATCTCTATTTTCCATTAATTCTTGTGGAACACCTAAAGGGTTAACGACGTTTGTAAAATCAGTTTTGAATACCTTGAGTGGTGTAGTTTCTAGAATGGGGTCATTTTTGGGTGGTTTCTATTATGTAAGCCTCGCAAAGTGACTTCAGACCTGAACTGGTCCCTAAAAATTGGGTTTTTGAACATTTCTGAAAAATTTCAAGATTTGCTTATAAACTTCTAAGCCTTGTAACATCCCCAAAAAATAAAATATCATTCCCAAAATGATCCAAACATGAAGTAGACATATGGGGAATGTAAAGTAATAACTATTTTTGGAGGTATTACTATGTATTATAAAAGTAGAGAAATTGAAACTTGGAAATTTGCAATTTTTTACACATTTTTGGTAAATTTGGTATTTTTTTATAAATAAAAATGATTTTTTTTAACTTCATTTTACCAGTGTCATGAAGTACAATATGTGACGAATAAACAATCTCAGAACGGCCTGGCTAAGTCAAAGCGTTTTAAAGTTATCAGCACTTAAAGGGACTCTGGTCAGATTTGCAAAAAATGGCCAAGTCCTAAAGCTTTTACATCTCATCATCTGATTGCATTGGTCTATTGTAACACCTTCACCAAGCTGGTCTCAAACTAGCTTTCTTATTGCTTCTGGGTCTCTATGTTCAAGAGTCTGGGTCTCTATGTTCATTGCTTCTGGGTCTCTATGCCATGAACATGAACACAATACTTGTGCTGTTCTTGTTTGGCAGTACATACACTCTTATTGCATTTTAGCTGATACGGTTCATCAGTAATTTTTCCTTTTGCAAGTGTGTAC
Organism: Bufo bufo; assembly: GCF_905171765.1. NCBI lineage: Eukaryota > Metazoa > Chordata > Amphibia > Anura > Bufonidae > Bufo > Bufo bufo. Next base: position 605,360,336 of record NC_053390.1, read on the forward strand.
CCTTTTTTTTAGTGGTTATTATTAAATGTGACTCCATTGCCCTGTCCCTTGAGTTTCTCCACAGACAAGTTGCTTTCAAGACCAGGGACATACAGCACATTCTTTACTGAAATTCTTCTGCTTTGTGCTCCCCAAGATCTGACAATGAATCTCGTACTCCTTCTGAAGTCACATATGAAGTCCCCATTAGCTAGGATCACTTTCTCTATCTTACTTTGGTGAAGGTTAGAGAAGAAGTTTGTCATTTGTCATATGACTAGTTGCTTCAGAGTCTATGCACCATACCATGCACCAGGTTTTGATGTACTTGAATTAATAATAAATGCAGCTTTAGTACTTGGAGTGTTACTTTCTTCACTGACAGCACTTTTAACTCTTTGTTGATCGCTCTGCCTTTTTAGCTGTCTCATTTTAGTCTTCCAAACTCTGCAGTCAGCTGTCAGATACCTGTTTTCTTGTACATAAAACACTGACTTGTCTTCTTTAAATGAGCTTTGCTTGTGACTAGATCCTGTGTCTTTAATGCACCTTAGTATCAATCAGGACCTAAAAAAAGAAATGGTACAAAAGAAGGTCAGAATAACACTATATCATATTAAGAAACTAAAATTTTTGCATTACTGGAACAGGAGCATAACTACAGAAATAAGGCTTCTTTCACATGACAGCTAAAGTCTTCTGGCAGGCTGTTCTAGCAGAGGAACAGCCTGCTGGAGTTCATTGTACTCAGCATAGGCAGATACTACCTTTCCTCACCGGAGCCTATTTACCATAATGGGACCTGGTGAGGATCTGGCCTGTTTCCAGCATTAGTGAAGGGATAGGTAGTACTGTATATGGCGATATCGGATATGATAAACTCCGACAGTCTGTACCTCTGCCGAAACAGTCTACTGGAATATTTTAGTGATAGTGAAGTAAACATGAATGCTTATATCTTATGTATTATAACATATCACACACTTTGCTGCTAATTTGCTAGTGTATGTATAAAGATGTATGTATTGTTAATACACAGCACAAAGCAAATTCCCAATGCAAAGACCTGTGTGTGGTTGGAGGGTTATTAAGAAAGCGTCCTGAAGGACAAATACTTTAGAAGAGCCAGGTCTGACCTCTTATTAGAACACAACTCACATTCCTTAGTTGGCAGCTTGACATCTTCATAGACTCTACATTGTGCTTTTATTACCTTGGCATGTGTGCCATGCACATTATTAAAATCCATAACTTTCAGTTTTATGTTTATCTGCAATTGTGGGCGAATGAACTGACCAGAGAGCTCTGAGAAGTAATTGACAGGGGAGTGCTAAGAAGAGACTGACAAGTATATGAATAGTATAAGCTATCAAGGGAGCTAACAACAGAACTCTCATGGGCCTCTTACACTGTCCATTTTTTGGGAAAAATAACAAAACAGGTGTTTATAAAACTATTTATTCTTGATAATTGCCCTATATTGTGCTTCAGATTAGCCAAGAAATGAGCAAACTCCCATTTGTTAGCTGATTGAATCTTATTCACCGATATTCAGAAGCAAATTGTTACAATATAATTGCACCAATGGGTACTTACTATGTCTCCTAGTAATTAGATATCTCCAGGACTTACAGTAGGTTTGACTTGGATAACAACCACGTGGTCGCAATGTTATAAAGCACGTATCAACACTGGCAGACAAAAAAGAACAGAAGTAACCTCATGAGTCATCTGTAGAAACTAAATATGATGGCAAATGATGAAGGAGATGGTAGTCTGTCAATGGAACAGACGGAAGATTGTAATGGTATACAGGTTAAGAGCAGATGAATAAAATACAGAGTGATGTGCGAAGTGTGGAAAAATTCGAAGTTCAATTCTCTGAACTTCGACAAAAAATTTGATTAGTCAGGTATACCCGTATGTCATGGTGGCTGAGGAAATCTATGGAGAGGGCTGCTGCATTGAGCCCATTCCATAAGCAGCAGGTGCTGGCTTTATCATAAAGCAGTGATGGGGAATGGCGATTAGGGTGAATAGGACAAGGGATCAAAAGATCCCAGGTTCTAGCCCCCTAAGGGGGTTAAAAGTGGTTACTGTAAAGGTAAAAAAGAAAAAAAAAATACTTTTACATATAATTAGTTTTACATATGAAAATATATACTGTATTTTTCGCCCCATAAGAAGCATATGGAAACGCTCATTAGTACCGGAGGATGGGGAAGCGGTAAAGGCTCTGTACTCACCGCTTCCTGGACCTCTGCTGTTGGCAGTGCTGTGGCTGCGCACAGCGTGAGGGCGCTCTGTGACCTCACGCTGTGCACATCGGTTCCCAGCACTGCCGTCGGCAGGAAGAGCAGGAGGAGCGCTGGAGGTGAGGAGCGGCTACGTTCAGAACAAGAGAGGTAAGTGGGTTTTTTATTATATGTGCTCTGTGGTATGGGGGCTGATTCAATGACTAGGGGCTGATAATCTGAGGCATCGGGCTGATTAAAAGGCTGGGGTCTGATAATCTGAGGCAATGGGGGCTGATATGAGGCAATGTGGGCTGAAATGTGGGCTGATATGAGGCATATGCAGGCTAATGAGAGGCATATGGGGGCTGATGAGAGGCATATAGGGGTGATGAGAGGCATATGGGGCTGATGAAAGGCATGGTGGCTAATGAGCGGCATATGGGGGCTGATGAGAGGCATGGTAGCTAAAGAGCGGCATATGGGGGCTGATGAGAGGCATGTTGCTAATGAGAGGCATGGGGCTCTTATCTGAGGTCTAATTGGGGGTCATTCACATTGGGGTCTGAGCTGAGGTCTGATTGGGGGTCTGATCTGAGGTCTTATTAATATTGGGAATCTGATTGGGGCTGTCAGCTGAGGTCTGATTAACATTTGGCGTCTGATTGGTGGTCTAACCATCACCTGAGGTCTAATGAAAAATATTTTTTTGGGCTAGTGGAACGTTGGGAGGAAAAAACGAAAATGCAAAGCCAAAAATGGGCCCGGTACTATATGCTCTGAAAACAATACAAACAATGAAGAACTTTCAAAATGGACTGAGAATAAATATAAAAATGTACACCCTAAAATTGTAAATGGATCTGTTCTGTCAAATAGAAAACTCCTGAAAGAACAGAAATTATTTTTCTGCCATATACCGTATTTTTCGCTTTATAATACGCACCTGATGATAAGACGCACCTAGGTTTTTGAGGAGGAAAATAAGAAAAAAATATTTTGAACCAAAAGGTGTGCTTTTGGTAGGTTTTGAACTAATGGTGGTCTGTGGATGCCACACTGTTATGGGGGATCTGTAGATGACGCACTGTTATGGGGGGATCTGTGGATGACACACTGTTATGGGGGATCTGTGGATGATGCACTGTTATGGGGGGATCTGTGGATGACACACTGTTATGGGGGATCTGTGGATGATGCACTGTTATGGGGGGATCTGTGGATGACACACTGTTATGGGGGATCTGTGGATGATGCACTGTTATGGGGGGATCTGTGGATGACACTGATGGGGGATCTGTGGATGACACCTTTGGGGCTCTGTGGATGACACCTTTGGGGCTCTGTGGATGACACTTATGTCATCCACAGATCCCCATAAGTGTCATCTACAGATCCCCCATCAGATGCATCAGTGTGGAGGGAGGAGGCGGAGACACTCATGGCGGGGCCCGGTGCAGTGACTCTACTCTAATACACCGGGACCCGCAACTGTTAAATACATTAAAACCGATCTATATCTAAATGTATACAGCACTGTTCGGTACTTACTGTAGTATCGTAAGTATAGCATTAAGACGGCGCAGACCGGCAGCTCCCTCGGTCATGTGCCGCCTGCCCCGCCTGCCGCAGCTCCCTCCTCATGCGCTGCCTGCCCGCCTGCCTGCCTGCTTATCTCACTTTATGAATGAACAGGCAGGCGGGGCAGGCGGCGCATGACCGAGGGAGCTGCGGCAGGCGGGGCAGGCGGCGCATGACCGAGGGAGCTGCGGCAGGAAGGGCATGAGGAGGGAGCTGCAACAGGCGGCGCATGACCGAGGTATCTGCCGGTCTGCGCCGTCTTAATGCTATACTTACGGTACTACAGTAAGTACCGAACAGTGCGATATACATTTAGATATAGATCGGATTGAATGTATTTAACAGTTGCGGGGCCCAATGTATTAGAGTAGAGTCACTGCACCGGCCCCGCCATGAGTGTCCCCGCATCCTCCCTTCACACTGATACTTCTCTGGCTGCGCTGTGCAGCATAGCGGCCAGCGAAGTATCCGCTTTATAAGACGCACGGCCATTTTCCCCCCACTTTTGGGGGGGGGGGGGGGGGAGTGCATCTTATAAAGCGAAAAATACGGTAATATGGTGGCCAAATAGGAGCTGTTGCTGGTATGGGGTTTGGCTGGTTATGTGCATGGCACAATATGCAAATTATTGCTGTTATGGCCTGTAATCTTCTAAAAAAAAGGCCCCTTTGGATGAGGATGACATAAAGGAGCCACATGGGGCCATAGTTGACCACTATATACATTTTACCTAATAATCATATAAATTAATAAATCAATCAACAAATATGAGTAATACTATGTTCCTTTAAAATGTTGACTTTTATTAAACATGATTTAAAATAATTGTAATTTAGGGATTCAAATATATAGCGCCATAATACATATTCGTTACACAAACAAGAATCTAATACGATATAAAGGTTTAGTAATTTCAGTGCTTGGTCTATCTAGTTGGAATTGGTATAACCAACTATGCAAATATCTCTTCATTAAACATTAATACCAGTGACACCTAGGATGGTGTGAGATGTACAAGGCTATTAAGTATAACATTCTAAACTAGCCTATAAATAATTGTCTGCCTTCCTATAATAAACAACAAACGAATAGTAATCTAATGCGATATTAACAGACTAGAAATTGACCTTACTATCTGTAACATACCTTAATATAAAATGGTGACTTCCCCTCCCCTTGAGTATTCATGTCAGGTGAAGCAGTGGTTACTTTGTGGATTTAATATAGTGATACTAATAATTATATAGTTATACTTACCTTTAAAGGGGTTGGGTCACTTCAGCAAATGGCATTTATCATGTAGAGGAAGTTAATACGAGGCACTTACTAATGTATTGTGATTGTCCATATTGCTTCCTTCGCTAGCTGGATTTATTTTTCCATCACATTGTACGCTGTTCACTTCCATGGTTACGACCACCCTGAAATCCAGCAGTGGTGGTTGTGCTTGCACACTATAGGAAAAAGCGCAGAACTCTGCGGTGGCCAGGACCATGGAAGTGTGCATAGGCTAGTGATTTTTACTATAGTGTGCAAGCATTATCAACACTGATGGATTACAGGGTGGTCGTAACCATGGAAACGAGCAGTGTATAATGTGATGGAAAAATTAATCCAGCCAGCAAAGGAAGCAAAATGGATAATAACAATACATTAGTAAGGGCCTTGTATTAACTTTCTCTACGTGATAAATGCCATTTGCTGAAGCGAGACAACCCCTTTAAGCCTTTCTTTCTTCAGGTGTAGCTATTAGGGTAATTTAACCTTCACTATTTGTAGTTGCTTCTCCCACAATGCTGTGCTGTTTATAGCTTCTGTTTGGATCTTTGGATCGATTGTGGTTGGATCTTGGCTGAGTTCCTGGTGCTTCCATAGCTCCCTTGAAGTTAAGTCTTTCCTTTCCCTTTTGTATTTTGTTTGGGTTCTGTTGCATTTCCCTATTAGGCCTAATTTGTATTAGGCCTGAAGGCGACTCCTGTTCGTCCTTCCTTTTGGAGGAACAGGTAGTCTTGTTCCTGCCATTAGTACCAGGGTCCTATAGGGCTAAATAGGACTCTAGGTATTCCTGCGTATGAACTCACCTACCTTTGGGGTCTGTTTATACTAGTAGTCAGTCAGGATTTTCACTTGGTGTCCATCTTCCTTCCCTAGTTCTCAGGCCTGATTCCCTGCCCCCCCCCCCCTTCCCTTCTATGCTCATTGTGGTGTTTCCCTCCCACACCGAAGCGTGACATTATAAACTGCCAAAAACCGTCATTTTTTGTTTGTTTGTGTGCAACCATGGATCCTATTGTTGCACTGGCAGGTAGCTGACTGGCAGGTAGCTGACCTCTGCGCAACTGTCTCGCAGATGCAGAAATCACAGGCTGTTGGTCCTGGTGGTAGTGGTGGAGACCAGGCCTATATGGAGCCTAAAGTTGCCCTCCCGGACAGATTTTCTGGGGGACGTGATAATTTCATTTTGTTTAGGGAGGCGTGCAAACTGTATTTTAGGCTACGTCCACACTCATCTGGGGATGAGAAACAGCGAGTTGGTGTGGTTATCTCTTTGCTTAAGTGGGATGCGAAGTCATGGGCTTTCTCTCTGCCGCCTGGATCACAGTCTCTCCGGTCGGTGGGTGAATTTTTTGAAGCTTTGGGTCTTATCTATGATGATCCGGATTGGACCTCTCTAGCCGAAACCAAGCTGCGCAGCCTTTGTCAGGGTGATCGTTCCACTGAGATTTATTGCTCTAAGTTTAGGAGGTGGCGACGGGTACAGAGTGGGACAATCCTGCCCTCCGTAGCAAGTTCTGTAAAGGGTTATCAGAGAGGCTGAAGGATGTTTTGGCCTTTCATGAAACCCCAGTGTCTCTGGAGGCTGCTATGACACCTGAGAGAGATCTAGGGGCCCCTACTCTCAGGACGTACTATCACATGTTGTATCGTCCTCTTCTAAAACTTTGGGTGAAGCTACTCCTGGGTTTATGTCTGGGGACGAACCCATGCAATTAGGGGGAGTTACTCCTGGATCTGCTGTTAAGCATACTGGTAATAGGAAGGGAGTGTGTTTTTTCTACGGACAGAAGGGACATTTTATCAGAGTTTGTCCATACATTCAACAGCAAAAAGAAAAAAGAGGGACATTTAATTCCCATATGACTCTTGGAGGGGTGAGAGGAGAGTCAGAAAATGTGCATTTGTCTTTGACTGGTAGTACCCGATTTCTCCTGACTGCTGAGGTGGCGCTAGTCAAAAACTGTGGGGATTGAGGTGTTTATCGACAGCGGGGTCGGGGTGAACCTGATTAATGGTCAGTTCATCTGTATGCACAGGTTGTCATCGAGTGCATTAGAAAAAAACATTTCCATTTTTGCTATTGATCCTGCACCTCTAACTTTGTCTCAAGTGGTGCATGATAACAAATTAAGAGTGGGGGACTTTCATCAAGAATTTATCTTGTGTTTTGTGTTGGAGGGTCTCCCTGCTCTGGTGGTTCTGGGTTTACCGCACGTGGTTAAGCAAGCACAATCGAACCATCAATTGGCAAGCTAGACAGATTCTGGATTGGGGTGATTATTGCATTGACAATTGTCTGAATACATCTTTTTCTGTGTTACCCTCTTTTATATCTGTTTTCGCTGATGTATTTTCTGAGAGTGGATGCAAGGATTTACCTCCACATCGGGAATATGATTGTCCTATCAACCTTATTTCCAGAGCTAAGTTGCCAAAATCTAGATTGCATAACCTTTCTGGACCTGAAAGACTGGCCATGAGAGAGTATATTACCGAGAGTTTGGCTAAAGGACACATAAGACCTTCCAAGTCTCCATGGCAGAAGGGTTCTTTTTTGTTAAAAAAAAGGACGGAGGTCTTCGGCCATGTCTGGATTTCCGTGAACTCAATCAGATTACTGTCCGTGATCCTTACTCTCTTCCTTTGATTCCCGATTTGTTTAACCAGATTGTTGGTGCCAAGGAGTTCTCCAAGTTGAACTTAAGGGGGGCATATAATCTGGTTTGTCTCAAGGAAAGGGATGAATGGAAGACGGCTTTTAATACTCTTGAGGGGCACTTTGAGAACCTGGTCATGCCTTTTGGGTTGACCAATACTGCGGTTTTCCAGCATTTTGTGAATTACATTTTTCAACAGCTTGTGGGGAGGTTTGTATTCGTGTATTTGGATGACATTCTAATTTATTCTCCAGACATGGAGATACATCAGGATCACGTTAGACAGGTGTTACAGATCCTAAGAGATAATAAATTGTACGCAAATTAGAGAAGTGTGTTTTTGCTGTACACGAGGTGCAGTTTTTGGATTTCCTGCTGTCATGTTCAGGTTTTCGAATGGATCCAGAAAAAAATCTGTGCTGTATTGGACTGGGATTGACCCAAAAATCTGAAGGCTCTTATGCGGTTTTTGGGGTTCACCAACTATTACCGAAAATGTATTCAGAACTATTCGACATTAGTAAAACCCTTAACTGACATGACTAAGAAAGGGACAGATGTTTCAGTGGGGTCTGATTCGGCGTTGCGAGCCTTTTCTGTGATTAAGGAATGCTTCTCTTACGCCCCTATATTGGTGCAGCTGGATGTATCACAACCTTTCATTGTGAAAGTGTATGCGTCTGAGGTGGGGGTAGGAGCAGTTTTATTGCAGGGCCTGTCACCTTGTAAATGGCATCCATGTGCTTTTTTCTCTAAAAAAAACCTCTCTGCCGCAGAGAGAAATTATGATGTGGGTAACAGAGAGTTACTGGCCATTAAGTTGACTTTTGAGGAATGGCGTCATTGGTTGAAGGGGCGATTCATTCGATCACGGTGTTCACAGATCACAAAAACTTGGCTTACCTGAAGTCGGCTAAATGACTGAACTCGAGGTAGGCCAAATGGTCTTTGTTTTTCACCAGATTCAATTTCACTGTCACCTATCGTCCTGGGGTTAAGAACGTCATGGCAGATGCCTTGTCATGTAGTTTTCCTGGAGGTGGTGATTTTGAAAATCCGAGTCCTATACTGTCGGAAGGGGTTGTGATATCCGCTCTTTACCTGACCTAGAGGTGAAGGTGTTAGAGGCCCAGGGAGATGCACCTGATTCTTGTCCCTCTAGGAAACTGTTTGTGCCATCGGAAATGCGTCACAAGGTGTTTGAGGAACATCACTGTACGGTTCTTACGGGACACCCTGGGAGCAGATCCACTGCTGACCTCATCTCTCGTAGATTCTGGTGTCCGGGTTGGCGTAAGTGTGTTGAGGACTGTCAGCCTGTAGTAACTGTAACACGCGCTAAGATGACACATACTCTGTTCCGGATCTCTACTTCCGTTTCCCATCCCGTCCAGACCATGGACTCACTTATCCATGGATTTTATCACTGACCTACCTAATTCTTCAGGAAAGACAGTTATTTTGGTGGTAGTTGATAGCTTTAATAAAATGGGGCACTTTATAGCATTGCTGGGCCTACCTAATGCTAAAACACTTGCACAAGTGTTTGTTTACAACATTGTGAAACTCCATGGCATTCCCTCTGATGTGGTCTCGGACCATGGGACTCAGTTTGTTTCCAGATTCTGGAAAGCATTCTGTACTCGACTGGGGGTACAACTGTCCTTTTCTTCAGCTTTTCATCCTCAGTCGAATGGACAGACGGAGCATACTAATCAGAGTCTGGAGACTTACTTGAGATGTTTTGTTTTTGAGAACCTGGAGAAGTGGTCTTTGTTTTTTGTCTTTGGCAGAGTTTGCCGTAAATAATCGTAGACAGGAATCCACTGGGAAGCCGCAGTTTTTTGGGGCATATGGGTTTCACCCGCAGTTTGGCACATTTTCTGGTTCAGATATTTCCGGTATCCCTGAGGAGGAACATTTTTCATCATCATTGTCCTCTATATGGCAGAAAATTCAAGACCACTTGATGAATATGGGCAACAAGTATAAACGTGTGGCTGACAGGAAATGTATGGAAGGTCCGGACCTAAGAGTGGGTGATTCTGTGTGGCTGTTCACAAGAAACATTAAGTTGAAGGTACCTTCTTGGAACTTGGGTCCAAGATTTATTGGTCCATATAAGATCACTGCCAATATTAATCCTGTAGCTTTTCATCTTGAACTCCCTCAGGTCCTAAATATTCATAATATGTTTCGTAAATCTTAGGATCTGTAAAACAGGTGTTACAGATCCTAAGAGATAATAAATTGTACGCAAATTAGAGAAGTGTGTTTTTGCTGTACACGAGGTGCAGTTTTTGGATTTCCTGCTGTCATGTTCAGGTTTTCGAATGGATCCAGAAAAAAATCTGTGCTGTATTGGACTGGGATTGACCCAAAAATCTGAAGGCTCTTATGCGGTTTTTGGGGTTCACCAACTATTACCGAAAATGTATTCAGAACTATTCGACATTAGTAAAACCCTTAACTGACATGACTAAGAAAGGGACAGATGTTTCAGTGGGGTCTGATTCGGCGTTGCGAGCCTTTTCTGTGATTAAGGAATGCTTCTCTTACGCCCCTATATTGGTGCAGCTGGATGTATCACAACCTTTCATTGTGAAAGTGTATGCGTCTGAGGTGGGGGTAGGAGCAGTTTTATTGCAGGGCCTGTCACCTTGTAAATGGCATCCATGTGCTTTTTTCTCTAAAAAAAACCTCTCTGCCGCAGAGAGAAATTATGATGTGGGTAACAGAGAGTTACTGGCCATTAAGTTGACTTTTGAGGAATGGCGTCATTGGTTGAAGGGGCGATTCATTCGATCACGGTGTTCACAGATCACAAAAACTTGGCTTACCTGAAGTCGGCTAAATGACTGAACTCGAGGTAGGCCAAATGGTCTTTGTTTTTCACCAGATTCAATTTCACTGTCACCTATCGTCCTGGGGTTAAGAACGTCATGGCAGATGCCTTGTCATGTAGTTTTCCTGGAGGTGGTGATTTTGAAAATCCGAGTCCTATACTGTCGGAAGGGGTTGTGATATCCGCTCTTTACCTGACCTAGAGGTGAAGGTGTTAGAGGCCCAGGGAGATGCACCTGATTCTTGTCCCTCTAGGAAACTGTTTGTGCCATCGGAAATGCGTCACAAGGTGTTTGAGGAACATCACTGTACGGTTCTTACGGGACACCCTGGGAGCAGATCCACTGCTGACCTCATCTCTCGTAGATTCTGGTGTCCGGGTTGGCGTAAGTGTGTTGAGGACTGTCAGCCTGTAGTAACTGTAACACGCGCTAAGATGACACATACTCTGTTCCGGATCTCTACTTCCGTTTCCCATCCCGTCCAGACCATGGACTCACTTATCCATGGATTTTATCACTGACCTACCTAATTCTTCAGGAAAGACAGTTATTTTGGTGGTAGTTGATAGCTTTAATAAAATGGGGCACTTTATAGCATTGCTGGGCCTACCTAATGCTAAAACACTTGCACAAGTGTTTGTTTACAACATTGTGAAACTCCATGGCATTCCCTCTGATGTGGTCTCGGACCATGGGACTCAGTTTGTTTCCAGATTCTGGAAAGCATTCTGTACTCGACTGGGGGTACAACTGTCCTTTTCTTCAGCTTTTCATCCTCAGTCGAATGGACAGACGGAGCATACTAATCAGAGTCTGGAGACTTACTTGAGATGTTTTGTTTTTGAGAACCTGGAGAAGTGGTCTTTGTTTTTTGTCTTTGGCAGAGTTTGCCGTAAATAATCGTAGACAGGAATCCACTGGGAAGCCGCAGTTTTTTGGGGCATATGGGTTTCACCCGCAGTTTGGCACATTTTCTGGTTCAGATATTTCCGGTATCCCTGAGGAGGAACATTTTTCATCATCATTGTCCTCTATATGGCAGAAAATTCAAGACCACTTGATGAATATGGGCAACAAGTATAAACGTGTGGCTGACAGGAAATGTATGGAAGGTCCGGACCTAAGAGTGGGTGATTCTGTGTGGCTGTTCACAAGAAACATTAAGTTGAAGGTACCTTCTTGGAACTTGGGTCCAAGATTTATTGGTCCATATAAGATCACTGCCAATATTAATCCTGTAGCTTTTCATCTTGAACTCCCTCAGGTCCTAAATATTCATAATATGTTTCGTAAATCTTTGTTGAAGAGATATGCTGAACCTTTGCAGCAGTCTTCCTTGCCACCCATGCCTGTCATGGTGGACAGTAGTTTGGAATTTCAGATCGCCAAGATAATGGACTCTCGAGTTCTCCGTAGATCTCTTCAGCATCTTGTTCACTGGAAGGGTTATGGACCAGAGAGAGGGATGTGAGTACCGGCATCTGATGTGAATGCCAGTCGTTGGTGAAAGCTTTTCACAGGTCTCACCCGGATAAGGTCGGTCCTGGGTGTCTGGAGGTCACTCAAAGAAGGGAGGGGGAGGGAGTACTGTCACGGACGTTTCCCGCAGCAGGTGGCAGGATATTGGTGAGACTGACAACATGTGGTTTGATCTGACATGTTTTCAGTTTGGATCAAATCACGTCTGTGTTGTTTCTAGTGCTTGCCACACCTTCATTCCTCAGATGTGGCTATTAGGGTCATTTAACCTTCTCTATTTATAGTTGCTTCTTCCACAATGCTGTGCCGTTTATAGCTTCTGTTTGGACCTTTGGATAGATTGTGGTTGGATCTCGGCTGAGTTCCTGGTGCTTCCATATCTCCTTTGAAGTTAAGTCTTTCCCTTTTGTATTTTGTTTGGGTTCTGTGTGTTTCCCTATTGTTTGTATGAGGCCTGAAGGCGACTCCTGTTCGTCCTTCCTTTTGGAGGAACAGGTAGTCTTGTCCCTACCATTAGTACCAGGCTCCTATAGGGCTAGATAGGACTCTAGGTATTCCTGCGTATGAACTCACCTACCTTTGGGGTCTGTTCATACTGGTAGTCATTCAGGATTTTGGTTAGGGTTTTCACTAGGAGGTGTCCATCTTCCCTTACCAAGTTCTCAGGCCTGATTCCCTGTTACCCCCTTCCCTCCTATGCTTGGTGTGGTGTTTCCCTCCCACACTGAAGCGTAACAGTAATGTAACAGATTAACTATAAATGTCACAGCAGTTGAACAAGATGCACACGGTGATATATTAGACCACGCTTTAATACTGAAGCATAGTAATTCTATATATCAATTAAAATATTAACAGGGATTGTGTCAGCAGTTCAACAATATGCAGATGGTGATATATTAGACCAGCCTTTAATACTGAGGCACAGTAATTCTATATAAAAACTAAATGATTAAATGAGATTGTGGCAGCACTTCAACAGGATGCACACAGCGATTACACTCTATCTCAGTGGTTCTCAACCTTTCTAAAGCCGTGACCCCTTAATACAGTTCCTCATGTTGTGGTGACCCCCAACCATTACATTTTTTTCCTTGCTACGTCATAACTAATTTTGCTACTGTTATGAATTGTAATGTAAATATCTGATATGCAGGATGTATTTTTATTGCTACAAATTGAACATAATTAAAGCAGAGTAATTAATCACAAAGACAAAATTTTATATATTGTCAAATATTTATTTCTAATTACAAATAAATGAAATTTTGTATTGAAGCATGGTGTATAAATCAGTGGTGCTTCAAGTCCCCCCCAAATAAATAAATCAGAAGTGCTCAGGGTCCCCCAAATAAATAAATCAGCGGGGCTTCAGGTCTCCCCCAAATAAATAAATCAGCGGTGCTCTGGGTACCCCCAAATAAATAAATCAGTGGTGCATCAGGTTTCCCCCAAATAAATAAATCAATGGTGCTCAGGGTCCCCCAAATAAATAAATCAGAAGTGCTCAGGGTCCCCCAAATAAATAAATCAGAAGTGCTCAGGGTCCCCCAAATAAATAAATCAGCGGTGCTTCATGTCCCCCCAAATAAATTAAGCCTTGCTCAGCCAAATAATTAAAATAAAATTAGCCAGGCTCAATTAAATCATTGGTGGCAGTGGTGCTCAGTGGCGGTGTCATTAACGAAAAAACTCGGACCTCCGCAGACAGGCGGCCTGACTTACCCGGACATCACTTCCTGTGCGCGAGGATAAGGGGCCGCTGCCGTTGTGTGGGCGACCCACAATAGGAAGCCTCAGGCGACCCCCTGGAGAGGGCCGATCGACCCCCAAAGGGGTCGCGACACCTTGGTTGAGAACCGCTGCTCTATCTGCACTGTTCCTGCAGTCTCCCTATATTCTCTCTACAGCTTTTAAAAACTCTCCCTACGATCTCCCTGCACTGTCCCTGCACTGTCCCTATCCAATATTCTACAATTAAAGGCTTTCAGCAAACACTGTCCCTAGTGCATTAGCGCTTGTCACGTCTCTCCCTAAGCTCAGCTCACAGTAAAATGGCAGAGACTGCGCGGGGTGAGGCTTTCTATAGGGATGTGACATCACAGGGGATGGCTATCTGGACAACATTATCATATCATGTTCCCGGGCCCCTTACTTTCACTTTGTAACACGTGCAGCAGCCATTTTAGAAGAAAATCTGATTTGTTACCACGAAGCGCAAGGAAATTCAACTTTGGGGCGTATCAAATTTTTTCTAAACTTTGAATCGAATTCCACTTCGGAAGTTTCAATTCGCTCAACACTAGGAATAAAGACACTAACAGAACCTGATTCTGATCAGCAGCATAAACCCAGCAAGATAGCCAAATCAAAAAGCAAAGTCAGCAAGCAGACAATAAACAGAATCCAGAGGTAAAGAACAAGCAACAAACTTCAACTCGGGCAGCAATGAAAGGCAGAAGGACTACAGATCCCACACTGCAATGACAAAACACAAATAGACTAGAACAGGATACTAGAAATGCAAGTATTCTGAAAACAAGTGCACAGAGCTCAGAAGAGAACAGCAAGGATGTGGTCAGCGTTGGAACTGCATCAGTGGGGTTCGGTGGTAAATATCTCTTCTTTTATGGTATTAAGCCCTTCTGAACCTTCTGCCAACTATTTTTGATTAGGTGGAACATCCATTTAATATTTTTAACAAATAATAAAACGAAACACTTAAGTCTTTTCATATCCAGTTCTGTTCTTCTCTTTACAAAACAAATTACAAGGACAATCATAGCCATCCCATTAAATATTGATACTACAACTTCTTTATTATATACTCACCATTTTATATCTGATTTACAGCTCTATGAATAAATAACATATTTCTGTCCTCATATGAATTAAAGGTTTGTACTCTCCTGGCACATTGGCACCCAGCTTTGTAGAATGTCTGACACATCAGCAGCTCTCCCCATGCGCCCCTTTCCACAGACTGTAATTACGTATGATAAAAGGGTAGTGATGTTTACTTGGGCTGCATACGTGTGACCAGATGCAGTGGTCTCTAACCACAAGACAAGGCCAACCATAGGCTTGTCATGTACTATGTGTAATCTATGATATAGTTAGCATCTGGTCAGAAGAAATGAGTAACTTAGTTCTGCAAAATAAGCATGAGTTGAACACAAAGTATAGAGAGGGAAAATGCCTGCACCTCGCCCAGAACATTTTGTGTGAACTTTTCCCTAAACTGGCCCTATATTAGTCTTGACAGAAGTATTTTTGGACATTTTCAACAATGCTGGATATTATGCTTTTATAACACTGAAAATTATTGGTGATTATGTTTGAAGCTGGTTATACTTACTGAATTTAGTCTGTTTAACATAACCTAAAATTGTGTTAACCATAGCCTTAGCTCTACAACATGGTCTTTGATTGCTGGTGGCAACGACTGCAGTTTAAAGGGGCACTTCCATAAAAACAACTCGCATGTGAACAACCTAAATGTTGTGTATTGAATTTGGCTTGTTTTGGGATTAAACCCTTATTTACTGATTAGGCTTTAAAGAGTAACTAACCTTTGTACAAGTTTATTAAAATCTATTCTAAATGGTCTATAATTAACTGTAATATAATTAGTAATATATTTTTTACAGACAAAAATGGAAACTGAGGTTCGGGGTGTCTATAGCACTTTGGAATCCGTACACCAGTACACCACTGATGTATGCAGTGTACAGGTGTATGGATCCCACTGTAGTGCAGGCATAGGGGCTGCAATGAGCACTGTACTGGTAGAAGCACACATCGCTGCTCCTGCCTGTGCCCACTGCCCTCAGCTGAAGCCTGGCATACCACTGATGTGCTATGTAGACCTTTTAGCAGAGTGGAGTGGGCGCAGGCAGGAGCAGTAATGTGCTATGCAGAGCTCCTGTCTGTGCCCGCTCTGCTATAAGATATACATAGTACATCAGCGTAGAAGACCCTATACTGATGTGCTATGCCAGGCTTTAGCAGAGTGGTGTAGGCACAGGGAAGAGCCATGCAGAGCAGAGCACATTGCTGATCCTGCCTGTGCCCACTCTGCTAAAAGCCTAAAAGCTCAGCATAGCACATTCATGCAGGAGACCCTGCACAGGCTTTAGATGAGCGTAGCGGGCACAGGCAGGTGCAGTGGTGTGTGCTCCTGCCAGAACATCACTGACTGCAGCCTCTATGTCTGCAGTACAGTGGAATCTGTACAATAAAGACCCATATGGATTTTAAAGCGCTATAGATGTCCTGAGCTTTGGGTGCAATTTTTGTCCATAAAACTGTAAAGAAAAATAAATATATCATAAAAATTAATTATAGAGCATTTAGAATAGTTTTAAATAAACCTGTACAAAAGTTTAGTTACCCAATAACTGTTTCTCCTGGCTTTGACTCCCCAGCTTGCTGTTCTGAATTTTATTAACTACTGGCTCAGACTCTGGCTTGTTTTACTCTCCTGCTACTCCTTAGCATGTGATAAGTCTTCTACCTGTAAGCTGGGACCTGTTTTCTGAAGCCTTACTCCCCATACGTAACCTGCCTAGTCCAATCATCACGATCTCTGGTGAACACCTATGGCTAGCTTTAGATCTACTAACCAGAGTAGTGAAGGAAGATAGGCAGCAGATTTACAGTTTGCTGACAGTGGTCCCTGAAAGTGACCTTGTATTCTTCCTCGCCTCTGTTTCCATACAGGATGGCTTTCTGGATATTATTATTACTCCACATATTCTACAGTCGTGGCCAAAAGTTTTGAGAATTACATAAATATTGGAAATTGGAAAAGTTGCTGCTTAAGTTTTTATAATAGCAATTTGCATATACTCCAGAATGTTATGAAGAGTGATCAGATGAATTGCATAGTCCTTCTTTGCCATGAAAATTAACTTAATCCCAAAAAACCTTTCCACTGCATTTCATTGCTGTCATTAAAGGACCTGCTGAGATCATTTCAGTAATCGTCTTGTTAATTCAGGTGAGAATGTTGACGAGCACAAGGCTGGAGATCTTTATGTCAGGCTGATTGGGTTAAAATGGCAGTCTTGACATGTTAAAAGGAGGGTGATGCTTGAAATCATTGTTCTTCCATTGTTAACCATGGTGACCTGCAAAGAAACGCGTGCAGCCATCATTGTGTTGCATAAAAATGGCTTCACAGGCAAGGATATTGTGGCTACTAAGATTGCACCTCAATCAACAATTTATAGGATCATCAAGAACTTCAAGGAAAGAGGTTCAATTCTTGTTAAGAAGGCTTCAGGGGCGTCCAAGAAAGTCCAGCAAGCGCCAGGATCGTCTCCTAAAGAGGATTCAGCTGCGGAATCTGAGTGCCACCAGTGCAGAGCTTGCTCAGGATTGGCAGCAGGCAGGTGTGAGCGCATCTGCACGCACAATGAGGCGAAGACTTTTGGCAGATGGCCTGGTGTCAAGAAGGGCAGCAAAGAAGCCACTTCTCTCCAAAATAAACATCAGGGACAGATTGATCTTCTGCAGAAAGTATGGTGAATGGACTGCTGAGGACTGGGGCAAAGTCATATTCTCCGATGAAGCCTCTTTCCGATTGTTTGGGGCATCTGGAAAAAGGCTTGTCCGGAGAAGAAAAGGTGAGTGCTACCATCAGTCCTGTGTCATGCCAACAGTAAAGCTTCCTGAGACCATTCATGTGTGGGGTTGCTTCTCATCCAAGGGAGTGGGCTCACTCACAATTTTGCCCAAAAACACAGCCATGAATAAAGAATGGTACCAAAACACCCTCCAACAGCAACTTCTTCCAACAATCCAACAACAGTTTGGTGAAGAACAATGCATTTTCCAGCACGATGGAGCACCGTGCCATAAGGCAAAAGTGATAACTAAGTGGCTCGGGGACCAAAACGTTGACATTTTGGGTCCATGGCCTGGAAACTCCCCAGATCTTAATCCCATTGAGAACTTGTGGACAATCCTCAAGAGGCGGGTGGACAAACAAAAACCCACTAATTCTGACAAACTCTAAGAAGTGATTATGAAAGAATGGGTTGCTATCAGTCAGGAATTGGCCCAGAAGTTGATTGAGAGCATGCCCAGTCGAATTGCAGAGGTCCTGAAAAAGAAGGGCCAACACTGCAAATACTGACTCTTTGGATAAATGTCATGTAATTGTCGATAAAAGCCTTTGAAATGTATGAAGTGCGTGTAATTATATTTCACTACATCACAGAAACAACTGAAACAAAGATCTAAAAGCAGTTTAGCAGCAAACTTTGTGAAAACGAATATTTGTGTCATTCTCAAAACTTTTGGCCACGACTGTAGAGTCTTTAACTTCCCGTCTTAGGGTACATTCACACGACCGTGTGTAATCCTTTCCGTTTTGCGGTCCGCAAATAACAGAACCGCGAGTCCGCATTTTGCGGAAAAATTACTTCCGTTTGTGTTCCGTATGTCTTCTTCCGCAAAAAATGGAAGGAAAAACAAAAATTGAGAGAAAAAAATAAGAATTATTTATGCCTTCAAAAATATGGAAACGGATCCGCAAAAAACGGATGACATACGGAAACCATTACGTATGTCATCTGCAATTTGCGGATCCATTGACTTGAATGGGACTGCGGACCGATCTGTGTGGACAATAGTAGGACAAGCTTCATATTTTTGCGGAAACACCGATGCGGACAACATACTGAACGTTGTCCGCACATTTTATTCACCCATAGAAATGAATGGATCCGCATCTATTCCGCAAAATGCGGAACGGATGCGGATAAAATTATACGGTCGTATGAATGTACCCTTAACCTTTAGCACAGCAGACATTCTCAATTAGAGCATTACACATTACACTTAAAAATGCAATGCTTTTCTGTGGCAATCTTTAACAAGGCCTGTAAAAAAAAGTAAAAAATAAATAAATTTGTTGTCATACTCTTATCCTAATTCTACTGATCTACTATTATACTAATAGATATTATTTTCCTCACAGCAGCAGTAAACTAAACAATGGGTTACCTATAAATGTAGATTTCTATCTCTCTGTGTTGTATGCTACAGAAGGGTAATTATTTTGTATTTTTATTATTATTTATTATTAAAGCGACATTCATTCCATGGTGCTCTACATATGATAAGGGGTATACACATATAATAAAAAAACAAGTACAATAGGTATGAATAAGATGAGATGCAAACTGGTAAATAAGGAGAGAGGACCCTTTCCCCAAGGGCTTACAATCTACATGGGATGGATTTAAACTTCAATGGCATAGTATTGCTAAAATGAAAAGAAATCAGCCAAAATTAAAAAAAATAGTTTCTATGAAAATCGAGTTAAAAAAAATACACCCTTTAACACTGTCCTGTAACACTGTATGATATGTAGCACAGTGTTTTATCACAGCTTTCAGGTTTCTTGGATATACTTTATTCGATTCAAAGAGGACCTGTTACCAGTAGGTGTTGGGGCACATCTCTACAGAGTCTGATAGTGTCCATCCAGTGCTGCTAGTGTCAGGATGTGTAGGGACACACCACTTTGACAATTGAAATGGTAGTCTCCAGTTGTCAACTTGGAGTATTTACATCTGGACATTTATGGTATATTGATAGGATATACCATAAATGTCCAACAGAAGAGCGTCCCACCTCTGGGAGCTAAACCTCTCAACATCTCAAGAATGGGGCCCCAGTCGTGAATAGAGAGCAAGCTGTGCATTCACAACTTGCTCCATTCCATCCATGTCGGACTTCAGAAATTAGCCATGTTCTGGCTTGACTTATTTCAGAAGTAGCAGTGCATAGGGAGATGGCCAAGCATACGCAGTCTCCTCTCCATTTTCAGCTATTAACTTCTGAAAATAGTTATGTGCTCTTGCTTGGCTATTTTCGTAAGTTCCATAGCACTGAACAGAGAGGATGCCAAAATTGTGCAGTATGCCCTTCATTCCCAACAGGGCTTTGTTCTTGAGATAAAAGCAGGTCTCTGAGGTGGGATATGCCATAAATGTCTCGATGGGACAATTCATTTATGGGAAACAACACCACAATTGCAATTTCATGGGGAATACAAGTATTTGCTAAGATAGTAGTGGTGACAAGTTCTATTTAAGGGGTACTCGGCTTAAAAAGATGGAAAAATAAAGGTCAGGTGTAGTGATATGCAAAGTTTTCAAATATTCGATTTGGGTGCTTTGCTGTACTTCGACAATAAATTTGATTTGTTACGAATTACTTTGTGATGAATCGCATTCCATTGTATGGAGCGGGCGCAATGACGGGTACCAGTGATTGTGGCTGCCCCCCATCATTTAACCCCTCAGATGCTGCGTTCAACGCTGAGGAGGCACATTCAGTCACTGATGACATCACTGCGCCAGCCCAGTAGTATGACTTAGTGACGTCACACATCAGCGTGAGTGAAAATTGGCGCATTTTCTTCAATCAAGACGGCTGCAATGGCCTGTCCTTGATCAAATGGATGAGGTGTATGTATTTTTTTTACCCTATATCAGAAAAAAAATTTTTTTACCATGAAGCACCAAGAAATTCGGATTCGTGGCAAATTTCACTTCGTTAACTTTGATTCGCTCAACACCAGTCATGCGCATTGAAGAGGCTATTAATAAAATACACTGATTGTTTAGGGCAGTGACGGGATTAAAGGGGTTGTGCCCAGATTTAAACTTATCGCCTATCCACATCAGTAGTGTAAAAAATAGCAGTCTATCATCATTAACCTGATAAATCACTGGGTTTGGTAGAAATGATATTTCCACATAGCAAATAATTTACTTGTAAGTGTAGTAGAGTAAAAAAATAGACCCAGCAATTAGGACATGCATGCCACTCATTCTGAGTTATTGAATCATTAATTGAAAGAATTTTGGCCCTTATTTAAGGTAGGGGGGTGGCAAATGTTGCACCAGTTAGTTATAGTGCATTTCCTTCTAAATTCTTGGGAAAATGGATCGTTCCATACATTATTCAGATAAAGAACATAATTTGATTACAATGTTGATTGAAGAGGGAAAAACAAATACAGAAGTGAAGCTAAAATAATCTCAAAGTCTTTGAAGTGGCAACCAAAACCTGAAAAACGTGGAATGAAGCGGGGAACTACCATTTGAATGCATCAAAGTATAACCAAAATGGCAAAGGCTCAGCCAATGATCTCCTCCAGAAAGATCAAATAAGATCTAAAGTTACCAGTGAGTACTGCTACAATCAGAAGATAATTAAGTGCAGTTACCAGCAAGAACTCCCCACAAAGTCCCATTGTTGAAAAAAGACATATCCTGAATAACTTAAAATTTGGAACACATGGACTGGCCCAAAGAGAAACGGCACAACATTTTGTGGACTGATAAAAGGAAAATTGTTTTTTTTGGGTCTACTGGCTTGGTGGTGCAAAAATCATGATATGGGGATGTTTCCTATGCCATGGTGTTGGGCCTATTTATCGCATAAGAGGGATTGTGGATCAGTTTGAGTATCTCAAAATATTTGAAGAGATCATATTTCTCTATGCTAAAGAAGAAATGCCCTTGAAATGGGTGTTTTAACACGATAATGACCCAAAACACACCAGTAAGCAAACTACATGTTGATTACAGACAAACAAGATTCCCCTGACCTCAATCCCATAGAGAACTTGTGGTTTATGCGGCAAAACCCAAAAATACAAAGGAAATGGGGAATGCTGTCCAATTGTCCTGGACTGGAATATCTGTTCAGAGGTACCAGAAGTTGGTCGACCCCATGCGACACAGATGTCAAGCAGTTCTCAGAAACAATGGTTATGCCAATAAATATTAGTTCAGTAATTCATATTAAAGTGGAATCTCAAACATGTTTTCAGTTTATACATAACATTTTTGAGTTTCTAAAGAAAAACGCTGTCACTGCTATTTTTTGAGCAACCTAATATTCCTTTTTCTTTACTTTCTGTATAGGATTAATAAAAACTGGATAAATGTTGTTATCATTTTAATTTGTAATTTAATTTGTAGTATTTCCAATGCATTTGTATTTAGAAAAATAAAAGTTATTGTAATGATTTTGTAATGTATTTGCTTTTTAAAACTCAATGCTATTTTTTTTTAACACGCCTGTATAACTCGAAAAATTAGAATATGGTGCAAAGTTCATTTATTTCAGTAATGCAACTTAAAATGTGAAACTAATATACGAGATATTTCAAGCCTTTATTTGTTATAATTTGGATGATTATGGCTTACAGCTTATTAAACCCTTAGGCCCCTTTCACACGAGCGAGTATTCCGCGCGGATGCGATGCGTGAGTTGAACGCATTGCACGCGCACTGAATACTGACCCATTCATTTCTATGGGGCTGTGCACATGAGCGGTGATTTTCACGCATCACTTGTGCGTTGCGTGAAAATCGCAGCATGCTCCTCTTTGTGCGTTTTTCACGCAACGCAGGCCCCATAGAAGTGAATGGGGTTGCGTGAAAATCGCAAGCATCCGCAAGCAAGTGCGCATGTGGTGTGATTTTTCACGCACACGGTTGCTAGGAGACGATCGGGATGGAGCCCCGATCAATATTATTTTCCCTTATAACATGGTTATAAGGGAAAATAATAGCATTCTGAATACAGAATGCATAGTAAAACAGCGCTGGAGGGGTTAAAAAAAATTAATAATAATTTAACTCACCTTAGTCCACTTGATTGCGTAGCCCGGTATCTGCTTCTGTCTCCTTTGTTGAATAGGACCTGTGGTGAGCATTAAGTACAGTTACAGCACTTTTGATGACGTCACTTCGGTCATCACATGGTACGTCACATGATCTTTTACCATGGTGATGGATCATGTGATGACCGGAGTGACGTCATCAAAGGTCCTGGAATGAATGCTCACCACAGGTCCTGTTCAGCACAGAAGGAGACAGACGAGATGCCGGCAGCGCCAGCAAGTGGATTAAGGTGAGTTAAATTATTATTATTTTTTTTAACCCCTCCAGCGCTAGTTTACTATGCAGTCTGTATTCAGAATGCTATTATTTTCCCTTATAACCATGTTATAAGGGAAAATAATTCAATCTACAGAACACTGATCCCAAGCCTGAACTTCTGTGAAGAAGTTCGGGTTTGGGTACCAAACATGCGCGATTTTTCTCACTCGAGTGCAAAACGCATTACAATGTTTTGCACTCGCGCCGAAAAATCGCGGGTGTTCCCGCAACGCACCCGCACATTTTCCCGCAACGCCCATGTAAAAGGGGCCTTAAAGTCTAAATTTTGAGGTAACTGATGTCAATGGGACTGCTGTAAACGCAGTGATGTATGTAATAATATAACAAAATAATAGCAAACACAGGTGCACTCTGCAGTCTTACTAAGCCCTCAAA
Organism: Bufo bufo; assembly: GCF_905171765.1. NCBI lineage: Eukaryota > Metazoa > Chordata > Amphibia > Anura > Bufonidae > Bufo > Bufo bufo. Next base: position 605,383,762 of record NC_053390.1, read on the forward strand.
CTGATTTTAAAATTGAGAGATTAGCCAACATGTCCTACGGTGTAGGAAATGTCTGAGCCCGAGCATCGCGCCAAGGTTTCTCAAGTAGCTCGGGAACCTAACACTCTCCTAACTGGGCCATGTGGGCAATACCAGGAGACAGTGGGCAAATTACAGGAGCATGAGGCCGACTCACAAACAGCTCACCAGTTACCTCCAGCATGTAACCATGCTTGCAATGGGAGGAGGGAGGAGTCTGCGAGTCCCACTCAAGACTGGCTGATATGGCCCAGGCCTCACAGGTGCACCTAAATGTAGCCTGTAGATGGAAAGCAGGCACATTTAAATTGGAGTTTATACACCTCCAGGCATCTCTATATATACAAACTGAAAAGAATGGCGTGGTATTAAACAAGCAGAAAGTGCTCAAACCCACATGCAGTTGTGCATATATATACAGGGGAGCATCCACATAATTGCTATCTTGTGTAGGATGTCTATTGTGGTACTTGTGGTTCACTGCGGGCATCCTCCACTGTATGCATTTTTGCTGGGGATCGTCATTAGCAACGGGCCACAAGTGCAGGATTTGCTCCCTTGTATATATATATATATGCACAACTGCATGTGGGTTTGAGCACTTCCTGCTTGTTTAATACCACGCCATTCTTTTCAGTTTGGATGTATGTAATAGCGGTACCGAAAGTCAAGAACAATAATGAGAATGTACCAAAGAACACGCGGGACGCCACGTCCAGGTACACCGGCCAGAAACCTACTTACCCCTGCACGTAAGTCCTTCATATTATCCTTTTGAGTCTTGGTGCCGACACTTTAAGCTGCGCTAGTTGTATTGGACATAGTGACCCTGAATAGAGTGGTCCCATTGACATTTCCTGGCATTTTCGTTTGAGGAGTAATGATTTAAAGACAGATACTCTGTACATTCTCATTATTGTTCTTGACTTTCGGTACCGCTATTACATACATCGCTATGTTTACAGTGGTCCTATTGACATTAGTTATTTTTATCTGAGGAATAACTGACATTCTGATAATATGCTGCTGATTCATCTGGATCTTGAGTATTAACTAGATAATGCGCATTATCAACTTATCTATGATGCTATTGTCTAACCTTTGAACCATTTTATGTGTGTGGATTTTTATGTGTGGATTTTATAAGATTTCATAATTTTTTTAAATAATAAATACGTTACTCCATCTGCAAGAGTGCCTGCTAACATTTTTAATTTTATATATATATATATCTTAAGCAGTGTACAGGAAGGGAGTATGTATGTATGTATGTATATATATATATATATATATATAATACTCCTGTCCTGTCTACTGCTGTATGTATGTGTGTGCATATATATATATATATATATATATATATATATATACACTCATCTAAAGAATTATTAGGAACACCATACTAATACGGTGTTGGACCCCCTTTTGCCTTCAGAACTGCCTTAATTCTACGTGGCATTGATTCAACAAGGTGCTGATAGCATTCTTTAGAAATGTTGGCCCATATTGATAGGATAGCATCTTGCAGTTGGTGGAGATTTGAGGGATGCACATCCAGAGCACGAAGCTCCAGTTCCACCACATCCCAAAGATGCTCTATTGGGTTGAGATCTGGTGACTGTGGGGGCCATTTTAGTACAGTGAACTCATTGTCATGTTCAAGAAACCAATTTGAAATGATTCGAGCTTTGTGACATGGTGCATTATCCTGCTGGAAGTAGCCATCAGAGGATGGGTACATGGTGGTCATGAAGGGATGGACATGGTCAGAAACAATGCTCAGGTAGCCCGTGGCATTTAAACGATGCCCAATTGGCACTAAGGGGCCTAAAGTGTGCCCAGAAAACATCCCCCACACCATTACACCACCACCACCAGCCTGCACAGTGGTAACAAGGTATGATGGATACATGTTCTCATTCTGTTTACGCCAAATTCGGACTCTACCATTTGAATGTTTACCAGTAGTGTTGAGCGAACAGTTCGAGCATAGTTCGGGTCCGTACCGAATTTTGGGGTGTTCGTGACATGGACCCGAACCCGAACTTTTTCGTAAAAGTTCGGGTTCGGGTTCGTCGTTCGGCATGTATTTTGGCGCATTTTGAAAGGCTGCAAAGCAGCCAATCAACATGCATCATACTACTTGCCCTAAGATGCCATCGCAGCCATGCCTACTATTGGCAAGGCTGTGATTGGCCAAGTGCAGCATGTGATTCAGCCTCTTTATAAGCTTGTGCGCACGTCGGGACGTGCTCACTCCCGATGTGAATAGAACAGGGATAGACGCAGCTGATGCTAGGGCGAGAATAGGCAGGGATAATTGAATAACTGGAAGCAAATTTCTCTCCTCCACCTGTGATTCATCTGAACAACTGCAGCTGAGCTGCTTTTTTGATAGGGATTGGCTATTTTTAGAGTGGCCAGAGTGATTTTTCCATCCACATGTACCTGGGCTGACCGCCGGCCGCCATTTTGCGACTTGTAGTGCTGCAGCAGAAGCTGCCACAGTGTGCATTCCAAAGCTCCAAACAAGTCAGACATCTACACCTGGGATTCAGACCAATAGCGATTTAGCAGCACAGTCCAAGGCTATTTTTTTTAAAGGTTGTGCAGACCATTTTGTGGCACATGTTACTGGGCTGATAGGCGGCGGCCATCTTGGGACTAGTGCTGCAGCACAATCTCTCCCAACGTCCATTAATCACTTGTAATAGTGGTCTGTGCCATAGAAATCCTACATCAGGGACTTGGGTGTGCTTGTGTCACCCCTACTAATACCAGTCCACCTGTAATCCATACAGTGAAAAGCCATAAAGTATTCCAGTGAGGGAATTTTTTTTTTATTTAAAAAAGGCCAAGTTAGTTTATCTGGCGTTCAATATACTAGATACAGTTAGGCCTGCGTTTCATACATCTGGAATTAGCAAACTAATGTGCTGGGGTTGGGAAAACATATATGTACCCATACTAGAATCTGTCAAAGAAAGCGGTACTCACATATAACAGTCATTCCATCTGTAATCCATACAGTCAAAAGACTGAAAGTATTCCAGTGAGGGAATTTTTTTTATTTAAAAAAGGCCAAGTTAGTTTATCTGGCGTTCAATATACTAGATACAGTTAGGCCTGCGTTTCATACATCTGGAATTAGCAAACTAATGTGCTGGGGTTGGGAAAACATATATGTACCCATACTAGAATCTGTCAAAGAAAGCGGTAGTCACATATAACAGTCATTCCATCTGTAATCCATACAGTCAAAAGACTGAAAGTATTCCAGTGAGGGAATTTTTTTTTTATTTAAAAAAGGCCAAGTTAGTTTATCTGGCGTTCAATATACTAGATACAGTTAGGCCTGCGTTTCATACATCTGGAATTAGCAAACTAATGTGCTGGGGTTGGGAAAACATATATGTACCCATACTAGAATCTGTCAAAGAAAGCGGTACTCACATATAACAGTCATTCCATCTGTAATCCATACAGTCAAAAGACTGAAAGTATTCCAGTGAGGGAATTTTTTTTATTTAAAAAAGGCCAAGTTAGTTTATCTGGCGTTCAATATACTAGATACAGTTAGGCCTGCGTTTCATACATCTGGAATTAGCAAACTAATGTGCTGAGGTTGGGAAAACATATATGTACCCATACTAGAATCTGTCAAAGAAAGCGGTACTCACATATAACAGTCATTCCATCTGTAATCCATACAGTCAAAAGACTGAAAGTATTCCAGTGAGGGAATTTTTTTTATTTAAAAAAGGCCAAGTTAGTTTATCTGGCGTTCAATATACTAGATACAGTTAGGCCTGCGTTTCATACATCTGGAATTAGCAAACTAATGTGCTGGGGTTGGGAAAACATATATGTACCCATACTAGAATCTGTCAAAGAAAGCGGTACTCACATATAACAGTCATTCCATCTGTAATCCATACAGTCAAAAGACTGAAAGTATTCCAGTGAGGGAATTTTTTTTTTATTTAAAAAAGGCCAAGTTAGTTTATCTGGCGTTCAATATACTAGATACAGTTAGGCCTGCGTTTCATACATCTGGAATTAGCAAACTAATGTGCTGGGGTTGGGAAAACATATATGTACCCATACTAGAATCTGTCAAAGAAAGCGGTACTCACATATAACAGTCATTCCATCTGTAATCCATACAGTCAAAAGACTGAAAGTATTCCAGTGAGGGGATTTTTTTTATTTAAAAAAGGCCAAGTTAGTTTATCTGGCGTTCAATATACTAGATACAGTTAGGCCTGCGTTTCATACATCTGGAATTAGCAAACTAATGTGCTGGGGTTGGGAAAACATATATGTACCCATACTAGAATCTGTCAAAGAAAGCGGTACTCACATATAACAGTCATTCCATCTGTAATCCATACAGTCAAAAGACTGAAAGTATTCCAGTGAGGGGATTTTTTTTATTTAAAAAAGGCCAAGTTAGTTTATCTGGCGTTCAATATACTAGATACAGTTAGGCCTGCGTTTCATACATCTGGAATTAGCAAACTAATGTGCTGGGGTTGGGAAAACATATATGTACCCATACTAGAATCTGTCAAAGAAAGCGGTACTCACATATAACAGTCATTCCATCTGTAATCCATACAGTCAAAAGACTGAAAGTATTCCAGTGAGGGAATTTTTTTTTTATTTAAAAAAGGCCAAGTTAGTTTATCTGGCGTTCAATATACTAGATACAGTTAGGCCTGCGTTTCATACATCTGGAATTAGCAAACTAATGTGCTGGGGTTGGGAAAACATATATGTACCCATACTAGAATCTGTCAAAGAAAGCGGTACTCACATATAACAGTCATTCCATCTGTAATCCATACAGTCAAAAGACTGAAAGTATTCCAGTGAGGGGATTTTTTTTATTTAAAAAATGCCAAGTTCGTTTATCTGGCGTTCAATATACTAGATACAGTTAGGCCTGCGTTTCATACATCTGGAATTAGCAAACTAATGTGCTGGGGTTGGGAAAACATATATGTACCCATACTAGAATCTGTCAAAGAAAGCGGTACTCACATATAACAGTCATTCCATCTGTAATCCATACAGTCAAAAGACTGAAAGTATTCCAGTGAGGGGATTTTTTTTATTTAAAAAAGGCCAAGTTAGTTTATCTGGCGTTCAATATACTAGATACAGTTAGGCCTGCGTTTCATACATCTGGAATTAGCAAACTAATGTGCTGGGGTTGGGAAAACATATATGTACCCATACTAGAATCTGTCAAAGAAAGCGGTACTCACATATAACAGTCATTCCATCTGTAATCCATACAGTCAAAAGACTGAAAGTATTCCAGTGAGGGGATTTTTTTTATTTAAAAAAGGCCAAGTTAGTTTATCTGCCGTTCAATATACTAGATACAGTTAGGCCTGCGTTTCATACATCTGGAATTAGCAAACTAATGTGCTGGGGTTGGGAAAACATATATGTACCCATACTAGAATCTGTCAAAGAAAGCGGTACTCACATATAACAGTCATTCCATCTGTAATCCATACAGTCAAAAGACTGAAAGTATTCCAGTGAGGGGATTTTTTTTATTTAAAAAAGGCCAAGTTAGTTTATCTGGCGTTCAATATACTAGATACAGTTAGGCCTGCGTTTCATACATCTGGAATTAGCAAACTAATGTGCTGGGGTTGGGAAAACATATATGTACCCATACTAGAATCTGTCAAAGAAAGCGGTACTCACATATAACAGTCATTCCATCTGTAATCCATACAGTCAAAAGACTGAAAGTATTCCAGTGAGGGGATTTTTTTTATTTAAAAAAGGCCAAGTTAGTTTATCTGGCGTTCAATATACTAGATACAGTTAGGCCTGCGTTTCATACATCTGGAATTAGCAAACTAATGTGCTGGGGTTGGGAAAACATATATGTACCCATACTAGAATCTGTCAAAGAAAGCGGTACTCACATATAACAGTCATTCCATCTGTAATCCATACAGTCAAAAGACTGAAAGTATTCCAGTGAGGGGATTTTTTTTATTTAAAAAAGGCCAAGTTAGTTTATCTGGCGTTCAATATACTAGATACAGTTAGGCCTGCGTTTCATACATCTGGAATTAGCAAACTAATGTGCTGGGGTTGGGAAAACATATATGTACCCATACTAGAATCTGTCAAAGAAAGCGGTACTCACATATAACAGTCATTCCATCTGTAATCCATACAGTCAAAAGACTGAAAGTATTCCAGTGAGGGGATTTTTTTTATTTAAAAAAGGCCAAGTTAGTTTATCTGGCGTTCAATATACTAGATACAGTTAGGCCTGCGTTTCATACATCTGGAATTAGCAAACTAATGTGCTGGGGTTGGGAAAACATATATGTACCCATACTAGAATCTGTCAAAGAAAGCGGTACTCACATATAACAGTCATTCCATCTGTAATCCATACAGTCAAAAGACTGAAAGTATTCCAGTGAGGGGATTTTTTTTATTTAAAAAAGGCCAAGTTAGTTTATCTGGCGTTCAATATACTAGATACAGTTAGGCCTGCGTTTCATACATCTGGAATTAGCAAACTAATGTGCTGGGGTTGGGAAAACATATATGTACCCATACTAGAATCTGTCAAAGAAAGCGGTACTCACATATAACAGTCATTCCATCTGTAATCCATACAGTCAAAAGACTGAAAGTATTCCAGTGAGGGGATTTTTTTTATTTCAAAAAGGCCAAGTTAGTTTTTCTGGCGTTCAATATACTAGATACAGTTAGGCCTGCGTTTCATACATCTGGAATTAGCAAACTAATGTGCTGGGGTTGGGAAAACATATATGTACCCATACTAGAATCTGTCAAAGAAAGCGGTACTCACATATAACAGTCATTCCATCTGTAATCCATACAGTCAAAAGACTGAAAGTATTCCAGTGAGGGGATTTTTTTTATTTAAAAAAGGCCAAGTTAGTTTATCTGGCGTTCAATATACTAGATACAGTTAGGCCTGCGTTTCATACATCTGGAATTAGCAAACTAATGTGCTGGGGTTGGGAAAACATATATGTACCCATACTAGAATCTGTCAAAGAAAGCGGTACTCACATATAACAGTCATTCCATCTGTAATCCATACAGTCAAAAGACTGAAAGTATTCCAGTGAGGGGATTTTTTTTATTTAAAAAAGGCCAAGTTAGTTTATCTGGCGTTCAATATACTAGATACAGTTAGGCCTGCGTTTCATACATCTGGAATTAGCAAACTAATGTGCTGGGGTTGGGAAAACATATATGTACCCATACTAGAATCTGTCAAAGAAAGCGGTACTCACATATAACAGTCATTCCATCTGTAATCCATACAGTCAAAAGACTGAAAGTATTCCAGTGAGGGAATTTTTTTTTTATTTAAAAAAGGCCAAGTTAGTTTATCTGGCGTTCAATATACTAGATACAGTTAGGCCTGCGTTTCATACATCTGGAATTAGCAAACTAATGTGCTGGGGTTGGGAAAACATATATGTACCCATACTAGAATCTGTCAAAGAAAGCGGTACTCACATATAACAGTCATTCCATCTGTAATCCATACAGTCAAAAGACTGAAAGTATTCCAGTGAGGGAATTTTTTTTTTATTTAAAAAAGGCCAAGTTAGTTTATCTGGCGTTCAATATACTAGATACAGTTAGGCCTGCGTTTCATACATCTGGAATTAGCAAACTAATGTGCTGGGGTTGGGAAAACATATATGTACCCATACTAGAATCTGTCAAAGAAAGCGGTACTCACATATAACAGTCATTCCATCTGTAATCCATACAGTCAAAAGACTGAAAGTATTCCAGTGAGGGGATTTTGCTTATAAAAAATAATATATTTCATTGTGGTGCGAGTTGAATCGCAACAATGAAGAAAAATACTATTAAGGGACGAGGACGCGGTCGTGGTGGTGTCCGTGGAGCCTCTGTTGCTGGTAGAGGACGTGGCCGTTCGGCCCCAGGCGCACACAGTAGGGAACGAACTCCCTCAACTAGCCGGCAGAATGTACCGCAATATCTCGTGGGGCCCAATGCCGCTCTTAGGATGGTAAGGCCTGAGCAGGTACAGGCATTAATCGATTGGGTGGCCGACAGTGCTTCCAGCACGTTCACCACATGGTCTTCCACCCAGTCTTCTGCGGAAAGCGCACAGGTGGCACCTGAAAACCAAGCCCATCAGTCTGTCACATCACCCCCAAGCATATCAGGGAAACGGTCTGAGCCACAAGTTATGCAGCTGTCTCTTCTTCTGTTTGAAGACTCTGCTTCCAGGGTTTCCCAGGGGCGTCCACCTAGCCCTTCCCCAGTGGAGGAAGACATACCATGCACTGACACACAACCACTTATGTCTCCAGATGAAGAGGACATGGGAATACCACCACAGCAGAGTCACCGACTCTCTGATGATGACGAAACACAGGTGCCCACTGCCGCGTCTTTTTGCAGTGTGCAGACTGAACAGGAGGAGGTCAGGGAGGGAGACTGGGTGGAAGACGATGCAGAGGACGATGAGGTCTTAGACCCCACATGGACTGAAGGTCGTGGCGATGACTTTCACAGTTCAGAGGAAGAGGTAGTGGTGAGACCGAGACAACAGCGAAGCCAAAGAGGGAGCAGGGGGCCAAAGCAGACGAGCCGCCGCCCCCAGAGTTCGCCTGCTACTGGACATCGCCAACAGGGACCCAGCCCCACAAAGGCAGCTTCAAAGAGTTCCCTGGCATGGCACTTCTTTAAACAATGTCCTACCGACAAGACCCGAGTGACTTGCACGCTCTGCCATCAGAGCCTGAGGCGAGGCATTAACGTTCTGAACCTCAGCACAACCTGCATGACCAGGCATCTACATGCAAAGCATGAACTGCAGTGGGGTACACACCTTAAAAACCAGGCACTCGCTGAGGCTCCCCCTGCTCCCTCTACCGCTGCTGCCTCGGCTTCCGCCTCGAGAGGAATGTTGCCACCTGCCGAGCAGCAAACAGAGGATGTGCCACCGACACCACCACCACCGCCACCGTCAACTAGCGTCTCCACTATATCACACAGCAGCGTTCAGCTCTCAATATCTCAAACCTTAGAGAGGAAGCGCAAATTCCCCCCGAGTCACCCTCGAGCCCTTGGCCTGAACGCCAGCATTTCTAAACTGCTGGCCTTTGAAATGCTGTCATTCCGGCTGGTGGACACAGACAGCTTCAAACAGCTGATGGCCATGGCTGTCCCGCAGTATGTGGTTCCCAGCCGCCACTACTTCTCCAAGACAGCCGTGCCTTCCCTGCACATGCAAGTGTCCGATAAAATCAAGTGTGCACTGCGCAACGCCATTTGTGGCAAGGTCCACCTAACCACAGATACGTGGACCAGTAAGCACGGCCAGGGATGCTATATCTCACTAACTGCACACTGGATGAATGTAGTGGCGGCTGGGCCCCCGGCGGACAGTTCCTTGGCGCACGTCCTTCCGCCCCCTAGGATCGCAGGGCATCATTCTCTGCCTCCTGTAGCCTCCTCCTCCTACTCGGCTTCCTCCTCCACTGCTTCCACCAGCTCATCCGGTCAGCCACACACCTTCACCACCAACTTCAGCACAGCCCGGGGTAAACGTCAGCAGGCCATTCTGAAACTCATATGTTTGGGGGACAGGCCCCACAGCGCAAAGGAGTTGTGGCGGGGTATTGAACAACAGACCGACGAGTGGTTTCTGCCGGTGGGCCTCAAGCCAGGCCTGGTGGTATGCGATAATGGGCGAAATCTCGTGGCAGCTCTGGGACTAGCCGGTTTGACGCACATCCCTTGCCTGGCGCATGTGCTGAACTTGGTGGTGCAGAGGTTCATTCACCACTACCCCAACATGTCAGAGCTGCTGCATAAAGTGCGGGCCGTCTGTGCGCGCTTCCGCCGTTCACATCCTGCCGCTGCTCGCCTGTCTGCGCTACAGCGGAACTTCGGCCTTCCCGCTCACCGCCTCATATGCGACGTGCCCACCCGGTGGAACTCCACCTTGCACATGCTGGAGAGACTGTGCGAGCAGCAGCAGGCCATAGTGGAGTTTCAGCTGCAGCACGCTCGCGTCAGTCGTACTGCCGAACAGCACCACTTCACCACCAATGATTGGGCCTCCATGCGAGACCTGTGTGCCCTGCTGCGCTGTTTCGAGTACTCCACCAACATGGCCAGTGGCGATGACACTGTTATCAGCGTTACAATACCACTTCTATGTCTCCTTGAGAAAACACTTAGGGCAATGATGTTAGAGGAGGTGGCCCAGGTGGAGGAGGAGGAGGAGGATGAGGGCTCGTTTCTTACACTTTCGGGCCAGTCTGTTCGAAGTGGCTCAGAGGGAGGTTTGTTTAAGCAGCAGAGGACAGGTTCACAAGTCGCCAGCCAAGGCACTGTACTGGAGGACGAGGAGGATGAGGAGGAGGAGGTGGAGGGGGACGAGGATGACGCAAGTTCACAGCGGGGTGGCAGCCCAGGCCCATCACTGGTGCGTGGCTGGGGGGATACGGTGAACGATGACGATACGCCTCCCACAGAGGACAGCTTGTCCTTACCCATGGGTAGCCTGGCCCACATGAGCGAATATATGCTCCAATGCCTGCGCAACGACAGCAGAGTTGCCCACGTTTTAACGTGTGCAGACTACTGGGTGGCCACCCTGCTGGATCCCCGGTATAAAGACAATGTGCCCACTTTAATTCCTGAACTGGAGCGCGACCGTAAGATGCGCGAGTACAAGCGCACGCTGATAGAGGCGCTCTTGAGAGCATTCCCACATGTCACAGGGGAACAGGTGGAAGGTGAAGGCAGAGGAGTGGCAAGAGGTCGCCAACGCAGCTGTGTCACGGCCAGCTCATCTGAGGGCAGGGTTAGCATGGCAGAAATGTGGAAAAGTTTTGTCTCCACGCCACAGCTATCTGCACCGACACCTGATACGGAACGTGTTAGCAGGAGGCAGCATTTCACTAACATGGTTGAACAGTATGTCTGCACACCCCTCCACATCCTGACGGATGGTTCGGCCCCATTCAACTACTGGGTTTCGAAATTGTCCACGTGGCCAGAGTTAGCATGTTATGCCTTGGAGGTGCTTTCCTGCCTGGCGGCCAGCGTTTTATCTGAACGCGTATTCAGCACGGCAGGGGGCGTCATTACTGACAAGCGCAGCCGCCTGTCCACAGCCAACGTGGACAAGCTGACCTTCATAAAGATGAACCAGGCATGGATCCCACAGGACCTGTCCCTCCCTTGTGCAGAGTAGTCCTTATTAACTGCCTAAAACATGTCTTGTTGTGCTACGGGCCACTTCTTTATTTGATACAAATTTTATGAAACCCACAGTTGAATGAAACTCTTCTCTGTCTGGGCGCCGGGGCCTAACCAGATGAAAGTGGCCGGTTAAACTAACGGGTGACATGAAGCCATAACCTCTGCCATGCTACCTCTGTCTTCTGTCTGGGTGCTGAGGCCTAAGTCAAATAAAGCGGTCTTCTGCTGTGCTGGGGGATATGAAGCTAATCTCTGACCTCTCTCCTCTGTCTGGGTCCAAAGGCCTAAATCACTGAAAGAGGCCTTCTCCTGTGGTGTGTGATATGATGCCAGAATATGTGCTGTGGGGCCTCTCTCCTCTTCCTGGGTGCAGGGGTCAAATAAACTAAATTGTGGCCTACTCCTGTGGTGGTTGATATGATGCCTGATTCTCTGATGTGGAACCTCTCTCCTCTGTTTGGGTGAAGGGGTCAAAGTAACTAAATGGTGGCTTCTCCTGTGGTGGCTGATATGATGCCAGAATATGTGCTGTGGTGCCTCTCTCCTCTTCCTGGGTGCAGGGGTCAAAGTAACTAAATGGTGGCTTCTCCTGTGGTGGCTGATATGATGCCAGAATATGTGCTGTGGGGCCTCTCTCCTCTTCCTGGGTGCAGGGGTCAAAGTAACTCAATGGTGGCTTCTCCTGTGGTGGCTGATATGATGCCAGAATATGTGCTGTGGTGCCTCTCTCCTCTGTCTGGGTCCAAAGGCCTAAATCACTGAAAGAGGCCTTCTCCTGTGGTGTGTGATATGATGCCTGAATATGTGCTGTGGTGCCTCTCTCCTCTTCCTGGGTGCGGGGGTCAAAGTAACTCAATGGTGGCTTCTCCTGTGGTGGCTGATATGATGCCAGAATATGTGCTGTGGTGCCTCTCTCCTCTTCCTGGGTGCGGGGGTCAAAGTAACTCAATGGTGGCTTCTCCTGTGGTGGCTGATATGATGCCAGAATATGTGCTGTGGGGCCTCTCTCCTCTTCCTGGGTGCAGGGGTCAAAGTAACTCAATGGTGGCTTCTCCTGTGGTGGTTAGTATGATGCCAGAATATGTGCTGTGGGGCGTCTCTCCTCTTCCTGGGTGCAGGGGTCAAAGTAACTCAATGGTGGCTTCTCCTGTGGTGGCTGATATGATGCCAGAATATGTGCTGTGGTGCCTCTCTCCTCTTCCTGGGTGCGGGGGTCAAAGTAACTCAATGGTGGCTTCTCCTGTGGTGGCTGATATGATGCCAGAATATGTGCTGTGGGGCCTCTCTCCTCTTCCTGGGTGCAGGGGTAAAAGTAACTCAATGGTGGCTTCTCCTGTGGTGGTTAGTATGATGCCAGAATATGTGCTGTGGGGCCTCTCTCCTCTTCCTGGGTGCAGGGGTCAAAGTAACTCAATGGTGGCTTCTCCTGTGGTGGCTGATATGATGCCAGAATATGTGCTGTGGGGCCTCTCTCCTCTTCCTGGGTGCAGGGGTCAAAGTAACTCAATGGTGGCTTCTCCTGTGGTGGCTGATATGATGCCAGAATATGTGCTGTGGTGCCTCTCTCCTCTTCCTGGGTGCGGGGGTCAAAGTAACTCAATGGTGGCTTCTCCTGTGGTGGCTGATATGATGCCAGAATATGTGCTGTGGGGCCTCTCTCCTCTTCCTGGGTGCAGGGGTCTAAGTAACTCAATGGTGGCTTCTCCTGTGGTGGCTGATATGATGCCAGAATATGTGCTGTGGTGCCTCTCTCCTCTTCCTGGGTGCGGGGGTCAAAGTAACTCAATGGTGGCTTCTCCTGTGGTGGCTGATATGATGCCAGAATATGTGCTGTGGGGCCTCTCTCCTCTTCCTGGGTGCAGGGGTCAAAGTAACTCAATGGTGGCTTCTCCTGTGGTGGTTAGTATGATGCCAGAATATGTGCTGTGGTGCCTCTCTCCTCTTCCTGGGTGCAGGGGTCAAAGTAACTCAATGGTGGCTTCTCCTGTGGTGGCTGATATGATGCCAGAATATGTGCTGTGGTGCCTCTCTCCTCTTCCTGGGTGCGGGGGTCAAAGTAACTCAATGGTGGCTTCTCCTGTGGTGGCTGATATGATGCCAGAATATGTGCTGTGGTGCCTCTCTCCTCTTCCTGGGTGCGGGGGTCAAAGTAACTCAATGGTGGCTTCTCCTGTGGTGGCTGATATGATGCCAGAATATGTGCTGTGGTGCCTCTCTCCTCTTCCTGGGTGCAGGGGTCAAAGTAACTAAATGGTGGCTTCTCCTGTGGTGGTTGATATGATGCCTGATTCTCTGCTGTGAAACCTCTCTCCTCCATCTGGGTGTAGGGGTCAAAGTCTTTCAAAGTCGCCTTCTCCTGTGCTGATTGATATAAAGCTGATGGTTGTGCCATCTGACATGGTTGCCAGGGTCTGATTCAATGGGGGCCTACTCCTGTGGTGGGTGATCTAAATGCCTGATTCTCTGCTGTGAAACCTCTCTCCTCCGTCTGGGTGTAGGGGTCAAAGTCTTTCAAAGTCGCCTTCTCCTGTGCTGATTGATATGAAGCTGATGGTTGTGCCATCTGACATGGTTGCCGGGGTCCCATTAAATTGGGGCCTACTCCTGTGGTGGGTGATCTAAATGCCTGATTCTCTGCTTTGAAACCTCTCTCCTCCGTCCGGGTGTAGGGGTCAAAGTCTGTCAAAGTCGCCTTCTCCTGTGCTGATTGATATAAAGCTTATGCTTGTGCCATCTGACATGGTTGCCGGGGTCTGATTCAATGGTGGCCTACTCCTGTGGTGGGTGATCTAAATGCCTGATTCTCTGCTGTGTAACCTCTCTCCTCCGTCTGGGTGTAGGGGTCAAAGTAACTAAATGGTGGCCTACTCCTGTGGTGGGTGATATGATGCCTGGTTCTCTGCTGTGGGACCTCTCTCCTTTGTCTGGGTGCTGTGGTCAAAATAATAGTAAGTGACCTTCTCCATTGGTGGGTGACTTGAAGCCTGATTCTGTGCTATGGGACCTCACTCCAATTAATATTGTTTAATTTTTATTTATTTTATGTTAACTCATCATTTCCCTATCTACATTTGTTTGCAGGGGATTTAACTACATTTTGCTGCCTTTTGCAGCCCTCTAGCCCTTTCCGGGTGTGTTTTACAGCCTTTTTAGTGCCCAAAAGTTCGGGTCCCCATTGACTTCTATGGGGTTCGGGTTCGGGATGAAGTTCGGGTCGAGTTCGGATCCCGAACCCGAACATTTTTCGAAAGTTCGGCCGAACTCGTCGAACCCGAACATCCAGGTGTTCGCTCAACTCTATTTACCAGTCTTCAACAGTCCAATTTTGGTGAGCTCGTGCAAATTGTAGCCTCTTTTTCCTATTTGTAGTGGAGATGAGTGGTATCCGGTGGGGTCTTCTGCTGTTGTAGCCCATCCGCCTCAAGGTTGTGCGTGTTGTGGCTTCACAAATGCTTTGCTGCATACCTCGGTTGTAACGAGTGGTTATTTTAGTCAACGTTGCTCTTCTATCAGCTTGATTCAGTCGGCCCATTCTCCTCTGACCTCTAGCATCCACAAGGCATTTTTGCCCCCAGGACTGTCACGTACTGGATGTTTTTCCCTTTTCACACCATTCTTTGTAAACCCTAGAAATGGTTGTGCGTAAAAATCCCAGTAACTGAGCAGATTGTGAAATACTCAGACCGGCCCGTCTGGCACCAACAACCATGCCACGCTCAAAATTGCTTAAATCTCCTTTCTTTCCCATTCTGACATTCAGTTTGGAGTTCAGGAGATTGTCTTGACCAGGACCACACCCCTAAATGCATTGAAGCAACTGCCATGTGATTAGTTGACTAGATAATTGCATTAATGAGAAATAGAACAGGTGTTCCTAATAATTCTTTAGGTGAGTGTATATATATATATATATGTACTACTGTCCTATATACTGCTGTGTGTATATATATATATATATATATATATATACACTGCTCAAAAAAATAAAGGGAACACTTAAACAACACAATGTAACTCCAAGTCAATCACACTTCTGTGAAATCAAACTGTCCACTTAGGAATCAACACTGAGTGACAATCAAGTTCACATGCTGTTGTGCAAATGGGATAGACAACAGGTGGAAATTATAGGCAATTAGCAAGACACCCCCAATAAAGGAGTGGTTCTGCAGGTGGTGATCACAGACCACTTCTCAGTTCCTATGCCTCCTGGCTGATGTTTTGGTCACTTTTGAAGGCTGGCGGTGCTTTCACTCTAGTGGTAGCATGAGACGGAGTCTACAACCCACACAAGTGGCTCAGGTAGTGCAGCTTATCCAGGATGGCACATCAATGCGAGCTGTGGCAAGAAGGTTTGCTGTGTCTGTCAGCGTAGTGTCCAGAGCATGGAGGCGCTACCAGGAGACAGGCCAGTACATCGGGAGATGTGGAGGAGGCCGTAGGAGGGCAACAACCCAGCAGCAGGACCGCTACCTCCGCCATTGTGCAAGGAGGAACAGGAGGAGCACTGCCAGAACCCTGCAAAATGACCTCCAGCAGGCCACAAATGTGCATGTGTCTGCTCAAACGGTCAGAAACAGACTCCATGAGGGTGATATGAGGGCCCGACGTCCACAGGTGGGGGTTGTGCTTACAGCCCAACACCATGCAGGACGTTTGGCATTTGCCAGAGAACACCAAGATTGGCAAATTCGCCACTGGCGCCCTGTGCTCTTTACAGATGAAAGCAGGTTCACACTGAGCACATGTGACAGACGTGACAGTCTTGAGACGCCGTGGAGAACGTTCTGCTGCCTGCAACATCCTCCAGCATGACCGGTTTGGCATTGGGTCAGTAATGGTGTGGGGTGGCATTTCTTTGGAGGGCTGCACAGCCCTCCATGTGCTCGCCAGAGGTAGCCTGACTGCCATTAGGTACAGAGATGAGATCCTCAAAACCCTTGTGAGACCATATGCTGGTGCTGTTGGCCCTGGGTTCCTCCTAATGCAAGACAATGCTAGACCTCATGTGGCTGGAGTGATGTCAGCAGTTCCTGCAAGACGAAGGCATTGATGCTATGGACTGGCCCGCCCGTTCCCCAGACCTGAATCCAATTGAGCACATCTGGGACATCATGTCTCGCTCTATCCACCAACGTCACGTTGCACCACAGACTGTCCAGGAGTTGGCAGATGCTTTAGTCCAGGTCTGGGAGGAGATCCCTCAGGAGACCGTCTGCCACCTCATCAAGAGCTTGTACAGGCGTTGTAGAGAGGTCATACAGGCACGTGGAGGCCACACACACTACTGAGCCTCATTTTGACTTGTTTTAAGGACATTACATCAAAGTTGGATCAGCCTGTAGTGTGTTTTTCCACTTTAATTTTGAGGGTGACTCCAAATCCAGACCTCCATGGGTTGAAAAATTTGATTTCCATTTTTTTATTTTTGTGTGATTTTGTTGTCAGCACATTCAACTATGTAAAGAACAAAGTATTTCAGAAGAATATTTAATTAATTCAGGTTTAGGATGTGTTATTTTTGTGTTCCCTTTATTTTTTTGAGCAGTGTATATATATATATATATATATATATATATATATGCAGTGTGACAGGAAGATCTTCTGCCTGTGTGAGCTAGGAGATGATCATGTGACTGTGTTTGTAAGTGAGGTTAGGATGTGCAGTGCAGGGGGCGGGGAAGGTCAGATTATTCACACCCACAAATATTCATGAGGGAGAGCTCAGGCACTGTTGTCACACGCCCCCATAGCTTTGCTGCAGCATGTAAACAAAGCATGAATAACAGAACTATGCAAAGGTGTATGTATGTTTTTTTTTTTTTTTTAAGAAATCAAGCTTAACTAATGTATATGTATGTCCTGATGAGTTTTATACGTTATTTATATATTTTTTCTTTACTCGGATAACCCCTTTAATGGACATACTGGACAGATGGTGCACATACAAACCCATATAGACACATTAGACGTATATAACACAGACATGGTCCTTGCACAGTGTGTATATTTGACACAGGATGCACATACATCACCTTTGCAGATTCTATCATATTTGACTGAAAAAAAGAGACCTAAGGCTGGGTTCACACGGGCGAGATTTCCGCGCGGGTGCAATGCGTGAGGTGAACGCATTGCACCCGCACTGAATCCGGACCCATTCACTTCTATGGGGCTGTGCACATGAGCGGTGATTTTCACGCATCACTTGTGCGTTGCGTGAAAATCGCAGCATGCTCTATATTGTGCGTTTATCACGCAATGTAGGCCCCATAGAAGTGAATGGGGCTGTGTGAAAATCGCAAGCATCCGCAAGCAAGTGCGGATACGGTGCGATTTTCACGCATGGTTGCTAAGATGACAGTCTATTCACTGTATTATTTTCCCTTATAACATGGTTATAAGGGAAAATAATAGCATTCTATAATACAGAATGCTTACTAGAAGGTCAATTGAGGGTTAAAAAATAAAAAATAATTAACTCACCTCCTCCTCTTGATCGCGTAGCTGACGGTCTCTTTTTTAATCATGAGCTGCCGGCTAAAGGACCTGTGGTGACGCCACATCACATGGTCCAATCACATGGTCCATCACCTGGAGGGGTTAAAAAAATAATAATAATAATTTAACTCACCTTAGTCCACTTGATCGCGGCCCGGCATCTCCTTCTGTCTCCTTTGCTGAGCAGGACCTGTGGTGAGCATTAATTACAGGTAAAGGACCTTTGGTGACGTCACTCCGGTCATCACATGATCCATCACATGATCTTTTACCGGAGTGACGTCACCAAAGGTCCTTTACCTGTAATTAATGCTCACCACAGGTCCTGTTCAGCAAAGGAGACAGAAGGAGATGCCGGGCCGCGATCAAGTGGACTAAGGTGAGTTAAATTATTATTATTATTTTTTTAACCCCTCCAGCGCTAGTTTACTATGCATTCTGTATTCAGAATGCTATTATTTTCCCTTATAACCATGTTATAAGGGAAAATAATAATGATGGGTCTCCATCCCGATCGTCTCCTAGCAACCGTGCGTGAAAATCGCACCGCATCCGCACTTGCTTGCGAATGCTTGTGATTTTCACGCAACTACATTCACTTCAACGCTGAATATAGAGCATGCTGCGATTTTCACACAACGCACAAGTGATGCGTGAAAATCACCGCTCATCTGAACAGCCCCATTGAAATGAATGGGTCGGGATTCAGTGCGGGTGCAATACGTTCACCTACCGCATTGCACCCGCGCGTAAATCTCGCCCGTGTGAACGCAGCCTAAAGCCTCTTTCACACGAACGATACGGATTGGCTCCGGATGCGTTCAGTGAAACTTGCACCATTTTGCAAGCAAGTTCAGTCAGTTTTGTCTGCAATTGTGTTCAGTTGTTTAGTTTTTTCCACGTGGGTGCAATGCATTTTGATGCATTTTTCACGCGCGTGATAAAAAACTGAAGGTTTACAAATAACATATCTTAGCAACCATCAGTGAAAAACACATCGCATCCGGACTTGATTCCGGATGCAATGCGTTTTTCACTGAAGCTCCATTTACTTCTATGGGGCCGGAGCTGCGTGAAAAACTCAGATTATAGAACATGCTACGTTTTTCACGCAACGCAGAACTGATGCGTGAAAAAAAAACGCACATATACACAGACCCATTGAAATGAATGGGTCAGGATTCAGTGCGGGTGCTATGCGTTCACGTCACGCATTGCACCCGCGTGGAAACCTTGTTTGTGTGAAAGGGGCCTTATACTCCTGTAACAACCTGTCACGATGCAAGTTTGTTGGTGTAAGTGTTGTCATGGATATCTCCATGCTCTTGAGGAGCTTTATAGCCTTCATCCTGAGGCTTTACGGGTATCAAAGTGTCCTCTGCATAGATAGTCTTGAGTGGGTTGGGTACCCAGATCTCATTTTTTTGTGGAAGGATCATAATGTTCTCTGGTGCTTTGTGTTGAGTTTGTATCTGTTTCTTCTTTGATTGATGTAACTTCAAAATCTCCAATAAAAAGTGACTGTAAAAAAATTGAGTGCTCCAGGTTACCTTTCTCTATTGTGGATGGTATTTCTCCTAAGACCCTCTCTCAGGCATGAGGTGGTGCACCAGTTGGCGTGTGCCCCTCACCTCCACTTGCTAGCTGATTACTACATTGGTTTGGCTGTCTCTCTCTCCTCTAGCTACAGCATCTCCCAGCACTCACTCAAGCTGCCTGCCTAAAGCCTCATGCAGACGTCCGTGGAACACGGTCCGTGAGATACCGGACTGGCGTTGTAGGAGCGCTCGGCGTCATAGCAACCAATGACGGCGTGCGCTCCTGCAATGCCAGTCCGGTATCTCACGGACCGTGTTCCACGGACGTCTGCATGAGGCCTAATACTGACCACGTAGTCCTGCTGGGGACCTTTATTTATGTATTCCACAAAATCTGCTGCACAGTATGGGGGACCCCTCTTCTGACCTCCGAATCAGCATGGCAATGCCACATATCTGTCATTTACCCCATCATATGTAATGTGAATAACATGTAAAATTGATTCTACATAATACATTTTGTAGTTCAGTTGAATTTCTATGTATATGCAGTGCCAATCTACATCTTGCCTGAGGGTATATGACTCACAGGGGTGGCACTCCCATATCACTCTCCCTGTGATGTCAGCATACAACGATATAATGGCCTGAAAGTACAGGGTATTCTACAACTTGCCTCTGCAAGTTGCCATATGGGGGTGGAAGACCCCATGCATAACAGCGCTAGACAGACTTCTTCAGGGAAAGCGGCTATAGCAGCGTTGGGTCTTCCATACATATGGTATTACCAAAGTTTTGAATGAAGCGACTTAGGATGTAGCTTCCGAAGCTCGCTTCGCTCAACACTAGCCATCCGTTATAAAATCTTGGAAAACCCTTGTAAGGTTTATCCAACTAACATGTAAGTCTATAAATCTCCACTAGATGTCACTATTGTCTATTACCATAATGGTAACTAATGCAGGCAGGTAACCCTTGGCTCTTTTTCTGTTAGATCCTAGTTGTCTTTTTATGTTTGATCAATTTTTTAAAGAATTGAATATGTTAACCCGTAGTAATATACAGTAAATACATATGCAAAACCAAATTTGCATGCACTTCCCTCTAACCAGCTTTGTCACCTATGAGTTCAGCTAAATGCAGTTGAACGCATGTGTGAACGTGGCCTAAATAGCCCTATTTGTGGCCAGTGCCACTCTTGCATCCTAGCAAAGGGATCAGACACCCACTGGGTAAACCACAAGATCTGGAAATAAAATAGCTAATAAAAAGTTGCAGTCCATTTTCATGATATAGAATTAGTAGCTGTGTAAATGTGGAATACTTTACAGTAGTAAATTGTCAAAAAGACAATAGTGACATCTAGTGGAGATTTATAGACTTACATGTTAGTTGGATAAACCTTACAAGGGTTTTCCAAGATTTTATAACTGATGGCTAGTGTTGAGTGAAGCGAGCTTCGGAAGCTACATCCTAAGCTGCTTCATTCAAAACTTTGGATTAATTTGCAGCATTAAAATTTTCGGCCTCCGATGTGCCGAAGTCAGTTATTCGTGAAGTCACGCGAGACTTAGTTGAATAACTTCGGTATTTGATTTTTAAAGTGGAAAAACACTTTAAAACTTGGAACCGAACTCTGCTTTGGTTCCGACTGGTACTTTGGAAACTTCGCAAATAACTGACTTCAGCTCATCGAAGCCCATACATTCTAATACTGTATGGAGACTGAAGTTTTGAACAAAGCGACTTAGGATGTAGCATCTGAAGCTCGCTTTGTTCAACACTGCTGATGACCCATCCTGAGGATAGGTTATCAGTTATTCAGCCTCCCAAAAGCCCTTTAAGGGTACGTCCACACATGACTGAAAATACAGCAGAAAGAACCACAGCAAGACTCGCAACTGTGGTATTAAAGGGTTTCTGTCACCAGAAATACCTAAATTATGTGCTAATGTCAGATGAACCTAACTAGCCTATTCCTAGTTTTATCTATGCCCCCGTTACTCTAAATGCAACTTTTATAATATGCAAATGAGCCTCTAGTAGCAGGGGGGGGGGGGGTTGTTCCTGCTCCTAGAGGCTCCGTTCTCCAACCTCTGTCACCTCCCTCCAAGTCTTGATTGACAGTGCCAGGCAGCGCTCACATCCTCCTGCCAGCCCTGAGCGCATGGTAAATCTCACACCTGCGCCGTTCAGGCACAGGCATAGTGAAGAAGGGATGCTCACTGGCTGCCGACTTCCTTACTGCGCCTGCGCTGAATACTGAACGGCACCGGCGCGAGATTTACCATGCGCTCAGGGCCGGCAGGAGGATGCGAACGCTGCCTGGCCCTGTCAATCAAGGCTTGGAGGGAGGCGACAAAGGTGGGAGAACGGAGAATCTAGGAGCAGGAACAACTGCTGTGGATTTTTTACAGTGCATGGATTAGGCTGCGCTCACACGGGCGAGATTTCCGCGGGGGTGCAATGCGGTAGGTGAACGTATTGCACCCGCACTGAATCCTGACCCATTCATTTCAATGGGGCTGTTCAGATGAGCAGTGATTTTCATGCATCACTTGTGCGTTGCGTGAAAATCGCAGCATGCTCTATATTCTGCGTTTTTCACGCAACGCAGGCCCCATAGAAGTGAATGGGGTTGCGTGAAAATCGCAAGCATCCGCAAGCAAGTGCGGATGCGGTGCGATTTTTACGCATGGTTGCTAGGTGACAGTCTATTCACTGTTATTATTTTCCCTTATAACATGGTTATAAGGGAAAATAATAGCATTCTGAATGCAGAATGCTTAGTAGGTGATCAATTGAGGGTTAAAAAAAATAAAAAAATAAACTCACCTTCTCCTCATGATCGCGTAGTTCCCGGTCTCCTCTTTACTTCTTTAATGATGAGCTGTGGGCTAAAGGACCTGTGATGTACCATGTGATTGGAGCATGTGATCTGACGTCACCACAGGTCCTAGCCGGTAGTTCATCATTAAAGAAGTAAAGAAGAGACCGGGAACTACGCGATCAAGAGGAGAAGGTGAGTTTATTTTTTTATTTTTTTTTAACCCTCAATTGATCACCTACTAAGCATTCTGTATTCAGAATGCTATTATTTTCCCTTATAACCATGTTATAAGGGGGAATAATACAATCTACACTACAACTAACCCAAACCTGAACTTCTGTAAAGAAGTTCGGGTCTGGGTACCACAGTCGGTTTTTTATCACGCTCGTGCAAAACACATTGCACCCGCGCGATAAAAACTGAACATCGGAACGCAATCGCAGTCAAAACTGACTGCAATTGCATTCCTACTCGCGCGGGTTTGCCGCAATACATCGGGACGCATACGGACCTAATCCGGACACGCCCGTGTGAACCCAGCCTTAGAGTTCTTAAAATCTCATCCACTTTACTGGTACTTTACAACACAGAGGATCTGTTGCGCACAAATCTGCAGCATTTCAGTCATGCGTGAACATACCCTAAAGTGGTTTCCAGCCTGTTCATATCGATGACATATCCTCTGACACACGGCACTCATCTGTTTTCAGCAGATGCCAGAAACAAATCACTGGACGGAAGCGGAAGCAGAGTGGTCTGCCCACCGAGGTTTTCCCGGCATTCATCAGCAGCTGCCAAAGATTACTGAACATTGGGAGTGCCAGGTATCAGTCCCCCATCTATCTGATATCAGTGGCCTACCCCGAGGATAAATCAATATCTACAGAATGGAAAGTCCTTTAAAAAGGAATATTGCATCTTGTTCTGCTGAAAAAGACCACCACTTTACCTAGGCAGATTTCCTGTGACAGATCATATGCATGCTGGCCACCTTCTTCTAGGGGGCCAAAGAGGTTACACTACATACTGCCATTTCTTCTGTTGTTTTTATTCCAGCTGTATCTTTTATGTTCCTTATACGATTATGGGGGCAGCCATCCCACCTGGGCTATGAACAATTCCAGAGATTTGCTTTACAACAGGCACCTGCACAAAAGATCTTCTATGAGAATGTGTTGTGGGCATGCTTTGTGACCTGTGCAGAGAGGGTAAGCAGTGAAAAACAGACGGACGGACTTTTATTTTTTTTAACGTCCGTCAGACATCCGTTTAAAGAACAATGGTAGTCTATGGTGTTATTCACATTTTTCGGACAGCGAATAACGACCATAATTTTTTTTTAACTTGTTCTATTTTGTCCATTTTTTAAATGATGGACAGCACCCGTACAATTTCAGTTTCTCAGAAAAATACATGTGTTAAAAATGGACAGTTTTTAACTTACTTTTTCAGTGTCGTGTTGCGTTCAGTGTAAACAGACATGTGCTGTCAACATTGAAACGGTGTGTGGACGAAGGATCATAGTATCAGGTAATGATCGTTCATGCTTAGGGCTCATGCACACAAACATTTTTTTCCGTGACAGTTTTTTCTGTGGCCTGTATGTATTACCTTTCATTTCAATGGGGCCCAAAAAACCTGAAGGGACTCAGTGTGCATGCCGTATCCGTATGTCCGTTTTGCAGACAAGGACAAGCATTGGTACAATGGATCTTCATAAAAAATTAAAAAACTGATGTAACATGGACATTACCCATTTTTTTGTGGACCGCAAAATACTTACGGCTGTGTGCATGAGCCCTTATACAGAAGTGATGGTTGCTGCATGTAAAGGCAGCTCACACAAGCAGGCAATGATAGAGAACGAACTGTTCATTTCAGGAGATGGGCCCTAAAAGATCTCTTCAGAACAGGAAGTGTCAGCCCGCTGTGCAGTTCAATGAAAACTGCTAGATTTAAAGAAGTTGTCTCACATCAGTAAATTGACATGGAAAAAGGTTAAAAAGCGTTTCATATAAAAACATGCTTTAAACATTAGGTCATCTTCTTTGCTGCAAAGAAAACCAGTACAGCCATTTTCTATAGCAGAGTTCCTCAACTCCAGTTCTCAGGGACCACCTGAATGTCCTGATTTGAGACTCTCTGCCGATGTGCTAAGTCCTTGACACTAATTATATCACCTGCTCAATACTAAGGAAATCCTGGAAACATGACTGGCAGGTGGGCCCTGAGGATTGGAGTTGAGGAACACTGTCCTATAGGATCACATAAGGGGCCAAAATTCACCAGTGCAATCCCAGTGGTAGCTATGATGTAGCACCATGACTTTGGACAACCTCCTTTGTTGCCAATATGGGGATAATGATGATTACACTTAACGGTAATCCGATTTTCCAGACAGCACCACAGAGAGGATCCGCCCTCCGGGGACAGGAAACCTGCAGAATAAAAAGCTGGAGCCTTCTCCAACCTCAGTGGTTTACAGAGAGCGAGAGTGACTCCAACACAAGTTAGTTTATCCAATATATACAACATCTTTTACATATACAGTGCTCCCTCAAGATATAAATGCCTCAGGATACAATATTTTCAACATACAGTGGTCTTTTCTGTCCCATCGTGAGTTGAAACCAGACTCAACATACAATGTCTCAGACTCAGATCCAACCAATCAAGGTCACTTCTCTGGTAAACTAGCTTGATTAGTTACTAGTTAGCAACTATTCCTGACTGTTATGTTTTACATGTTTTATCTGTACTAGTTATCGGCTTATATTTCTTAAATCTTCATTTTCTCTTATCTTGGGTGACATTTTGGGGCTTTGGAACCAATTACTCAGCTTACAGTGGTTTCAACATACAATGGTCGTCCTGGAACCAATTAACCGCCTCACGTCCGCCCATAGGATATAAACGTCCTATGGGTGGACGTCTATTTCTGACAGCACGTTTTAAAACGTCCTGTCAGAAATAGCAGCTGCACGCTAATCGTGCAGCTGCTGATCGGGTTGCCCGCTGTCAGTGACAGCAGGGCAACCCTAAGACAAGGCAGGGACAGTGCCCAGGTGTCCCTGCCTTCACGATCGCTGCAGACACAGCGCTCACCGAGCGCTGTGTCTGCAGAGCAGGAAGCGCTGTGCGCTTCCTGTTCCGGCCCGGCAGTCATGTGACCGCCGTGACCGGAGAGTGCAGGAGCTGTGTGAGGTCTCTCAGAGACCTCGATCAGCCCTGCTGTGAGGCTGTACAGCGCAGGATTGCTGCTGTACAGCCTCTATAGGGGTGCATTTGTCCTGTAACTGGGGCTACTATGTCAGCCCCAGTTACAGGAGAAATCAACAGTGTAAAAAAAAATAAAAAGTGAAGTAAATGTCCCCCAGAGGTCTTGTATGACCTTATGGGGGACGAAAAGTGTAAAATAAAATAAAAATAAAATAAA
The DNA here is from genome assembly GCF_905171765.1 of Bufo bufo. Taxonomy (NCBI): domain Eukaryota; kingdom Metazoa; phylum Chordata; class Amphibia; order Anura; family Bufonidae; genus Bufo; species Bufo bufo. The sequence goes on from NC_053390.1 coordinate 605,409,371, forward strand.
AGGTTGAAAAAATAAAATAAAAAAAAGTTTCACATGTAAAAAAAAAAAAAATCCCAAGTAAGGAATAAAAAAAAAAATTAAAAATAGAAAAAATTAAATAAAATAGACATATTTAGTATTGCCGCGTCCGTAAAAACCAGCTCTATAAAAATATCACATGACCTAACCCCTCGGGTGAACACCGTAAAAAATAAATAAAAAAAACTGTGTCAAAACAAGCAATTTTTGTCACCTTGCATCACAAAAGGTGCAACACCAAGTGATCAAAAACGCGTATGTCCCACAAAATGGTACCAATAAAACCGTCACCTCATCCCGCAAAAAATGAGCCCCTACATAAGAAAATCTCTCAAAAAATAAAAAAACTATAGCTCTTAGAACATGGAGACACTAAAACATCATTTTTTTGGTTTCAAAAATGCTATTATTGTGTTAAAGTGAAACAAATAAAAAAAGTATACATATTAGGTATTGCCGCGTCCGTAAAAACCAGCTCTATAAAAATATCACATGACCTAACCCCTCGGGTGAACACCGTAAAAAAAAAAAAAAAAAAACTGTGTCAAAACAAGCAATTTTTGTCACCTTGCATCACAAAAGGTGCAACACCAAGTGATCAAAAAGCGTATGTCCCACAAAATGGTACCAATAAAACCGTCACCTCATCCCGCAAAAAATGAGCCCCTACATAAGAAAATCTCTCAAAAAATAAAAAAACTATAGCTCTCAGAACATGGACACATTAAAACATAATTTTTGGGTTTCAAAAATGCTATTATTGTGTAAAACTTTAATAAATGAGAAAAAGTATACATATTAGGTATCGCCACGTCCGTAACAATCTGCTCTATAAAAATGTCACTTGACTGAACCCCTCAGGTGAACGCTGTAAAAATAAATAAATAGAAACTGTGCTAAAACAACCAATTTTTTTGGTCACCTTGCCCCATAAAGTGTTATAATGAATGATCAAAAAATCATATGTACCCAAAAATAGTACTAATAAAACTGGCACCTTATCCCCTAGTTTCCAAAATGGGGTCACTTCTTGGGAGTTTCTACTGTAAGGGTGCATCAGGGGGCTTCAAATGGGACATGGCATCTAAAAACCATGTGGAGTTCCTTTCCTTCTGCGCCCTGCCGTGTGCCCATACAGCAGTTTACGACCACATGTGGGGTGTTTCTGTAAACCGCAGAATCTGGGTAATAAATATTGAGTTTTGTTTGGCTGTTAACCATCGATGTGTTAAAGAAAAAAATTTATTAAAATGGAAAATCTGCCAAAAAAGTGAAATTTAAAAATTTGATCTCCATTTTCCTTTAATTCTTGTGGAACGCCTAAAGGGTTAACAAAGTTTGTAAAATCGGTTTTGAATACCTTGAGGGGTGTAGTTTCTACAATGGGGTCATTTATGGGGGTATCCACTATGTAGGCCCCACAAAGTGACTTCAGACCTGAACTGGTCCTTATAAAGTGGGTTTTGGCAATTTTCTTAAAAATTTGAAGAAATGCTTCTAAACTTCTAAGCCTTCTAACGTCCTAAAAAAATAAAATGACATTTCCAAAATGATGCCAACATAAAGTAGACATATGGGGAATGTTAAATAATAAATATTTTATGAGGTATCACTTTCTGTTTTAAAAGCAGAGAAATTGAAATTTAGAAAATTGCGAATTTTCAAATTTTTGGGTAAATTTGGGATTTTTTCATAAATAAAGGTGAAATATTTTGACTCAAATTTATGACTATCATGAAGTACAATGTGTCACGAGAAAACAATCTCTGAATGACTTGGATAAATAAAGGCGTTCCAAAGTTATTACCACATAAAGTGAGATATGTCAGTTTTGCAAAATTTGGCCTGGTCAGGAAGGGGGCAAAGGGCCCAGATGGGAAGTGGTTAATATTGTAACTTGAGGGACCACTGTATATTGTATTGTACACTACTTATTTTTGCTACACCCAGTGTATGAAAAGAGGAACCAATGAAACACCAGGGAGGGAATAAGGTAGGGTGCTGTCCTGGGGTCTGGAAAATCTGATTACCAGTAAGTAGAGATGGCTTTGCGGTTTGCCCGGTGGTCATTTTGCGGCGAACATTCCGCCAGTGCCATATTCTTTTGCATTGCACCGAACTTTGACCCATAACACATCCATCAGGTGGGACAGGACAGCCAATTGAGATATTTCAGCACATGGACACACCCCCACCATATCACAGAACCCGATCTGGCAGCCATTTCACATTCTGTGTTTTGCCAGTGTAGGGAGAGGTTGCTGTGTGGAGCAGGGACAGACTGTTAGGTACATCAAACGCTAGCTAATAGGGCCGCAAAAGTCCTCTTAATGACTGGTATAGGTGTGCTATCGATAGAAAGTATATTATAGTGCACTTTATTGTGCAGCAGTTGCGATTCTGCTGCGATACCGCAGCTATATAGAGGGACAAACGCTATTGGAATAACTAATTGCAACTGGTGTTATATACCTGTTGCCCCCAAAAAAACTGATTGAGGGGTGTGATATACCTATAATATACCTTCTAACATAGAAAATATATAGTGGATTTGTATTGTGCAGCAGTTGTGTGCGGTTCTGCTGCGATACCGCAGGTATATAGAGGGATAAGCACTATTGGAACAACTATTTTTCTATGTTTCAGAAACCCGGTCTTTGGTTGCCTTTCCATATTTTCGTGATACTAACCTATGATCACCTGTGACAAGTTAGGAGTACCTTGGCTATTAAGAACGTTATTAGGATGAAAATCCTTGAATATGATGACGTTGTATTTGGATAGTGGGGAACAATGTGGCTTATGCTCTTTTAAATTGCTTAGTGATATATAATATAGAGTTATACGGCCCATATGGGCACTAGTTTTTGTTTATTTTGCACTTCTCTCTGCATGTCATGTTTGGCACCAGCACTTGCACTTTTTGTCTTCATTGTAACTGTGGATCACTTTGCTTCCTATTCATTTATTGCAATTCATATTTTATAATACTTTTTGATACTGTATTTTATTCTAGGCATCATGTAATTCACCTATTGCAAGATTGTTACTTATATATTATATGAAATCTGCATATGTCATGTATTATATATTATATATTCTGTATTAATTAAGGTTTTGTGTGGAATCATGACTCATTCTGAAGAGGACAGTATACTACTACAGAGGGATCTGGATAGATTGGAGGCTTGGGCAGAGAGGGTGGTTATTAACGGTACACACTCAGATTGGGTCACTGTCACTAGTGGGGTACCTCAGGGGTCAGTATTGGGCCCTATTCTCTTATATATTATATATTTTCTCTCTAATATATTTATTAATGATCTCGTAGAAGGCTTGCATAGTAAAGTATCAATTTTCGCAGATGACACTAAACTGTGTTAACACTGACAAATGTAAAGTTATGAGTTTCAAGATGGTGGCTCACTCCAAAAAGGATTAATGGAATAGGTGCTGCTAACCCAAATTAAGAGGGACACCCACCCTCTAAATGGATAGGTGCAAAAATTGTTAAAGTAATGGGTGAGCACACTGCATTTGGACTTCACAATAAAATTTTATTAAATCAAACAATGAATTTACACGTGTATATCTAAAAATATAAGAATAAAACTCTATAAAATCCTGAAAAATAAAATACAATAGAATACAATACAATAAGATGCAATATACTCGGCAAAGCTGGGTTGGATAAGGTCCATACAACAGATAAATGCCTGTCATAAAAGTCGCTTTGCAGTTTTTTTGATCCGTGTATACTTTGTTCCAATGATCTTTCCTCTATTGCGAGGGTCCAATCTTCATAGCGTGGCCACGCTTATGGTTGCGGAGGTGCTTGTACAGGTGTCCGATCAAACCCAGACGCGTTTCGGGAACGGCTTTCCCTTCATCAGTGGTACCACTGATGAAGGGTAAGCCGTTCCTGAAACGTGTCTGGGTTTGATCGGACACCTGTACAAGCACCTCCGCAACCATAAGCGTGGCCACGCTATGAAGATTGGACCCTCGCAATAGAGGAAAGATCATTGGAACAAAGTATACACAGATCAAAAAAACTTCCTCCTCTGTTTGGCATCGGAAGACTGAAAGGGACGGGCGGCATAGACACGTGAGTCTCGTCCTAATTCCCGTGAGAATTCGGGGCAGAAGGCTTGAGGTGTACTGAGCGTGTGGCTGGCAATCTCGTGCGCCGCCAGACCCTCGCCTGAATTACCGCAAACATTGAGGAAGGTAAGAGAGACTCTACCCATTAATACAGTGACTGTGATTGAATACTCAAGGATTGCCAGCATTATAACAGCATTTTGAAACAAATGGAGATATATTGCATACACTGACCAACATCCGCATAGGACTTCATTTGTATGCTAGATCTGTCCCCAATAGGATATTTACAACCACACAAGTAATGGACTGTATTGCAAAGCGACTTTTATGACAGGCATTTATCTGTTGTATGGACCTTATCCAACCCAGCTTTGCCGAGTATATTGCATCTTATTGTATTGTATTCTATTGTATTTTATTTTTCAGGATTTTATAGAGTTTTATTCTTATATTTTTAGATATACACGTGTAAATTCATTGTTTGATTTAATTAAATTTTATTGTGAAGTCCAAATGCAGTGTGCTCACCCATTACTTTAACAAATTTAAAGTTATGCACATGGGAAGGAATAATGCAAGTCACCCGTACATACTAAATGATAAAACACTCGGTAACACTGACATTGAAAAGAATCTAGGAATTTAAATAAAGAGCAAACTAAGCTGCAAAAACCAGTGTCAGGCAGCTGGTGCCAAGGCCAATAAGATAATGGGTTGCATCAAAAGGGGTATAGATGCCCGTGATAAGAACATATTCCTACTACTTTACAAATCGCTAGTCAGACCACACATGGAGTACTGTGTACAGTTCTGGGCTCCTGTGAACAAGGCAGACAAAACTAAAGTAATAGCTGGAATGGGGCAACTACAGTACCCTGAAAGATTATCAAAATTATGGTTATTCACTTTAGAAAGAAGACGACTGAGGGGAGATCTAATAACTATGTATAAATATATTAGGGGTCAGTACAGAGATCTATCTCATCATCTATTTATCCCCAGGAATGTGACTGTAACGAGGGGACATCCTCTGCGTCTGGAGGAAAGAAGGTTTGTACACAAACATAGAAGAGGATTCTTTACGGTAAGAGCAGTGAGACTATGGAACTCTCTGCCTGAGGAGGTGGTGATGGTGAGTACAATAAAGGAATTCAAGAGGGGCCTGGATGAATTTCTGGAGCGTAATAATATTACAGGCTATAGCTACTAGAGAGGGGTCGTTGATCCAGGGAGTTATTCTGATTGCCTGATTGGAGTCGGGAATGAATTTTTTATTCCCCTAAAGTGGGAAAAATTGGCTTCTACCTGACAGTTTTTTTTTGCCTTCCTCTGGATCAACTTTCAGGATGACAGGCCGAACTGGATGGACAATATGTCTTTTTTCAGCCTTATGTACTATGTTACTATTCAGACACTTTTTCATGCACTTTATTATTATACTGTGATGAATGTATTATCTCCATATGGGGATTGTATGGGCAATAGCACCTTGGGATCATTAGTGTTTTTATGGGTAATGTGAGGGTTAGTAAACTGATTTTACTAGCGTTAAGATGATATTTCGAATATCCCCTAATCTATCTCGCTATCTAAATATAATACATAATGTGGCAAAACCAACCTCGCCACTGGGTTTTGGAGGGGCCTGGCTACTAGCCTTTTGCCCCAGGATTATGGGCCCTCTCATCAGCCAGGCCTCATTTGTTCACAAAGGACTTGGACTAACTTGAACCCTGGTCTAATTCGTGCCATTTTGGGATGTTAAATGTCTGTCTATGTGTATTGAAAAGGGTGGGACATGGTATACGTTGAGTAGGGAGGTCTGTTCCATTGTCTCTCTGTGTGTATTGGCGATGTCCTTTGTCCTGAGAGATAATTGAATTACTTCTCGGTTGTCTCCAGGACAGAGGATATTGTGTATTCGCCTGCCTGTGATGATTGCATCAACCCAGTGTGAGGTAATTCTATCATGGGCAGAGGGGAGGATTTTGTGTGGGAGTGTCTGAGTGTATTGCACGTGGCTATTGGCTGTTTTTACAAAACCCTGTGGGTGGTAACCTTGTTGGAAGATGTGTATAAAATGCTTGTGTGTTAAAATAAGGAGTTCCTGTTTTTATACCTTCATGAAGTTTTGGCTCATGTTTGGGGAATGGGATAACTACACTCTTGGGGATTGCTATATCACAATACTCCCCTGAGTATAAGCTCTTGTAAGAGCTTGTTCATGGTTCCTGCTCTCTGCATTTAGGAGAGGTTCACCCACTGGAGCCTTGTCGTAGGTCCAGGGTGGGTAGGAGACGGCGAGACCTCCACCAAGCTTCGGCGGTTCGTGGGGTCTGCAGTGCTGACGGTGTCAAGTGGAGTGCTTGGAGTCCTCTGGAAGCACTAGGAGCATCTATCAACGGAGGTACCCGGTCGGGGTGCTAGGCGTTCCGTTACACATAATATTTCCCAAAGAGAGATATGGGCAGGTTGCCCTTTACTATTATGGCGCCAGTGATATCATGCGGCTGTGGGAGTTTGAGTTATTCATCTCAAACATCGATGGCTTTGCAGTGAGACTCTATTGTGGGTGGTTCACAAGCGATCCGCCCTTTCTGAGCATAAAGAAAATACCTAACAGCCGCTTGTCATCTCGACATTGCGAGTCACATGATCGGACTAATTACGTGATCTCGAACAGTCTTGTGAGATTTGGCGGCCATCTTTGGGAATAGATGCGACAGTGTCAGCAAATTGTGACTCCTTCTCTCCCTCACAGATGGGAGTCATTAAAATTAGGCAATATGTTTAACTGACCAACTAGAGGGGGTATAAATAGCACAAGGTTTTGACTGTAGGGTATGCCCCCAAGAGGAAGCGAGGCGAAAGGCGCGTCAGGGTTGGTGTTCCCCCTTGGCTCCTGGTCTGTATATGTCTCTCCTTTTTATGCTATTTTGCAAAACTGTTTGTAACCCTTTTATTGCCTTGTCTTGCTTGGACTATGTATTATTACTTATTTTAATCTATTTTCTGCTGAGATTCTTTGCAATGACTGACAGGCATTTAGTTTGTGGGATTGTGAAATACTGTTTGTAGCAACATGAAGGATTAGGTGTAGTTCCAAATATCTTGACACCTTAGTGTCAAGCGCTATATATGTTGCACACTCCTTTGAGACTTGAATATGCCGACCGGTTCTGGCTTGGGGGGAATTATTTCTGTCACAGCATTGTCCTGTATTGCTGCTAGTCTATAAATTATGTTAGATGTTATGTGTTGTATGACATTTTTATCAATAAAGGATGAAGTTACATTACATGTGTGTTTTCAAATATTTGGTGATACACAGTGTCGGTGCCAAGATACATCTGACCACAGACATGTGGTCTAGCAAACATGGGCAGGGAAGGTACATAACTTTTACTGCCCACTGGGTGAACCTTCTGACGGCCGTCAAGCATGTAACCTGTGGCACCCGTGTGGATTTGTTGTTACCGCCACAGATTGCATGCAGGCCTGCCTCTTCTTCTCCTCCTCCATTTCCACTGCTACTGCCTCTGCACCCCCAAAGCTCCCCAGAACCTATTTAACGTGCCAGGGGAGACGTTGCCATGCTGTGGTGCGGCTGTTGTGCCTGGAAGCCAAGCGCGACACCGATCCTGCACTGCTTTCAGCTCTGCGGTCACAGGCCAATCAGTGGCTAACCCCGCTTAATTTGACAGTTGGTAAAGTGGTGTGCGACAACGGTGCCAATCTGCTGAGCGCGCTGAAACAGGGCAAAATGACACACGTGCCGTGCATGGCACACGTCCTAAACTTTGTCGTGCAGGGATTCATTGCCGAATACTCCGGGGTCCAGGACGTCTTGCGGCAGGCCAGGAAAATCTCACACGGCCATGGCTCGCCTTGCTGACATTCAGCGGCGACAGCACCTGCCCATCAGACGTCTGATTTGTGACAGCCCGACACGCTGGAAATTCTATTTAGTAGAATATTAGTCATATTCGAGAAGATTTTCTTGATCGCGAAAATCGGCATGTAATATGCGCGTATTTGCGTATGCACAATACTGGCTTGGTCTAGTTTTGCTACCTTTTTCAAACTGCAGGAAGCTTGCAGAGACTGGAAAAGATGGTGGGCATCAATTTTCACTGTGAGGAAGAACTCCTGATCACTGTAAGTAATGTTACATTACAGCACTGTATTTGATTATATTTAGCATGCATTGCAGAACAATAGCTTTATATGCAGATAGTGTTCCAAAATATTTGTGATTGCGAAAAGCTACGCTATCAATGCGAATTTGTATTTGCAATACATACAACTACACATTTTATCAGGTCTGACTACATAATACTGATTGGTACACTAAGTATTATTGTGTCATCCTAGCACTATGTCTGTAGCATGTATGTATGGACAGCAGAGAAATATCTCTCACATGCACATTGCACATTCATTTTCCTACCACAAACTGTATACCACACACACACACACAGTCTATAGATTAGAGTTTGTGTCCTGTTGGTCAGGAGAAGCTTTCTTTGTCTGACCGCCAGTATTTTCTGGTTCATTTAGCATTACCCAGGGTGCACCACGGGGAAGCGAAACAGCTGTACACCCCATACCGTTCCGTCACTTCACTAGACAGGTATATCTCTGCTCAGCTGGCCAATATCAGATTGCTCAAACCCCACACACATACAATTGCAATACAATCCGATCTTATAACGATAACATTAAATCTAATATTTCCCCTTCAATCACTTAAATTGTTTTGGCTGTGTTGTTGATGACATTATTTTCAATACTTGTATTAAAAAAAATTGGGATTATATGCTTGAATCTTTATTCTGCAGTGCATGTTGTCAGGACCCGGGTCCAGGATAAAAAACAGCGAATCATGAGGAATCTAAGGAAGGAGCTTAGTAGGGAGTATAAGGGAAAGCATAGTGCGATGGCCATCATGAAACATTGGTCAGATTTGAAGAGGAGGCACATTGGCTGGATCACAGAGATCCGGCATAGAGTTCCGTCACAGGGGCTCTATACCGGAAAATAACTGATCAGGCATATCCCCATGCATTCTGAATGGAGAGTAGTCATTTTGACTGATCAGGCAAAAGATAAAACCGTAGCATGCTACGGTTTTATCTCCAGCGAAAAAAAACTGAAGACTTCCCCATAGGAATGTATTAGTGCCGGATCCGGCATTCAAAATACCGGAATGCCGGATCTGTCCTTCCTGTCTGCGCATGCGCAGACTGGTAAAAATGTGGAAAAAGATACAAGACGGATGCGTCTCACAAATGCTTTCAGTCACATCCAGATCGGCGGATCCGGCAGGCAGTTCCGACAACAGAACTGCTTGCCAGATCACACTGCCACAAGTGTGAAAATAGCCTAACCTCTGTAATGTATATATACAGTTATGCAAATAAGTATTTCATACCTTTACAAATGATTACTTAGTACCTGGTGTGACACTTAGCAAATAAGCCGTTTACATCATACATCTCTACCTCGCTGTGAGTGTATATACACTGCTCAAAAAAATAAAGGGAACACAAAAATAAAACATCCTAGATCTGAGTTAATTAAATATTCTTCTGAAATACTTTGTTCTTTACATAGTTGAATGTGCTGACAACAAAATCACACAAAAATTAAAAAATGGAAATCAAATTTTTCAACCCATGGAGGTCTGGATTTGGAGTCACACTCAAAATTAAAGTGGAAAAACACACTACAGGCTGATCCAACTTTGATGTAATGTCCTTAAAACAAGTCAAAATGAGGCTCAGTAGTGTGTGTGGCCTCCACGTGCCTGTATGACCTCCCTACAACGCCTGTGCATGCTCTTGATGAGGTGGCGGACGGTCTCCTGAGGGATCTCCTCCCAGACCTGGACTAAAGCATCTGCCAACTCCTGGACAGTCTGTGGTGCAACGTGACGTTGGTGGATAGAGCGAGACATGATGTCCCAGATGTGCTCAATTGGATTCAGGTCTGGGGAACGGGCGGGCCAGTCCATAGCATCAATGCCTTTGTCTTGCAGGAACTCCTGACACACTCCAGCCACATGAGGTCTAGCATTGTCTTGCATTAGGAGGAACCCAGGGCCAACCGCACCAGCATATGGTCTCACAAGGGGTCTGAGGATCTCATCTCGGTGCCTAATGGCAGTCAGGCTACCTCTGGCGAGCACATGGAGGGCTGTGCGGCCCTCCAAAGAAATGCCACCCCACACCATTACTGACCCAATGCCAAACCGGTCATGCTGGAGGATGTTGCAGGCAGCAGAACGTTCTCCACGGCGTCTCCAGACTCTGTCACATGTGCTCAGTGTGAACTTGCTTTCATCTGTGAAGAGCACAGGGCGCCAGTGGTGAATTTGCCAATCTTGGTGTTCTCTGGCAAATGCCAAACGTCCTGTACGGTGTTGGGCTGTAAGCACAACCCCCACCTGTGGACGTTGGGCCCTCATGGAGTCTGTTTCTGACCGTTTAAGCAGACACATGCACATTTGTGGCCTGCTGGAGGTCATTTTGCAGGGCTCTGGCAGTGCTCCTCCTTGCACAAAGGTGGAGGTAGCGGTCCTGCTGCTGGGTTTTTGCCCTCCTCCACGTCTCCTGATGTACTGGCCTGTCTCCTGGTAGCGCCTCCATGCTCTGGACACTACGCTGACAGACACAGCAAACCTTCTTGCCACAGCTCGCATTGATGTGCCATCCTGGATAAGCTGCACTACCTGAGCCACTTGTGTGGGTTGTAGACTCCGTATCATGCTACCACTAGAGTGAAAGCACCGCCAGCATTCAAAAGTGACCAAAACATCAGCCAGGAAGCATAGGAACTGAGAAGTGGTCTGTGGTTACCACCTGCAGAACCACTCCTTTATTGGGGGTGTCTTGCTAATTGCCTATAATTTCCACCTGTTGTCTATCCCATTTGCACAACAGCATGTGAAATTGATTGTCACTCAGTGTTGCTTCCTAAGTGGACAGTTTGATTTCACAGAAGTGTGATTGACTTGGAGTTACATTGTGTTGTTCAAGTGTTCCCTTTATTTTTTTGAGCAGTGTATATATATATATATATATTTATACACACACAACGAGGTAGACATGTATGATGTAACCGGCTGATTTTGTACGTTTCACACACACACAAATATATATACATGTGTGTATATATACATAAACTGTAATCATAATTCTGTATTCCAGTAAAAGGGCCCTGTCCATCAGTACATTAGATACATCCCCCACTTAATTTGCATTTGTTATGAGTTCGGAGTTGTTTGTCAAAATTATGAATATTGTGTGATTACAGGGATTCCCGTTCCGTCAGTCCGCAGCAGGCGTTCAACAGAGGATTTGGTGGAGGTGTCCGTAGAGGAGGAGGAGGGAGAGCAGGCGGGACCCTCCCAGAATGTGGATGCCCCTACCCCACCTGTTTGTTGGCAAAGTGGTGAAGGGGGCAGCGGAAGAGGCCGGACCCTCCCATCAGCCGGATCCCTCCCAGCTCATGAGGAGGAGGATGTCACCAGCCCCCGCCAGGAGGGTAAATATGTGCACACAGCAATATAATTCTGTATACATAACATACTCAGAAACATTAAGGCCCCTTTCACACGGGCGAGTATTCCGCGCGGATGCGGGAGTTGAACGCATTACACCCGCACTGAATACCGACCCATTCATTTCTATGGGGCTGTTCACATGAGCAGTGATTTTCACGCATCACTTGTGCGTTGCGTGAAAATCGCAGCATGCTCTATATTCTGCGTTTTTCACGCAATGCAGGCCCCATAGAAGTGAATGGGGTTGCGTGAAAATCGCAAGCATCCGCAAGCAAGTGCGGATGCGATGCGATTTTCACGCACGGTTTCTAGGAGACGATCGTGATGGAGACCCGATCATTATTATTTTCCCTTATAACATGGTTATAAGGGAAAATAATAGCATTCTGAATACAGAATGCATAGTACAATAGCGCTGGAGGGGTTAAAAAATAAATAACATTTTTTTAACTCACCTTAGTCCACTTGATCGCGGCCCGGCATCTCCTTCTGTCTCCTTTACTGAACAGGACCTGTGGTGAGCATTCATTATAGGTCAAGGACCTTTGATGACGTCACTCCGGTCATCACATGATCTTTTACCATGGTGATGGATCATGTGATGACCAGAGTGATGTCATCAAAGGTCCTGTTCCTGTAATTAATGCTCACCACAGGTCCTATTCAACAAAGGAGACAGAAGGAGATGCCGGGCCGCGATCAAGTGGATTAAGGTGAGTTAAATTATTTATTTATTTTAACCCCTCCAGCGCTAGTTTACTATGCATTCTGTATTCAGAATGCTATTATTTTCCCTCATAACCATGTTATAAGGGAAAATAATACAATCTACAGAACACAGATCCCAAGCCCGAACTTCTGTGAAGAAGTTCAGGTTTGGGTACCAAACATGCGAGATTTTTCTCACGCGAGTGCAAAACGCATTACAATGTTTTGCACTCGCGCGGAAAAATCGCGGGTGTTCCCGTAACGCACCCGCACATTTTCGTGTGAAAGAGGCCTAACTCTTTCTACCCCAGGCCAGTTTTCAACTTCCTGCTCACGCCATTTTTTGCAAATCTGACATGTGTCACTTTATGTGGTAATAACTTTAAAAAGCTTTTACTTATCCAGGCCATTGTGAGATTTTCTCGTCACATATTGTACTTCATGAAAGTAGTAAAATTGATTAAAAAAATAATAATTTTATTCAAAAAAAATACCTAATTTACCATATATTGGGAAAAATTAGCAAAAAATTTCCAATGTTCAATTTTCTCTTCTTTTATAACAGATAGTAATACATCCAAAAATAGTTATAACTTTACATTCCCCATATGCCTACTTTTGGATCTTTTTGAAAAATCTATTTTTATTTTTTTTGGGGGACGTTAGAAGGCTTAGACGTTTAGAATCAAATCTTACAATTTTTAAGAACTGTTCCAAACCCCAATTTTTTCAGGACCAGTTCAGTTATAAAGTCACTTTCTGGGACTTTTATGGATGGTTTCCACAATGTATCACCCTATTTTAGAAACTACACCCCTCAAGCTAATCAAAACGGATTCTAAATACTTTGTTAACCCTTTAGGTGGCCCACGAGAATGGAATTAAATGGGAATGAAGTTTCAAAAAAAAAAAATCACTTATTTTAGCAGATTTAAAATTTTACTCAATTTTTCTGAAACACATCAAGGGTTAACAGCCAAACAAAACTCAAAATCTATTACCCTGAATCTGGAGTTTACAAAAACACCCCATGTGCTCAAAAACAGATGTATGGCCGCACAGCAGGCTACAGAGTGGAATGAGCACCATATGGCATTAGGAGAGAGGATTGAGCTTGAATGGTAATTGGGAGCTATGTCGCATGTGAAGACACCCTGAGGTGGCCCTACAGACCCCAAAAAGTGACTCCATTCTGGAAACTACACCCCTCAAGGAATATACCGAGCACTTTGACCCATCATGCATGTCACAGAATTAGGAAACGCAACGCTTGGCTGTGAAAAATAGAAATTACAATTTTTTCCAGAAAAAGTTGCTTTACACCCACATTTTTTACAAAGGGTTACCGGACAAAATGCAGCCCAAATTTAGTTTCCCATTTGCCCCCGACTACGCTAACACCCCATATGTGCTAAAAAAATTATATATGGGCACATGGCAGGGCTCCAGAGTAAAACTGCCAAATATTAATTTTGATGATGGGCCTGAATTGGCAGACATTTATTTTAGGTGCCATGCCACATTAAATAAATTCCTGAGGTCCCCAGAAATGAAAAACCCCAACAAGTGACCCCATTTTGGAAAGAACACCTCCGTACGAACATTTTAAGGGGTGGAAAGGGCACTTTTGACCTAACAGTTATCTCACATGAAAAATTATGTATTGGTTGTTGGAAAGTTCATATGCAAGCGAGGTTGACTAAATCAGAGATATAAAGTGGAAATATTACAGGGAGCATAAAGGATGAAATTACATTTATTCACCGTTAATGTGTGGTAGATTTTAAAACACTACTTCATGCACAGGCCAGGTTTTTCATGGCAGGTTTTGCAGTGGTAAATGTTGTCCTTCCTAATACCCCTTTTTGAACACATTCTGCATCTTTTTTGGGTCCTTCCCTTTCTTGCTGTCTGGGGGACTTCAGCTGGGAATGATCTGGAACAGCTGCAAATGAAAAAAAATAAAAATAATGTCCAGCAATTCCGGATGTTGTTCTATTTTCTTTTCAGCACGAAGGTGGTTAAATCGCATTGGTGTGTACCATAAGTCCCAGCAAGCCACAAGCAGCTCAGAAAGGTACATAACCTCTCTGCATGCAGTCACCAGCTAGAATGGCTGCATGCAGGGAAGTTCTGCCTCTTCCTGTACAGCTACAGCCCTGCCATTGGCTGGAGCATTGTTCCAGCCAATAGCAGTGCTAGCAGGCGACCCAAAACACTGATGTCCCCTGCCTCACCTCGGAGTAGACAGGTGATTACTTTTTCATCGTCGGTCACCGCCACATGACACCCACCGCCCCCCACAGCTCCGGAGCTGTGATGCGCATGTGTACTATTACGGCGCTGGTCGGGAAGGGGTTAAAACAGCCAACAATGAGGGGACAGTAACAGAAAACAACAACACTGGACACTAACTCTGTAATCTACATAAAAACCATTAACTAACCAAATAAATAACATTATGCTCTACACTAACCAACCAACTATATAATTAGCATAAATATTAACTAACGAAGTGAGATGTAAATCAGCAGTGCTTAAACAAATACTATAACACAATGCACTAGAAGCTGGCAAAGAAGGTGAAGGAGATCCATGAGCAGCAGCGGAAGCTTGCACTGAAGATGCAGCAGTTTGATGCGCTGCAACTAAATCAGATGCAGGAGTTGTGTGACCTGCACGAGCTACTTAAAAAGCTGCCATAGAGCCATGTTTGGCTTCAACTTTTGAATAAATAGTTTTTGCAGTTAAAACATGTGTGTACTTTTTTTAATACTGTTATGTTTTCATGTAATTTTAAATGCAGTAAGGCCCCCTTTAGTCCATGGCAAACTCATCAGGACAGACAGCAGCAGGTAAAGGTAATGGTGTAGTATAAGGCCTACACATAACTCTGCATGATCAGGACAGACAGCAGCAGGTTCTTTGCAGCAGGAATGTGTTCCCAGGAATGGGCCCTCACCAGACCGGGGCAACACTACAATTAAACTTAGACATCTCGGACAGCAGCAGGTTCTTCGTTTATAGCAGGAATGTGCTCCCATGCATACAAAATGCAATATTTTCCGTTGAAATTTTATTTATTTTTTTCAAAGGTATTTTAACTTTGTAAAGCCCACAATAAATTAGTACAAATTTAGCTCCACACACCACCCGCACCGGTCTGCTCTCAGTTTCCATATCGGGCACAGAGTCTGGAGCAGAAAACTGCAGTAACGCAACCTGCCGCGTCATGTGCCGATTCCTCCAAGCCAGAGGGCAGCAGGACTGGCGGGGTTTAGCAGCGGCTCTCTGATCCTCCTTTTGTCTATGGTTATCGGGGATCCCTGGTGTTGTCCATGGCTGGGGGGAGGAGACAGAGGTCAAAATTCTCCAGGGCAATGAGCAGGAGCCAGGGTGCTCCACCGCTTTCAATTTAGTGCAAATGGGAGCCTTCATGCTCCAGTGTGGGTGAAGAGGGACCCCGTATAAAAAGCAAAAATGGCAAGGACTAGTACAGACAGAGGGCTGTCAGAATGCAGCATTTACAGGCCTTCCTGCGAGAGATGCTGCATTCTGCTGTTGCGGGCGCTGGCAGAGGAATTTCCACCCACAGCAAAAGAGGTGGAATATGTGTTGGTCACTTCGGATAGGAGATCATTCTTGCAGCCAACCCATCAACATTCACCCTCCGGATACAGCCTCAGGGAACACCTAGACCGACAGGTGTCTGACTACATCGGGTTAACGGCTTATGTGGACCCTCTGAGAAGCGAGGAACCCCTGGACTACTGGATGTGCAGGCTTGACCTGTCGCAATTTGCCATGGAACTGTTGGCTTGCCCCTTATCGAGTGTCCTGTCCAAAAGGAAGTCCAGTGCAAGGGGGGGGGGGGGGGGATAGTGACCAATAAGCGCACTCGCCTAGCTCACGATAGTGTGGACTACCTCACATTTCTAAAAATGAATGAGGCATGGATCTTGGAGGAATTCAATAACTGTGACGACCACGTGTAATTGAATTTCCTCATGCCAGCACACACATATCCGCCACCACCCAGAACAAAGAATAGTCCTTGTCTTATGTATATACAGCGGTATAAAAGGCCTTTTCTGTCAGGTGAATTTTCGGGGCCTCCACTCCAGTGGCCTACAGTAAAATTTTTATCCAGTGACCACCTTATGTACCTACAGCCACATCATCACAAGTTCTTTTCTGTCAGGTGAATGCCTAATTTTTGAGGCCTGTACTGGCTTACAATAAAATTGTTATCCACTGACCGTCTAATATACCTCCAGCCTCATAATCACTTGTTCTTTTCTTTCAGATGAATACCTTATTTTTGGGCCTGTACTCCCGTGGCCTAAAATAAAATTTACTAGGCTCCAGCAGGGCACATTTATGAGAGTTTCCCTTTAAGATGCATAAAAATAGCCCCTGATTAAAAAACATTTTTGTGGGAATTTTTGCTATTGATCCCCCTCTGGTATGTCCCTGCTCATGTTGTTGGACTATTTGTGCACTTCTAGTAAGTATTTGGTGGCTACAAATATGACCTTAAGGTTTTTCAGGTTCATCTGCCATTAAAGTGAATTGGGCCCACCTCAAACACGCGGTTAGCGAACATTTGATTGCAAATGCAAAACATCGCAGGCCAATGATCGTCCATCGCTACAGGTAAGTGTAATCATTTTTCCCTTCCCCCACAACAGCACCACAGAGAGGGGAGGAGGGGGGGGGGGGGGGGGGGGGTGGCAGTTCAAAAAGAGCAGGATTTTCTCCAATCCCTAGTCACTTCTAAGTAATGCAAAAGGCATCACCTAACGTCCAAATAGTGGAACCTACTCGCCTCCTGACTTTTGGGATCAGTAAAATAGGTTGGGAGCACAATGTCCTGGAGTCTGTTAGCCCTTGATGGGACCTTCAGTAAAAAAAAAAAGCAGGATCTGGTTTAAGAACCACCCTTTCAAAAATTGACATAAAAGGGGGGGTTGATCTTTTTTTTCCCCATGGTTTCATTTTGACAAAAAAAAAAAAATGCACTTTGTGTTATGCAAATAAACCTCCAAAGTGCCCAGAGGGGTGTTATTCTTCATCTCGAGCCCAGTAATGCCTCTTGCAGTGCCCATCCCACCTTAATTTCGAGCCCAAGCATGCCTACTCATTATGAAATCTTGTCCCACAGCCGGTGAACGGCGCCGCCCCCTCCGCTAAGTCAACTAATACATTCAAGCTACACCCCTTGCTTCTTTCTTTCGGCCGCGGAAATCTCGCACAGGCGCAGTACCGACGACTGCCTGTGCAATCAAATAGCTCCTGAGGGCAACAGCTTCAAAAGTGAGGGAGCCATTTGATCGCACAGGCAGTCGGCGGTACTGCACCTGCGTGAGATTTCCGGTGGCCCAAAGAAAGAAGCCAGGGGTGATACATAAACTAATACATTCAAGATATCACCCCTGGCTTTCTTTCGGCCAACGGAAATCTCACGCAGGCGCAGTACCGCCGACTGCCTGTGCAATCAAATGGCTCCTGCACTTTTGAAGCTGTTGCCCTCAGGAGCTATTTGATTGCACAGGCAGTCGTCGGTACTGCGCCTGTGTGAGATTTCCTGCATCCGAAAGAAAGAAGCCAGGGGTGTAGCTTGAATGTATTAGTTGACGTAGCAGAGGGGGCGGCGCTGTTCACCTCGGCTGTGGGACGATATATCATGAGTAGGGGTGCTTGGGCTCGAAATTCTGCAATACAGTACTAGTACTGGAGATATGGTCTCCAGTACTGCACACAATACTCCAAATGAGGTCTCACTAGTGCTCTGTAAAGCAGCATGAGCACCCCCCTCTTTCTACTGGTAATGCCTCTCCCTATACACCCAAGCATTCTGCTAGCATTTCCTGCTGCTCTATGACATTGTCTGCCTACCTTTAAGTCTTCTGAAATAATGACCCCCTAAATCCCTTTGCTCAGATACTGAGGTTAGGACTGTACCACTGATTTACGCCCCAGGTGCATTATCTTGCACTTATCAACATAAAATTTTAGTTGCCAGATTTTTGACCATTCCTCTAGTTTTCCTAAATCCTTTTCCATTTGGTGTATCCCTCCAGGAACATCAACCCTGTTACAAATCTTTGTCATCACACACCTTACCAGAGGCCTTCTGCAATTTCGCTGATAAAGATATTAAACAATATGGGTCCCAGAACAGATCCCTGAGGTACCCCACTGGTAACAAGACCATGGTCTGAATATACTCCATTTACTAAGACCCTCTGCCTGTCCCTCAGCCACTGCCTAATCCATTCAACAATATGGGAGTCCAAGCACAAAGTTTGCAATATATTGATAAGCCTTCTATGTGGGACAGTATCAAAAGTCTTACTAAAGTCCAGATAAGCGATGTCTACTGCACCTCCACCATCTACACTGCTCAAAAAAATAAAGGGAACACAAAAAGAACACATCCTAGATCTGAATTAATTAAATATTCTTCTGAAATACTTTGTTCTTTACATAGTTGAATGTGCTGACAACAAAATCACACAAAAATTAAAAAATGGAAATCAAATTTTTCAACCCATGGAGGTCTGGATTTGGAGTCACACTCAAAATTAAAGTGGAAAAACACACTACAGGCTGATCCAACTTTGATGTAATGTCCTTAAAACAAGTCAAAATGAGGCTCGGTAGTGTGTGTGCCTCCACGTGCCTGTATGACCTCCCTACAACGCCTGTGCATGCTCCTGATGAGGTGGCGGACAGTCTCCTGAGGGATCTCCTCCCAGACCTGGACTAAAGCATCTGCCAACTCCTGGACAGTCTGTGGTGCAACGTGACGTTGGTGGATAGAGCGAGACATGATGTCCCAGATGTGCTCAATTGGATTCAGGTCTGGGGAACGGGCGGGCCAGTCCATAGCATCAATGCCTTCGTCTTGCAGGAACTGCTGACACACTCCAGCCACATGAGGTCTAGCATTGACTTGCATTAGGAGGAACCCAGGGCCAACCGCACCAGCATATGGTCTCACAAGGGGTCTGAGGATCTCATCTCGGTACCTAATGGCAGTCAGGCTACCTCTGGCGAGCACATGGAGGGCTGTGCGGCCCTCCAAAGAAATACCACCCCAGACCATTACTGACCCAATGCCAAACCGGTCATGCTGGAGGATGTTGCAGTCAGCAGAACGTTCTTCACGGCGTCTCAAGACTCTGTCACGTCTGTCAAATGTGCTCAGTGTGAACCTGCTTTCATCTGTGAAGAGCACAGGGCGCCAGTGGCGAATTTGCCAATCTTGGTGTTCTCTGGCAAATGCCAAACATCCTGCACGGTGTTGGGCTGTAAGCACAACCCCCACCTGTGGACGTTGGGCCCTCATGGAGTCTGTTTATGACCGTTTAAGCAGACACATGCACATTTGTGGCCTGCTGGAGGTCATTTTGCAGGGCTCTGGCAGTGCTCCTCCTGTTTCTCCTTGCACAAAGGCGGAGGTAGCGGTCCTGCTGCTGGGTTGTTGCCCTCCTACGGCCTCCTCCACGTCTCCTGATGTACTGGCCTGTCTCTTGGTAGCGCCTCCATGCTCTGGACACTACGCTTGTGTTGTTTAAGTGTTCCCTTTATTTTTTTGAGCAGTGTATTATTTTAGTCACCCAATCAAAAAAAATCAATAAGATTAGTTTGACATGATCTCCCTGAAGTAAACCCATGCTGTTTTTCATCTTTCAATCCATGGGATTTTAGATGTTCCACAATCCTCTCCTTAAGTATGGTTTCTAGGGGTGCACCGAAATGAAAATTCTGGTCCGAAACCGAAAATTCAGGATGCCCTTGACCGAAACTGCCTTTTTGCCCAAATACTTTTAAAATACTTTTTTTTTTTTTATGATTTTATTAATAATTCTTTTTCATGAATGAAATTCATCTGTGGGTGGCGCTGTTATGGAGGGGGGGATATGTGCACTGTTATGGGCATAACAGTGCACAGATCCCTTTCCCCATAACAGTGCACAGATCCCTTTCCCCATAACAGTGCACAGATCCCTTTCCCCATAACAGTGCCATAGACCGATCCCCCTACCAATAACAGCCCCGGCCCTGCTGCTCACAGCAGACTAATCACTCACTGCATCTTTATTTTACCTTACAATCGTGACGCTCCAGTAACAACTCTGCAGGCAGAGCGGCGTAACGTCACTTACTCACGTGACGCACCTGCTCCACCCACTTTATGAATGAAGGAGGCGGAGCAGGCGCGTCACGTGAGTAAGTGACGTTACGCCGCCCTCCGCTCTGCCTGCAGAGTTGTTACTGGAGCGTCACGATTGTAAGGTAAAATAAAGATGCAGTGACTTAAAGTAAACCGCCCGCCCGGCGCGGGTGACAAATCCCACACCCCATATTTTCTGCCGATATGTACCAATATCGGCCGAAATGGATTAGGCCCATTTTCAGCCGCTGGAATTTCAGTGCACCCCTAATGGTTTCCATTAATTTCCCCACTATTGAGGTCAGGCTTACTGGCCTATAGTTGCCAGATTCCTCCCTACTACCTTTCTTGTGAATGGGCACAACATTTGCCAATTTCAAATCTTTTGGGATGACTCCTGTTACCAGTGATTGGTTAAATAAATCTGTTAATGGTTTTGCTAGTTCACTGCTAAGCTCTTAATAGCTTTGGGTGTATCCCATCAGGCCCCTGTGACTTATTTGTATTAATTTTAGACAGCTGTAAAGACACATGCATCAAAAGATTCACTAGTCTTCCTCCATAACTGAGGTCCTTTTCCTTAATTTTACTTTGTAAAAACTGAACAGAAGTATTCATTGAGGCAGTCAGCTAGTTCTTTATCTTCTTCCATATACCTTCCTTTCGTTTTTAATTTGGTAATTCCTTGTTTTTTAGTTTCCTTTATTCATTTATGTATCTGAAGAATGTCTTATCACCTTTTTTCACTGACTGAATTAATTTCTCTTCTGCCTGTGCTTTAGAAGCTCTTATAAGTTGCTTGGCCTTTCTCTGCCTAATCTTATAAATTTCTGTCATCCTCGTTTTAGTTTTATAATTACTAAATGCTATCTTTTTGTTTTTAATGATTTTGGCCACTTCTGCTGAGTACCACAGTGGTCTCTACCTTTTTTTTGCTTCGCCTAAGGCCTCATGCACACGACCGTTATTGTGGATTGCAGAATAAAACTTACCAGGAAAGATTAGAGGACCTTAACATGTATAGCTTGGAAGAAAGACGAGACAGAGGGGATATGATAGAAACTTTTAAATACATAAAGGGAATCAACAAGGTAAAAGAGGAGAGAATATTTAAAAGAAGAAAAACTGCTACAAGAGGACAGTTTTAAATTAGAGGGGCAAAGGTTTAAAAGTAATATCAGGAAGTATTACCTTACTGAGAGAGTAGTGGATGCATGGAATAGCCTTCCTGCAGAAGTGGTAGCTGCAAATACAGTGAAGGAGTTTAAGCATGCATGGGATAGGCATAAGGCCATCCTTCATATAAGATAGGGCCAAGGGCTATTCATAGTATTCGTATATTGGGCAGACTAGATGGGCCAAATGGTTCTCATCTGCCGACACATTCTATGTTTCTATGTGAGGAAACATTAAAGCAAACTGTAAAGAAACAATGCTCATACTTTATTATTTCCATAAAAACTGTTCAGAAACACATTGAGATTGACAGGACAAGTGAATGTGCGGAGCCAAGTCAATGCTTGCAAACATATAAATAAAATATTCACAAATATAATTGGCGGACATTTCAGAATCATATGCTGTGTTAATTCCAAATCAGTAAATCACAGTCTAATGGTCTAAAGCCACATAAAACATTAGTATAAATTATAGAGTATAAAATCACCCTAATATGACCCTTAGAAAACCTGCAAGATGTGTCTAAAGGGCAGGAAGAAGGTATTCGCTGTAATACAGTAGTCTCACAGTGGGCAGTCTTTAAAGGGGTTGTCCAGGATTAGAAAAAGATTCCAAAGAGCACCACAGCTCTCCACAGGCTGTGTGGGGTATTACAGCTTACCCCTATTCACTTTAATGGAGCTGAGCAGCAATACCATGCACAACCCATGGACGTGTGGGGCTGTTTTTGGAATAAAGCAGTCCTGTTTCGTGAATCCTGGACGACCTCTTTAAAGGGAATCTGTCACCTGGATTTTGGGTATAGAGCTGAGGACATGGGCTGCTAGATCCCCGCAAGCACATCCACAATATCCAGTCCCCATAGCTCTGTGCTTTTGTGTCTAAAAAACGATTTTATATGTATGTAAATGAGGCTACTAATGTTTCTGGAGCCCAGCCACACCCACTGTGAAGGAGCCCAGCACCACCCCGCATACTCCAAATCTCCTCCTTGCTCCTCCACGTCACAAAGCTAGAGCACCGTAATTTCGCGATGCGCGAGCTAGAGCATGAGCAGTGTCTGCATAGTGTTCCCTGCACATGCCCTAGCCAGCACATCGCAAGATTACGGCGCTCTAGCTTTGTGACGTCGGGGAGCAAGGAGGAGATTCGGAGTATGCGGGGTGGTGCTGGGCTCCTTCACCATGGATGTGGCTGGGCTCCGGAAACATTTTTTTTTCTTTTACACAAAAGCACAGAGAGCTATGGGGACTGGATATTGTGGCTGTGCTTGCAGGGATCTAGCAGCCCATGTCCTCAGCTCTATACCCTAAATCCAGGTGACAGGTTCCCTTTAAGGGTTATTGTCAGGAATAATTTATTAACTGAAGGCCCTAGCCTGCTTCACCAACTGAAAGACTCACAATTACCTGTTCTCTGGTCCTGTGTGCTGGCTCCCATTCCTCCATCTTCTAGTCCCCAGATTGTTCTCTTAAGGCCAGGTATGGACAAGACTTCGTGAGCCGCTGCAGCTACTGAGTGGCTTCAGCGGTGATAACTCGTTACTGCTGAAGTCAGTTTTTGGCTGTAGCAGCGCAGGTGATCATATCCATACCAGGCCAGAAAAAACGACTTAATGTGTATTGGGGCCTCCAGACTCTCCCGCTATGGCAAATGTCAGTGGGAA
The DNA here is from genome assembly GCF_905171765.1 of Bufo bufo. NCBI lineage: Eukaryota > Metazoa > Chordata > Amphibia > Anura > Bufonidae > Bufo > Bufo bufo. The sequence continues at coordinate 605,432,798 of NC_053390.1, forward strand.
TAAAGATCAGGCAGTTGAATTTCAACCGCATGATCCTTTTGTTCTCAGCAAGAAAAGCCACTTTCAGTTGAATCTTGCATCAGCCTCTTTCTCCAAGCAGGTGAGTGTATGAGGCAGATCAGGAGTGATAGCTGTTGGTTGAATGCTCTTTCATCTGACAGCTATCTTATATGAATGGCCGTCCTCAGACTGGAGCTACGTGGAGACTTTTGGTCACCTGGGAGTCTCAATAACATTGCAGCATTACTGCAACACAAACGGCTAGGATTTTAGAGCTGACAGAGGATTGCAGTTTTTCCAAGATTTTACTCACTTAGGACCAAAATCCTTGTAACGCTTGCTTTTTTTTCCAACCCAATGTCTGCATATGCATGTTGCATGGAAGTCTCAATGGATATAAGACTTAATACAAAGGATATATAGCTGTGGTCTAAGAAATACTTACTTAAATGAGTTGTCTCAAGACACATCCTCTATCCACAGGATAGGGAATAAGTATCTGATCAGCGGGTGCCCAACTCCTGGAGCCATGACTGTTGATGAGAACAGGGGCCCCAAGTTCCCTGAATGAGTGGACTGGCAATCAAACAACAAAATGCAGCTCCAGTCCTTCTCTGAACTTCCAGAGATTGGAAAAATGCATTTCGGCAGAATAAAGCATTCATGAAACTGATAAGGATATATCTTCTGCAGTCTTTTTGTCAGTCATACGGGACATATTGGGTGCAGATTCTGCATCAAAATCGTCAAAGTACAGTGCAATGCAAGTAAATGGGCTTTAGAATGTATAACAGACCAGAGCTGGTACTTGTATAAAATAAGAATAATAAAATGGGTAGAAAACCATTCAGGTCCTGCAAAGGACACTTCAATCTGTCAACAGGAGCTTACTGCCGGAATATGTTCCCGAGACCAAATTGTTAAGTCCACCCATTAAAAACCAAATACAAAACTGTCTGTTACAGCAAGAAAATGAAGCTAGTGCATGCAATAATTGTTGAGGTTGTAATGTACCTCTGTTTGGTGCCTGAAAGGGGGCACGTTAGCAGATTCTGCCCTCTTGAAGAACTGGCATGACTAGGACGAGTCTGTCAGCAGTGGAGCTGCTAAACAAATATACTCATGTTCATAGCATCACAGTGTACCTTCACAAGCATAGGACCGATGCACTGTATCACAAACTCATGATCCCCTAAAATGAATATGGAGCCCACGGAACTAGAATACTTAAGGGTGCGGTGGCAGAGCCCGTTACTCTAAGAAAGTGAACTGGTTAAGTTCCATCTAAAGCGACTAAGTAAAAAGCTCCCCTCAATATATCTCAGCTTAAGCTAATGCAGTAGGGTGTGGAAGGACCAAGTCCTCTACAGAGCATCAAAAGACACGTAATGAGGTGGCCACTAAAAAAAAACAAAAAATAACCACATACATCACCTTAAAAACTGCATTAGAAATCGGATCAATACTACCAGAGTAGAAAAGAGAAAGAACAGTAAAAATATAATCCACTATTAACAGTCTATTTTTTTATATGCCACCATGCTGTTGACTTTATGGATTGTAGTGGTGAAGGAGCGAAGCCGAACTTCTTCAGAGTTGGAAACAAACTGAGGTCCAGATTCCTCCCACTTCTCGGGCACTTCCGAGTCTTTATCTGTATAGATCAGCAAGTCAAAAGCACCTGGATCAAGAAAAGTGAACAAGATTCATTAAGTATCATAGAAAAAAATAATAATAATATCACAGAAATGTATAGTGGGTATACAGGGAGCCACAGCACTACAGCATCTGAGCCCAATAGCAGTGTTCCCACAGGGTTCCTCTCTAATGGCTCCGGTGCTGCGGACCACATACAGCGGTTCCGCAATACACGGGTCACCAGCCGTGTGCATTCCGCATAACGGCAAATCAGGAGTGCTTTCTTGGTGTTTCTGGCTGTGCCTCCATACCTCAAAATAGTAGAGGATGCACTACTTTTTGTGGTGCGGACCCCATTCAAGTGAAAGGGTCCGCTATCTGCATGAGGCTGCCCCACGGTCGGTGCCCAAGCATTGCAGTCTGCAATTTGCGGTCTGCAGAACAGGCACGGAGCCCTTATGTTTGTGGGCATGAGCCCTTACATTGTACCATTGTCCAGTGACTGTACAGGCAAGGAAAAGAACTAAGGCTACTTTGCCATCTGTTTTGGCACTCCTGCAGAGAATCGTAAAACTGGGCCAAAACTGTTCCGTTTTGTCCCCATGCATTCTGAATAGAAAGAGGATGCATTTTGTTCAGTCAGTATTGCATCTTGTGACTAGACAACTGCTGAAGCAGCTGTTTTGTGTCCAGTCATTGAAAAAATGTCACTGAAAACAATGTCAATAGCGTCAAACCCGTTTTTTTGGAATGCTAAACGGATCCGTCACCCTTTGCTTTCAATGTATTTGGTGACAGATACGGTTTCTTCCTTTTTTATGTCACACAACCGCATCCCAACAGAACGGATGCAACCATTTTGGTCCTCTGCCGGATCTCAAAACTTGAAACCAAAACGCATACGTGAAGGTAGTCCAAGTCAGTTAGGGCTCTTTCACACTTGCGTTGTTCGGATCCGGCGTGCACTCCATTTGCCGGAGGTGCCCGCCGGATCCGGAAAAACGCAAGTGAACTGAAAGCATTTGAAGACGGATCCGTCTTCAAAATGCGTTCAGTGTTACTATGGCAGCCAGGACGCTATTAAAGTCCTGGTTGCCATAGTAGGAGCGGGGAGCGGGGGAGCGGTATACTTACAGTCCGTGCGGCTCCCGGGGCGCTCCAGAATGACGTCAGAGCGCCCCATGCGCATGGATGATGTGATCCATGTGATCACGTCACCCATGCGCGTGGGGCGCCCTGACGTCACTCTGGAGCGCCCGGGGAGCCGCACGGACGGTAAGTATACTGCTCCCCACTACACTTTACCATGGCTGCCAGGACTTTAGCGTCCTTGCAGCCATGGTAACCATTCAGAAAAAGCTAAACGTCGGATCCGGCAATGCGCCGAAACGACGTTTAGCTTAAGGCCGGATCTGGATTAATGCCTTTCAATGGGCATTGGATCCGGCCTTGCGGCAAGTGTTCAGGATTTTTGGCCGGAGCAAAAAGCGCAGCATGCTGCGGTATTTTCTCTGGCCAAAAAACGTTCCGGTCCGGAACTGAAGACATCCTGAACGGATTTCTCTCCATTCAGAATGCATTAGGATAAAACTGATCAGGATTCTTCCGGCATAGAGCACCGACGACGGAACTATGCCGGAAGAAAAGAACGCAAGTGTGAAAGAGCCATAAGACATCCTCTTATGGCAGCCTGTGGCGTTTAATCACACTTTACTAACAAGGCAGAATATATATTTTTTTTTTTTAGACACATTTCGCCCTTATTGAATAAATAGGTACTTTTGTTCAATCATATTTAGCCCAAAAAAAAAATAATCCTCCAACTCCTCCATGAGTAGTGATATTGGATGTGTACATTATGTAATGTATGTCATCACCATGGTGGCAAAAAAAAAAAAAAAACACTACTTGAACTTTACATGGATCTCCCACCCTTAGCTTTAGGCCTCTTGCACACAACTGTTGGGGGTCGGCTGTTCCATGCATTGTGGACTGCAATTTGCGCTCCCCAATGCACGGACACCATCCGTGCGGCTGCCGCAACGGATCAAGACCATTCACCTGTCTGCACCGCAAAAAATAAAAATAGAACAAGTTTATTTTTTTTTTGAGGTGCGGATGCACAAAGAAACTCCACGGAAGCACTCCGTAGCGCTTGCTTTCGGTGGTGCTCCGGCTCCCCCAGTATGGCGATCGGAGGAGCCGGAGCTTGTGTGCAGCAGCCCGTCTATGAATGACATGAGGCTGCTGCATAGTATTTCCTATGGAGCCCTTGCCTGTAATAGGGTTACATAGGAAAGTAGTGAAATCATAATAGATTCCACTGCTAGTGCATTGGAGTCTATGATAATAGGAATCGGATGATTGAATGTATAAAAAAAGTGTAAAAAAAATTAAAAAAACAAACTCTAAAATCACCCCCCTTTTCCCAAAATAAAAACAAAAAAAAATACACATCATGGGTGTCGCAATGTGCGAAAACGCCCGTAGTATAAAAATATATTCCCCATACAGCAAAAAGGGAAAAAGCATCCAAATAGCAGATTTGCAGTTTTTGGTTGCTTCATTTTCTACAAAAAATAAAGTGACCAAAAAGTCGTCGTCGTCCCGAATGGTATCAATGAAAAGTTCAGGTCTCCCCGCAAAAAATTAGCCCCCATACAGCTCTGTACAGGTAAACACAAAAAAGTAATGGGGGGGGGGGGGGGGGGGGTCAAAATATGGCGACAAAAAAAAAAAAAATTTTCTTATCACTATCAAAACGCAAGAAAAACTATACATATAAAAAGGTATCACCGGATTCATACTGACCAGTAGAATAAAATTAACCGGTCAGTTTTATCGTACATCGAACGCCATAAATAAAAGAAAAACAGTAAAACTGTGGTGGAATTGCTGTTTTTTTTTCTTTGCAATTTCACCCCATTTGGAATTTTTTTCCGCTTCCCACATTTATGGCTCTGGAAAGGCAGGGAGCGCAAAACGGAAAACAAAAAATAAAAAACCTCCGGGGCTGAAAAGGGTAATAGTTGCACCGTTGACAGGGGTTTTCAGTGACAGAACTGATTTCTGTTCCTTGCCACTGCACAGGATTGGGATGTCATTGTGACTAGCTCAGCAACCCATTTATTTATGTGGTGAACAGGTTAAAAAATTGTAGGTGTTTTATTGATCCTTTCTCCCAAAGGAGACCTGAAACCTCTTTCAGGTCTTCTTTGGGAGAAAGGATCAATAAAACAGTGCCTTATACACTACTTACACGCAGTCTCCAGCAGTGGAAGAAACGTTACTGTGGCTGTGATTTGTCTGATGACTGATCGGATTTCTTCCTGAATAACTTTCGGAGACTTGTCTCTAACAATGCTGAAAGAAATATAATGTACAGTGAGGAACAGAAGTACTTGAACACCCTGCGATTTTGCAAGTTCTCCCACTTCATGGAGGGGTCTGAAATTCACATTGTATGTGCATTCCCACTCAGACAGAATAAAAAATTTAAAAAAAGGAAATCATTTGTATGATTTTTAAAGAATGTATTTGTCTTGCACTGCTGAACATCAGTATCTGAACACCTGAGAAAATCTGTGTTAATATTTGGTACAGAAGCCTTTGTTTGCAATTACAGAGGTCAAACGTTTCCTGTAGTTCTTGACAAGGTTTGCACACACTGCAACAGGGGTTTTGGCCCACTCCTCCACACAGATCTCCCCTAAATCTGTCAGGTTTTGGGGCTGTCGCTGAGTAACAGAGTTTCAGCTCCCTCCAAAGATGTTCTATTGGATTTAGGTCTGGAGACTGGCTAGGCCTCTCCAGAACCTTGATATGCTTCTTACAGAGCCGCTCCTTGGATATCCTGGCTGTGTGCTTCGGGTTGTTGTCATGTTGGAAGACCCAACCATGACCCATCTTCAATGCTCTGACTGAGGGAAGGAGGTTGTTGCTCAAAATCTCACAATAAATGGCCCCATTCATCCTCTCCTTAATACAGTGCAGTCGTGATGTTCCCTTTGCAGAAAAGCACCCCTAAAGCATGATGTTACCACCCCCATGCTTCACAGTACGGATGGTGTTCTTGGGATGCAACTCATCCTTTTTCCTCCAAACACAACCAGTGAAGTTTAGACCAAAAAGTTCTACTTTGGTCTCATCTGACCACATGGCTTTCTCCCATACCTCCTCTGGATCATCCAGATGGTCATTGGCAAACTTCAGATGGGACTGGATATGTGATGACTTAAGCAGGGGAACCTTCCTTGCAATACATGATTTGAAACCATGACGGCGTAGTGTTCTACCGACAGTGACCTTTGAAACTGTGGTCCCAGCTCTCTTCATGTCATTGACCAGCTCCTCCCTTGTAGTTCTGGGCTGATTCCCCACCTTTCTTATCAGCGATACCCCACGAGGTGATATCTTGCATGGAGCCCCAGTCCGAGGGATACTGACAGTAGTCTTTAGCCTCATCCATTTTCTAACAATTGCTCCGACAGTTGATCTATTTTCACCAAGCTGCTTGGCAATTGCCCTGTAGCCCTTTCCAGCCTTGTAGAGGTCCACAATTTTGTCTCTGGTGTCTTGACAGCTCTTTGGTCTTGCCCATGGTAGTAGTTAGCGTCTGAGTGGGGTGGACAGGGGTCTTTAAAGAGCTCAGACAGGTGCTACTAAGTTAGATTAATGAGTGGAATAGAGGTGGACTTTTTAAAAGGCACAGTAACAGGTCTTTCAGAGCCAGAATTCTTGCTGTTTCTCAGGTGTTCAAATACTTATGTTCAGCAGTGCAAGACAAAAATTCTTTAAAAATCATACAATGATTTTCTGAATTCTATCTCTGAGTGGGAATGCACCTACAATGTGAATTTCAGACCACATCATGATTTCTAAGTGGGAGAACTTGCAAAATCGCAGGGTGTTTAAATATACAGTGAGGAACAGAAGTATTTGAAGTGAGAACAACCAGATAAAAGCAAGTAATGATCAATGCATTTCTTCAAGTTATATTCCAGCCAATAGCATTTAGCACCTATCCACCGGATTCAGCTGTGCCCTGTTTCAGTCAGTGCCACAGACTTTGAATGGAGTGTATGGGATATGCTTGACCGCCTTTCCATTCAAATTCCTCCTAGCTACTGCCTTGGTCCCATACACTGGACAGCCACCCCACCTAGCAGTTATCACCTATCCAGTTGATGAGTGATTAAGGCTTCTAGCTGGAGTACATTCTTGTAAAGTAACCTGTTTCTGCTCTATCACCAAGCAGTCCAGTTTTAACCACCTGTTAAGATACTGCTGAAATGGCCGAGATCAGAGAATACTCCAAATGCAACTTTTTAATGCTCTTAGTGGTCAAGGTTGCTATTAAATCATGACACAAGTGGTTTGACAGGAGTAGGTTTCCTCTGTCATCCCATTGGCTTGATCACTGGGTGCAGAAGAGTTGCTAAGGCTGCAGGAGGTGGCTCACAAAGCATCTCAGGTCCACGCTGTATTCGTAACTACTAAAACCAAAGGAGAAACAAGCTTGCACCGCCTAAGCAAGGAAGATCCATCACTCTAGACAACCAATGTGTTAGCGTTAATCAGTGGGGGTAAAGCTTTCCTGCAAAAACCAACAATAATCTGTGCAATAGCCTATAAAATGACGGCTTACACAGCATTAAAGTTAATCACCTCCCTCCATATTTGGCATACTGACTTGGCTTTTTTAAGTTAAAAAGTCTCTCGGAGCTGCCCATCTCACCTGAAATCTAGAATTTGCTGATTTTGCAGTCTCCATAGCAAGGTTGGACTAAGTGCCGGCCTTACCAAAATTGCAATGAATGAGAACTACAGAAACATTGCAGAACAAGCAGAAACGGGAAGGGGCAACCCCTTTTAAACCTTCTCTGCATTTGAACAAGCAATTTTTCGTTCCAGTATGTGAGCTTCTATGCATTATCTTTCTGTGCCCAGGATTTTCATGACATCTCATAAGTTACCTGTCATCTTTCACAGTTTTATCACATTCTATATCAAACTGCCAGCGCTCAAGAACTTCATTGCCGTCGATGCTTGAAATCACCACCACTAGTTTCTGGACCTGACATTTGTACAGCCAATCTGAAATGACAAATAAAAGCAGAACTAGATTAGAACAGAATAAACATACCAAGCATGGACTCAACATATATGAACATTAATACATGAGGATGTGTGCCCCCTGAAGCCCCGATGGCACAGGACAGCCTGCAAGGCATTAAAAATCTACAAGGCACCGCTACAGCCCCACAGCCTTTTGTACCAGCTGGCGAATAAATGTGGAGAAATTACTGTCACAAAATTGCCTTTCACATCGGAATCTAGTTCTAGGTTTCAGAATAAACTATGCATTTCCAGTTACATTTTTCAGTGCCAAAAAAAAAAAATATATATATATATATATATATTACGATGTGACATTGGTGGAGGACCCGTGCAAATGGCTAGAAAACAAATTGCTTATCGGTAATTGTTTTTCTTGAAACCCATGACAGCACCCATGCGTGACAGGAAACCTGAGGATATAAAATGTTCGCACCCCCACTACACCTCAGCGATTTGCAAGGAAAAGACCATCCGGAGACGTGATAAAACAAAAAAAAAAAAAAAGATGGACCCCAGCCAGGGAACCAATATGGTACACTCTTTCCCTAACTAAACTGGGATATAACTTCAAGAATAAGCCCTGTTAAAGAAAAAAAGAGGGTTGGGAAAATTTTGGGGTGCTGTCATGGGTTTCAAGAAAAACAATTACCTGTAAGCAATTTATGTTTCCCCCTCACCCCTGACAGCACCCATGCAGACTAAACCATGAACTTAAAATCATGGGGGCGGGGGGGGGGGGGGGACCACAGCTTGCAGTACCTTCCTCCCAAAGGCAGCATCAGAGTCCAGATGCAACCTGTAGTCTTTTAAGAAAGTATGGGGCAAAGGCCATGTGGCCGCTCTGGAAATCTGAGATAAGGAAGCCTCTGCCCTCTCTGCCAAAGTAGTAGCTACTGCCCTAGTTGAGTGGGCCCCAAACCCCTCTGGAATGGGCAGACCTCTCGCCGAATAAGCACAAGATATGGCAAACTTAAGCCATTTTGCAATCGAGGCTATGGAAGTTCTCTTTCCCTTACAAGATCCCTGAAACTGGATCAGGAGATTTTCATCTATTATCCAATCCTTAGTGGATTCCAGGTAAGGAATTAAACATCTTCTAACGTCTAGACAATAAAAAATTTGTTCTCTAGAATTATTGGGATTAACACAAAAAGGTAGAATTATGTCCTGGTTTCTATGGAAGTCAGAAATCACCTTAGGCAAGAAAAAAAGGTAAAGGCCTTAAAATGACTATCTTGCAATATATTTGTATAAGGAGGGAAGGCTGAAAGGGCCTGGATCTCAGAAACTCACCTAGCAGATGTAATAGCTAACAAAAAGTCATTTTTAAAGTGAGCATCTTGATTGGCATCTCCTTAATAGGTTCAAATGGTGAATGAGTCAAGGCAGTTAATACTACATTTAAATCCTATGGGGGAAACAGAGGTCTTTAAGAGCGCCATAATCTGGAGGCTGCTGATAGAAAACTTTTTATCCAAGAATGCTCTGCTAGTTTAAAATCGTAGAAAAAGACTCAGTGCCGCTACTTGGACTTTTAGGGTTGTACTTTAGATTCTTGTCCAGGCCTGCTTGCAAAAGGGGTCAGGAGACCTTCCCAAAAATTTAGAGAATGTATCACAAATCTTAACATACTTTTCAGCCGTGACCTCTTTCCTACTGGCCAAATGGAAACTACCTCATTTGACAAGGCCCTCCTAGCCCATATTATACTTTCAATTTCCAGGCTGCTAGTTGTAAAAGATCTGGTCTGGGGTGAAAAACTGGACCCTGATACAGAAGGTTGTCCCACACTGGAAGCATCCATGGGGGTTCCATCACTAGGTTTTGTAACATTGAGAACCAAGCTCTTTTGGGCCATCTTGAAGCTTTTAAAATCAAAGAAGCCCTCTCCTGGATAACTTTCTTCAGGACTAACGGAATGAGTAAATACGGAGGAAAGGCATATCAAAACTCCTGATCCCATGACTGGGTTAATGAGTCTATCCCTGTCGGAAAGTTCATTCTGTTGAGTGAAAAAATAAAAAATCTGCCGACCTCTTTGTTTTCCCTTGTTGCAAAAAGATCTTTAGTTGGTAGACCCCACTTCTGTACTATGAGCTGGAAAATTGAGTTGCGAAGGCACCATTCTCCCTGCTTTAACTTTTTTTTTTTTTTAAGCATAAGTCCAGGGCATTGTCTTTCCCTCTTCAACAGGGATAACGTCAACAGATCTTATTCTTGTGCCCCCCCCCCCCCCCTGTGGTGATTGCTATCGTATGCAGAGACACCCAAGGGCATCCCCTGGATAAATTCGTTGGGATTGTCCACCATAGTAATGACAACCTTGCTACTGAACTCAGATGAAAGTTTTAGTCCAAGGATAGGGGAGAACCATCCACGTTCTTTAGAATGTATTCCTGCAATGGTCTTGAATGAAACGGAGCATAGGTTACCGCCGGAATGGTGGATGTCATTAAACCTAGTACTGACATAGCCTGTCTCAGGGAACACCCATAACTGAGAAAGAGATCCTGTATTTTGTCTACCAATAACATCACCTTCTGTTCACGAAAAAAAAACAAAAACAAAAAAAAAAAAGAATAGAACCCGGTTCCTTTCCCCCCTCTCGGAAACCAAGCTTACAGCCCCTTTCTGAAGTAAAAAAAAAAAAAAAAACACTCCCTTTGCAAAATGAAAGATTTTTCTGCTTCTTTTGGATTCTTGGTTATTAAAAAATAAATAAAAAATAAAATATATATATATATATAAAAAGAAATCAGGGCAGCACTCCTGGTGGTCGGGTGTGGGTGCCAGCGGCAGTGAACACCTTACCAAGGTGTACAATATAGAATAAAGAAAGACACCGCAGCACATCCGTTTGGTGAAAAAAGTGGGACCCTTTATTCACCTGTGCGACGTTTCGGTCCGCTTACTGGGACCATTCTCAAGCACCATGCTTGAGAATGGTCCCAGTAAGCGGACCGAAACGTCGCACAGGTGAATAAAGGGTCCCACTTTTTTCACCAAACGGATGTGCTGCGGTGTCTTTCTTTCTTTATTATATATATATATATATATATATATATATATATATATATATATATATATATATATATATAAAATTATCTTCCTATGGTGCGAGGAATTCTATTTGAAACCCTCTTAAAATGAGGTCTAAGATCCACTTCTTTTTTTGTAACTTCTTTCCAAGCCGGGTAAAACTTGGAGAGTCTTTCCCCCACCTGGCGTCAATCCTGCGTATCCTTGGAATAATTTGAGGCTCTGAACAAAAACCCTGACTTTCTAGGAGCTCTATCTTTCTTTTCTGGGTGTCTGAACCTCTGTTTACTTTGAAAATTTCTAGACCTTCTGAACCCACTTATTTTCTGAGGCACCGGAAATCCCTTTTTTCTGTCTGATGCTTTTTCAAGAATGTCATCCAAGGAAGACTCAAATATTCTCTGACCCTCACATGGTAGGGAACAAAGCCTCACTTTGGAACCCTGGTTACCCTTCCAAGATTTAAGCCAGATGGGCCGTCTAACAGCGTTAGATAAAGCCGCTGATCGAGCAGAAAAATCTAACGGCATCAGAAGAAGCGTCCGCCAAACAAATCGGACACTTCTATAAATGTTGGAAGGGAGGCCAGAAGTTCCTCTCTAGGGGTTTTATCTTTAATATGTGACTGCAGTTGTCCTAACCATAGCTTTAAAAGACCTAGATACCCAGGAAGCAGCAATACTTGGCCTAAAACTAGTAGAAGCAGATTCCTAGGCTTTTTTAAAGGTAGGCGTCTGCTTTCCTATCTAAGGGATCACTAAGAACCCCTAAGTCATCAAAGGGAAGTGCTGATCTTTTATCAATTTTTGCCGCTGGGGCATCTACATTAGGTGCTTTATCCGAGACTGAAGACGCTTGTTCATCAAAAGGATTTTTTTAAAATTGTATCAGGAACCAAAAATTTACGATCTGGATTCCTCCATTGTTTTTTAATTAGGGCCTCCATATTTGTATGAACAGGAAAAACTATGCTTTTTAGGTGCCAATCCTTCAAAAACCTGGTCAGCAATGGATGTCTGCTGCTTAACATCCTCCAATTGCATTGTCGCTCTCACTGCTTTTAATGATGGTTCCGTATCTTCAGTGGGAAAAAGTGCTCTGCCTGGTTCATCTTCACAAGAATTGCTCCCCACATCACTAGACGCACCAAAATGCCATTTATCTTCATCTGAAATATCTGAATTAGAATCCACATTCTGTCTAGTGCCACATGCGGATTGAGGAAAGAGCCGTTTTAGGGGTTTAAGGGAAGCTCTAACCTCTGATTTTACCAGCGCCTTAATACTTTTTGACCTAGATTGAGACTCTTCCAATACTAACATTTCAATGCAGGATTGACAGATCGGTTTCAGATGAGAAGCAGGCGGCATACTTTTACAAATAGAACACTGTGCTTATTTTTTACAGTAGTTTTTTTATTTTATTTTTATTTTAGGCACCTATAATAAGTAGCCAAAAATAATGCAATCAGCAATGCAGGAGAAATAGAGGAATTCTCTCACCCTCTTGGTAGCTGTCCCCCACTTCTCAGGCCAGAGTACTGGGCTTGATGGTCTAGAGCGCTCAATAGGGTCGGCGTGGAGCACATCTCCTATTTTATTTGGGAACGGAATTGCGGACCCGGAAGTGCAGATCCGGACAGCACATAGTGTGCTCCTATAGAAATGAATGGGTCCGCAAAATGCAGAACAGAATTGCGGACGTGTGAATGGACCCTAAGACAGAAAATTTAGTTGGGCATACGTTGTTCCTTAAAACTTCAGGCTGACTCATATCCAGGTGTAGAGCATACTATACCCTATGTCTCAAGGCCGGTACACACACATGTCTTGTACTCCTTGAATTAAATACCATTTCTATTATTATTGTCCACATTGTGCAAGGAGGAATATGGCTCCCAATACAGCTTTGTGCTAAACTGTAGATCGTGAATAGGCACTGTAGGCTACTCCACTCACCAATTGGTATTCGAGTGCATAGACTGAACTACCAATCATCTCCCCTAGGCTTTCTCTAATCTTTCTGTGGCCCTGAGTTCTTCACCTTAGGACCCCTATAGCTTTAACTTAACTCCAGTCTTCTACCTAGTTACTTTTAAGTGTCAGGGCACCAGTAGGAGGCAAGCGGCGGCAGGCCACTGCAGAGAGGCAAGCACAGAAACAACAAACTAGGCACAGAAGCTATGAGGCGGCACTCCTGGCAGAGGCCATAAGGCGGCATGTCAGGCTAGTATAAAGTTCTCCTAGATAAGGAAATCAGTCAGACATAATTAAGCCAGGTTGCTAAACCTTAAAGACTTAAGTCTTCGTCTTGGACCTTGTCCATTGAAATTTTAAATTCAATTCAGTCTTCATTAAAACAAGAGTTTTTCTTTTCCGGCATAGAGTTCCGTCCTAGGGGCTCAATACCGGAAAAGAACTGATGCATTCTGAATGGAGAGCAATCCGTTCAGGATGTCTTCAGTTCAGTCTTTGACTGTTCAGGACAGAGAAAACCACAGCATGCTACGGTTTTATCTCCGGCCGAAAAAACTGAACACTTGCCTGAATGCATTCAAAATACCGGAATGCCTGAACCGTCCTTCCGGTCTGCGCATGCGCAGACCAAAAGAAATGTGGAGAATAAATGCCGGATCAGTTTTTCCGGATGACACCGGAAAGACGGATCCGGCATTTCAATGCATTTCTAATACGGTCAGGATCCTGATCAGTCTTACAAATGCCATCAGTTGGCATACGTTTTGCCGGATCCGGCAAGCAGCTCCGGGGACGGAACTGTCTGCCGGATCACTCTGCCGCAAGTGTGAAAGTAGCCTTACTGACCAATCTGAAGTATGTGCTGCCAAAGCAAGCACCAATAATGTCATGTAGCTTCTGCCAACACTTGCATACGGAGCGTTGGTAAGGAGAGGAGAAAAAGCCCCTTCTAGCTGCTGACTGTTTCAGGCGCCATCCTGCTGAACTCCCATAAGGAACAGCAGATCTAAGCTTCCAGAAACACCCAGCAGCCTTTTAGGACAGGTCGCACATTTCCCAGTTTTCTTTTGTGTATCCTGTGGGACTTTCTTTTCCCTCTTAGGCTGAGTTCACACGGGCGTTGCGGGAACATGCGCGTGAGAAAAATCGGCATGTTCGATCCCAAGCCCGAACTTCTGTGAAGAAGTTCAGGTTTGGGTACCAGTGTTCTGTAGATTGTATTATTTTCCCCTTATAACATGGTTATAAGGGAAAATAATAGCATTCTGAATACAGAATGCATAGTAAAATAGCGCTGGAGGGGTTAAAATTTTTTAACTCCCCTTAATCCACTTGCTCGCGCAGCCCGGCATCTCTTCTGTCTTCATCTTAGCTGTGTGCAGGAAAAGGACCCGTGGTGACATCACTCCGGTCATCACATGATCCATCACATGATCTTTTACCATGGTGATGGATCATGTGATGACCGGAGTGACGTCTCCACAGGTCCTTTTCCTGCACACAGCTAAGATGAAGACAGAAGCGATGCCGGCTGCGTGAGCAAGTGGATTAAGGAGAGTTAAATTATTATTATATTATTTTTTTTAACCCCTCCAGCGCTATTGTACTATGCATTCTGAATTCAGAATCCTATTATTTTCCGTTATAACCATGTTATAAGGGAAAATAATGATCGGGTCTCCATCCCGATCGTCTCCTAGCAACCGTGCGTGAAAATCGCAAGCAAGTGCGGATGCGGTGCGATTTTCACGCAGCCCCATTCACTTCTATGGGGCCTGCGTTGCGTGGAAAACGCACAGTATAGAGCATGCTGCGATTTTCACGCAACGCATAAGTGATGCGTGAAAATCACAGCTCATGTGCACAGCCCCATAGAAATGAATGGGTCTAGATTCACCTCCCGCATTGCACCCGCGCGGAATACTCGCCCGTGTGAACTCAGCCTTAGGCTAAGAGATAGAGCAAGAGAGAACCAGATTCCTATAGTCCGCTCTATCTTGCTGGACAAACAGGGCAGGGAGTGTAACTTGTACCGGCCTCCTGCTTTCCAGATACCTGGACCTCCATAATGTACAACTGACCACCTCAGCCATCATCATATAAATGGACTTGCCCCATTTGGTCCACCCCCGCCGCCGCACTGCTCCTCCTCCTCCTCTTCCTGGAGGACTCATTCCAAGGAAGAGTCGACCCCCATGCGAGGCATCCGAATACCAAGGCCTCCAGCATGCGATAATGTGTGCCGCCATCTTCT
This sequence comes from Bufo bufo, assembly GCF_905171765.1. Taxonomy (NCBI): domain Eukaryota; kingdom Metazoa; phylum Chordata; class Amphibia; order Anura; family Bufonidae; genus Bufo; species Bufo bufo. The sequence continues at coordinate 605,447,825 of NC_053390.1, forward strand.
TCCGGCACCAGCATCTGGATCCATTACTGATAATACAACCATCTGCATCAGTTATGAACGGATCCGGTTGTATTATCTTTTACATACCCAAGACGGATCCGTCATGAACTCCATTGAAAGTCAATGGAGGACAGATCCATTTTCTGTTGTGTCAGAGAAAACAGATCTGTCCTTATTGACTTGCATTGTGGGTCATGACAGATCAGTCTTGCTCCGCATCCCATGACGGAAAGAAAACCGCAGAATGCTGCGATTTTCTCTCCGGTGTGAGAACGCAACCAAACGGAACGGAATGCATTTTGGGGCATTCCATTCTGTTTTGTTCCCATTGACAGTGGGGACAAAACAGAAGCGTTTTTTTTCCCCGGTATTGAGACCCTATGACAGATCTCAATACCGGAAAATATTAACGCTAGTGTGAAAGCAGCCTAAAACATGCGCCTTTGGTGTGGATGCTCAAGCGGGCCTTTCCACGATGCAATCTGGGAGCAGGCTGACAGTGAAGGAAATCTTTTTAGAAACCTCTTGTAAAGAACAATCAAAGATGATCAAACACATACACCCCCATGGGGTAGGTTCCTGCCATACACCAGTACCTTTCAGCTGCTCCACCACTGTGTTCAAGTAGTTCTTAAGATCTGGGTCTGTAGAGACAAGCAGGGTGAGGCCATACTTCTGTGCGCGAGAAAAAGACTCTGACGGATAAATCCCCCGCTGATATAAAATACTATTGATGCCAAAATCTGAGGAGAAAATGTCACTGTTACAATGTGCATGAAACATGGGTTAGTGTCATCATTTACACCAGAGGATGCACTTAAAGGGGTTTTCCAGGATTTTTGAACTGATGACGTATCCTCAGTGTCTGATCCTGGAGGTCCAACACCCGCTGATCAGCTGTTTAAGAAGACACCAACACCACGGCCATCTCTCTGCTCACCAAGCACAGCACATAGTATAGCGGCTGTGCTCGTTCTCATACTCTCTTCTATGGGGCCAAGCTGCACCTAGTCCATGTGACAGATGAACGTGACATCTAGGTATGAGCCTCGCAACCGAACCAGAGTTTGGAACCAAGGTTTTTTACAGTAATAATTCCTGACTTCAGCTCATCTGAGCCAATACATTTTAATACGGTAAAGCAGCGGGAACTCCGTACAGTATTGCAACAAAGTTTTTTGCAAATCGACTTCAGAAGTATCATCCGAAGTCAATTCGCTCAGCCCTGGTGACATCATAAGGAGCAGGCATACAGCTGATCAGCTGTCACACCCTCACCGATCAGAGATACTGAGGACCTACCTGGAGGATAGGGTCACCAGATCATCCAAAGTCAATTCGCTCAGCCCTGGTGACATCATAAGGAGCAGGCATACAGCTGATCAGCTGTCACACCCCCACCGATCAGAGATACTGAGGACCTACCTGGAGGATAGGGTCACCAGATCATCCAAAGTCAATTCGCTCAGCCCTGGTGACATCATAAGGAGCAGGCATACAGCTGATCGGCTGTCACACCCCCACCGATCAGATACTGAGGACCTACCTGGAGGATAGGGTCACCAGTTCAAAAATATCAGAAGGATACACCATGTGTCAAATAGGTGCAAGTCCCACCTCTGGGACCCATGCCCATCTCCGGAACGGGGCCACCAGAGAGAGGGAGCGCGCATCCATAGCAGTGGATGGAGAGCAGACGCGCCACCTCTCCCCGAGTCGGCGCTCAGGTGTCAATGCATGGAGGGTGGCTGAATTTGGGCAGCATGCTCTCCTTCACTTGGTGGGTGGCACAGTCTAGTAATAGGAGACACATCTTGAGATGTGAAATCCTCAGTTTCCAAGGCGTTGGCTGAGCAGAGCCGCACACACATACAGCAGGGGCGCCGCCAGTGTACTCACAGAAGAACTCGGACACGGTCTCGGCGCTGCCCTTCAGTGTGATACCTTCTTTGGTCAACTGAGCCGCCATTCCTGGGCCTCCCGTCCAGTGGTCCTGGGCTGTATTCAAGAAAGCGCGCCTTTCCGCCGCCGCAGAGATGTAATCACGTCACGTACGGGAAGGAGCGCTTCCATTGGCTCGTGGAACCTAGTGCATGTTCACGTCGTACGTAAGGGTTTGTACTTCGGTGGCCATTTTTAGTAAGGGTAAGCCTAATCCCCCCCTTTGATAGGTTTTGTCCGACAGAGTGCTATATTTTCCGTGGTGTCTGCGTCATCTTCTTCGTGTACTCTCTGCCGTACACAAGCCGCATGGACAATGTCAATTTTCCATGTTGCGTTTGTCAAAAGTGATCTCCAGCGCCACCTAGGGGACACGGTCCGCATTGCATGTGACGCTCTGATCTGAAAGCGATGTCCATTTTTAAACCTTTCTTTTATGTGAATAATTACTTTTGTACACTTTTTTATTTCTTTCTTAGGCTACAGTCTGCAGCCGGTGTAGGACCAAGAAAATAAAAAGGTAAACCCCCAAAAACAGAAGTGCTGGATCAGGGAAAGCCACATATGATGGCCATCAACGGCACCCGGGATAGACCCCACTAACATTAGGGTCCCTCAGGTTTCTATTATTCTGCAGGGCAAAGTGCTGTTTCATGCAGCAGTATTTTGTACAGTGTTTTTTTTTTTTTTTACTGTAAGCTGTATAGGAGGCTCCTAGGCTTAGGCTCCATTCGCGCGTCCGCAAGTGTTGTCCGCACCTGTTCCGCAATTGTGCTGAATGGGTGCGGACCCATTCATTCTCTATGGGGACTGAATGGATGCGGAGAGCACACTATGTGCTGTCCGCATCCGCATTTCCAGAGTGTGGCCCCGATCTTCCAGCCCGCAGCTCCGGAAAAAATAGAGCATGTCCTATTCTTGTCCGCAATTGCAGACAAGAATAGGCATTTCTATGGGGGTGCTGGCCGGGTGTATTGTTGATCCGCAATACACTACAGACGTGTGAATGGACCCTTAAAGGGGTTTTCCAGTTGTTAAAAGTTACATGCGAACTGCTGCTCCATTCATCTCTATGGCAATTCCAGAAATACCAGAGCGCTGTACATTGTTGTCTCTGTAGAGGTGAATGGAGCGCAGGATGCATACCCAACCTCCCTTCATTTCGAGGGATTCAAGGCGATCCTGTGGTTAGGGGATAACTTTTAACAACTGAAAAACACCTTTAAAGGCATTTTTAATGTGGGGATTTTTATCAGTGGGGGTGCTTGGTGTCAGACTTCCAGCGATCTGATATTGATGACTTATTATAAGGATACAATATTAATATTCGTAACCCACAAACCCCCTTTAATGGAACTATACAAGTGAATGGGAGCTGAGCTGCAGGAACCCGCTGTCTGATTCCTCTTCTTTCTCTGTGTTAGATCCAGTAGCTGATGCAAGCAGTTGATTGGTGGGGGTGCTGGGGGTTGGACCCCCAATCATCTGGTATTGATAAAGATAGGCCATCAATATCTGTAGCCAGAGGTGCATCACCAATGAGGCCAGGTGAGGCGCCTCAGGCAGCACCAGGTAGGGGCAAGAGAGGGGCAGCCGAAGGGCCATGGGCTGAAGGGAAGGGGTTAGGTTCAGAAATTGGCATTGGGGAGGGGGTGCCGTTTCTGTTTTCGCCTCAGGCAGCAGAAAGGCTAGGTGCACCCCTGTCTGTAGCCCAGAAAACCCTATTAGTTAAATTATGAACATTTGAAATTCTCACATGTAATAGCCTTCCTTAGGGCAGAATTACTCCGGCCAGATCATCCTTACCAAGCGTTTGTAGGAACATTCGTTAGCGATTATCTGCTGGTGTAAAGGTGCGGTGCGGCTGATTACCCTGATGAGCGATGGCATTAGCGATCACTTTTCCAGTCCCCTTCACTGATGAGCAGGCGCTTGTCGGGAAGAAAAGTGCCTGCGGAATCTAGTTGTGTAATACAGCTCATATTAAACTGGCCAAGTGTTGGCCAGAATGATGATGATCTGCCGGTGTAAAGGTGGCGCTGATTAGCCGATGGATTAGCAAATGCTTGTTCATCGGGCAATCACATCTTTTATGCATGTATACAAAAATCATTGTTTGCCAGCAGTAGATTGTGCTGTCTAATCACTCTCTGCTGCCGGCAAATAATGATTCTGTATGGAGACGAGCGACAGCATTAGCTCCACCCAGGGCCGCTGATAGAAATCATGGGGCCCCGTACAGCATACATGACGGGGCCCCCTTCAGCTCCACCCCCTGATCCCTCCTTCAGCCACACCCCTGGCCCCGCCCTTGGCCCCTCCCCAGACGCCGCCTTGAAACAACATGCAGATTTGTCTACAAGTGATATTTATGGCGCTGGGGGGTCGTCTGTGAATGGCGCTGTTATGGAGGGGATCTGTGAATGGCACTGTTATGGAGGGGATCTGTGAATGGCACTTTTATGGAGGGGATCTGTGGATGGCACTGTTATGGAGGGGATCTGTGGATGGCACTGTTATGGAGGGGATCTGTGGATGGCACTGTTATGGAGGGGATCTGTGGATGGCACTGTTATGGAGGGGATCTGTGGATGGCACTGTTATGGAGGGGATCTGTGGATGGCACTGTTATGGAGAGGATCTGTGGATGGCACTGTTATGGAGGGGATCTGTGGATGGCACTGTTATGGGGGGATCTGTGGATGGCACTGTTATGGGGGGATCTGTGGATGGCACTGTTATGGAGAGGATCTGTGGATGGCACTGTTATGGAGGGGATCTGTGGATGGCACTGTTATGGAGGGGATCTGTGGATGGCACTGTTATGGAGAGGATCTGTGGATGGCACTGTTATGGAGGGGATCTGTGGATGGCACTGTTATGGGGGGATCTGTGGATGGCACTGTTATGGGGGGATCTGTGGATGGCACTGTTATAGAGGGGGATCTGTGGATGACACATACCGTATATAGCATCTTATGCTATGTGTCATCCACAGATACCCCTCCATAACAGTGCCATTCACAGATACCCTCCATAACAGTGCCATCCACAGATCCCCCCCATAACAGTCATCCACAGATCCCCCCATAACAGTGTCATCCACAGATCCCCCCCATAACAGTGTCATCCACAGATCCCCCTCCATAATGGTGCCATCCACAGATCCCCCCCATAAGTGTCGTCATCCACAGACCCCCCGGCCCCCCCCCATAAGTGTCATCCACATGACAGACCCCCCCCCCCATAACAGTGCCATCCACGGATCCCCCGCCCTCCCTATAACAGTGCCGTCATGACGTCATCCATATAGATCCCCCCCCGCCACTCACAGTAGTATACATTAATAAATCGGTGCAGCCGTGCAGGCTGCAGACAGTAACTTTAATTTTAGCACAGGCACAGCGCTCATCTCTTTACTAAAATACTACCTTACATTCAGCTCCTGCCTCCTCCCTCCACCCTCCAGCCTCCAGTAACAAGTGCGGGCGGCAGCGCTCACTCACTGACGTCACGCGCCTGCGCCGCCTAGTGGGAGGAGCAGGCGTGTGACGTCAGTGAGTGAGCGCCGCCCCCACACTGCCTGCTGTTACTGGAGCCAGCCCACTGACAGCAAAAAAATTTAAATGGCTCGGGAGTCGGCAGCCCGGGCCCCCCTGCCAGCCGGGCCCGGTACAACTGGGCCAGCTGTACTGGCCTATCAGCGGCCCTGGCTCCACCCCATACTGAGGAGGAGATCGCTGCATGTAATAGCAACGGTCAGGGGCGCCATCAGGGGGGTACAGCCGATACCCCAGTAAGGGGCCCGGACGCTGGGGGGGCCCGGCCAGTTCTAAATAAAAATATTTTTTTTTTGTGTCAGCAGGGGGGCAATTGATTATTCCTTGCCCCGTTGCCCGACCCTCCCCCCGCTGCGCTGATTCGGCCGTATTATTATAATTTATACCTAGTAGCTGTGTAGTAGTACAACATAACCTGCGGACGTATTCCGGCTGCATTCCCCTTTAAAAGGTTCTGGAGCCGCTGCGCACTTGCGCAGAGTAACGTGGCTGCGCAACGGCAGGTGACGTCAGACGCTGTGCCTGTAGCCTGTCACTGCCTGCTGCTGCCTCACGCCTGGACGCCGCCGGCATCCAGATTAGCGCGGCGGGAACTTCTGTTCTGGCCTCTGGCTGACTGGCTAGCCTGGGAGAGGGAGGGACGGACTGCCTGGCCCTGGAATAATCAAATCTGGAAAAAATAATTTGTGGAGGTAACTAAGTTGTGGAAGCCTGCCCAGCTGCCCTAGTGCCCTCGCCCCTCCTCCATCACACACATGATCTTGGACTTGGATGGACCCCCATAATGATTCATTAGGTCCATTAGGTTAGGTTATTACTTTTACTTGCCTTGTTTCCATAAGGCAAGGGGGCTGGGTTGGCTGGCAGGGGAGGGGTTAATAACAATAAGTGATGGAGGATCATGGCCCTGTGGGATATAATCCAGAAAACAGCTTTGCAACATTATCCAGGGCCATTATGATCCTCCATGATCCATCACTTATTGTTATTAACCCCTCCCTTGCCAGCCCACCCAGCCCCATTTAGCTGTGTGTTCTGCTTTGAAAAAAAATTTTTAGGCCCTGAAGGGGTTAATTAAGTGTTGGAGGGGGTGGGGGTGTTATTATTGTGCATATTCTGTTTGGGATCCATTTAACAAGTTTGACCAGTTGGGTTTGAGAGTGGTTGAGTGTCATCCACAGATCCCCCCATATAAATGTGTCATCAACAGATCCCCCATAAAAATGTGTCATCCACAGATCCCCCATAAAAATGTGTCATCCACAGATCCCCCATAAAAATGTGTCATCCACAGATCCCCCATAAAAATGTGTCATCCACAGATCCCCCCATAACAGTGTGTCATCCACAGATCCCCCATAACAGTGTGTCATCCACAGATCCCCCCCATAACAGTGTGTCATCCACAGATCCCCCCATAACAGTGTGTCATCCACAGATCCCCCCATAACAGTGTGTCATCCACAGATCCCCCCATAACAGTGTGTCATCCACAGATCCCCCTATAACAGTGTGTCATCCACAGATCCCCCCCATAACAGTGTCCGTCATCCACAGATCCCCCCATAACAGTGTGTCATCCACAGATCCCCCATAACAGTGTGCCCTCAACAGATCCCCCATAACAGTGTGTTCTCCACAGAGCCCCCATAACAGTGTGCCTGCGCACTGAGGAAGAGAGAGAAAGGAGGGGAAAGAATCCTCAAAAGCAAGCACAGCAGACGACTGAATAGCTTCTTTTGTAAGTAAATTGCTTTATTATAAATGCAGTTTAATGTCTGTTTTTGTCTTTTATTATATTCTGTCTTTTGCTTAAAGGGACAGTAAAAAAGTTTTTTTTTTAGTTATGTATGATGCTTTTTGATAATAAATAAATGTAAATGTAGTGCCAGTGGTGCTATAATGTGGCATCCCTGCATACTGCAATACTCTCGTATTTATATATCTTATTTATATATACTTATTTAGTTTTTTCAGTAGTATGATTAAGCGGTGAAAATTATTAGTGCCCCCCACCTTTTTGACTGTGGTATCTTATGTGCCCCCCCTATATATTGTTACTAGAGTTGCTACTGACCTGACTGACTGATTGCAATTTGTACTCAGTGCAGTCAATCGATCAGTCACACTCACACACACTGACATCATACAATTTCATGCAGCACCCGGTCATACCTCTGGGTCTGTCCACTGAGGTACGTCCACTGCGCTATGATGTCACTCGTTACCTTACCTCAGTAGCACTGTGGCGGAGCTCGGAAGAGGTGCACTTTTTACTGTCTTTGAAGTTGTAAAAAAATAATGAAATTGGGGGTGGGTCCTTGGGGGTGAAGGGGGGCCGGGAGGCGGAGTCAGGACAGATTCTAAAGGGGCGGGGTAAAAGGGGGGGGCCCAGGCCTTGAGCTGTGTAAGGGGCCCCAACATTTCTGATGGCAGCCCTGGCAACGGTCTCCTTCACTGATGAGCAGGCGCTTGTTGGGAAGGAACACTTCCTTCTCGTCAATTGCCTGCTGAATCTAGTAGTGTAATACAGCCCTTAGACTGCAATGGATTATCTTTTCCTGTCTTGAAAATGAATGTCATCACCTCATTATCTCTGCTGAATATGTAAACTGTGGGATGGGCCACCCAATGCGTTGTCTCTGCAGGATATGTAAAGTGCGGGGTGGCACACTCTATGGGTTCTCTTTGCTGGATATGTAAAGTGCAGGTTGGCACACCCTATGGGATCTCTTTGCTGGATATGTAAAGTGCGGGGTGGCACACCCTAAGGGATCTCTTTGCTGGATATGTAAAGTGCGGGGTGGAACACCCTATGGGATCTCTTTGCTAGATATGTAAAGTGCGGGGTGGAACACCCTATGGGATCTCTTTGCTGGATATGTAAAATGCGGGTTGGCACACCCTATGGGATCTCTTTGCTGGATATGTAAAGTGCGGGGTGGCACACCCTATGGGATCTCTTTGCTGGATATGTAAAGTGCAGGTTGGCACACCCTATGGGATCTCTTTGCTGGATATGTAAAGTGCGGGGTGGCACACCCTATGGGATCTCTTTGCTGGATATGTAAAGTGCGGGGTGGCACACCCTAAGGGATCTCTTTGCTGGATATGTAAAGTGCGGGGTGGAACACCCTATGGGATCTCTTTGCTAGATATGTAAAGTGCGGGGTGGAACACCCTATGGGATCTCTTTGCTGGATATGTAAAATGCGGGTTGGCACACCCTATGGGATCTCTTTGCTGGATATGTAAAGTGCGGGGTGGAACACCCTATGGGATCTCTTTGCTGGATATGTAAAGTGCGGGGTGGAACACCCTATGGGATCTCTTTGCTAGATATGTAAAGTGCGGGGTGGAACATCATATGGGATCTCTTTGCTGGATATGTAAAGTGCGGGGTGGCACACCCTATGGGATCTCTTTGCTGGATATGTAAAGTGCGGGTTGGCACACCCTATGGGATCTCTTTGCTGGATATATAAAGTGCGGGGTGGCACACCATATGGGATCTCTTTGCTGGATATGTAAAGTGCGGGGTGGCACACCCTATGGGATCTCTTTGCTGGATATGTAAAGTGCGGGGTGGCACACCTGCAAAGGGCCGACCAGGCCAGGGGTCTCTTCTACGAGTGTTATGTGAGTTTTTAGAATTTTTGTTGTGACGCCAGTTGCATTTCAGCAACGAGGGACTAGGTCCTCTTATGTAGAAGGTGAGGGTGGAACCCAGGTGTAGGAATGTCAGAGTGGTATGAGGGTGCCTATAGTGTCCCTTTAGGTGTGGCTTGGCACTTGTCATGTTGCTCCTACCTGGATATCCGGAACCCCAAGCGTGGTCGTCCGCAGCAGTGATAATAGGGTGAAGAGTTGAGGAATTGGTAGAATTAATTGAGTCTAGACTTGCATTGAAGTAGTTGACAGCTTTATTTGGCATAAGCTTTCATCAGAAAACAATCTTACAACTTTATCTTGGCTACCAGCAGATTTTGGCATTAATTCTGGCAGGCAAACACATTCCGCCCTACTACATCTGTACTCTTTCAGCTCTGCTATGCTGGCTGGCTTAAATAGGAACTTTTTACTTTCTGCTGTAGGCTGCAATTTAGCTTTCTGTAGTCTGACTCTGTCTTATCTTGCTCTGAATCTTTTTCTTTATCCAAGGGATCTTTCTCTTGGCTCTGGAGGTATTCATCTTTGGCCTCTGGGCCCAATAGAGCAGAAAGGCTCTGCTGGCTGGTACACAGCCTTCCCCTTACAGGGGGTAAGCTAGACTAACTTCTGCAGGCTCGTCCAGCAGGGACGAGGACCTGCTGCTTCCCCTTGCAGGGGGTAAGCTACTCTGACCTTCACTAACATTGAACTCCTCCCTCTCTAGAGAGGGCTAGAATGGATAGGAGGCTCCACTCTAGGAAAACTAGCTCTGCCGAGATTGCCGCCATCTGCTGGTAAGCCAGGCACATTACATATAAACAGTCATTAGCAAGGAAAATAAATATACATTGTGCAGGACATGGCAATGAACACACAAGATGACACAGGATCAACCAATAAAGATAGCGGAGGGGCGCAAAAAAGGTGGTGATGCCACTGTGGGGCGTTACATTCCCCCTTACTTAAGAGACAAGCTGTCCTCTGCTTGTGCTTAGGGCATGAATATGCTCCAAGGGTACCAAATAAAAGTGAAGGTGCTACATGAGAATACTGACTCACTAACATTTAATTCGGCTACGTCTAGGTTCTTGTCCATATGAGTAGGGTGTCTATTCACGGTTTGCCTTCTCGGTAATAACCAGTGAACCAAATAAGACTGCTCAAATACCCCCGAAGTGGATACCGAGCCCTAGTACCACTGGAAGCGTGGGGGTGTCATGTACTGTAATCATGATGCTATGAGACGCCCGCAAATAGAAGGGTAGCTTTACCCTGTAATCCCTTCCAACACCAAGGCCTTATAATGCTTTACGCTTCGTCGCCATGATGACTATACAGGTAGCGAAACACAAATGTTCCTTAAGGCCGCACGCTAAACCTTAGGACTTATACAATTAGAAGAGGGAGGAACCAAACTTAGATCTGCTTGGTTCCCCCTGTGTCGCACTAGACCTAGGCTTGCTAGCCAACACAAGGTCACATAAGAACCATTTTAAATGTACTCAGAGGCAGTCCATAATGAGCAAGGCAATGTTAGAACTGCTTGGAACATACCAGACGTCCTCAGAGGCAGTCCATAAAGGCTAAGCAAAGAAGTGCTGACTATATGGTGACCTGAAGAAAGTGCAAAAATCACAATCCGTACAAAATGCATACAATATCACATTGGGGTACCTGCAAGAGAATACGCACAATGGGCAATATACTTGAAACGTTGCTGAAAAGGTAAAACGTTAGTGCAAAATTTTAATGCAAATACATAAGGCTGGTTTTCTTAATAAATTTTCTGAAAACCATATAACTACAAGGATGTTATTATAGGACAAAATAATAAAGTTTTATTTGGTAATGCTCAAACCCGTATAAAAAAGGTGTATGACCTAAAAACGTAACATAGGCACAGGGGTGTAGATCACATGAGGCCCAGAATGTGGTGGCTCGTGATGTGGATGACACCACTAAATGTGGCACTCAATGGAGGTACAGTCCTGTTGAAAGGCACAGTGTCCAGTGCTGGGCTGAGTACAATGTCCAGTGCTGGGCAACAACAAGTGCCACAGTCTTACAACTGGATAGTAATCCAGTAGCCCTAGGGGACGGCAAACTTGCCATCCACTAGGGACACAGGAAAGTAAGTGCTAGTCTTTGAGCAGTACCAGAAACCGCCAATATGGCTGATACACAGCCATGTGGCAGTAAGAACTGACCCCCAGTGTAATTGTGAGGAGCTCAACGCGTTTCTGTGCACCAATGGCGGAGCACTTTCTCAGGAGATTAATAGCTAGCGCAGGTCGGTGTACAGCCTGCCTAGACCGCACTCTCTAGGTTGAGAGCCGGCATCTGGTGAAGTGCGGACAGTAATATAGCCTGCCTAAACCGCACTCTCTAAGTTGAGAGCCGGCGTGTATTGTGGCTCTAGTATGAACCATGGCGCTGGGATGGCCGCCATGCGGCCTCCCAAGCGTCAGAGTTTAAAGGGCAGACACCACGCCCCCACCATGCCCTTGCTGGATCAGCCAATCTAGCAGGAGGCACGGCTCTGACGACGCCCGTCAGCTGACCAGCAGGGAAACAAGGGACACCCGGGGAGAGCGCACCAGCTCTGAATGTAAGAGATGACTGACAAGAAGGAAACACTCTAATAAAGACTCAATTAGTGAACAGTAATGGGCAAAATCCACAGATGTCGCAAGACAAGTGGCATAATATGTCGTACATGGAGGGACACGTTGACAAGTCAATGCAGATCAAATGAAGGGGGTATAACAAATGGCATCATTAAGGCCAGTGGGTTTGATAGTATTCAATCTAAAAATCCACTGAGCCTCCCTTTGCAATAAAATGCGGTCAACGTCCCCGCCTCTGGGTGACATCTTAATCAAATCAATACCTTGAAACTTGACAGAAGCTGCCCTACCATCATGAAAGTCTGCAACGTGGCGAGCAATTTGGGTATCATGCAGTTTAATGATATTAGAAATGTGTTCCCCGTTGCGCCGCCTAAATTCACGAATGGTTTTTCCCGACATATTTCATGCCACAACTGCATGTCAATAAGTAAATCACTGCTGTGGATTTGCAGTTAATAAAAGATCTGATGTAGTAGGTTTTATTAGATGTAGTGTCTGTAAAATATTTACTCTTGTCAATGTATTTACAGATTGTTTTCTTAATACAATCAAATAGTGCAAGTATTCAATGCAATAAGGAAATCACATTAGAGTCTATTTGTCTTCAATGCTGAAAGGTAAAGTGCATCGAACTGTAACATTAAGTGCAACAACAGTCCTTTGTAATCCATGGGAACAGTAGTGCCATTTTTTGTAATCCAAATGAGGTAATAACGGTATTTGTAATCCACATAAGGCACAAAGTCATTTGTAATCCACATGGGTATAAAAGTAGCAGCACGGGTTATGAGAATGGTTAGCAAAGGACTCCCAAAAAACCTGAAGGGGGGGGGGGGGAAGGAAAATTGGCGCAATCTATGTGCAACTGGGAGATGAATGCAGATGATGGGGGGAGTCCTAACTAAACATGCTCATCCAGGTGAGGGCACAACCAGGGCAACCTAAAAACCGAAAACATATAAAAACATACAGTACCAACAGGCCCTCACCCTTCAGACGTAGTCCATGGAGTGGCTCCCAAAGTCAGTAGTCCTTTGCAAATAGACATGTAGAGAAGATCCAGCTCTTTAGAGGAGGGACTGGATAACCTTCTCATTGCTGGAGCACGAGAAAGACATTAAAGGACGGTCCTGCCTTTGGTAATCTAGGCGTGCCTGTGTGGTGGAGCGCCACTGCCCTCCTGTGGCAGCACTTGGCATGGACCGGGTGGTCACACTCTTTACTTGGGCCGCAACTCTCTGCTTGATGGGAGAAGACGCTCCTGCCATTTTAAATGGATCCAGAACCTCCGGCTTTATAGGCGCTGGAAGACGATCCTCAAGTGATGGTGACTCCTGGGCCGCGGCCATCTTCTAGGGCAATTGATAGATTACCTTTGGCCTGAAAGACGTGATGGTGGTGGATACACAGCCCACTTGACTCACGGGCGGTGTCGGCAACCCAGGGATGAGCAGCTCTGTTTGAGGCCGCTCCCGGTAGCGGAATACTTCCCCGCTGTCTCCTGCAGAGATCCTATTTTCTTCACGGCAGCTGAGTCCTCCTGCCACTCCACTGGGTTAGATACGCGAACCAGGGGCTTTGGCAATAAGTTCACCCCAGTGGCAAAGGGGCCTCTTGCAGACTCCATCGGGGTAAATTCAACCTGGTCCCCCTTATAGAGGCTGTGTCTTGCCTGGGGCAGGTGCAGGCGTTTTACAGAGCGTCGATTTACAAATAGTCTCGTCATCTTGAACAAAACCAGTGCCCCTTTCGACCAAGAACCAGGGCACTGTCCCAGTCCTCCTCTCTAGTATGGGGTTGTTGGGTAGCGGTAGCTCTGTCAGACGAACAGCCCAGTCCTCCACAGCCTTATGGTAGTCCCACGCGGAGGATGTGTAGGCCTTGACTCCCCGGGATACTATCGGGTTCCAGCTGTCATAGACCTCCCGCTTACTGGGCGGTAGAGAGGTAACCACGGCCGCCTCCGCCGCACCAGCTGGCATGGTGAACACCCATGGTACCTCAGGAGGGGGTAGCCGTACCTGTGACGCATAGATCTCATCAGGCTCGGATTTGGCTTCGGGGTCCTCTCCACCCCACACCATACCGCCCCAGTCCGGTTGGCGATGTCGCTGGTGCGCCATCTTGCTTGCTCTGGTACTGGTACAGAAAGGGAATGAAGGAGGGGCGTCAGAGGCGGAGCTCGTGCTTCCTCTCTTCACGCAGTAACAACGCTCTCAGTGGGCAGGGCCAGAGTTTCCCGCTTTAGAGAGGGGTATTCCTGCATCCTCCCGCTCTACTTGGGTATAAAGAAGTGGTTCCATGACATGTAACAATGGCAGATTAACCCTTCAGGCGCCAGCACGCAGCGTTTTGTGCCAGTCGCTCTGCAGCAAATGTGTCAAAGTCATTTTTGAAGACAGTTTTGTAAATCGAATAGGCTATAAAGCTGGTAGGCACACAAATGGGTACTGTCCGAATCCTGTTCGTGATGCCACTTTAATGCAACGGGCCGACCAGGCCAGGGGTCTCTTCTACGAGTGTTATGTGAGTTTTTAGAGTTTTTGTTGTGACGCCAGTTCCATTTCAGCCATGAGGGACTAGGTCCCCCTATGTAGAAGTTGTATGGTGGAACCCAGGTGTAGGAATGCCAGAGTGGTATATAGGTGCCTATAGTGTCCCTTTAGGTGCGGCTTGGCACTTGTCATGGTGCTCCTACCTGGATATCCTGAACCCCAAGCGCGGTCGTCCGAAGCAGTCAAAATAGGGTGAAGACTTGAGGAATTGGTAGAATAAATTGAGTCTAGACTTGCATTGAAGTAGTTAACAGCTTTACTTGGCATAAACTTTCATCAGAAAACAATCTTCCAACTTTATCTTGGCTATCTTGGCTTAGCTTTCTGTAGTCTGACTCTGTCTTATCTTGCTCCGTATCTTTGTCTTTATCTCTGTCTTTATCCAAGGGATATTTCTCTTGGCTCTGGAGGCACTCAGCTTTGGCCTCTGGGCCCAACAGAGCAGACAGGCTCTGCTGGCTGGAACACTGCCTTCCCCTTGCAGGGGGTAAGCTACTCTCACCTTCACTAACATTGAACTCCTCCCTCTCTAGAGAGGGCTAGAATGGATAGGAAAATAAATATACATTGTGCAGGACATGGCAATGAATACACAAGATTACACAAAATTAACTATTAAAGATGGGTTCTCTCTGCTGGATATGTAAAGTGCAGGGTGGCACACCCTATGGGTTCTCTCTGCTGGATATGTAAAGTGCAGGGTGGCACACGCAAACCCCATGGGTTCTGTCTGTAGGATATGTAAAATGTGGGGTGGCACACCCTATGGGTGATAATTGTCCCAAACAAGGCTCATAATTTAGCATATATTTTATGTGCCTCCTCTGGAGAAAGGTAGTCCTGTGATCCTTGTCTGCTTTTAAAGGAAAAGACTACTTTCGTGATTGCGTTTTTGTGAAAGATGGCTTCCTAAGTTGAAGACCATGGTGGTATGGTGACCCCAGACATTTTTGAGTTGAATAATAGCTATAAACTACATGGAGTAGTTTGAGATGTGGGGTTCCTATGCAAATTCAGCTGCTTAGCGATAATTGATGGCACTAATGCCCGATTCTGATTGACAGGCTTGAGCAATAGTCCATATACAAGAGGATCCAGGTGATAGGACTGAGCTACTGGGCCTGTACTGGAGAAAGTTGGTAGAACATCCTAGAAGAAATCAAAAGAAGAGCAAGGGGCGCCATAAATATATGTAACATATCTATTTTTCTATATTCTATATTGTCATGTATTATGCAGTCAGAGATATTATATATTTAAAGAGGTTGCCTTGTACTATAGGATATATGCTTTTTATTTTTTACATTAATCACACGATAACCCCTCTAATCATGGGACAAGCCCTGTGTTCACCATGACCTTATACTGTGTACATTGAGTAAGAGGTGCGTGATTAGATTTCTTTAAGAAGCTCACTTTCTTTTATTTCAGACACCTCTCTATTATTAGGTAGTAAAGTAAACTTGAAGAATCTTGAGTCATGTAATGAAGTGACTTTTATATAAAGAATTCATGAAATGTATTGTTATTCTCTAAGCTGCGGAGGAAATTGCATTTAGTGGAAATGGTGAAATTTCTGACAAGTCAGACCTAACTGACTTACCATGATTTTATTTCAATCTTTTCAGCAGAGTTTACTTTGAGAAACCCCTGGTGGCCTGTATGTTCCTCCATGAAGGAATTAAAGAGGCATATGTTTTTAAAGCTGACCAAAGTGTTAAATTCATTGTATTTCTTCCTTGGCTGCATATCTTAAAGGGAATGTGTCACACAAAAAAAAAAATTCTGTCAGTAAAAAACAGATAGTAACACATATCCCCTTTTCTAATCTGTTTTTATTTTCTGATTACAGATTTATTTACATATTCTGTTTCCTAAACAAGATTATGGGGGCGACCATCTTGCCTGAGATGTTCTTGTTAGCTAGCATTTAGAGATATGTTTTATGGCAGCCACCATGGGCCATAGACACAATGGTCAGGAGCGGACCTCAGTGACATCTATGGAGAGTTTTCTAGGTATGCTCTGTGTCCTGTGCTGAGGTGATGAGGGAGTAGATAGGCTGTGCTATCACCTTTTATGAATAGTGGATCCTGTGTAGAAAAAATATTAAATAAATAGCCATGACAGTAAGAGGATATGAAAGATCTTCCTACGTCCACTTTGTGTATTTCTATCTGTCAAATTCTTTATTTTGTGTATTTCATGAGACTTGTTTTTATGAGCACGAGATTAAGTAGCCGAATCAAATCAACTGTAGAACTCCATGAATTAATAGGCCATCAGCGCCAGGAACGGGTACGCTGAAGCCACTTATGCAGTGGGCCAGGATAAGGGTGGATAATAGTCTTTATTTGTTCATGATGCCAATTGCAGCGTGCGCAGGGTACTATCACAGGGCCCTCCCAAGGTGTTATAACGCACGTCCCAGATTAGGAATGCCAGAGTGGTGTAATGGCCTATAATGTCTCTGTATGGTAGTGATAATTGTGTCAACGGTGTCTCCTACCTGGGTACGTCTGGACTCCTGGCTCACTTGCAATAAATTTGAGTGAAGTGATAGTAGGAGTAATAGAGGGATTTTTCAGCAGAAATTATGTCCAGACCTTTAGGTAAAGTTCAAACGTTTCTTTACTGAAGATAACTTGTATCCAAGCAGTATACAGCTTTGGTCTCTGGTCCCAGCAGGTTTTAGCAATCATTGGCAGGAATAAATACTTCTGCACTTTAAATGTGAGCTTGCAGGATAATTTGTCTGCTTGGTAGCTCTGTACTTGTGGCAGGAACTAATCTTCTGCGCTTTTCTATATCTTCTGCTGTAAGGGGACAGACTAGCTGAGGAGGAATGGCTTTCCTAGGTCTCAGGACTTAACTCACAGATAGATTCTCAGGGGATGCTTTTTTCCTGGAACTCTGGAGATTGTCTGCTTTCTTCTCATCCAGCTGAGGCTGCAGTTGCTTAGGCTGGGTATGTGATCAGGTCTCAGCAGAGACAAGATCCTTGCTGTCTTCCCTGCAGGGGATCTCCTACACACACCCTACCCCTAGCAGGGGGTGGGCTACACTGACTCTAACTTCCTTCTCCAGCCATGCTGCAGGATGTGGGAACAGTCCACACCTCCACAGAGGGGGAGCTAAGCTGGAATAATCCATTCCAGCCTAGATAAACTAAACTAGAACTAGTACCTGGCCAATGCTTTGCTGCCACCTGCTGTTAAACCTGGAAAATTATAGGAACAGTTGTGTTTAACATGGTTTTACATGCACGTTTGTGAAGACATAATATAAATTACATCAGATGACAATATACAGGCTGTCAGAAGATAGTAGTCGGGTAGAGGCATGTAGCAACACAACTCTGGGGTGTTACACAATCTGTAGGCATTTATTCATTTAAACCTCTACGGATTCTGGACAGTAGTCATGTGGGCAGTCCAGCCTTCTCTATATGAGTGTGCAGGGTCAGCATTGGGGGGGGGGGGCAAACTGGGCAATTGCTCAGGGCCCCCAACGTGGAAGGGGGCCCCCTGCTTCAGGCTCTTCAGCTGAATGTCTGCGGAAGCCACAGAAAGACTCATAATCATCAGGTATCCCAGACTGTCCATACCGTACACAAATAATTAGCCTGCCTAAAAATAAAGGCAGGCAAAAACATAAGTACCAAATGGGCCAGCAACATTGGGGTTAATGTAACTCATTAACCCCAATCTTGCCACTGCCATGTGTTAAAACAGTATGGGGCTTACTTATTTTTAATGTGAGGCACATGCTTTTCTCAATTTGTCCCCATGTGCCCCACATTATGGCCTCATGCACACGGCCATGGCACATGTTGCGGACCCGCTTTTTGCACGCGGCTAGTGCCCGCATATTGCGGACCTGCGGCCAGCAACGGCCGTGTGCGTGAGGCCTTAATGTGAGGCCGTAAATTGCGGCCCCCAATGCACGGAATGGCCGTGTGCAAAAGGCCTAATACTAGGTGACCTCCAAGTACCTCCTGAAATAATGGGCAACATGGGGTTAATGTGAGTTACAGAATACAGATGAGTCTTTTACTATTAGGGCTCATTCAGACGGCTGAGGTGTTTTGCGGTCTGCAAAACATGGATACCGGCACTAATGGGGGCATTATTTTTACTGGGGGGCACTAATGGGGGCATTAATATTAAAGGACAGCACTAATTGGGGCATTATTCTTACTGGGGGCACTAATGGGGGCATTATTTTTACTGGGTGGCAATAATGAGGGCATTAATGTTACTGAGGGCACTAATGGGGACAGTATTAATTTTGGGGGGCGCTAATGGGGGCATTACTATTACTGGGGGCACTAATGGGCGTATTAATTCTGAGGTGCACTAATGGAGGCAATACTATTATTGGGGGCACTAATGAGGGCATTAATATTACTGGGGACACTAATGGGGACAGTATTAATTCTGGGGGCGATAACGTCGGCATTACTATTACTGGGGGGACTAATGGGGGCATTATTAATGCTGGGGGGCACTAATAGGGGCATAAATAATGCTGGGGGCACTAATGGGGCATTATTAATTCTGGGTGGAACTAATGGGGGCATTAATATTATTGAGAGCCACAGTATGACAGTGACTTAACACCCTGTGTTAAGCCATGCCCCCACAACCACATCCCCTTTGGGGTGTGGCTTAACCTGGCCTGTATTTTTTGTTTGGAAAGGCGGCAACCCTATAGATGTTGATGCCTTATCCTTAGAATGGGTCATCAATATCAGATTAGTGGGTTTCGATTAGCTGTTTTAAGTAGCCTCCAATGGCAGAAATATGGCAGGGCATAAGGTCAAAGTAGACAGTTCCAACCACCGTGTAGTAGCAGTGCTCATTCCTGCCGCTCAGTAGCTCTGTCTACTGTTTAGTGGCCATGCAGGGTTACTGCAAGTCAGCTCCCATTCAAGTGAATGGGAGCTTAGCTGCAACAAACAAGCATGGTTACTACACAGTGGATGGAGCTCTCTGCTCCTGGCGCTGGTTGCTGGGAAAGCCTAATTGATGGGGGTGTCCTAAAGATAGATTATCAATATATAGAGCCTGGAAAACCCATTTAAATCTTTATAGCTATGGAGAGGATACAGTTAGGGACAAGGGCACTGAGCAAGCAAAAGCTGCTGCAAATACATTTTGCTGTACAGTTTGCTCTAAATAGCTCCATGTTGTATTCATCAAGACAACAAAGAGCAGGGGAAATATTTTATAAATTTAGTCTCTTATTAATCACACCGTTTCTACCAGTGGACTCATGTGCCCCAATTAGAGATGAACAAATCAATTCTATTGATTCAGAATTTGTCCCAACCTTTTCAAAACTTTAGGATTCCAACAAAAAACACAAACTTCTTGAGATATGTTTCAGGTGAATCAGAGAGAAAAAGAGAGAGAGAGAGAGAGAGAGAGAGAGAAAGAAGTATAATACTCCCTTGGAAAAAAGATGTACAAATCAGTTGTCTTTCTAAAGAAGAAAGATAACTGAGAGCCCTTGCATAACACTTCCCTAGAAAAGGGACATGCAAATCAGTCTAATTTCTAAAAGGAAAAGAAAACTAGGTGTGTCACACCATTCCACAGCTCTTTCTGGGTGCTTACCCTTTATCAGAGCACTAGCGGCACAGACCTCCGGCAGGCGGCACAGAGCACTAGCGGCACAGACCTCCGGCAGGCTGTTCCGTCGGGTGAACAGCCTGTCGGATCCGTCCTGCCGCTAGTGAACGTCTGCCCCCGGACTGCCACTTCGTCCCCATTGACTATAATGGGGGCGGGGGCGGAATTCCGGCGGAGGCACGGCAGCGCACGGCGAGAGGCTTAATAAAGGGTAATCACCAAGAAAAGGTTGTGTGCTGGTGTGAGACACTTTTATTTTCCTTGTAAAAGGAAGACTAATTTGCATGTCGTTTTTCCTAAGGAGTAGAGATGAGCAAACTAGTCGAGTTTCGTTTCGGGTCCGGGTCGCAGAATTTTTAAAAAAAGGTTAGTTCACACCCGAATTGGTTTGGGCTGAATCAAAGTTGCTCCATTTGCCCTGAAAGTTGGTATATAGCCTACTTTAGCCCCTGAGGACTCATCATTTTTAGAAAAACTTGTTATCTCTTTTCGTTCACCTCCTCCTCCTCTTGCAGTGGCAGCCCTGGAAGCCTTGGAAGGAGAACCGATTTGCACATCTATTTTCCAGAGGAGCCTCTTTCTCTTCTGTAAAGAATGACTTCCGATCTGGATTGAAAATTTTGAAAAATCAGGCAAATCGGATACGAAATGAATTTCAAGAAATTTGCTCATCTGTAATGGCAATCACTGCAATTTGAAAACATCAGATTCCCTGCTTCCCTTTAAATAATACAATTCTAGATGGCTGAAGCTGCGACTGGGGACTTTTTTGTTCAATACAGTTCTCTTTCAAATGAATAATGGATCTGTCTTAAAGTTGGACTTTTAAAGCTGCCCTGGGTTTTTGTCACAATGTAGGGGGAGGGGAGGAACACCAGAATGACAACTGAAGGAAAATGACCCGAAGCTAGGCCTCACAGCTAGGGAAAGGAAAAGGTCACTACCTAGGAAAACCCTAAACCTAGCCCTGACTTCTGTCAGTATGAATAGACCCTGAAGGTGGGAATATTTATACACAGTATACCTAGGCCTTAGATACCCTGAAAATCCCTAGGCGTAGTGAGAGAGTCTGAGACCACTGGTTCCTTCCCAAATAAACGAACCAGCGTCTCCCTGAGGCCTAGTAAACAATGAGCAAAAGGGGGAAACACAATACAAAGGGGGAGAACACTTATCTTCAATAGAAAATGGATGAGCAGGAACTCAGAAGAGGACAACACACCGGCTCTTCCAACTCCAGGCAGATAATATCAACCGCATGGTAGGAAGTGTGAGTCCAGACTAAATAGAGGAGCAGTAATGACCACAAGCTACACCTGAAACAAGAGGTGTGGTCATACCAACAACAACACTGCAAAGTGGAACAGAGAGGCTGTCAGATAACCTCACGTGATGCAAGTCTCTCAGATCTTCTAACCTCTGTCACGGGAGCGATCGTGACAGTTTCCCTTGAAAATTAAAAAAATGCAATAATAATACTAAATGTATATGTCCTCTGATTTTAGGTCTGTTTCTAATTTTTACATCATTGTGCAAATAAATCTAGCAGGTTCTATTTGTGACCGTTATTTAGCAGGTTCTATTTTCTTTCACTAAGACTACTCGGAATGCCATTTTGGCAGGTCGATGGTTATTGAATTCCCCAGGACTTACCAAATAATAATATTACCTCCCAGTATAGGGGAATGTTTTTGTTCACCCCTAGGGGATAGTATTACTTTGGTGCTTGTGAAGGAACATGAATAAAAATAATCCCATCCCCTGTGAAGTTTAATATTTGAATTGATTCAACCTGCTGCTTTGTATTAATACTGACCGCTTTTAGTTTTTTAAATACACATTATTTATTCTGAGAATCAAGGGTGAATAGCTTTATGTGTTAGTACTAAATGAGTATAATGTTTCGTATCAGTGTATTATTTCCATCCCAGACTAAAAAATAATTATATAAAACAAAAAAGAAACATTAATATTAATAATACTCATGTATGTTTTATTTGTTTCAGTTATTAGTTCAGTTATTAGATGCAATTATATACATAACAGAAAATGTGTTTGCTTCTTTTCTATGTTGCAGCTATTTTTACTTACATTTTTTAAATGTCCATTTTTGAAGGCACACACACTTTTCCTATATCATCTGTGTATTCAGTAGATCAGAGTATATGTGCTTTATGAAAAATGAATGGGAGCTAACTGACAAAAAATATGATATATTAAAAGTCTCCAGTAATTAATGAGGTACACCTTACCCAGAGACCAGCAGTGACAAAAAAAAAGATGGATATAGAGAAGGCGCATGGCTAGGGGTTTGGTATAGGGTGGGCTAAAAGTACATCTGTCGCCTGAGTGACCCCCTTTAAGGCTAGTGTTCATTCCCATTTTGGTTTGTTTAGGGTTAAAGGTGTGTGCAAGGTGGAGCTGGGTGTTGCCTCATGGCTCTTCTTATACTGGAGTTGTGAGCTTGAGGTGAGTTGTATGTCTGCCTTTGTATGAGTAGGAGCTTTGCTCCTCTCTGGATGTTCCACAAGGAGGCCCTCACGGACAGGTGACACATCCAGAGAGGAGCAAAGCTCCTACTCATACAAAGGCAGACATACAACTCACCTCAAGCTCACAACTCCAGTATAAGAAGAGCCATGAGGCAACACCCAGCTCCCCCTTGCACACACTTTTAACCCTAAACAAACCAAAATGGTAATGAACACCAGCCTTAAAAGGGAAGTGTAAAATCAGGCTAACAACACGTTGCTACCAGCAACAAGCATGCACGGCAAAAGTGTCACGGTCCACTACCGCCAGACCATGACAGCCGTGACACCCCCATTCTGCTGATAGTCCCAATTCTGTGTCTGTTGGTAACCTATCAACCCCTTCTAGTGTAAATGCTGTATGGCACGGTGTCTCCAAATATTATATTTCAGATATAAGATATAGGTGTCATAACTATAATTAACCCTCCCAATAGTGCTACATAAACAGCACCCCTGAAAACAATAGTTCCGTCAAAAGTCAAAGTGCAAGATACAAGGTGCCCCATATTGTGCCTTAGACAGTTCTAGTATACCACACAGTAACAGTGACATCATTTGTGCCTCCACAAAGTAATAATCGTCACTGGTGTTCAACTTACATAATATTTATGCCCCTGTTGTGACCTCTAGAAAAAATAACCCCTTTGTACCCCCTAGAAGTTAATGTCGGACCATGTGAGTGCATTAGAAAGTAATATTGCCCCCATTTTGCCCCTAGACAATAATAATGCCCAATATATTACAGGCTATAGCTACTAGAGATGGGTCATTGATCCAGGGAGTTATTCCGATTGGAGTCGGGAAAGGAGTTTTTTTTTTCTCCTAAAGTGAGGAAAATTAGCTTCTACCTCACAGTTTTTTTTTGCCTTCCTTTGGATCAAATTGCAGGATAACAGGCCGAACTGGATGGACAAATGTCTTTTTTCAGCTTTATAAACCATGTTATGTATGCCTGTTTGAAGCTAATATTGTCCATTGAGTGCCCTTTAAAATAATGCCCACTGAGTGTCCCTCTAAAGTAATAATGCCCCATATTCCTCCTTTATAAGTAATATGGCCCTCTGTGCCCCTTTAATACATGTTAATGCCTCTTGTGCCCCCTAAATAAATATTAATGTCTGTTGTGCACCACAGACAATTGCCACCAGCAAATAAAAAACTAACCTTATCTTGATAATCCAAAAAGCAGGACGAATCATCTTTGAACAGCTAGCGTCCTAGCACGGTGCAGTGACGTCATTGTGCCACCTGCACTGGGAAGCTGTCGTTCTGTGTGTGTTCTGCCATCGTGTAGGCTGCAGACCTACAGGATTTTGGGGATGCCAATACAGTTCATAGTGGTTCTCTCCAGGTCACTCCTACCATGCTAGTGGGACTGGGGCTGCTGCCCCGTCTGCACTTTTACTGATACAGAATAATGTTACTTTCATGACAAATGTTTATTGTTCTTTTGTGTTTTATCACTTTTGCCCAATAAATCAATGAATGAATAAAAACAGCAATTCTGGCCATTCATTGTATTGGTTAAATAACATTACAATTTTATAGTCTGGGATGTTATGG
The DNA here is from genome assembly GCF_905171765.1 of Bufo bufo. Lineage (NCBI taxonomy): Eukaryota > Metazoa > Chordata > Amphibia > Anura > Bufonidae > Bufo > Bufo bufo. Next base: position 605,471,895 of record NC_053390.1, read on the forward strand.
ATGCAAACAACTGCAAATTACTGCGGAAATTAAAGTAAAAAGTCGTTTTTGAAAGTTGTGTAGCTTTTCATCATATATTAATAAAGCGTTATTTATAGGAAACATCTTGAAAGAGGACAGCCAGTGAAAATGATCACAGAATCAGGTAAGAAGATCACATTGGTAGAAGCTTTAATTTCATAAGCAAGGTGCATTTATTTTAAGAATGTCTTGTACATTCCTATGGCGCATGTGAACTAACCAGCGTGAGGTAAGCAAATGAGGTGCGTTAATGTTGTATTTAGCTTTGTGTCTTGCATGGACATACCACAAATAGCTTTCACTCAAGCAAATCGAGGCTGTCACTTGAACAAAGACCTAGTTACAAAAGCGAGCAATGACATCCGGATATTTCTTCTAGTTGTATCACTTGTTCAGTGCATGTATTGCAAAGAAGACCCCCATAGCATACCCAGCAAGCACAAATTCCTTTTACTTCATGAGTTGTATTTTAGAACTGTGCCTTATTTTTCCAACTTTCGGCTATGATGGGAGCACGAGCACCTTTAGGGTATAATATTACAATTGGCTTCAAAAGAAAGGACATTTTCCAAACGAATCAATCATTTCTGTCAAAATAAAAAAAAAAGCTTGCCTTCAGTTGACCCATTAAAGGGGTTGTTTGACCTAAGAGCTGCCGTAACCCCTGCCCAAATAAAGAGAAAAATACACTCACCTGTCACTAGCAGTGACGTATTATTCAAACCATGATTGTCTGCAGCAGTAATGGGAGCTGTCTACTTTCAGTCTAGCAGGGGCCCGAAGAGGTCGGGCAGGGAGCCGTGGTACTGAAATAGTGGCATTGTGGACAGAAGAGTTTATTTATTTATTTTAATTTGGGCACATGTTACTGGCAGGGGTTAAGTCAGCTCCTAGGTTGGACAACCCCTTTAAAGGCATTGTTCACCTTCTGGGGCCTTTCTACCAGACCGTTCTACTTCGCCGGATATGCGGAGGGAAGCATACTTACCTACTTCCCACCACTAGGCTCCAGCTTCTTTGGTCCCTTCCACTGCTGCCTCACTCCAGTCTCTGTGTTGTCAACAATCGTCCACAGCAGTGACGTGTCCCATATGGACCATGTGATCAAGTGACAGTAGGAGAGGAAACCCAGTGTCAGGAAGCAGGTAAGAATGCTACCTTCTGCAGGTTCGATGATGTAGGGGTCTGGCAGAAAGGCTCCTGGAAGTGAACAACCCCTTTAAGGTCACAGCCAATGTGACCATTAAGGACAGACTCAATTTTTCTTATTTTCAACTCATTTCAATGTATTTGTTGACTTAAAGGAATTTTCCAAGATTTTTTTTTACTGATGACCTATCCTCTGGCTAGGTCATCAGTATCTGATTGGTGGGGGTTTGACACCCGGGACCCCCGCCGATCAGCTGTTTGAGAAGACAGCAGCACTCACAATAGTGCCACGGCCTTCTCTCTGCTTTTCCTAGGCCAGTGACAACACGTTCATGTGTCACGTGGCCTAGGGACAGCTATGGCGCCATTTTTAAAGTGTGGAGGTCCTTAAGGAGATACTGTATTTTTCGGACTTAGACCCTAAGACCCTTATGACTATAAGATGCACTTCAGGTTTAGACAACAGAAAATGAAAAAAAAAAATGTAATTATTAAACCTTCCCTGGTAGTTTATTAAAGTGGAGGAGTCAAGGTCACTAACTTTGGGGTCTAACTTTGGGGTTTAGCATATAGGGGGTTATTAGTTTTGGTCAGCTCCTGTTAAACTTAATGTGTCATCTGCTGACCATTGTACGGCATACATATTAGGACATCGTCAGACATCATCCAAAACTCCATCAGACCTCAGACAAAACTCTGTTCTCCCTCATCCAAAACTCCGTCCTCCCTCAGACATCAGCCAAAACTCCATCAGACCTCAGACATCAGCCAAAACTCCGTCGTCCCTCATCCAAAACTCCATTATCCCTCATCCAAAACTCCGTCGTCCCTCATTCAAAACTCAGTCGTCCCTCATCCAAAACTCAGTCGTCCCTCATCCAAAACTCCGTCGTCCCTCAGCCAAAACTCAGTCGTCCTTTAGCCAAAACTCAGTCGTCCCTCAGCCAAAACTCCGTCAGACATCAGCCAAAACTCCGTCAGACATCAGCCAAAACTCCCTCAGACATCAGCCAAAACTCCCTCAGACATCAGCCAAAACTCCCTCAGACATCAGCCAAAACTCCCTCAGACATCAGCCAAAACTCTGTCCTCCCTAAGACATCAGCCAAAACTCTGTCCTCCCTAACTCAAAATATGCCCTACTACACACACTCTTCACCTGACAGAGCTGCTAGCTGCTGGAGAGGCAAAGGACCTGTGATGATGTCATGACCATGTGATGAGTCACGTGTGTGGGAGGGGTCAGATGTGCACAGCAGCTGGTACAGTGTACAGAAATGTAGCCATCAAATAGAGCTCTGTACTAGAGATGTGTGTGTAACCTGCATGGGGCACTGTTGTGTACTGTGTAGCAGAGCTGTATGTGTAACCTGCATGTAGCAGAGCTGTGTACTGTGTAGCAGAGCTGTATGTGTAACCTGCATGTAGCAGTGCTGTGTACTGTGTAGCAGAGCTGTATGTGTAACTTGCATGTAGCAGAGCTGTGTACTGTGTAGCAGAGCTGTGTGTGTAACCTGCATGTAGCAGTGCTGTGTACTGTGTAGCAGAGCTGTATGTGTAACCTGCATGTAGCAGAGCTGTGTACTGTGTAGCAGAGCTGTATGTGTAACCTGCATGTAGCAGAGCTGTGTACTGTGTAGCAGAGCTGTATGTGTAACCTGCATGTAGCAGAGCTGTATGTGTAACCTGCATGTAGCAGTGCTGTGTACTGTGTAGCAGAGCTGTATGTGTAACCTGCATGTAGCAGAGCTGTATGTGTAACCTGCATGTAGCAGAGCTGTGTACTGTGTAGCAGAGCTGTATGTATAACCTGCATGTAGCAGTGCTATGTAGCAGAGCTGCATGTGTAACCTGCATGTAGCAGAGCTGTATGTGTAACCCGCATGTAGCAGTGCTGTGTACTGTGTAGCAGAGCTGTATGTGTAACCTGCATGTAGCAGAGCTGTGTACTGTGTAGAAGAGCTGTATGTGTAACCTGCATGTAGCATAGCTATGTACTGTGTAGCAGAGCTGTATGTGTAACCTGCATATTGCAGTGCTGTGTTGTTGGGCCTTTTCATAGGTAAATGCATTGATATCCAATTCATTATTGTCAAATGGATGTTCATTTCCTTTAAGAGCCATGCTCGGCTATAGTTGCAATTTTGTATGTCTTGAGTAGGCCAAATTAAGGTCACACAAAGGTTTATACTCTTCAGTGTTATCCTTCCCATGAATGTACCAGTCTGAGAAGATGCCTCCTTGTTTACTTTTAAATTTATGACGGGCAATAAAGAGGAGCTCTATGCAGCTGGTGATAATTACCTATACAATTAGGCATTTATTAATGAAGCAAAATATATAATATGTATGTATTCATTTATTGAGCCTTAGTTAGTCCTTAGCATAATACAATCAGTAGGACATATATATATTTGTTTATATTATATTGTTATATGTTACGAAGACAACATGCATCCAGTATATTGTATATATTTCTCATTAGGAGTATCTGTCTCTAAAAGAGTGTCTGTGAAGATGTGTGTTTTGTAACAATTAATCACATCTTTGGTATGACAGAGGAGGTACTGATATCTCTGTGAGAAAACAAGCCATTTACGATCCATAAATTAAGTGTGAGAAACATTCAAAAGAGACGCCTAGAGGTCTGTCTCTAATTGCTACAAGTGTCAGAATTAATCCCTATGGCTTTGAATTAAAGCTTCTAAGGTCAAAATGTATATTCAGACTTACATAAGTTAACCCTTTATACTATGATGCAGATAGCTTATACAGCAGTGCCACCTAGGTATCAGTAGGTGACATTACAACAGTAGCAAAAGTGCATTCTGGGTAAGGTTATGATGTCACATTTTTTATCAATGATCACGCCCATCCGACAATGATTGGAAAGATCCAAACTAGGAAGGTGTGTCTAACTGATAAGTTTGTGATCATAAGCCATACACAGTAAGGGAAAAGGGAGAAAAGGAGAGAGAGAGAGAAAAGAAGGAAGGAGAGGAGAAGTTGAGGTCTATCAAGATGAAAGCCATAATGAGATGTGCTATGATGGACCACCCAGCTTTCCTAGGAGCAGAAGTGAGATTCCTACTAGGACTTGGTAAGAGACACAGAAAATGATATGTCATTTTATTAAGACTAATTAGATAGTGTGGGTGAAATTCTACCATCTAGATTGGCGAATAAATAAATAATTAAATTAATTGATCATCTCCATATTGAGATGTAGTCTTAGGATATTGTGAGGCTTCATTCTACCTGCAGAAGAATCAAGACTCATAATCTAGCAAAGCATTAAATGATTGCTTTTATATATGCATATATATATATATATATATATATATATATATATATATATATATATATTGATAGAACATTCTTCGCCAAGCTAAGTGATGGATTCCCACAGGAGAGACTTATTTCAAGTCCCTCCCATTAAGATATGGTCTAGCAAGATCCTAGATCCCTGTTATTTGTCTTAATAGTCTTACCAAAGTTATATGTGTGAAAATAGTCCAGGATGGGGCAGAAGGATACAGTTATCTCTTCTAAGTTATATCCTTGGATGGATTTGCCCATACCTGAAGTCATGTGGTGTGTAGTTGGTTAGAGGGGGGCGGAATGTATTTAGCATTCTATATTGATGTCTAGGATACAGTAAGTTATATATGTGAAAATAGTCCAGGATGGGGTGGAAGGATACAGTTATCTCTTCTAAGTTATATCCTTGAATGGATTTGCCCATCTTGAAGTCATGTGATGTGTAGTTTGTTAGGGGGGCGCAGAATGTATTTAGCATTCCATATTGATGTCTAGGATTAGACATGCCCATCCTGATATCATGAGGTTTTCTCTGAACAGAAGTAATGTATATAACTTATGTTCATATTTTGATATCCTAACCTTATAATAGCTTGGTTATAATGTGACAAGTTGTTTCCACTCACATGTATTGTTAAGCTTGTAATGCTTTATATTAACGCTATATATATATATTCATTTGCATGTATCATTGTGTTTATTTACTTATATATGTTTATAATCTTGTAACCAATAAATCTGCATATTTTTATAATACCTGTGTATTATTGTATAATGCAGACCTACATTTTATCATTAACGTCATCTCACGTCAAAAGAACTTATTTATCTGAGGAAATAGTCGGACTCAGATGTGAATTGTATCAATTAGGTTGTCTACAATTCACCAGGTCATGATTTTAAGAATTTATGACAAATTTTATAAATTTTATTTTTTTATGGTTAATTATTTTTATGACCATAATTAATAATTCTTAATTGAATTATTACCCACCGACAGTGTACTGTGTAGCAGAGCTGTATGTGTAACCTGCATGTATGAGAGCTGTATGTGTAATCCGGATGTAGCAGAGCTGTGTACTGTCTAACCTGCATGTAGCAGAGCTGTATGTGTAACCTGCATGTAGCAGAGCTGTTTACTGTGTAGCAGAGCTGTATGTGTAACCTGAATGTAGCAGTGCTATGTACTGTGTAGCAGATCTGTATGTGTACCCTGCATGTAGCAGAGCTGTGTACTGTGTAGCAGAGCTGTATGTGTAACCTGCATGTATCAGTGCTGTGTACTGTGTAGCAGATCTGTATGTGTACTCTGCATGTAGCAGAGCTGTGTACTGTGTAGCAGAGCTGTATGTGTAACCTGCATGTAGCAGAGCTGTGTACTGTGTAGCAGAGCTGTATGTGTAACCTGCATGTAGCAGAGCTGTATACTGTGTAGCAGAGCTGTATGTGTAACCTGCATGTAGCAGAGCTGTGTACTGTGTAGCAGAGCTGTATGTGTAACTTGCATGTAGCAGAGCTGTGTACTGTGTAGCAGGGCTGTATGTGTAACCTGCATGTAGCAGAGCTGTTTACTGTGTAACAGAGCTGTATGTGTAACCTGCATGTAGCAGAGCTGTGTACTGTGTAGCAGAGCTGCATGTGTAACCTGCATGTAGGAGAGCTGTGTACTGTCTAGCAGAGCTGTATGTGTAACCTGCATGTAGCAGAGCTGTATGTGTACCCTGCATGTAGCAGAGCTGTGTACTGTGTAGCAGAGCTGTATGTGTAACCTGCATGTAGCAGTGCTGTGTACTGTGTAGCAGAGCTGTATATATAACCTGCATGTAGCAGAGCTGTGAACTGTGTAGCAGGCTGTATGTGTAACCTGCAGGTAGCAGTGCTGTGTAATGTGTAGCAGAGATGTGTACTGTGTTACAGAGATGTGTGTGTAACCTGCATGTAGCAGAGCTGTGTACTGTGTTACAGAGATGTGTGTGTAATCTGGGAACTATAAAAAAGTGTAAAAAATAAAATAAAAAATCAGATCACCCCCCTTTTCCCAAAATGAAAATAAAAGAACTGAAAAAATACACATCATGGGTGTCGCAATGTGTAAAAACACCCATTGTATAAAAATATATTCCCCATACGGCAAACAGCAAAACAGAAAAATAAAGAGTCCAAATGTCCGATTCGCCGTTTTTGGTCGCTTCATTTGCTACAATTGTTTTTATAAAAAGTGATCAAAAAGTCTTAAACACCCCAGAATGGTATCAGTGAAAAGTTCAGATTGCCCTGCAAAAAATTAGCCCCACCCAGCTCCGTACACATAATTACAAAAAAGTTATAGGGGTCAAAATATGGAGACAAAAAAAATAAATCAGATTCTGGAAATCTCCTGTTACTCAGAATTGGTAGCCCTAATTAATAAATACATGCAACATGAATGCATATATGCCGCTTCACACAAAACTAGATCACAAGTGTTAGGCCTCTTGCACATAAACGTTGTTTGTCCATTCCGTGCATTGGGCAACGTGCGTGCAGCGGCCAGGACAGATCCAGACCTATTCAACTTGAATGGGTCCGTGAGCATGTTTACTTTTTGGCTGTGCGGAGGCACGGCCAGAAACACCACGGAAGCACTCTGTAGTGCTTCTATGGGGATCTGATCCGTGTTTCCGTTCCGTTTAAGTGAATGGGTCGACATCACGGATGCGGGATGCACACGGCTGGTGCCCTGTGTATTGCGGAACTGCCGTATGTGGTCCACAATACAACCACAGGCACACAGCGGCCATGTGCAAGAGGCCTTACAAAGATGGGATTTATGGTGCACATCCTCTTATGCTTCCCATATTCCACAGATTTCTGTCATACAGCTACTTAGAGTTGTGCTGATAAGTTTACATACCCTTGCAGAATTTATGATTTCTTAAAGGGGTATTCTCATCTTCCCTTTTCATACTTACCTTCCTTGAGCGCGATGTTCACTTCCTATGATTCTTCTCCCGGCCGGGCCGCGTTTGTGCAGAAGACTGAAGATTTTCTCCCGGCCGGGCCGCTCAATGTCCTGAATGCGCACGCCGCCACGCATGTGCCATGGTGACTTATTTCTGGCCTGTATAGTACAGAATCGGCGTGCGCGTTCGCGGCTCTGTACTATACTGGCCAGGAAGAAGTCATCATGGCGCATGCGCGGCGGCATGCGCGTTCAGGACATTGCGCGGCCCGGCCGGGAGAGAATCCTCAGTCTTCTGTGCAAGCGCAGCCCGGCGGGATTCGACAGGAGAGGTGGCCGTAACCAGGGGAGACCAAAGACAACATCAGGTAAGAGGTTACTTATTTTCTAAAAAAGGGTGGGAATTGGGTAATAAAATGTATTTAGAAAAATAATCACTGTCAAATCATTAACAGATTTAACAGTGATCATTAAGATGAGAATACCCCTTTAACCATTGTTCAGAGAATATGAATGATAACACGGACACTTGTCGCTCGCTCATGGTTAGCGGTCGGCTGAAGCCATTTATGTCAAACAACTGTGTTTACTCTTTATAAATCATAATCACAACACAAACTCCCCAAATGACCCTGATCAGAAGATTACACACCCCAGTTCTTAATACCATGTATTGCCCCCTGACAGCTTGAAGTCTTTTGTGGTAGTTGTGGATGAGGCTCTTTATTTTCTCAGATGGTAAAACTGCCCATTCTTCCTGTTGAAAAAAAAAATGCAATTCCACCACAGTTTTACGGGATTTTTATTTACGACATTCGATGTGCGATAAAACTGACTGGTTACTTTTATTCTACAGGTCAGATCGAATCCGGCGATACCTTATATGTATAGTTTTTCTTGCGTTTTAATAGTGATAAAAAAATAAAATAAAAATCAGATTTATTTTTTTGTCGCCATATTTTGAGCCCTATAACTTTTTTGTAATTATGTGTACGGAGCTGGATGAGGGCTCATTTTTTGCGGGGCAATCTGAACTTTTCACTGATACCATTCTGGGGTGTTTAAGACTTTTTGATAACTTTTTATTAAAAATTTTGTAGCAAAGGAAGCGACCAAAAACGGCGAATCGGACATTTGGACTCTTTTTTTTTTTCTGTTTTGCTGTTTGCCTTATGGGGAATATATTTTTACACAGCTCTGCTACATGCAGGTTACACATACAGCTCTGCTACACAGTACACAGCTCTGCTACATGCAGGTTACACATACAGCTCTGCTACATGCAGGTTACACATACAGCTCTGCTACACAGTACACAGCTCTGCTACATGCAGGGTACACATAGCTCCGCTACAAAGTACACAGCTCTGCTACATGCAACTTACACATACAGCTCTGCTACACAGTACACAGCACTGCTACATGCAGGCTACACATGCAGCTCTGCTACACAGTATACAGCTCTGCTACATACAGGTTACACATACAGCTCTGCTACACAGTACACAGCACTGCTACATGCAGGTTACACATACAGCTCTGCTACACAGTACACAGCTCTGCTACATGCAGGTTACACATACAGCTCTGCTACATGCAGGTTACACATACAGCTCTGCTACACAGTACACAGCTCTGCTACATGCAGGTTACACATACAGCTCTGCTACACAGTACACAGCTCTGCTACATGCAGGTTACACATACAGCTCTGCTACATGCAGGTTACACATACAGCTCTGCTACACAGTACACAGCTCTGCTACATGCAGGTTACACATACAGCTCTGCTACACAGTACACAGCACTGCTGCATGCAGGTTACACATACAGCTCTGCTACATGCAGGTTACACATACAGCTCTGCTACACAGTACACAGCTCTGCTACATGCAGGTTACACATACAGCTTTGCTACACAGTACACAGCTCTGCTATATGCAAGTTACATATACAGCTCTGCTACACAGTACACAGCACTGCTACATGCAGGTTACACATACAGCTCTGCTACACAGTACACAGCTCTGCTACATGCAGGTTACACATACAGCTCTGCTACACAGTACACTGCTCTGCTACATGCAGGTTACACATACAGCTCTGCTACACAGTACACAACTTTGCTATATGCAGGTTAGACACACATCTCTAGTACAGAGCTCTATTTGATGGCTACAGTTCTGTACACTCTACCAGCTGCTGTGCACATCTGACCCCTCCCACACACGTGACTTGTCACATGGTCATGACATCATCATAGGTCCTTTGCTTCTCCAGCAGCTAGACGCTCTGTCAGGTGAAGAGTGTGTGTAGTAGGGCATATTTTGAGTTAGGGAGGACAGAGTTTTGGCTGATGTCTGAGGGAGTTTTGGCTGATGTCTGAGGGAGTTTTGGCTGATGTCTGACGGAGTTTTGGCTGAGGGACGACAGAGTTTTGGCTGAGGGACGACGGAGTTTTGGCTGATGTCTGACGGAGTTTTGGCTGAGGGACGACGGAGTTTTGGCTGAGGGACGACGGAGTTTTGGCTGAGGGACGACAGAGTTTTGGCTGAGGGACGACGGAGTTTTGGCTGAGGGATGACAGAGTTTTGGCTGATGTCTGAGGTCTGATGGAGTTTTGGCTGATGTCTGAGGGAGGACCGAGTTTTGGATGAGGGAGGACAGAGTTTTGTCTGAGGTCTGATGGAGTTTTGGATGAGGGAGGACGGAGTTTTGTCTAAAGTCTGAGATAGAAGGGAGTTTTGCCTGACGGAGGATGGAGTTGTGGATGATGTCTGACGATGTCCTAATATGTATGCCGTACCATTGAAACAAACAGCAATGCCGCATGTCACCTCATTTAATGTACCTATCCAAGTAAATGTGCCTTCTGTCCTTGCTCTGCATGACATCATACAAATACACACACAGCTCTACAGCATGCACATTATACACACATAGCTCTGCCGTATGCATTTGACACACACACACACACAGGTCTGCAGCATGCACATTACACACACACAGCTCTGTAGTACGCATATTATACACACACAGCAATGCACTATGTACATTATACACACACAGCTCTGTAGCATAGTACACACACAGCAGTGCAGTATGCACATTATACACACAGCTCTGCTGTACACACATTATAAATACACACAAACACATTAAATGACACATAGTGCCTTGAGCACCCATTACAGATTTCTCACTGGGACAAAATCAGCTGCTGGCGAACCTCATAATACATACCTCAGCTGCTATAGAACCTGGTAATACACACCTCACTGCTGAAGAACCTTATTACACCCCTCAACTGCTGCAGAACCTCATAATACACACCTCAGCTGCTACAGAACACCATGATTTACACCTCAGCTGCTACAGAACACCATGATTTACACCTCAGCTGCTACAGAACATCATAATATACATGTGCCTGATCCAGCACTACTGTGATTTTCATTGTTGTGCTCCTATGAGTAGAACTGCAAGTCATTAGCACAGATGTGAACAAAGGCTAATATTCACCTCAGATGCTGCAGAACATCATAATAGTGACAAGAGAACTGCAAATAATCTCATGACCAGGTTATTATAGGAAATTAAAGGGTAATATATAGAGGGGGTAAAAGAGGAGAAAACTACAACTCTCAGCATGTCCAGTTATTATTAGGGAATCAGTAGACATTATAGGGTGAGGGTATAAGAAGAATGAACGACAAACCCCAGCATGTCCACACAGCTTTTTTAGGGCATTAGCGGACATCATAGGGATAGGAGTATATGAGGAGAGAACTACAACTCCCAGCGTGCACAGACTTTCATTATTGGGCATCAATTGACATTATATGGAGAGGAGTATAACAGGAAAGAGATGTGTTTTCATATGGCTGGAAAGCTGTGTTCTACTGCTTTACTGCATCTGCTGACCTTCACAAAGTGAGCCCTCCTGTGCTATCACGCCTATGTAAAGATATGTCAAACTTGCCTAGGAAGTGGTTTATACACTGATTCTGTAGGATTGCTTCTTTATATGCTGCTGGACACGCATCATGTTTATTTTGCTTTTAATAAAAGTACCCTGCTGAATCCTAATCTGCTTATTCCTGGCATTTGATGCTACCCACACACTATAATATATTTGTAACACCCCAGAGTTGTGTTACTACACGCCTCTACCCCACTACTATCGTCTAACAGTCTGTATATTGTCATCTGATATAATTTATTTATGTCTTCACAAATGTGCATATAAAACCATGTTAAATTCCATTGTTCTTGTAATTTTCCAGGCTCCCCAGCAGGTGGCAGCAAAGCGTTGGCCAGGTACTAGTCCCAGTTTAGTGTATCTAAGCTGGAATGGATTATTTCCCACATCCTGCAGCATGGGTGGAGAAGGAAGTGAGAGTTAGTGTAGCCCATCCCCTGCTAGGGGTAGGGTGTGTGTGTGTGAGGAGTTCCCCTGTATAGGGAAGACAGCAAGGACCCAGTTTTGTCTGAGGCTTGGTCATGTTCCCAGTCTGAGCACCTTCAGCCTCAGCTGGATGAAGAAGCAGAAAACTAACTACAACCTCCAGAATTCCAGGAAGAAAGCATCCCCTGAGAATCTATCTGTGAGTCAAGTCCAGAGACCTAGGAGAAGCCATTCCTTCTCAGCTAGTCTGTCCCCATATAGCAGAAGCTACAGAAAAGTGCAGAAGATTAATTCCTGTCACAATTACAGAGCTACCAACCAGACGACTTATCCTGCAAGCTCCAGATTTAAAGCAGAAGTATTTATTTCTGCCAATCATTGCCAAAACGTGCTGGGACCAAGAGACTAAAGCTGTATACTGCTTAGATACAAGTTATCTTCAGTAAAGAAACGTTTGAACTTCATCTAAAGGTCTGGGCATCATTTCTGCTACAGAATTCCTCTATTACTCCTACTATCACTACACTCAAATTTATTGCAAGTGAGCCAGGAGCCAGGAGTCCAGCCGTACCCAGGTAGAAGACACCGTTGACACAACTACCACTATCCTACAGAGACATTATAGGCCATTTACACCATTCTGGCATTCCTAATCTGGGACATGTGTTATAACACCTTGGAAGGGCTCTGGGGTAGTACCCTGCACATGCTGCAATTGGCATCACAAACAAATACAGACTATTATCCACCTGACCTGGCCACTGCATAAGTGGCGTCAGCATACCCGTATCCTGGCCATTGCATATTATATATATATTATTTATTATTATTTTACTGGCTTATATAGCGATGAAGCTTCACCATTCCACAGCACTTTACAGACTTTATCACTATTCCCAGTTGGGCTCACAATCTAAGGCCCCTATCTCAATATGTTTTTGGAGTGTGAGAAGAAACCGGAGTACCCGGAGGAAACCACACAAACACGGGGAGAACATACAAACACCATGAAGATGTTGTCCTAGTTGGATTTAAACCCAGGAGCCCAGTACATATACTATATATATATATATATATATATATATATATATATGTATATATTTTGTGACACAGTGAGGGGTTGTGTCTGGCAAGGCAGGTATTTTCCTCCCAGCATGTGCTGCTGGGCTGGTTTCCAGCCAGGTGAGGTCAAATACCGGACCAGAGTTTTAGTGCCAGTCCGGGTGTCACGACTGTGACTGATCCAGACAGGTCTGGGAGGAGAAGGTCGCAGCGACTTGCTACTCGCGATAGCTTGTGAGTGTCCTCCGTGGTTCAGGGTATGTCATCTGGGTTTTGCCTTGTGAACCTTTTTGTCCTGACTGGCAGTTTGTAGGCATCCTTCTCAGGTGAGTCCTGTCTGCCACTCCCAGCTACTATATTAGTTTCAGTTTCACTTGCAGTCATTGCCAGATATAGTCCTTACTTACAGTTCTATTCTGACCATTGAAGGAGATCGTTTGATGGTGTTGCTGTGGAGCTCTTGTTCGGCGTGGACTGTCGTGATTGGGATCGCCTTCTCTGCTCGTGACTGGATAAGTCTATCTCTGCTATAGTTTGTTTGTTGCTGTCTTCCCCTGCTGTTCTCCTAGACATGAGTGATAGTGACTAGTGCTCCCATCGGCCTTTCCCTATTCTAGGCTTGTTAGGGTGACTGAGGGTTTAGGCATCCAGCTCGCCGCACGGGTTCACACCCCGTCTAGGGTATCAGGGCAGACAGGTGCCAGCTTAGGGTTAGTCAGGGGTGGCCATACTATTCCCATCCGTAGATAAGGGTCCCCCTTCCCCTCCGTCTGGTGCGACACGACTGCTGCTGGGATAGCAGTCGTGACAGTATATCTGGCATTTAAAAAAAAAAAAAATTGACATTTTTTTTATTTTCTGCTTGCTGTTTTGCTTTGTATTTTGTCTGTTCCACTATGGATCCGGTTTCGGTTTTGGCGAAACAATTACAGGGGTTATCCCTTGAGGATTAAAAGCAACAGTGCAGGATTAAAAGCAACAGTGCTGCAGCAGCAATCCTTGGGTTCCACCGTTGCTACGGGAAACCAAGGTACTCCTGAGCCAAAAGTGGCTTTACCTGATAGGTTCTCAGGAGGGAGAGACCAATTTGTAACCTTCAGAGAAGCTTGCAAATTGTTCTTCAGGTTACGCCCTAGATCCTCCAGCGGTGAGGAACAATGGGTGGGCATTGTAATTTCTCTCCTGCAAGGAGATCCGCAGGCTTGGGCTTTCTCCCTACCATCAGACTCTCCGGCCTTACGATCAGTGGAGGAGTTTTTTGAAGCCCTGGGTCTCGTATATGATGACCCGGACAGGGTCTCACTGGCTGAGTCTAAGCTGCGTAGACTTCGGCAAGAGAACCGGTCTGCTGAACTATATTGTTCCGAATTCCGTAGGTGGGCTACTGATACGTTATGGAACGACTCGGCCCTTAGGAGTCAGTTCTGCCAGGGGTTGTCTGAAAAATTAAAAGACGCGCTGGCGGTATACGAGGTCCCTGGGTCTCTTGAGGCTGCTATGTCTCTGTCCATAAGAATCGACAGACGACTCAGGGAGAGACTATTAAATTTTACGGAGGCCTCTATAGGGCAGGGATCGGTCTGTTATGGTCCAGTCGAACCAATGCAAATAGGGGGCACCACTAGACGGGTGAATCCTCCTAAGTTCCGCCGTAGGTCAGAGGTTTGTTTTCGTTGTGGGGGGAGGGGTCATTTTGTAAAGGTTTGTCCCTCAGAACCCAAGAGACCACAAACAAAGGAGCTGCCGGAAAAACTAGAGTCCCCAGATTGTGCGGAGGAGAACAGTCTGGGCGTATTCGTTTCCTCCATACGCATGTCTCAGTTTTTGTTGTCCGCTACCGTTGAGGCGGGCAATAAAACTGAGATCTGTTCCGTCTTTTTGGACAGTGGGGCGGGGGTCAACTTGGTGGATTCACGGTTTGCTCAGGCTCTAGGTTTTACTCCGGAACCGGTATGCAGAACTATTCCTGTTTTTGCCATCGACTCCTCCCCTCTTACTCAGAGAGAGTTAACTCAGATCATCCATAATATCCATCTGCAGGTAGGGGACCTCCATAAAGAGCATATCTCTTGTTATGTCCTGGACGGTCTTCCGGCTCCTATGGTATTGGGGCTTCCCTGGCTGGTGACTCACAATCCAGTGGTGGATTGGCAGGCCGGGGAGATTGTGGAGTGGAGTGAACATTGTAAGGACAACTGCTTGAGTAGTAGGTGCTCTACACTCTCTGTAACATCTTTACTTGCCTTTCTGTCAGATTTTATGGATGTGTTCTCTGAGAAGGGTTGTCAGGGGTTACCACCTCATCGTCCATATGATTGCCCGATTAATCTATTACCTGGGGCAAAACTACCTAAAACCCGGTTATACAATCTTTCCGGCCTGGAGAGGAAGGCTATGAAAGATTATATTTCGGAGAGTTTGGCTAAGGGACACATCAGACCCTCTTCTTCACCTGTGGCTGCAGGGTTCTTTTTCGTTAAAAAGAAAGATGGGGTCCTACGTCCTTGCCTGGATTTCCGGGAATTAAACCTATCCGAGATCCCTATCCTCTTCCTCTCATTCCCGACCTCTTTAATCAGGTTGTTGGTGCTAAATGGTTCTCCAAAATGGATCTCAGAGGAGCCTATAACCTGGTTCGCATCAAAGAGGGGGATGAGTGGAAGACGGCTTTTAATACTCCGGAAGGGCATTATGAAAATCTGGTCATGCCATTTGGTCTTTCTAATGCGCCTGCGGTATTCCAACATTTTGTCAACGATATTTTTAGTCACCTTATCGGGAGATATGTTGTGATATATCTTGATGACATCCTGGTCTATTCCACGGATCTGGATACACATAAGATCCATGTGAGACAAGTGCTGCAGATATTAAGGGCCAACAAATTGTTTGCTAAGTTAGAAAAATGTGTGTTCGCCGTAAAAGAACTGCCATTTCTGGGGTATGTGTTGTTAGATTCAGGTTTCCGCATGGATCCAGAGAAAGTCCGGGCGATTATAGACTGGGATCTGCCTGAGAACCTGAAGGCATTGCAACGCTTCCTGGGGTTTGCCAATTTTTATAGAAAGTTTATAAAGAACTATTCCTTGGTGGTCAAACCACTGACGGACATGACCCGTAAGGGATCCGATTTTTCCAAATGGTCACATGCAGCCAAAACTGCCTTTGCATCTCTGAAGGAGAGATTCACCTCGGCCCCTATTCTCGTACAGCCAGATGTCTCGCTTCCTTTTATTGTAGAGGTTGACGCATCAGAGGTGGGGGTGGGAGCGGTACTATCTGAGGGCCCGTCCCCTGGTGAATGGCGTCCGTGTGCTTTCTTTTCGAAGAAATTGTCTACTGCAGAAAGGAACTATGATATTGGCAACAGGGAACTTTTGGCTATTAAGTTGGCTTTTGAGGAGTGGCGTCATTTTTTGGAGGGGGCGGTTCATCCCGTCACGGTGATTACTGATCACAAAAACTTATTATATCTGGAGTCTGCTAAACGTCTTACCCCTAGACAGGCTCGGTGGTCGTTATTTTTTACTAGGTTTAATTTTGTAATAACCTATCGCCCAGTTTTCCTGGAGGGGGTGATGTTGAGGTACCAGAGCCCATTTTGCAAAAGGGGGTGGTGGTCTCTGCATTACACTCAGGTTTGGAGGGGAGGGTGTTGGAAGCTCAGGGGGACGCCCCGGCCTCCTGCCCCTCGGGTAAACTGTTTGTGCCAGAAAATTTACGACTGGAGATACTAAAAGAACACCATAACTCCACATTGGCAGGACACCCAGGTAGTAGGGCAACCTCTGAGTTAGTGTCTCGTCGGTTCTGGTGGCCTAAATGGCGCCAGGAGGTGTTGAATTTTGTGTCTGCATGTGCTACCTGTGCTCGTTCTAAGGCAGATCATACTCGTCCGGCAGGGCGTCTTTTACCTCTGGCCATCCCCAACAGGCCTTGGACGCACCTGTCAATGGATTTCATTACGGATCTACCAGTATCAGCGGGGAAGACTGAAATTCTTGTAGTTGTTGACAGATTCTGTAAAATGGTGCACTTTATTGCTCTTGCCGCATTGCCTAATGCTAACACACTGGCTCAGGTTTTTATTGACCACATCGTGAAGCTTCACGGGGTCCCTTCCGATATTGTTTCGGATCGTGGTACCCAATTCGTTTCAAAATTTTGGAAAGCTTTTTGTTCTCGTTTAGGGGTTCATCTGTCGTTTTCTTCATCTTTCCATCCACAGTCCAACGGTCAGACTGAACGTACCAATCAAAACCTAGAGACATATTTGAGATGCTTTGTTTCCGAAAATCAGGAGGAATGGTCATCTTATTTACCGTTAGCCGAGTTTGCCATTAATAATCGTCGTCAAGAATCCACCGATAAGTCACCATTTTTTGGTGCGTATGGTTTCCATCCTCAGTTTTGTACGTTTAGTGAGGGGGGGCCGTCTGGGATTCCCGAGAAGGAACGATTTGCGTCTTCATTTTCTTCAGTGTGGCAGAGTGTGCAAGAAAGTTTGAAGAGAATTGGTGGTAGATACAAACGTGCGGCTGATAGGAAGCGCTCTGAAGGTCCGGACCTTGGGGTGAATGACTTGGTGTGGTTGTCTACCAGAAATATCAAGTTGAAGGTTCCCTCGTGGAAATTAGGTCCGAGATTTATTGGTCCTTATAGGGTAATTAAGATCATTAACCCGGTGGCTTTTCGTCTGGAGCTACCTCAGACTCTAAGGATCCATAATGTCTTCCACAGATCTCTGCTTAAGAGATATGTAGAACCTCCTGAACCATTGCCACTCCCGCCTCCACCGGTGGTTGTTGATGGCAGTCTTGAGTTTCAGGTAGAAAAGATTGTTGATTCACGATATGTTCGCCGCTCTCTTCAGTACCTGGTGCACTGGAAAGGTTATGGTTCCGAAGAGAGAATGTGGGTTCCAGCATCAGAGATAAAAGCGGACAGACTCATTCGGGCTTTTCATAGCTCCCATCCGGAGAGGCCTGGTCTTGAGGGTCCAGGGGCCCCTCGTAGAAAGGGGGGTACTGTCACGACTGTGACTGATCCAGACAGGTCTGGGAGGAGAAGGTCGCAGCGACTTGCTACTCGCGATAGCTTGTGAGTTTGCTCCGTGGTTCAGGGTATGTCATCTGGGTTTTACCTTGTGAACCTTTTTGTCCTGACTGGGAGTTTGTAGGCATCCTTCTCAGGTGAGTCCTGTCTGCCACTCCCAGCTACTATATTAGTTTCAGTTTCACTTGCAGTCATTGCCAGATATAGTCCTTACTTCCAGTTCTATTCTGACCATTGAAGGAGATCGTTTGATGGTGTTGCTGTGGAGCTCTTGTCCGGCGTGGACTGTCGTGATTGGGATCGCCTTCTCTGCTCGTGACTGGATAAGTCTATCTCTGCTATAGTTTGTTTGTTGCTGTCTTCCCCTGCTGTTCTCCTAGACATGAGTGATGGTGACTAGTGCTCCCATCGGCCTTTCCCCACTCTAGGCTTGTTAGGGTGACTGAGGGTTTAGGCATCCAGCTCGCCGCACGGGTTCACACCCCGTCTAGGGTATCAGGGCAGACAGGTGCCAGCTTAGGGTTAGTCAGGGGTGGCCATACTATTCCCATCCGTAGATAAGGGTCCCCCTTCCCCTCCGTCTGGTGCGACACGACTGCTGCTGGGATAGCAGTCGTGAAACCGGGTTTTGGCAGCACCTGGCTGTCCTTAAATAGGCAGCTGGGCTCAGCAGAGAGGTCTCTGTTTTTGGTATCTGAGGCTTTGTGCCATGCTGGAGGGCTGAGAGCCGCATGCTGGGGAAACAGGCCCCCTAAAGCCTGCTGTGGACTACTCGAAGCAGAACTGCCAGCAAGGTGACTTGTGTTATATGAACTTTCCATTTTGTGTGAATTAACACCAAGACTGCAAAGATACGTTCTGTTTTGTGGAATTGCCTCAAGTTTGAATAAACACTGAAGTTTTGAGTTAAGAACTTGTATTTTGCCTCTGTACTGCGCCCGCTTACCCTATCTACCAGAGCGAAACCCCACAATTGGTGGAAGATGCGGGCAAGAGCAGTGAGGCTGCGTGAATGCAGATATTTTTGGTTTCTGCATTTTTCAGGCACGGTTGTATGTTGTACATTAAACCAGCTGTATTACAACCAATGCCCCACGACAAAATGGAGGCTGTTGTAAAGGCCCTCATGGAGGCTAATCTGCAGCAGTGAGAGACAAACCTGCCGCGATTCCTAAGATGACCCCCTCAGTCGATATCGAAACCTACCTGGCGATATACGAGAAAGTGGCCATTAGGGAAAAGCTACCCCGTGACGAGTGGGTTGAGCTCGTCGCTCCATTCCTGGCATCCGATTCCCAGCGGGTATATTTCCTGGACGATCAAGTGGCCGACTACCAAAAAGTAAGGGATGAGATTTTGGCAAGACTCGAGGTGAATGTGTTGGTCCTGGCCCAGCGGGTACATCAGTGGGGGTTTAAGCCGGCTGAGCCTGTGAGGACCCAATATTATGATTTACTCCACCTCTTGCAAAAGTGGCTACAGCCTGATGTGCTAAGTCCCATGGCTATGCTGGATAGACTATTGGCTGATATGTTCTGGAGGGCTCTGCCATCCCCTCTCCAGCACTGGATCGGCCAGGTGTCTCTTGGCAATGCCCTAGAAATGGTGGACCTGGTGGAGCGCTATGAGGCTACTAAGACTGTTACAGGGGGTTCTTTTGGGAGGGGGCAGTCAAACCCAGTAAATCTCCATCCCAGACCCGGTGACTTGTACCAACCAAACCCACCCGGGGTGTACCCTCTACGGACCTAGCTCCGATAGTCTGCTGGCAGTGTCAGGAGCCAGGCTATGTAAGAGCTGACTGTCCCCATCAGGTGGAACCCATGGATACTAACTATGGCTACCGTCAGTCGCTATATGCCAG
Source organism: Bufo bufo (assembly GCF_905171765.1). Taxonomy (NCBI): domain Eukaryota; kingdom Metazoa; phylum Chordata; class Amphibia; order Anura; family Bufonidae; genus Bufo; species Bufo bufo. The sequence goes on from NC_053390.1 coordinate 605,491,716, forward strand.
GAAGCTGTGAGCAGCAGGTACCCCAAAAACTCTAAACCACCTGTGCCAGGTGGAGGTAGGAGACACTCCAGCGGAGGCTCTGCTGGACTCAGGGAGTCTGGTGTCCCTAGTTAGGGCTCCCCTGGTATGGTCAGCGGAGTATACTGGACGATAAGTCAGGGTCATGTGCATCCATGGAGACTTAAAAGACTATCCCACTGCGCTGGTGTCTCTAACCACAGGGGCTGGCAAATGGACTCACGAAGTGGCATTTGCCCCAAATTTACACTACAAACTTCCCTGCACTGTGGCCTCCTATGAGAGTGACTGATACCCATGAGACAGGGGTAACCCTAGCAGAATGTCCTGGCTCAGGGGGGAGACCAGAACCCTGGGAACCTGAGACTGAAGGGCCAGCGTTAGGGGTGACCGCCACTTTGGTGGAAGAGGGGGAGACAACCCCGCTAAGTGTGATGGTGGGAGACATGGAGGACTTGCCGCCGGGTCCTGAATTGGCAGACCTCAATGTCTCCGGGGATAATTTTGGTACCGCCCAACATCAGGACCCAACCCTATCCCACGCCTGGAAAAATGTGTTAATAGTAGATGGTGAACCACAACAACCTTGGGCAGAGTCAGCATTTCCCCGTTTTGTGTTTCATCAGGATATGTTGTATGGGGCAAACCAACTACGGGGTGAGCCTATTGAACAGTTGGTGGTCCCCAAGGTTTATTGCAAGCTTGTGTTAGATCTAGCCCACCAACACATTCTCGGGGGTCACCTGAGGCTGCAAAAAACACAGGATCGTATTCTACAGTGGTTTTACTGGCCCAGCATATTCAAAGAATAGAAGAGTTTTGTAAGTCAAGCCCAACCTGCCAGATAACTAGCCCCCAGCCACATTTCCGTTTTACCCTAGTACTTCTCCCGATTATCAAAGTACCATTTGATCGAATAGCTATGGACCTCATTGGCCCAATACCGAAGTCCACCAGAGGGCATCATCACATCTTAGTCATTCTAGACTACGCCACTCGGTACACGGAGGCGGTACCACTGCGACATACCTCGGCCAAACTCATAGCTAAGGAGTTAATGGAGATGTTTTCCCGAGTGGGACTACATAAAGAGGTTCTGACCGACCAAGTGACCCCTTTTATGTTCAAGGTGATGAGGGAACTCTGTAATTTGCTGCACATAAAACAACTACGGACGTCCGTTTACCATCCGCAAATGGGCGGTCTGGTAGAACGGTTTAACCAAACATTAAAAAATATGTTGAAAAAGGTAGTGTCTAAAGGTGGGAAGGACTGGGACCTCCTTCTGCCCTATCTCATGTTCGCAGTGCGAGAGGTACCCCAGGCCTCTACTAGGTTCTTGCCCTTCGAACTGCTATATGGCAGACACCCTCGCAGTCTCTTGGATGTGGCTAAAGAGGCGTGGGAACAACAACCCACTCCATATAAAAGTGTCATTGAGTACGTTACCCAGATGCAAGATCAGATAGAGACAGTGTTGCCTCTTGTTAGGGAGCATATGGAGGCAGCTCAGCGAGCCCAGAGTCGGGTCTATAATCGTCAGGTTCTGGTGCCGACTGTGGACAATAAGTTCCTGGCTAGGTAGCAGGGGCCCTACGAGGTACTCTAGAAAATTGGAGATGTAAACTACAAGGTACACTAGCCAGGGCAGCGAAAGCCGGAGCAGGTTTACCATGTGAATTTACTTAAACCGTGGAAAGATAGGGAAACTTGTACAGAAGACAGTCCGCGGCTGGGTTTTCTAGGAGAAAAGGTATCGGCCTCTCTGTCTGATGCAAGAGAGGCGGCTGCCACAGTAAAAATTGCTGACAGCCTCTCCTCTAAACAGACTCAAGAGGAACGGGAGTTCGTTAGTCGGAACACGGATGTGTTCTCGGAGCTCCCTGGACGCACTTCCATAATCCAGCATGACATTGTCACTGAGCCTCAGGCAAAAGTCAGATTAAAACCATACCGGGTCCCTGAGGCTCGGCGACAAGCCATATCGAAGGAGGTGCAGCTAATGTTACAGCTAGACGTCATTGAGGAGTCAAAAAGTGAGTGGACCAGTGCTATAGTATTGATACCCAAGCCGGACGGGACGTTGCGGTTTTGTAACGACTTTCGAAAACTTAGTGAGGTTTCCAAATTCAATGCGTATCCCATGCAGTGGGTGGATGAGCTCATCGACAGGTTAGGACAATCCCGGTATTTTTCTGTTTAGGACCTCACGAAAGTGTACTGGCAGGTGCTCTTAACGGACGCTGCCAAAAAGAAAACTGCCTTCATCACGCCTGAGGGGCTGTATCAATATAAGGTCTTACCCTTTGGTCTGCATGGCGTCCCCGCCACTTTTCAGCGACTAATAGACATTGTGCTTTGTCCACATCGTCGGTACGCTTCGGCTTACCTGGACGATATTGTCATCCACAGTACCGACTGGGAAAGTCACCTACCCAAAGTGCAGGCTGTAGTGGACTCCATTCTGAAAGCTGGCCTAACCGCTAACCCCAAAAAAATGTGCAATAGGGTTAGAAGAGACTAAGTACCTGGGGTATGTCATTGGGCGCGGAGTCATCAAACCCCAAGTGAACAAAATAGAGGCGATACGGTATTGGCCCCGACCTGTCACCACTAGGCAAGTAAAGTCGTTCCTGGGCATGGTGGACTATTACATGAGGTTTTTTCCCCACTTTGCTACTCTAGCTGCGCCCTTGACAGGGCTCTTGAAGGGCCGAAAATCAGTGATGGTTCGTTGGGATGATCGGGCGGAAGAGGCTTTTGCCGCTTTGAAGTCGGCCCTGTGTGGGGCACCGGTTTTGGTGACTCCCGACTTCAAGAGGGACTTTGTGGTACAAACGGATGCCTCCAAAGTAGGCCTCAGTGCTGTACTGTCTCAGGAAGTCAACGGGGAGGAGCATCCCGTTGTCTTTCTAAGCCGCAAGCTCACCCCAGCCAAAACCAGGTACAGTATAGTGGGGAGAGAGTGCCTGGCTATCAAGTGGGCACTCGAGTCTCTCCGCTACTATTTGTTGGGGAGAAAGTTCCGCCTGCTGACCGACCACTCCCCTCTCAAGTGGATGAGCCAAGGCAAAGACAGGAATGCCCGGGTCACCAGATGGTTTTTGTCTCTGCAGAACTTTAAGTTCTCGATAGAACACAGAGCAGGCCGGTTGCAGGGAAACGCGGATGCCCTGTCCCGGGTACATTGTCTGGCATGTGTTCACCCCCTCGGGGTTGAACAAAGGGGGGTGGGAGTTATGTGACACAGTGAGGGGTTGTGTCAGGCAAGGCAGGTATTTTCCTCCCAGCATGTGCGACTGGGCTGGTTTCCAGCCAGGTGAGGTTTAAGTGCCGGTCCAGGTTTTGGCAGCACCTGGCTTCCCTTAAATAGCAGCTGGGCTCAGCAGAGAGGTCTCTGTTTTTGGGATCTGAGGCTTTGTGCCGTGCTGGATGGCTCCGAGCCGCATGCTGGGGAAACAGGCCCCCTAAAGCCTACTGTGGACTACTGGAGGCAGAACTGCCAGCAAGGTGACTTGTGTTATATGAACTTTCCATTGTGTGTGAATTAATACCAAAGTTACGTGCTGTTTTGTGCAATTGCCTCAAGTGTGAATAAACACTGAAGTTTTGAGTTGAGAACTTGTATTTTGCCTCTGTACTGCGCCAGCTGACCCCATCTACCAGAGCGAAACCCCACTATATATATATATATATATATATATATATATATTGTTACATTCTTATATGTCATTGTCATTTTTATTTAAGTATGTTTTATTTTTTCATACCCTGGAACATGTAAAAAACAAAAAACAGTCAAATTTTCTTTTCTATTTTTTTGAATAGCACATAAAGCAACTAAAACAGTTTTTTCTTAAAATTATTGTTTATATAGGGACTATATAGTTTATGGTTTCTGAGGCAGGGCTATAATAGGTTATCATCAGTATCTGATCGGTGAGGGTCCAACACCCGGGATCCCAGCCGATCAGCTGTTTGAGAAGACACCAGCACCCCTGTGAGCGCTGTGGCCTTCTCTGTGCTTAACAAGCACAGCACCATACATTGTACAACGGCTGTGCTTTTTATCACAGCTCAGCCCCATTCACTTCAATGGAGCTGAGCTGCTTCTAGGCCATGTGACTGATGAACATGACATCATGTGGCCTAGGGAAAGCTGCAAGAATACCACGGAGCTCACAGGAGTGCCAGTGCCTTCTCAAACAGCTGATCGGTGGGGGTCCCGATCATCCGGAGGATAGGTCATCAGTATATAAAACCCCTTTAAGATGAATATACAATTAAACATACTGTATTAGTAGTGCTGCACAGTGCATGAGTCCTGCTTGGCTCTCTGTCCCATGTCAAGTTGCTTTCTATGTCATGTAGCTGGTGTGATGAGTTAATGACACCGCCTACATTGTCCCACAGAAGCCTGGCCAAAAGAGGTCATGTCTCCTGTGTGTGGCATTGGTTGGGTGATAGTGTGGAAGTAACAGGAGGTGTGTATTACTTGCTGTGGCTTTATGGAAATTTTTTATGCAAAAGGATAGTGTGAGGGTCATCATTTAAACAGGGGGCACAGAGGGAAGCCATAGTTTAAACAGAGAGCACAGCGTAGAGGCCATAATTATTCAGGCGCGGGGAACATTATGGGGTCATAATTTAAACAGGGGTCACAGTGTGGGGGCCATAGTATAATCAGGTGGTATAACATAAGGAACTTTTTTCTTCAGGGGGCACAATATAGACCATTTTTTATTCAGAGGGCACAACAAACGACATTTTCATTCAGGGGTGCTGAACGAAGGCATATTTATTTAGATTCCACATTACTATATAGTGTATTTAGAACATTTTAACTATTTTATTTGTTTATTAAAGGATGAAACATTTTCCATGGCACAATGACCATATACTGTAATATGACATTGATGATGGGTCTTGTCTACTCCATGCAGGAATTGTAAGAACCCTTTAATGTATTTCTATACTGAATGGTCACCACTAGAGGGCGGAGGTGTCTTGCAGTTATTTTCAGATTTTATGAGTATCAAAACTGAGTCATGAAATTCCTGCCTTAAATTTTTATTACAAATAGGCTTTGTTTTTATTACAGTGATCATCAGGAATACTGCAGCTTAATTCCCACATAAAAGGAGGTTGCAAAATAATTTCCCACAAAATACGCAATAATAAAATTCAATTAAATGTTCCCTAAAAAATAGTGTATTATAATGGATTTACCACAAACAGCCCCTTCAGCCAGCAGGACAGACATGGGAACAAATTCTCCACAATATCCTACAGAGGGACTGAAGAATGTAATATTTCACTCATGTAGTGGGATGCATTGAGACTACAATAAATGAAAAAAGGAAAAATGCTCCTGGAAAAAAACAAACCAAAAACATGAACAATTCAAATGATGTTTATTTTCATGCTTATGAGTATGTATTTTAGTGGGGTCTATAGTACACTTCATTGACTGTACCATACTTTGTATTCCACTTGTACACATTTTAATGGGGTTGCCTAAGTTAACTAAAAACTCATCTACATGTGGTAAAATAAAATAATCAATATATACCCCTTTTCTCTGCTGTTTCTTCCTGCTCTGTGCTCTAGTCCTCCACACTGCTGTTTGTTTTCCTGTCTGCAGTGGTGAAGTTCAGTGCACACAGGTCACCACTGCAGCTAATCACTGACCTCAGGAGTGGCGTCCCATATTCTGCTGAGGCCAGTGATTGGCTCCAGCAGTGACCTTTGTGCACAGAACATCATCATTGCAGCCAGGAAGATAAAGTCAGTGGTGGTGGCGGCGTGACCACCACCAAGCAGGCCACTACCTCCTGGAGTAATCCTGGTGTAGTTGGCTGCTGACACATGGGGTCAGAGACACTGGTGTAGTACCAAAAAATCAAACAAAGGGTGTAGTCTGAATACAGTCCGAGGTTGGGGCAGGCTGGATATGTGCATATTCCAGGTAGCAATTCTAAGGTTGGGGCAGGCTGAGTGCATGCGTGATCCAGATCGCAATTCCAAGTTCAGGGCAGGCAGTCCCGGTAGTCAGGCTAAGTATGATACACAGGTAGTCAGACAGGAGGTAACACCTTAGCTGGTTACTAGACACTTGAAAACCCAAACCTCAGGTAACGTGGTGGAAGCACCAGCCCAGCTAAATAAAAAGGCTGATTAGCACCTTAGCCAGCAAATGGACAGAGAGCAAGAGGGAAGCATTAACTCTGTTGTAAGGAAGTTCACTGAGCACTAGTTTCAATACACCCAGGGTGAGGCCTGCCTGAGAAAGCAGGGCTGCGATGCACACGGACCGCCCGCCTAGCAGATGGAAGCCACACTGTGAACCTAATGGGATAACATAAAATTCTCCATAAGGATAATCACTACAGTACCGGTCATAGAGCACCTGTTCTGAAAGGGGTGACCAAAGTGTTGGACTGGGGTGTCTAGGGCCCACCAGTGGAATTGATTGTGAGGGTCCAACCTACAGCCACAAGAAAATATTACCTGTTCGTTTTTATGCCTTATGCACGGGAACGTGTGCATTTTAGCATGCAGTACAATGTGCAAAACAAGACTATATTCCTTCAAGCAATGAAAACCCTTTTAGTGGCCAATAGTGCTGCCGTGTAGGGAAAGTGAGTGAAATAAATAAAAACTTAGGGGTAGATTTATCATCCTAGACACCAAGAAACTTGTGTAAAACAGTTGCAAACCCTGGGTTTGCAACTTTTTAAATGCCATTTGTGGAAAAATCTTTGCATAAATGCAATTTCTATGCTGCCCTTACCACTTTCTGAAAAGGGAGAGTAGGTGGATCTATCATACTTTACGCCAGGTTTCTCATTGAAATGATAACTAAAATCTACTCCAGCTAGTGTACATTTTATTCTAGGTGCACAGACTGCCAGATGATGTGCTTAATTTATGATGAGACGTGTGCCTTGTTATAAATTAAGCACATTATTTGGCGGTGCAGGGGATATCAAGTCCGGCATTGAAAATGCCAGTCTTGAAAATTATCTCCCTTAGGGTACTTTCACACTTGCGGCAGAGGAATCCGGCAGGCAGTTTCGTTGTAAAGCTTACTACAACACCTCTCCGGTTGACTTCAATGTGACTAGGGGAACTTTTCTTCTTGTACAATGTTTCAGTCTGATGACAGTCTGGTTAAATTGATATCCTTACATATGTTTATATACAGTATATGTATAACATATGTATATAAAGTATGTATAGCAGTGTGTCTTTAAGAAATTATTGCATTTGCATGTTATAGTATATAACTTATTACTCCCTAGAGGTTGTCTTCCTGAGAAGTATAATTTAAACAGTGTGCCACCTTTAGTGTTTAATGCATTTTATTTTTATATATGGTGCACTAAGCTTATGAATCATGAGCGCACAGAGAACAATGTATCAAGTCCGTTATGTATATACAGTTGTGGCCAAAAGTATTGAGAATTACATAAATATTGGAAATTGGAAAAGTTGCTGCTTAAGTTTTTATAATAGCAATTTGCATATACTCCAGAATGTTATGAAGAGTGATCAGATGAATTGCATAGTCCTTCTTTGCCATGAAAATTAACTTAATCCCAAAAAACCTTTCCACTGCATTTCATTGCTGTCATTAAAGGACCTGCTGAGATAATTTCAGTAATCGTCTTGTTAACTCAGGTGAGAATGTTGACAAGCACAAGGCTGGAGATCATTATGTCAGGCTGATTGGGTTAAAATGGCAGACTTGACATGTTAAAAGGAGGGTGATGCTTGAAATCATTGTTCTTCCATTGTTAACCATGGTGACCTGCAAAAAAACGCGTGCAGCCATCATTGCGTTGCATAAAAATGGCTTCACAGGCCAGGATATTGTGGCTACTAATATTGCACCTCAATCAACAATTTATAGGATCATCAAGAACTTCAAGGAAAGAGGTTCAATTCTTGTTAAGAAGGCTTCAGGGCGTCCAAGAAAGTCCAGCAAGCGCCAGGATCGTCTCCTAAAGAGGATTCAGCTGCGGGATCAGAGTGCCACCAGTGCAGAGCTTGCTCAGGAATGGCTGCAGGCAGGTGTGAGCGCATCTGCACGCACAGTGAGGCGAAGACTTTTGGAAGATGGCCTGGTGTCAAGAAGGGCAGCAAAGAAGCCACTTCTCTCCAAAAAAAACATCAGGGACAGATTGATCTTCTGCAGAAAGTATGGTGAATGGACTGCTGAGGACTGGGGCAAAGTCATATTCTCAGATGAAGCCTCTTTCCGATTGTTTGGGGCATCTGGAAAAAGGCTTGTCCAGAGAAGAAAAGGTGAGCGCTACCATCAGTCCTGTGTCATGCCAACAGTAAAGCCTCCTGAGACCATTCATGTGTGGGGTTGCTTCTCATCCAAGGGAGTGGGCTCACTAACAATTTTGCCTAAAAAAAAAGCCATGAATAAAGAATGGTACCAAAACACCCTCCAACAGCAACTTCTTCCAACAATCCAACAACAGTTTGGTGAAGAACAATGCATTTTCCAGCACGATGGAGCACCGTGCCATAAGGCAAAAGTGATAACTAAGTGGCTCGGGGACCAAAACGTTGACATTTTGGGTCCATGGCCTGGAAACTCCCCAGATCTTAATCCCATTGAGAACTTGTGGTCAATCCTCAAGAGGCGGATGGACAAACAAAAACACACTAATTCTGACAAACTCCAAGAAGTGATTATGAAAGAATGGGTTGCTATCAGTCAGGAATTAGCCCAGAAGTTGATTGAGTGCATGCCCAGTCGAATTGCAGAGGTCCTTAAAAAGAAGGGCCAACACTGCAAATACTGACTCTTTGCATAAATGTCAATAAAAGCCTTTGAAACGTATGAAGTGCGTGTAATTATATTTCACTACATCACAGAAACAACTGAAACAAAGATCTAAAAGCAGTTTAGCAGCAAACTTTGTGAAAACTAATATTTGTGTCATTCTCAAAACTTTTGGCCACGACTGTACTTTAGAAAGTACCACTACTTTTCATTAGCGTAAACAGTAGCTTTGTACGAGCCTTCATATAGACATACTATAATCCATTCACTTCAGTCACTTTAAATCAGGGGTGGGCTGGCCATAGACTCTACAGGGAAATTCCCGGTGGGCTAATGCCCAGGGGGTTGACCAAGCCCTCCTTACACCGCCGACCAGGTGGTCTTATCATTAATTAATGCTAGGAGCATTGTACTACAGCCATTTATGTGGTGTATTAAAAGGAAATATATGTACGTCTCATTAGCAGTTCTGCGGTGAATTTTGATTGTTAAATTTATTTTTTTGGGGTGTAGTAATAAGAAAAAGAATACTTCTTAATTGATGTTCTGCTGTGAATTGTGATTAATATATTTTTTTGGGGGGGGTTTATTAATTGGAAAAAAATATATATGTCTTAATTGCCGTTCAACAGTGAAGTTACATTGTACTATAGCCATTTATGTGGTGTATTAAAAGGATATGTACGTACGTCCTCTTAGCCGTTCTGCGGTGAATTGTGATTGTTATATTTCTTATTTTGGAGTGTAGTAATAGGAAAAAGAATACGTCTTAATTGCCGTTCTGCGGTGAAGTTACATTGTACTACAGCCATTTACAGGGTGTATTGAAGGGAAATAAAGGTACTTCCTATTTTCTGTTCTGCGGTGAATTGTGATTGTTTTTTTTTTTGGGGTGGTGGAGTTTATTAATCAGAAAAAAAAATTATGTCTTAATTGCCGTTCAGCAGTCAAGTTACATTGTACTACAGCCATTTTTGTGGTGTAATAAAAGGAAATATACATACGTCCCATTAGCCGTTCTGCAGTGAGTTGTGATTGTTATATTTCTTTTTTTGGGGTGTAGTAATAGGAAAAAGAATACGTCTTAATTGTCGTTCTGCTGTGAATTTTATTTTTTTTCTTGGTGGGGGGGGGGGGAGTTTATTAATCAGAAAAAATAATATACCGTATTTTTCGCTTTATAAGACACAGTTCCCCCCCCCCCCCAAAACTGGAGAAAAAATGGTTCTGCGTCTTCTAAAGCAAATACTAATGAGCGCTTCCATTATGGAAGCGCTCATTAGTACCGGAGGACCAGGAAGTGGTGAAGGCTCTGTACTTAACGCTTCATCGTCCTCGGCTGTCGGCTGTGCTGTGGCTGCGCACAGCGTGAGGGCGCTTTGTGACCTCACGCTGTGCGTGTCGGGTCACAGCACAGCTGCAGCAGAAAGAAGACAGAGCGCGCTGGAGGTGAGGAGTGGCGGAGTCCAGAGCAGGAGAGGTAAGTGTTTTTTTTTATTTGATTTGATCTGTGGCATGGGGGCTCATAAATGGCATGGGGTCTCATAATGGGGGCTCATAAATAGCATGGGGGCTCACATCAGAGGCTCATAAATGGCACTGGGCTCATAGATGTCATGATGGCTCATAAAGGCACCGGGGCTTATAATGGGGGCTGATAAATGGCATGGGGGCTCATAAATCGCATGGTGGCTTATAATGGAGGCTTTTAAATGGCACTGGGGCTCATAGATGGCATGGGGGCTCATAATGAGGACTGATACATGGCATGGGGGCTGATACATGGCATGGGGGGCTGATAAAAGGCATGGGGGCTAATCTGAGGCATGGGAGGCTGATCTGAGGCATAGGAGGCTGATCTGAGGTCTTACTGGGGTCTTATTAACATTGGGTGTCTGATTGCTGGCCTGATCTGAGGTCTAATGAAAAATATTTCTTTCTTACTGTCCCCCTCTAAAACCTAGGTGCATCTTATCATCAGGTGCGTCTTATAAAGCGAAAAATACAGTAACTCTTAATTGCCGTTCAACGGTGAAGTTACATTGTACTACAGCCATTTACTTGGTGTATTAAAAGGAAATATAAGTATGTCCCATTAGCCGTTCTGCAGTGAATTGTGATTGTTATTTTTTTTATTTTTTGGGTGGGATTTAGGAAAAAAAGGATTAATTGCCGTTCAGCGATAAAGTTACATTGTACTACAGCCTTTTTTTGGGGGTATTATTTAAATTTGATTATTTTATTATACAGTATGTCAGACAGACAAGTGACAGGCCCTTCAAAGGGATCGGGCAGTGGCCAAAATGTTTCTGTCGCAATCAGCAGAAGAAGAAGGGGTGGCAGCAGGAGTCGCAGTGAGAGGCCTGAGCTCCCGGTGTCATCTAACGGTCGTGTCTTGACCAGCAACCCAGCAGTGCTTGAATGGTTGACTCGGTCTTCGACTTCGTCACAAGTGACATCAGACACCCCCAGCCAAGAGTCGGTGGGTTCCTCTGACATGATGCTTAGTTTGCATGGCCAGGGAGCAGGCCATGTGGCCCCACCTGTCCTGAATTCTCCTCAGTCATTTTCAGTTCCCTCAGCACGAGAAGTATTTCAGCGAGGATGAGCTACGAGTGGCAAGTCAGCAGCTACTGCCCAGCCAAGATCTGGAGGAGACATCCGCCGCTTCCACCGGTAGGCAGGAAAGTAGTGATGATGAGAGTCGTGTGGGAGCAGGTGTTGCGATCAGTCAGGCTTCTGGCCCTGAGACCGCTGAGGGGGAGATCAGTGACGTGCAGACAGTAGCTGGGTGAAGAAGGGGCTTCATCATCATCATCATCATCAGGAGATGAGGGTGGCAGCTTGCGTGTGAGGCAGCCAAGGTGGAGAGTTACAAGCCGTCATTTCTTTGCAAAAAAAGGCAGTACCAGCCCTGCACACATATGTAGAACAGAAGGTAGGCCAGTCCTTGAGCCTGTCGGTGTCTACCAAAGTGCACGGCAGCGCACTGATTCATGTCCTGGAACAGATGCTGCTAAATCTGGCTGGCCACGGGACAGGAGACGTGACGACTATATCTCACAGCCACATGAGCCCTGTGGCGGCTGAACTAGAAGACGAAGGGGAGGGGTAGGAGGAAGACATTCGAGTACAAGCAATGCGTAGAGAAATGGCAGTCTTTTCTACACAGGTGACAGGAGAGGAGGAGCAGCCATAGGAGCTACAGGGCGATGAGGAATATGAGGCAGATGACCCAGACACACCGTGGAGGTATGCAGTGGAGATGGAGGCAGGGAGTCTCTCCGAGTCACTTGCGCAAATGGCCCGATGCATGCTCAGTTGCTTGCATAGTGACAGCCGAATTGTTACCATTCGGCAGAGGGATGACTACTGGCTCTCCACCATGTTAGACCCTCACTACCGGTCCAAAATGGGGGCCTTTTTTACACCCACTGAGAGGGAGGACCAACCGAATTGCTATCGAGACATCCTATGTAGTCAGTTGGCCACTGCCTATGTGCGCCATCACCCATCCTTACACAGGTCTGACCAGGGGGTGCCCTCTGTGCTCACGTTCCACTGCCATGCCTGCTGGGGGGGAGTGGGGGGGGGGCAGGAGCAGTACGAGCTCCATCAGCAGCAACTTAAAGGAGTTGTTCGGGTTCAGAGCTTAACCCGGACATACTCTTATTTTCACCCAGGCAGCCACCCTGAGGCTAGCATCGGAGCATCTGATGCTCCGATGCGCTCCCTTGCCCTGTGCTAAATCACGCAGGGCAAAAGGGTCTTTTGTTTATCACAACACACTGCCGGGCGGAAACTTCCGCCCGGCAGTGTGTTCAGTGACGTCACCGGCTCTGATGGGCGGGCTTTAGCGCTGCCCTAACCGTTTTACTGGTGATGTCACCGGGCTACCTGGCAGCCCCATAGAGAGCCCCGGTATGTCAACGGATCTCCAAAAAATGCCTTTGCCCTGCGCGATTTAGCAGGGCAAAGGAGAGCATCGGAGCATGAACTGCTCCGATGCTTGAGTCAGGGGGGCTTCCGGGGTAAAAATGGAGGTATGTCCGGGTTCAGATCTGAACCCGGACAACCCCTTTAAGTCTAGAGTCGCTGATGAGCAGTTTTCTTCACCCGCCTACTGAAGAAACTACTCACCAGCAGCAGCAGCAGCTAGACATAGAACAGAACCTGAACCAGCAGGTTGTGGCATACTTGGAATGCACCCTGCCACCCCATATCGAAGATCCCCTGGACTACTGGGTAGCCACAACTGGCCGAGTTTGCCCTGGACAAGCTTTCCTACCCGGCCAGCAGTGTGGCATCAGTGCGGGTGTTTAGTGCGGCGGGGCCATAGTTACCCCAAGGAGACTTCGCCTGTCCACCCAAAATGTGGAGAAACTGACCTTTATGAAGATGAATCAGGCATGGATCAGCCAGGATTTTCAAACACCAGTGCCTGATGCATCAGACTAAATCATCCATGGTGCCACACCTAAACTTTGACAAAAGAGACGTGTTTCTTCTGGCTACCTGCTTCAGCTACTATTCTAATGCTGCCATCCGCCTAATGCCACACCTGCTGCCAGGTGCTCCTACTACCACCCACCATCTTCAGCTGGAACTAGTATTGCCCCCACATCCCCAATCTGTCACTGGGCCACTCTGTGGTCTTCTCATGCTGCTACAACATCACCACTCTGTGGTCTCCTCATGCTGCTGCCACCTCACCACTCTGTGGTCTTTTCATGCTGCTGCCACCTCTCCACTCTGTGGTCTCCTCATACTGCTGCCACCTCAACACTATGTCACTGGGCCACTCTGTGGTCTCCTCATGCTGCTACCACATCACCACTCTGTGGTCTCCTCATGCTGCTACCACATCACCACTCTGTGGTCTCCTCATGCTGCTGCCACCTCAACACTATGTCACTGGGCCACTCTGTGGTCTCCTCATGCTGCTGCCACCTCCACACTATGTCACCTTGCCACTCTGTAGCCTCCTGATGCTGCCGCCATCTCCACACTGTCATTGTGCCATTCTGTGGCCTCTTCCTGATGCTGCCGCCACCTCCAGACTCTAAATTTGGGCCACTCTGTGGTCTCCTCATGCTGCTCCCACATCACAACTATGTCATAGGGCCACTCTGTGGACTTCTCATGCTGTTCCCACCCTCCCCACTTCATGACAGGGCCACTATTTTGCCTTTCAGCCTGGCTGACATCATCATTTGTTTGACCCTTCTGTTCTGTCAGAAGGAAGAAAAGATGCACAACGGATCCTGTCTGTGTAGCAGCTGTAAGGCCTGTATGGTCCCATCAGAATTGGCTTGTGATTTGGTAGCCAAAAGCAGGAGTGGGTTTAAAACACAGAAGACATGCAAATATTCCGTTCACGTGTAATCTCTGTTTTGGATCCACTCCTGTGTTTTTTTTTGGGCATTGGCAATACTGATTAATTACTGACCAAATGCTGATCGAGTGAAGGCGGATGCTCAACAGACAGGATCCGTTTTTTGGGGGTTATTGTTCTGATGGATCAGAGCAAGGGCAAAATAATCATAATGACGTCAACACAAACTTACTGCTGACACGCTCTCCATTCTGTCGGTGGGGCTCTACTTGTATAAGCGTTTAATAGAAAAGGTTGTGCAGACATCTATGTGGAATCAGCTGACAACGGTGTAAAAGGAGTGCCTTTCTTCTTGGCGCTAACATCGACCTGTAAGGCTAAGTTCATACTTGAGTTATTTGGTCAGTTTTGGCCCCGTGACTGCCTAAATAAGTGAAGTGTGCAGTGATTCGAAGAGTGACGCCTGTCATCTGCATGTCATACTGACTCACAGTATTATTTCATTACCACAGCAGACTCCCTATGCGTTTTACTGCAAGGCACAGTGTTCTACACCACTATAAAGGCTCTCTGCAGCCAGGAAATAGCCATTTTTTAACGTGACTCGCCACAAATAAATTTGGATTGAATCAAATTTTTTCAAAAAATTCTGTGAACCTGCTGAATTAAAAAATTCGCTCATCTCTAGTTGTTGTCAATTTATCACTTTTCATATGAATAAACATTTATTATTTTTCACGTGCAATATCACCAATCCACAGGATAGGTAATAAATGGATAATTGCTGGGGATCCGACTGCTGGGACCCCCAGTGATCATAGGAATGGGGTTCCGCAATGGAATGGTAGTGTGCATTTGTGACTACCGCTCCATTCATTACTTTCAGATTGCTGAATACAGTGTTTGGCTAACTCTGGGCACCACAGCTCCATTCACATGGGACTCAGGGACGGCAGTTCTCATGATCTCTGGGGGTCCCAGTAATTGGACGTCTCAAAGATCATACATCTTGTTTAGAGTTGGTTAAAGGTGTTGTTGGGGCTTTTAATATTGATGACCTTTCCTCAGGATAGGTCATCAATATCAGATCAGAGGGGTCCGACACCCGGCACCCCCGCCAACCAGCTGTATGAGAAGACAGCGCGCGCGCAGTGTGCACGTGCCACTTCCTGTCTCTCTTCCTGTTCAACTCTGCTGTCTATGGCAAAGCAGTGGTGAAGAGGGAGAGAGACGGGAGACAGTATGTGTGCACTATGCTCGCTGACTCCTCATAAAGCTGATCAGCGAGGGTGCCGGCTGTCGGACCCTCACCGATCTGATATTGAGGACAGATCATCAATATTAAAAGCCCGGACAACCCCTTTAATGTTGTTAAGGGGAAAATTCCTTTGAAAAAATATACTTTCCCAACATTGTACAATTTGTCTTTTTGAAATCATTAAAGAACTAATTTGCCACTTCTCAATCACTGTGTCGTGCCCTTGTGTTACCGGTAACCGTAGCCATGTGTTGATCCTTTCACAGACACTCCATAAACCTGATGCAAAGCACAGGATTGTATTTGTAAGCTTTTGGTTTCTATCACAGTAAAAGTGAGTTTAAAGGTGACAATTATGAGTTAGTACTGGCGGCTTCACATTACATGGTCTGGAAAAGTAAAACCTTAACCAAACTGGCACTGCCTGTTTTAAACTTAAAATTATAACAGTAAAACATGACATCATGTATTTTCCGTGAGTAATGCAACATTCACTTAATCAATGTTCTCTATACATCAATGGGTGGTAATATGAAAGATGGATATTAATATTTTTCATGTTCGATGCCATGTGTTCTTTGCAACAAATCTTTAGTCTTGCCAGTTCATTTAATTTGCTGCACAGTTACTGTATCGTCTTGGAATCTGTCCTTGTATCTTTAATTGAGCAACCATATCTGTTGCAGTCAACCACCTTCTCTAATAGAAACGAAAAACTTCTGTAGCATTCCAGTCTGCTTTATTACTAGTCTAGCTCAAACTATTCTAAATAAATACAGGCTATATACCGGTACTCTGAAATGTTATATCTGATACATCATGGCCATGGCAGGTCTATTTAGAAGGTAATAAAATGATCCTTATTTTACTTTGTAAAATTAATGTCTTGCAAATTTCTTGAAAAACTGGCATCTGTGCTGGAATTATTTTATTTTATTTTTAGGCTATATAGGGAGACCATATTTATGAATATGCCAAGCCATGCCAATAATTTCTTTACTGCACAGGCTCCCAAAATTAAAGAACAACTCCAATTTCCCCTAATTCTGACAGTTAAAGGTTACATGTTGATGCAACAGTCTATTCATATAGCAAGTGAAAATATTGAACTTCCTGTTTCTTAGGCCAGCGGCCAGGTGACATCTGTATTAGGAAACTCCTATGCAGAGGGATAACATGAAGTGTCTAGGCCCCAATACAGGATCTGTTTTTGGATTGGGTGAAAGACTCTTTAGACCCATTCAGGCAGCGGGAGCGGCACCAGCTTTAATGACCCGACATGTGACGTAATAGTACGTCACATGTTGGGAAGGGGTTAATAAAATTTGCACAAATTCTGGCAGTCTTTGCACTACAAAAGCAAATCTACAGCAACTTTGACCTTTTGTAGATTTTCACTAAAATATCAGTCCATTTCTGGTTTAAATTATAGTAAATCTGTAGGGCCATGGGAGGCCTGCCACTCCATTAAGCCTCACCCACTTTTTTTTTTAAAGTGGAGAAAGTGGTACAAAATTGAAAAGAGCACACTGCACAGTACCACTTCTCTGGTCCTGTGTTCTGGGTGTAATATAATCTGACCCTATTCTGTTTATATGGACGCTGCACAGTACCACTTCTCCTGTCCTGTATACTGGGTGTACTTCTTAGTATCAGCTCGTATACATTATATATGGACACTGCACAGTACCACTTCTCATGTCCTGTATACTGGGTGTAATTTACAGTATCTGCTCTTATTCTGTATATATGGACACTGCACAGTACCACATATCTTGTCCTGTATTCTGGGTGTAATCCTCAGTATCTGCTCTTATTTTGTATACATAAACACTGCACAGTACCACTTCTCCTGTCCTGTATACTGGGTGTAATTCTCAGTATCTGCTCTTATTCTGTATATATGAACACTGCACAGTACCACTTCTCTTGTCCTGTATACTGGGTGTAATTATCTGTATCTGCTCTTATTCTGTATATATGGACACTACACAGTACCATTTCTCATGTCCTGTATACTGGGTGTAATTCTCAGTATCTGCTCTTATCCTGTATATATGGACACTGCACAGTACTACTTCTCATGTCCTGTATACTGGGTGTAATTCTCTATATCTGCTCTTATTCTGTATATATGGACACTGCACAGTACCGTTTCTTCTCCTGTCCTGTACACTGGGTGTAATTTTCTGTATCTGCTCTTATTCTGTATATATGGACTCTTTTAATTTGTAAATAAATAAATAAATAACAAAAAGCCATAACAATATCTATACACAGAAACGAAACACATTACTAAACCCACCCCGACCAGTCCACCACCCCACTAGAACCTACAATACTATTCACATTTAAAACACTTTCGTAACCCAATACTATACATATTTACATATTTGCATCTTACACGTATATACATAAATCCATAAAATAAAATATATACACAATATGCATAAACTACGGTATATACAAACTATATACAAATTATATACAACTTATAGATCTAAATCTAACTAACCCACCACCAGTCCACAGCAAATATGCAAACTGATAACCCCCAAAGTTCCAAGGGGATAAACCCCAAGCTTTGAGAAGTCCTAGTCTTTTCCCAGTCGGACTGGGTTAGTCAGTTTGCAATTTTTTTATTTTTTTTTTGATATATATATATATATGTATATAATATATAATAGAAAAGAAATATATATATACACTCCCTCCTCCCTCCCAGCCCCCCTCCCAACCTAACTAAACCCCACTATAAACTTAACAATACTAATATAATAATATATTATAATATATTATCATAATACTAACATAATTCAAAACATAATACAAAACATACCTATATAATACACTATAAATACAATATAAATACAATATAAATACAATATAGATACCATAAACCAACACTATTACACCTAAACCAGCTATGGTTCGGTACCCGTAAGCCTTTCCATACTTACATTACTACAAAACAAAACATAAACCAATGAGTGTGCTATATCAGCCCACCACCAGGAAAAGAGTACTACTCAGCTAAGGAACCCCAAAACAGAAGCCCCTCCACAGACGAGAGGCCTTGAGGTCCCCCCACCTTTCGTACTCAAGAGAGCGTACCTTCACCAGGTCACCCATGATGTTCCTATATACCGTCTCCACCGGGAGGATTTTGTGACTCTTTGTTGACACTAGACACCGTGCACACCAAATGTGGTGCCTAACCACTGCACTAACTACGAATAAAGTGCGATGGTCCCTCCCACCAAGGTCTTTGAAAGCCCCATAGGCCCACTCCGCATAGGACAGCGCGGCCAGCCTAGGCCAACCGATGGAAGCCTTCACCCTTTTGTATGCCTCTATATTGAAGAGACAATGAAGTAAGAAGTGGTCCATGGTTTCCAGCAGGTTACTACACTCCTCCCGGGAACAAACCCCTTTCCTCTGAGTTTTTACACTTCACATTGTCCCTTACATATAGCTTACCGTGGAAGCAGCGCCAAGTCACATCCCAAACTTTCTTAGGGATCCTTTCTGAATTCAACAAAGACAGCCCACCCTCCAGATCCTGACTTGGGCAGTCCCTCAAGGCCAGTGGTGCCTGAAAAAGGTAAGATAGAACCTTCCTGTCAAGGGAAAACCTCGATATGGTCTCCACCTCTCCCTTCTCCAGACCCCACCGTCTCAGGATTCTCAGAACCGGGGCAACATAAGCCGGAAGATATCCATGTGACGCACGTAGGTCTTTCACTCGCCCTCCTGTCTTCCATTCCTGGAAGAAGGGCCGAAACCATTCCCTACAGGAAATTACCTACAAAGGAGCCCTCTATTTCCAGAGGTTTGCAATATTAATTTTCAAAAAGGTATTTGTTAAGAATACCACCGGGTTGACCATATCCAACCCGCCTAGTCTCCTTGTGTGGTAAGTAACCTCTCTCCTGATTAGGTTCAGCCTGTTTCCCCACAACATCTGGAAAAAGAGGCTGTAGACCGTACCCCAGAGAGACCCTGGCAAAACACAAACACTGCTTAGATACAGAAGCATGGGAATCAGGTAGGCTTTGCACAGGTGAACCCTTTCCCTGAGGGATGAAGACCATCCCTTCTCACGGTCCACCTTTTGGGCGACATCTTTTAGTCTACTCTCCCAATTTTGCTGATGATAATCTCCATCCTGGCCAAAATTGATGCCTAAGATCTTTACAGACTTCTGGGGTTCTGGAAGAGTGCCCTGGAGATCGAAGACAGGATCCCCTTCCCCCAGCCAGAGAGTTTCACATTTGTCCCGGTTGATCTGAGACCCAGAAACCTCTGAATAGCGGACCACCTCCGACATCACCCAGCTCACCTCCTTTTCCGAAGAGGCAAGAATGGAGACATCATCGGCGTACGCCACCACCTTCAGAGATGACCCCCGCACCGCCAGTTCCATCCCCACCCCCGCCGATGGTCCACGATCTACCCTTCTAATGAAGGGATCAATCGCAAACACATACAGCAAAGGGCTTAAAGGACATCCCTGGCGGACACCAGAAGCCACCTCAAAAGGTCGACCCGACCAACCATTAATCAATGGGAAACTCTCCGCCCCTTTGTACAAAGTTTTTAACCAGTCTACAAACCTCCCGAGTAGACCATACCACAAGAGAACGGACCACAGGTACTCATGGTTCACCCGGTCAAAAGCCTTCGCTTGGTCCAAAGATAACAGAAACCCTTTCCAAAGGCCCGCCTTGCCCCGCTCCACGGCTTCTCGGACACTGAGAACGGCGCTAAAAGCGCTCCGATCGGGAACAGAGCAGTGCTGAGCCTCAGAAAGAAGTCTCGGTGCAAACTTCACCAATCTGCAGAAAAGTATTTTTGACAGAATCTTCCTGTCCACATTGAGAAGCGATTTGGGTCTCCAGTTCTCAATGCGGGATGGATCTTTACCCTTTGACAGAATAATCAGGGCTGACTTACCCATTGACTTTGGCAGAGTGCCCGAGGAAAGATACTCGTTAAACACCTCGGTCAAAATAGGAACTAATTGTTCCTTGAAAGCCTTGTACCACTCGGATGTTAAGCCATCCGGACCTGGCAATTTCTTGGGCCTAAGCCAATCAATGGCCAGTCCCACTTCCTCTTGCCTGATAGGTTCTGCCAAAACATCAAGAGAGGGGTCTATTCCTGCCCTGGGAATAGCTTCAGCCAAGAAAGCAGAGAAACTGTCCCTATTTAGTTCTTTCCTACCCAAGAGGTGAGAGTAGAAAGACCTGATGACCTCCAGGATCCCTGATTTGGACCTATTCAGGGAACCCGTACTGTCGACCAGGCCTACCACGAATTTACTTTTTACTGCCATCTTACAGTTTCCAAAGGGGTCGGGTGAGCGGTACTTCCCGAAATCCCTTTCAGCAACCGAAGAGGCGTATCTTTTGTACTGACACCTCTTGAGCAAGGATTTCACACGAGAGATATCCTCACGGCTTCCCCCCCCCCCCCCCCCCCCCCCCCCCCGTAGAAACCAGCCTCTCAAGTTTCTTCCTTAGTTCCTGGTACAGACAGTATCTGTCCCAGCTCCTATGGTTAGAAAGCTCACGGAAAAACATTGCCGTCCTTTTTTTGAATATCTCCCACCACTCCGACTTACTGCTGCAGAGGTCCACCAAAGGTTCCTGGCTCTGAATGAAATCCTCAAAGGACTGTCTTATTGTCACTTCTTCCAGGAGAGACAAATTCAGCTTCCACATTCCTCTGCCCATACAGGGAGTCTCTGCAACATTCAAAGAGAAAATAATCAAACAGTGGTCGGAGAATTCCACTTCCACGGCTTCTAAAGCCGAGAAAACTGCCTCCTCCTTTAAAAAAACCTATCTATTCTAGACCTACGATTTCCCTGATGAAAGGTGAAATCCATGTGGTCTGGCTTATGCCGTAAATGGGCGTCCACCAGACGAGTATCCTCAACTATCCTAGACAACACAACACTATCAGCATCCAGCCCACCTTTGGAGCCTCCCCTATCACAGGCCCTCGTCACATTGTTGAAGTCCCCTCCAAAGATCACTTGCCGGCTGGTAAAAAGAAAAGGCTTAATCCTCATAAGGAGACACTTGCGGTCCCACTTACTCTGTGGGCCGTAGATGTTTATTAATCTCAATTCTTGTCTCCCCATGAGGACATCTAAAATCAGGCACCTTCCCATTTCTAACTCGATTATCCTCCTGCATTCCACTCTTTCGGCGGTCCTAAAAAGTACCGCCACCCCGCTACGTGGCTCGGCCGCAAGCGACCAGAAAGACAGACCTAGCCGGCATTCTCGCTTGGCTTTTGCCAGCAGAGTCATACTTGTTAACCAGGTCTCTTGCAAAAACAAAATAGCAGCTTCAATACGGCTGAAAAAAATCAAAGGCCAGGAAACGAGCTGCGTCTGACTTAATACTGGCAACGTTAATGCTTGCCAGTGTCAACGGGGTGAGTTCCGCCATCATTGATGATCGAGTTAGATAGCCTTCTTTTTCCTCACCCCACCACCATCAGCATTTTCATCTGAACCATCACACTCCTTCTGTCTTTTCAAACATACAGAAACATCCATACCATCCTTTTTGCCCAAGGTTCCAGGCTTGGCCCCCCCTCCAGAAGGTAATTTACTCCCCGAAGGACAGGGCCTGGCAGCCTGAGAGGGAGCCCCCGTGCCCTCTGGCACCACACCCTCCCCCCCAGCTGAAGCAGTTGGGGGATCCTCGTCAAGGGCCTTGTACTGATTAGAGACTTCCACCAGAGGGGACCCAGTTGATCCTTCCTTAGGCCTCTGGTCAATGATGAGTGGGACAGATGGGTCCCACTCCAGAGAGGGCTTACGACCCTCTCCTTTCTTCTTCTTCTTACTCCGCTTGTTACTCCTACCCTCCAACCACTCTCTGCCACCCTTGTCCAGGCTTTCGCCGTAGGAGGAGACAGGGTTGGCAGATGGGTTAACCTCCACAGGTTGGGCCTCTGGTTCCCCATCGTCGCTGTACCCCGGGTCACTACAACCGGGATCCTCAGCCAGACCAGCCGAAAGACCAACTGAAGGGTCAGCTGCCACCTGTTCCTTATCCTTGCGGCGTTGTTCTTGCTGCCTGATCCTGGATGGCCTTTGCTTCTTCGGATCCTGTCTGCTTCTTCCAGCGCTAGTAGTTCCAGCGCTCGTCCCCTCACCAACTGATTCAGTCCCGGCAGCAGGCTCCTCCCCAACCACAGACCCAGCCTCACGGCTAGTGCCTGCCTGATCTTGAGCCCGGCCCTGAACCTTGTTGGCGAAGGCAAGCGGACAGCGACTAAACGGGTGACCTAGGTCACCACAGAGATTGCACCGGATACGCCTACAAGATGCGGCAAGATGACCAGTCTCCCCACACTTCACACACATGCGAACATTGCATTGTGCGCTGAAGTGGGTGGGACTGCCGCACTTGTGACAGACCTTTGGCTGGCCCCTATAGAACACAATAATCCTATACCTTCCTATGAAGGCAGAGGAGGGAATATGAGCAACAGAATTGCCCCGATCAAACAGCTCCACGCTGCAAGTCCAGGCACCCGACCAGATGCCATGCTCATCGAGCACCTTGGCAGGGAACTGCCCCACCCTACCATATCGACTAAGCCAAATCATGATGTCTACACTAGACAGTGATTCATTACAGGTCAAAACGGGCACTGTCTTCACAGTCGATTGGCGGGTGATGGCCTAGACGGCAAAACCCCGCCACTCCAGGGTGTTCTTCATCAGCTCATATTTAGATCACAAAAGCTCCAAACCCTCCGGCCTAACAAAGCTGATGTCGAACATAGCGGTGCCGTAGGGATGTATGAGCGCAAAGATGTCATTCGCGACAAACCCTGCCCCCAGGAGAAGTTCCACAACAGTCTTCCTAGAAGGAGCTGCTGCTTCCTTACTCCTCCAATAGAGACGGGCCACATTCTTACGGTCCCTCCCCGGTGTGGGGTGAGTCCATACAATCTCACCCCTCCTTTGTTCTCGGAAGGCCCTAAAACCATGCCTTTCTGTCCAAAAAGCCAGGTCAACCGACCCTCCCTCTACCTGTATGGAAGTCCCCGGTCCTTTTTTAGGGCCTCCAGGAGCCGCCGTTGCAGGTCACCCCCCGCCCGAAATCTTGGGCAAAGAATCACCCGAAACAACACCTACATACGTCTGTCACCGCCAGTTCTGTGAGAAGGTCTGGCAGACGTTCTTCTCTACCTCTTGTATGATGTTCTTTGTTTTGGTTTCACTTTCTCATCTCCTTTCCTTCTGCCAGGTGTCACTTATTTAGACTAATCGTCTTCCTTTATATTCCCTCCCATACTGCCTCACTTTGCGGTTTATACTACTTTCTGGATGAAGTGTTCACTGCTGGAGGCTGCTTCTGCTGTTTGCTCAGATAAGTCCTTTACTTTATTGTGTTTCCTTGCTGGCTTGATTCTAGGTGACCCTGACTCCGTCCGTATTAAGTGCAGGGAGCCGGTGGTCATGTCCCCTCACTATTATAGGGTTTTCAGGTGTCACACAGACTTAGGTACGTGGGCATGCAATCGTCTACCATCGAGACCCTTGCATGTGCATAGCAGTCAGGGAGAGCTCTTAGGGTTTTATAGGGCTCACCTGAAAGCTCCTTAGTTTGGGATCAAGCCAGTCGCTCGTTTATTCATAAGTTCCAGCTATCTGCAAACTTCACACGTGACAACGTCTTTGCCATCCTCTCTCTCACATCCTTCCTCATTGCTTCCTTCCGCATAACTTCCTCCTCTTCCGTATCCGCAATATACTCCTCAATCAAAGCTTCCTCATCCACCATCTCAATTTCTCCCTCATCCACAATCCCATTCACCAGTTCATTTGTATCCTCATTTATAACCTCGTTTACGTTCTCATTCACCCCCACAGCCACCTGCACATCATTACCCACAATCCCAGTCACAACCACATTTGCATCCATATTTGTTTTTGCATTTACCTTTATTTTTCCAACTGTATCACCTTTCACTCCCCCTGGACTGGTCGGGTTCCCTAATGAGACCGCAGAATCACTGGGGGCGGGCCCTGAGGAGCCCCCCGCAAAACCTGCAGGGGACTCCCCACCTCCCGCACCCCCCACTGCCTCCACGGCCCGTACAGTCCTGGGATACTTAACCATAGTGTTCTCCCCAGGTTCCAAAGTCTTTACACCTTCCACTAATTCTAATGGTCTTTTCCCAATTTTGACAGTTTTATCAGTTTCTAATGCTTTCTTCTCCTCTTTCTCAGCACCACCACCTTGAACCTTGTCCGCAATCATCACATCCTTGTCCACCCTCCTCACCTCCTTGTCCGCCACACTGTTTGGGGTTTTACCCCCTGCGCTTCTTGTGACCACCCTACCACTACAGGAAGGGGGGGGCACCTCCAGTCACCATCTTAGAATCAATCTCCCGCACTGTTTGACTCGATTCCACTACAGGAACCGGGCTGGGCACAGCAGCGGATTCAAAAGGCACAAATCGAAGCACTTCTTCCTTCACAGTTTTATTTTTCTCCTTTCTGATTTTCACCAGCTCATCCTCAGGGACCTCCTCATCCCCAAAATACAGTCTGCCCACCGGGGACTCCAGCTGCCTGACGTCCACCATTAGCCTTCACCCAGACCCGCTTTCATCCCTGGAGACAGCCGCAATCAGGTCTCAGGGGTCCCCCTGGCCACAAGGCAGAGAGTCCGCCTCCGAAACTGGTGTTCCAGGTACCACCTTCCCTTGGCTCCCAGCCTGCTGCCCTGACAGACTGGGGCCAGGCGTACCGGATAGTCCAGACATACCCTGAAACTTGCAGTCATTCCTGAATTTTTCCAAGAATGGGCCACCATTTTCCTCAATGGTTGCACTCTTCTCCTCCAAAACCGCGATTACCTCCTCCAACTTCACCAGTCTGGAGGAGAGGATTGCCTTCTTTGTCTTAAGCGCCATTTTCTCTTGCATTTTTACATTTTTATATTCCACATTAAGTCTTTTTAATTCCCTCTTGACCTCCTCATGCATGTTCAGAAAAAGGGAGGAAAAGGTTTGTGAAGACTCTTTAGGGCCCAAAATACCCTAATTAAGCAGTCTCTCAGCCGCTGGGCAGGAAGAACCCCCGACACCAGGCTTCTTTATAATAGCTTTGTCGACGGGCTGAGGCACCGACCCAGACATGCAACATGCTGAATCACCTACCTCAGCCTCTGGCCTCGTCACCTTCTCCACGGCCTTCCCTGTATTCCGTCCCACGGTCCGTCCGGCAGCTTGTCCAGCCACTGCACTTTTCAAATTGTCCAGAGAGGATCCCAGGCTGGTTGCTCTCCTGGGACCCCTCCGGACCTCACCTGGTACTTCATTGGGCTCACTGCAGGGATCGCGGTCGCTCCTAGTAGTGGGGCCCCTCCTGCTCTCCATTGCTTGCGGCCTCTTGCTGGGGTGTCTTCATAGCCGCATTGTTGTCCACCTCCAGTAGCGCTGAGGTATCTAAGCCCAGGTCTCCAGTTCTGGAGGCCCTCCTCTGCACTCGCGCATCTCCGCCGCGGCTGCCGACACGTGGTGATGAACGCCGGCAGCCGGAGGCCCAGGGATCCATACCGGGAGAAACCGCCACCCCCTGGGGAAAGGGTAGCGATTCCCCCGTCAAACAAAGCGCTGGTGAGCCTCCCGGACCTCACACATCCACACACAACAGGAAACAGGAAACAGGAACAGGAAAGGAACAGCAGCTCCTTCCACCACTTCTCCTGTCCTGTATACTGGGTGTAATTCTCTGTATCTGCTCTTATTCTGTATATATGGACACTGCACAGTACCACTTCTCTTGTCCTGTATACTGGGTATAATTCTCAGTATCTGCTCTTATTCTGTATATATGAACACTGCACAGTACCACTTCTCTTGTCCTTTATGCTGGGTGTAATTCTCAGTATCTGCTCTTATTCTGTATATATGGACACTGCAAAGTACCACATCTCTTGTCCTTTATGCTGGGTGTAATTCTCAGTATCTGCTCTTATTCTGTATATATGGACACTGCTAAGTACTGCTTCTCTAGTTCTGTATGCTGCGTGTAATTCTCAGTGTCTACTCTCATTCTGTGTATATAGACTGGACACTGTGCAGCAGGGTTGAAAACCATCCTTAATTCATGGACAGTCCGCAAAACACACGCACTTTCTTCTGTCACCCGCAGTGTCTGTGATTTTTTTTTTTATCCCCTGTGGCTCTAACACAGATGTTCATGTGGTTCCTCGCCAGTCTTTGTTTACGTGGCAGCAGCAATAATGCCATTAAGTATGACCTGTCATCACTGCTGAATTATAAAGGTGGTTTCACGCACAGATTTTTGTGGCAGTTTGTGATGCAGGCTTTTTAGCCAAAGCCAGAAATTTATCCAACAGGTGAGAGAATTTGAAATCCTTCTTTTAAATTTCTCATTTCCTTCCAACCGACTTCTGTTTTTTTCTTCAAAGGATGTAAGGCTACTTTCACCTTTGCGGCAAGGAGATCCGTCTGCCTAATCTGGCAAGGAATGCCGGGAATCGGACAGACACAAACTGCAATGTGCAATGGTTTGTGTCCGACTGATTCTCTGCATTTTTGACGGAATGCGGATGGATCTTTTCCGGACCCTGTTATAGTTAATGGGGCTGGTGGGCATTCCGTTTGCATCCAGTAGTGCCAGTTTCGGAGAACAGCCTGCCGAAATCCACACCGCAGATGTGTAAGTAGCCTAACAGGTGAGACATTTTACTTTTCTAACTACTGGCTCCTTATGATTTAAGGGTGTTTTGAGGGAGAGGTGTGGGGACGTGATTTCTAACCCTCTGGTGGAGTGTAGGTCTGTAAAAATTTTGGTTCATTTGTGATTTTTGGTTCAGTTGTCCAGAAAAAACTGAAGAGGAGGTTGACAGCTCGGCCTTAGTTGTCTCAAAAGCTTGCTGTTCAACACAATTTCATTTTTTTTTTTCTTAGCCATTAAAAGGTATCGTATCTGCATTTAATTTCACTTATTGAGATGAATAAATCTGTTTGTACCTTGTGGAAATACAGGAATTATCTTTATAGGCATTTTTATACTATACATGTCTGTAAGACGCTTCATTTTAAGAGAGGCACGACTTTTCCTTTGTATCTTATACAGGACTATTACCAGCATCTTATGCTACGTGTAGCTCAGAAGATATGTAATAACACTAAAGTGTTACCAGACACATAACAAGATCTGTAGAGCTCTGTGTGTTCGATCCATCACACTAAGACACGTGCCACATGCACTTTTGACATCAATGTGTTTTTAAAAGAGCCCTTTGATACCGTCAAGTACTCTATCATTAAGATCACTGAAGCTTTAATATTTCCTCTTTGGCATGTTTTTTTAACCTTATATTATATGGGTAACTCATCTTTTTGCAAAACTGGTCAATGTCATACATTCATTTTTTGTAAAGTATTTTAAATACTTTTCCACTACAAGGAAGAAAAAAAGAGCCACCTGTAAAGAGTTACCCTGTAAATCAATGCCTGGCTCCTAATAGTCAACTATATCTGATGTTTGAGAGACAGTTTTCTTTTTTCGAGGCACTGTTCAAAAGTGCACATTTTATGCTAATTATGGTGCATGTGCATCTGATTGGTTGAGAGGAACCAATCTTTGATGAAAT
Organism: Bufo bufo; assembly: GCF_905171765.1. NCBI lineage: Eukaryota > Metazoa > Chordata > Amphibia > Anura > Bufonidae > Bufo > Bufo bufo. Next base: position 605,519,804 of record NC_053390.1, read on the forward strand.
TACATTCAGCCAATCATCTGCCTGTAAGCATACAGTAGTATTGTCCCTCTGTGTACTGGAGGAAACACCTTCAGACTCCTTGTCACCTCTCACACTATATGTCTTCTAGGTGTTCTACTTCCAGGGCAGTCCAAATTCCAAAGTGTTTTCCCAGGTGACCTCTTCCCCATCTTTCCGGGTGCATGGTCATAGTTAAGCACTTTATACTATTTCTAGGAACATGGTGGAAGTTTTTAAGCATTGTGGCTCTATGAGGGTTCTATATGGCTCCATGCAGACAAAGTTGGACCCTGTGTTAAATAAGGTTTGGTTCTATGTGGGCATTATGTGCCACCACAGTAGGCATTGGGACAATTTCTGTCTGTTCTCAGACACTTGGGAGGTAAGCATATTACACTAAACAATTGTATACAGTTGACAAAAACAATTCTGTAATTGGAAGGAAGTAGCCTTCAACTTATTACCAATATAGAAGAGTTTTCTGTTACTTCAGGATAGCTGTTCTGAACTGAGTACCTAGGCTAAATTGTGAGCTCATGAGACAATATGGCTATGCTTGTCTGTATTAATCAATTTCATCTGATATTTATTCAGACAATGTCAACTCCACTGATCAGGCATGTATGAAGTATACAGATTTATTCCAGCCTTAATCCTTATAAGTAATTATGCACAAAACCATAGGGGAAAAGATGATTTTTTTTGCCAGGGTTCAAGGGAATATGTTGACTTTGCAAATCATGTATGTAATATGGCTCCCACGAAGGATGATGGAACCTGTGCTGGGCTATGAATGAGGGTGATTGAGTCTTTCAGTATCTGCCAGAAAAACGATCTTAGGGGATCTTAAGGGTTATTTCACATAAATCCTTTTTTTTTTGCAGTGTTATAGGCAAAAACGGTACCAACGAGTGTTCTATCATCAATCTAGCATAGCGTATAGAATACTAGTGAGAACTCTGTGTCACGTCATCTCACATATTTAATTTAATTTAAATTTTTTATTGGTTTTAGTTTGAAAAGCCGTATACATCAGAGATTTAGAATAAAATATTAGGGCTAAATCTGTTTATTGATATACAAGGTGACAGCGGCTCACCCCAGACACTTCAAAAAGGAAACGATGTTCACTCCACGGGTCCACCCAAACCCAGTAGGTAAAATGCAAACTGTATATACGACTGGAGGGCACTCAATTAACTGGGAACACTGATGTGGGGCATAAATGACCACATTTATTGTAAAACTGACATAAAACTAAGCATGCATAGACACCAATAATGAATGACTCACAGAAGTGAGTACCCGTGCAGAGCCAGCACGTATGGTAGAACGCCATACACGTCATTTTATATGATACCTTTATTAAGTCTCTATAGCCTTGCCTGATTATATGTATTTCTGATATCCTATTTGGCCCACATGCACATTAGTGCTATATTTTATATACCCACTGTGGTTGTATCCATTTGCCATTCCAGATATTAGTTGTGCTCCGTGTCATTCTGTGTGCTCATTTTCCACCATCTACTGTTTTCTATGTGTTTTTATTGTGATTTGTCTCATATGGAGACACTAATAAAATTTATATATTCATAATATTATTGAGTGTGAGCCCTTTTTTGGCGTTCTAAGCATGCATAGAGTAAACACCTGATAGGTAATAAAAGCATACACAACATGAACAAACCATAAAAGACAAATGATAATGGTGACCGCAAGTGTTGGTGCGAACACTAGCTACTGATCGGAACATGGGCTTAATCCCAGATAGAAGGAAAAATGGATTGCGCTGCAGGAGGGTATACTAGAAATAATCAAAGTCACAAAGTTATTTTCTTCCTATGTAAAATCTTCAGTCAAAAGGATTCATCCATGTACACCAAACACAAACTGGGATGTAGAATTCTGAAATAAAATAGAGACCGCACGATGGTGTAGTAACTTCAAACAGAGTGCAACCTAAATACAGGTTATACTCACAAAACTCAGATGGTAATAAGTATAGAGAGCCAGCTCAGCGCTGTCAAGGACCCAGGAGCTGCACACCTCAGATGCGGTTCACCAGACCCGACGGACGAATAGAATCTTAACTCATTTCACAGGCACAGGCTGGATCTCCAGGTAAAAACCACTTAGGCAGAATGTCAAACTTTGCACTCCTCAGCGTCTCAGAAGGAAAGATATCAGCCAATGGTGAAGTATATACCACAAGGTAGAATAAAAATGGATTTATTATACTCACAAACAAATATTAAGAAAGGTCTGGAGACCCATAGTGTCTCCCTTCATTTTAAAATCCACCACCAAAAAAATCCCAGAGGGCTCCTTTTTACCGGTATTGAGCTGGTCCGTACCCCTATACGGGGGGGGGGGGGGGGGGGGATTTCATCTCAATGCTGAATAAAAGGGAGGTGGAATGGATGTTTCTTTTAAACACCATCCAACCCCAGGGTCTTAATATAGAATGCGATGTGAATGCTTGCATAGTTTAAACTGAGGATGTTTTCTATAAGAGGTTTGTGCTTTTATGATAGAAAGGTGTTGGTCCAGAGACGATTGTATCTATTTGTGTCTATTCATTTATTTTATTTATTTTATTTAAAAAAAAAAAAAAAAGAAATTATTTTAGGAAAAAAACTATTTTAGCAATTATAATCTTTCATGTTGTATACCCGTTTTTGCGGGAGTGGCAGCTTGTTTGTGTGTCTATTTATATATTTTAGTAGTGGTCTATATTTGTTACAAGTTTCATGACGCCCATTAAGGGAGGTACTTTGGATCTTCAGGATCCTTTTTATTCAGCTGCATGCAATTAGGAAACATACGCCCCAGACGAAGCATTATGGCGAAACCCGGGTCGGGCACTTTGTACCTGTTTTAAATTTGCTCCAAAACCTTTGTTGTTTGTGAGTATAATAAATCCATTTTTATTCTACCTTGTGGTATATACTTCACCATTGGCTGATATCTTTCCTTCTGAGACGCTGAGGAGTGCAAAGTTTGACATTCTGCCTAAGTGGTTTTTACCTGGAGATCCAGCCTGTGCCTGTGGAAATGATTTAAGATTCTATTCGTCCGTCGGGTCTGGTGAACTGCAGCTGAGGTGTGCAGCTCCTGGGTCCTTGACAGCGCTGAGCTGGCTCTCTATACTTATTACCATCTGAGTTTTGTGAGTATAACCTGTATTTAGGTTGCACTCTGTTTGAAGTTACTACACCATCGTGCGGTCTCTATTTTATTTCAGAATTCTACATCCCAGTTTGTGTTTGGTGTACATGGATGAATCCTTTTGACTGAAGATTTTACATAGGAAGAAAATAACTTTGTGACTTTGATTATTTCTAGTATACCCTCCTGCAGCGCAATCCATTTTTCCTTCTATTTCATTGTATGGACTTTTGCTCACTTGTGTCCAGGATTTTGCAGCGCTAGAGAGTTTGATACTTGAACAGAATTTGTACCTTATTTTTCTTAATCCCAGATAGGCAGTCAGAGTCCAGCAGCGACACCCTGGTGGGTGTGATACAGTGTTGGTCCGTAGATTAGACCGCACTGAATTTCTATACGCAATGTAGTTGTGGTGTATAGATAAACACACAGCCCCGTGGGGCAGAGTACATTACCCCTCTTCTTGTGCTGGGTAGAAATAAGCAATCGTCCTTACTTCGCCGCTCAGACTCACATCGGCGTCCCGTGTGGTCTCGAGGTCTGGTACGCGGCGTCCCATCTGACCCGGCGGCAGACCACGTGATCCACGCGGCTCGCTATAGAAAGAATAGCTGGTGATCTGTTGGGTCCGAAAGTCCGGACCGTGAAATATTGATGGCGCACAAATCCAGTCAGCGGAGGTCCAGGGGGCTGCCTTTTGGTATTGGCACCTCGGGGACTTGAGAGAAAATTGCTGTCTTAAACCGGACGCGTTTCAGGGATCAAGCCCCTTCCTCAGCGGTAATGACAGCATCAGAATTGAGTTCACCTTTTATATCCTTCATTTATCCAGCAAAGGGTTCTGGGACATCAATCCGACTAAAATCCCGGAGGGGGGAGGGAAAAAATTCGTAGGAGGATAGAGGGGTTATATACAAACTTTCATAGCAATAGGAGCAATTTTAGTTTGGCCTAAACCGATTCAGATCCGAATGGAACTTTAAAAAAAATTTGGTGAACTGGTCCTGAAATGAATTTCGAGTGGTTCGCTCATCTCTAGCTCCCACCATAGGCAGAAAGGAGGAGTTGGTTACATCAGGGCCGGCCTGATCTATAAAAATTAGACATAAGACATCAATATCAGATTGGTGTAGGTCCGAATCCAGCCTCTCTCACCTCCAATAATCAGCTGATAGAATGAGCCATGGCACACTGGATGTAGCACATCTCCACATGTAAAGACCAGAAAATATACTGCAAATGGAATTGTGATACTGTGTAGTGGTTGGGAAATGTACTGCAAGCTCAGTCCCATTCACTTAAAAGGGTTTGCTCACGACTAATGTAAAAAATGAAAATCAGACATCTTATAGTACATGATAATCTCTTTCTAACAAGGCTGGAACCAGCCCTGTACCTCACATGAATCCAGAGATTTTCACGTTCATTGCTGCAGCTAAGGGTGTGTGTCCATGCTCTACCTATTACACCTCAGGAGGCAATTGAAGGATGAAACTGAGCATGTGCGGCCATCTCAGTAAGCAGGACAAAGAAATAAGAAAAGTACAAAGAGCAGGTGGCGCTATACAGATACATTTTATTAAATAACTCAGTGCTATGCAAAATTTTTAATTATATTGAATTACAAAAGTATTTAGATCCAGGTGCTGGTTTGAACACTGTAGAATATTTTTCGTGAGACAGCCGCCTTTAAATGTGGGAATGAGCATGCTGTACATTTCCTGACCTCTACACAGTATCAGACCTGTGCTACTTTTGGCGTGCCATGGCTGAGGATAAGTCATTAAGACCTTGTTCTCCCAGGAGATAAATTTATGGCAGTGGCTTTCTCCTTACTCCCTATTGACAACACATACATGCTTAGATGCTCAGAAAGGGATATCTATTGAATGTATATGGCCAGCTTATGTCCTGGACAATTTCTTTAATGTACAATGAATATTGTTAATGTTTTACCTCAGTGGACAGTTAGTCCACTGCATTCTAATATAAGTGACAAACTAAAAATTTCTAGGGGAGAATTTGTCATGGGAGCAGGGTTTAGCAAAAACTCTTCCATTACTGATAATACAACCATCTGCATCCATTATGAACGGATCCGGTTGTATTATCTGTAACATTGCCAAGACGGATCCGTCATGAACTCCATTTAAAAGTCAATGGGGGACGGATCCGTTTTCTATTGTGTCAGATTGTGTCAGAGAAAATGTATCCGCCCCCATTGACTTGCATTGTGGGTCATGACGGATCCGTCTTGCTCCGCATCCCATGACGGAAAGAAAACCGCAGCATGCTGCGGTTTGCTCTCCAGTATGAGAACGCAATCAAACAAAACGGAATGCTTTTTGGAGCATTCCGTTCTGTTCTGTTACGTTTTGTGCCCATTGACAATGAATGGGGACAAAACTGAAGCGTTTTTTTCCAGTATTGAGACCCTATGACAGATCTCAATACCGGAAAATAGAAACGCTAGTGTGAAAGTAGCCTTACTAAGAGGTACACAGTTCTCCAGTTTACATTGGATTAAGAGCAGACTATGACATACCGTTCTTTATATAACTCCCCTATAACCTTCATTGGAAGGATGCATATATTATATGTTGTCCCTGTTGTTCATATTCTTGTTATTAGTTGTAATGCAGTGTATTGCACATTTCTATGTACCGTATTTTTCGCTTTATAAGACGCACCTGATTATAAGACACACCTAGGTTTTTGGGTAGGAAAATAAGAAAAAAAATATTTTGAACCAAAAGGTGTGCTTTTGGTGGATTTTGAACTAATGGTCTGGGGATGACACTGTTATGGGGCTCTGTGGATGATGCACTGTTATGGGGGGGGGAAATCTGTGGATGATGCACTGTTATGGGGGGAATCTATGGATGATGCACTGTTATGGGGGATGTGTGCTGTGACACATAGGGCCATGAGGGGGGCCAGGATAAGATGCTATATGTGTGGATGACACACATATAGCATCTTATGCTGGTCCCCCTCATGGCCCTATGTTTCACAGCATTACAGTACTTTATTCTTTGTATGTAAAATCTTTCTTTAATCCTGAATCAATCGCTCCCCTTTTGATAAACTAGCTGACACTGATATATCGCCGGCCGCTATGCTGCACAGCGTGGCCGGCGATACATCAGTTACAGTGCGAGGAGGGAGGAGGGGCTGCAGGCAACTCACAGCGGGGCCCGGTGCAGTCACTGTATTACACCGGGCCCCGCGCACAGAAGTCTCTTTGTATGTAAAATCTTTCATTATTCCTGAATCCATCGCTCTCCTATTGATAAACTAGCCTAATCGCCTGCATCAGTACTCACTATGAATGTAGTGTGCGGTCCGGCCGGCGTGTGACTGACGTCACTCAGTCAGTCACGCTCCTCCCACTTCATTAAGGAAGCAGGAGCAGGATGAAGTCATGCGCCGGAGGGACCGCACGCTACATTCATAGTGAGTACTGATGCAGGCGATTAGGCTAGTTTATCAATAGGAGAGCGATGGATTCAGGAATAATGAAAGATTTTACATACAAAGAGACTTCTGTGCGCGGGGCCCGGTGTAATACAGTGACTGCACCGGGCCCCGCTGTGAGTTGCCTCCAGCCCCTCCTCCCTCCCCGCACTGTAACTGATGTATCGCCGGCCACGCTGTGCAGCTGTCACGGCCTATGGTGTGCGCTGTGACACTGTTGCTACACTTGCAGTTGCCCGCGGCAACGTGTTGCTGTGTGTGCATGCGTGGCAGTGTCTCGGCCTTCTGGGTGATTGCTGTGACATGGTTGCCACGCATGTTGTTGCCTGCGGCAACCTGAAGCTTTCCTATGCTTGTGTGTGCACTTCCCCTTTAAGTGGCTTCCTTCCCTTGTCTGGTGTTGGAAGGGTTAACTCCCTTCCTAGTGTTTTAACACTAAGTTTATGTGTGTGTGGGTGTGGCTGCTTGGGCTATTTAGCTCCTGCTGGATGCCTGAAGCTGAGGGGTACTCCAGCCATGGTGTATGCTGGAGTTATCCTCCTGGTCTTCATATGCCATCTGTCCAGTGAGGGCCACCCTTGTGGTCATAGAAGATAGTTGATGTTCTTATGGTGTCTTATGTTTATTGCAGCTTTGGGTGTCCTGGGTCCCTGTGTGGTTTGTGGTGTGTGCTGTGTCCTTTTAATGTTGGTGTGGACACCAGCACTTGTGCACGGGTTCCAGTCAGTATGTCTGTGGCAGGTAAGTGTTACTGGTTTCACTTACCTGCCATCTCCTTATGCTGTATGTGTTCCCCTCTCCTTGCAGCCTGGCCTTAGTTAGAGACTCATGTTCCTCCGTGTTGAGGATGAACAGGTAGTCTCTCCCCTGATCCTATGTGAGGGATTTCCAGGGCGACTCAGGATATTAGGTATCCCGTCTATGAGCCGTCCCACCATCGGGATCCGCTCATACGGTGAGGAGTCAGGGAGAGGATTAGGGACGCGGTAGGAGGTGACCTGCTCCCTTATTACTCCTTTTGGCCAGGAAGATCCCCTTTACCCTTTGACACCGCACGGTGGGGGGTTTCCCCCACTCCCCGCCATGACAGCAGCATAGTGGCCGGCGATATGTCAGTGTCAGCCCTGTAAAAAAAAAGTCAACCATCGTTTTATAAGATGCACTGTCATTTCCCCCCCCTCTTTTGGGGGAAAAAAAAGTGCGTCTTATAAAGCGAAAAATACTGTATTTTTATGTGTATTGTTGCAATGTATTGCCCACCATTTTGCTCTTTTTGCCAATTTTGTTCTTGTTTGTTGTGACCTTGGATTTAAGTAGCGAAGACCATTGCATGACCTCTGATTTTCCACTTATTCTAAGTACACTTTTGTACACAAACAGAGCCTTTTTGACTTCTTCTACCCCGGGCTAGTTTTTGCCCTACTGCCCAGGCCATTTTTGGCAAATCTGATATGTGTCACTTTATGTGGTAATAACTTTGGAACACTTTTATTTATCGAAACCATTCTGAGATTGTTTTCTCGTGACACATTGTACTTCATGATAGTCATAAATTTGAGTCAATATATTTGACCTATATTTATGAGAAAATCCCAAATTTACCAAAAATTTTGAAAAATTAGCACTTTTCTAAATTTCTATTTATCTCCTTTTAAAACAGAAAGTGATGCCTCATAAAATATTTATTACTTAACATTCCCCATATGTCTACTTTATGTTGGCATAATTTTGTAAATGTCATTTTATTTTTTGAGGACGATAGAAGGCTTAGAATTTTAGAAGCAATTCTTAAAAGTTTTAAGAAAATTTGCAAAACCCACTTTTAAGGACCAGTTCAGGTCTGAAGTCACTATGTGGGGCTTACGTAGTGGAAACCCCCCATAAATAACCCCATTGTAGAAACAACACCCCTCAAGTTACTCAAAACGGATTTTACAAACTTTGTTAATCCTTTAGGTGTTCCACAAGAATTTAAGAAAAATTAAGATGAAATTTCTAAATTTCACTTTTTTGGCAGATTTTCCATTTGAATACATTTTTTTTTCTTTAACACATCGAGGGTTAACAGCTAAACAAAACTCAATATTTATTACCCTGATTCTGTGGTTTACAGAAACACCCCACATGTGGTCGTAAACTGATGTAGGGGCACATGGCAGGGCGCAGAAGAAAAGGAGCGCTATATGGTTTTTGGAAGGCAGATTTTGCTGGACTGTTTTTTATATGCCATGTCCCATTTGAAGCCCTCCTGATGCACCCTTACAGTAGAAACGCCCAAAAAGTGACCCCATTTTGGAAACTAGGGGATAAATTGCCAGTTTAATTATATAAGTATTATTGTGGGGCACATTTGATTTTTAATTGCTCTATATACCATTTTTTGTGAGGCAAGGTAACCAAAAAATTGCTGTTTTGGCGCCGTTTTTATTTTTGACAACATTCATCTGACAGGGTAGATCATGTACTATTTTTATAGAGCAGTTTGTTATGGACGCAATGATATCAACTATGTCTACTTTCTTTGTTTGTTTGTTTCACTTTTACATAATAAAGCAATTTTGAAAAACAAAATTATGTTTTTGTGTCTGTATTTTCTGAACGCCATATATTATTTTTTTTTCTGCCGATGGTCTTGTGCAGGGGCTCTTTTTTTGCAGGAAGAGTTGGCTTTTTCATTGGTACTATTTTTGGGTACATATGATTTTTTGATCATTCATTATTTACACTTTATTTGTTTTGCCACAGTTTTATTTATTTATTTTTACAGCGTTCGCCTGAAGTGTTAGGTCAGGTGACATTTTTTTAGAGCAGATCATTACAGACGTGGCAATACCTAATATGTATACTTTTTCTTATTTATTTAAGTTTTACACAATAATAGCATTTTTGAAACAAAAAAAATTGTGTTTTAGTGTCTCCATAGTCTGAGAGCCATAGCTTTTTTATTTTTTGCCCGATTGTCTTAGGTAGGGTCTTATTTTTTGCGGGATGAGGTGACGATTTGATTGGTACTATTTTGGGGGACATAAGCCTTTTTGATCGTTTGGTGTTGAACTTCATGTGATGTTAGGTGACAAAAAATGGCTTTTTTGGCACTGTTTTAATATTTTTTTTACGGTGTTCACTTGAGGGGTTAAGTCATGTGATATTTTTATAGAGCAGGTTGTTTATGGACGTGGCAATACCTAATATGTCTACTTTTTATTTATTTATTTTACTTTAACACAATAATAGCAGTTTTGAAGCAAAAAAAATAAATCATATTTTGGTGTCTTCATAGTCTGAGAGTCATAGTTTTTTTATTTTTTGACCGATTGTCTTAGATAGGGTCTAATTTTTTGCAGGATGAGGTGACAGTTTGATTGGTACTATTTTCGGGGGTATATGCCTTTTTGATCGCTTGGTGTTGCAATTTTTGTGATGTAAGGTGACAAAAATGGCTGTTTTGGCACTGTTTTTATATTTTTTTTTACAGTGTTCAGCTGCGGGGTTAGGTCATGTAATATTTTTATAGAGCTGGTTGTTATGGATGCGGTGATACCTAATATGTATATTTTTTTTATTTATTTAACTTTAACACAATAATAGCATTACAAAATAAAATAAAAAATGATGTTTTAATGTCTCCATGTTCTGAGAGCTATCTTTTTAAATTTTTTGAGCGATTTTCTTATGTAGGGGCTCATTTTTTGCGGGATGAGGTGATGGTTTTATTGGTACCATTTGTGGGACATACGCCTTTTTGATTACTTGGTGTTGCACTTTTTGTGATGTAAGGTGACAAAAATGGCTTTTTTTGACACAGTTTTTATTTTTTTATGGTGTTTATTGGACAGGGTGGATCATGTGATATATTTATAGAGCCTGTTTCGTTATGGACGTGGTGATACCTAATATGTGTGTTTTTTCCTTTTTTTCTATTTTTTATTATAAAATTAGGGTAATGGGGCTTTTTTCTTTTTTTACTTGAAACTTTTTTTTTTTTTATTAAAAACACTTTTTTTTGCTTTTTTTTTTTCAACTTTATTTCTGTCCCACTCTGGGACTTCAACTTTTGAGGCTCTGATCCCCTCTGCAATGCATTACAATACATCTGTATTGTAATGCATTGCCTGTTAGTGTATTACACTGAGTAATACACTAACAGGATGCCTAGGAGACCCTGCCTGGGGGTGGATCTACTCGGCCCCCGTAGAAGGCAGGTCCCAATGCCGTGCAAGGCATTGGGCAGCCTGTGCATGGCATCAGGCTGACTTGTCACCCTTGGGTCCCCACCACAGTAGCGCGGGGACATGATGGGCTCCCTTACCCGCTGCATGCACCTTCTATGCTGCAGTCAGCGCTGACCACGGCATAGAATGGGTTAATCCGCTGGCATCGGCTTTTACAGAGATGTCGGCAGATACAGCAGGGGCCCGGGTATGAGGGACTGCCGGGCCCCTGCAGTGATTGGGCGCGCACCACTCTGGTTCCCGCCTGATCACCATGACATAATAGTACGTCAAAAGGCGGCAAGTCACTTGACGCCATGATGTAGTATTACGTCATATGTCGGGAACGGGTTAATCAACCTAATGTCAAAAAGAGGGAATGTGTTTGGAGATGATCGGTTTTGCTTAAAAGACAAACCATAAGATTACAAAAGTGTCTGCTGGAGACTGAAGTGAGGAATCCAAGAAAAACAAGCCCAGGAAGGTTTATTTGAATACCATTACTTCATACACTGGGTCATGACTGGACTCTGGAGACCTTTGGGCTGATACCTTGCTGTGAGGTAGTCATTTGGCCAAAATGTTAAGCATAAAAATTACAGAAATCTTGTAAAACTCCTTAAAAATCACATGCTGGGTACAAACTACTATTCTAGTAACTGTATTAAGACTACTGAGGTGTCACAGAAAAATAAAAATGAAAAACACATGGAAGTGTAACACAAGCCACAGTTCAGCGCTAATCATTTACCATCCTTTTTCTTTTGAAATATAAAAGAAGCAAAACTGTGACATTCTCGCGCGGTGATCTGTTTTCTCTTGGTAACATAAAGTGTCGGGCAAGTGGTAGCAATTTGATGTCAAGATTTTGCAAATGTAACCAACTATAGTAGACAAAGGTCATATATAATTCTGGAATCCAGGAAACTATGGCTATTTGTGGAACAAAGCATTAAATAGTTTTAACTATATGTCTACTACTTATCACCTTTATTTTCATAGTGTGAAAGCCCAGGCTACAACTTGATGGAAAGGGCAATTAAAACTTACTAGAGCATCATACAAAATACTTGAAAGGAAAAAGAAAAAAAACAAACATAATTTCACGGTTTTACCGGTACATTTCTTTATTTTCATTAGTTTAGGTTGATAGTTACAGAAAATGCCCTGCTTTATAGAAAAATAAATTTTAAGATTAATGTCACACTTCTGGCTTAAAGAGAACCTGTCACCATGAAATGCAATGCAATCTGCAGGCAGCATATCATAGATTAGGAGAAGCTGAGCAGGTTCATATACAATTTTGAGGGAGAAAATTCAGTAAAACTTTGTAGTTAATACTTTTAAAGGCTCCTTTACATGGGCCAATGATCTGGGCAATTATTGGGAAGGAGCATTCATCGGGTGAAAGCATCACTGGTGTGATTACCTAAATCTCAATTTCTGGCCAGCGTTCTGCTGCCTAGACCAGATTCTCTATCGAGATGCACGATGACAGTAACGATCACTTGTCCCCATACAGAGGAGATGATTGCTGCATGTAAACACAGCTCTCACTTATGCTGAAGAGCAGGCAATTATCAGCAATGAATGGTTCATTGCTGATAATTGCCTGCTGTTTTTGGGTCTTGTAAAAGGGCCTTTAGTCTCTATATTTAGTTGTACTCGTGACTCATGAGCCATCTTATCAGTCACTGCGTGTGTATTTTAATGTAGCTGGCTTTACTAGGGATATTAACCTTCTATAGGCTTAGAAATTAGTCATAGATGAGTGGATCATTAAGGAGAGGATGGTGTAGGCAGGGAGAGGAGTGTGTGTAATGATCATGGGATAGTTATAACTGCCGCTAACAGCAGGGCTGAGAAAAGGAGAGAAGCATGTGTACTAATTAGAATAGCACCAAGTAATCAACTAGCTGATACAAGTAACGACCTCTGCAAATAAGAGAATCGCATAGCTAAACAAGAGTTGTTATCCAGTAGCAAAGGAACAGTAGAGGGATAGTTTAAAAGCAACTATAGTAATCCTTCAGGCAGAGGGGTCGCATATGGGGAAAGTGTCACTACTATGAGCAGAAATCAATAATACAGGAGCCTGAGTTAAGGATCCATAGATTACACAGGTATACAGCATACAGCTTTACCTACTGCTTAATGACACAGTAAGCTCCAAATCATTCCTCTAATGTTAAAGTACTCACTATTCTTTAGACACATGCAATCGAGTAATGATTTACAATTTACAATCAAACTCAAAGGAGGCATGTGATTTGTGTAAAAATAATAAAGTCAAAGGAAAATAGTAAATAAAAAATAAGTCGACAAAATAAAAGAAAACAACTAATACTGTCCAAACAGATAGTGCACACCAAACCTCCCCCCTTACACCTGAAAAGGAATATAAGAATAAATCAGAAATTGAGGTTTTTACTATAGCCAGCTAATAATTTTAATTCTTCACGTTTGGGCACAATTTTCATATTTTTTTTCCAAAATGGCTTAAATGCCAACTAGGTCATGGGGACATTATAAGGACATTCGTATACATACTGCAATTACATATCCTTCATACATACAGCGTGTTTCTAGTCACATGCTAAAGCGGTGTATGGCAGCCTACAAACATAACTGTGAAAAATAAACCCTACGGAGTGCCAGGGAATGGGGGCACCACCTGTAGGTAGGAGAGCTCATGGCGGGAGGGATGATGGTGTTGGTGTTGGTCCTTCCGCTGCTTCCTAGTTTGTGTTAGGAAGGTCGTTTCTAGTGTTGAGCCAGGAGGTCCAAGGAGACCATAGTTTGTGAAACTGGAAAGCTCCTCCTATCTGAAAATTTCCTGCACTTTCCTCACCCATTCTCCCAAAGAGGGAGTGACCGTGCTTAGCCAGTGTAGAGGCATTAGTAGTTTGGCCACCATAATGAGAAGAGAGGGTAAGTCATGTTTAGAGACGGGACAGGAGTTGCCAAGTAAGTTGAGAAGCACCAGGGTGGGGGTGAGAGTAATGGAGGGGTACGTATCTGATTGATGGCATCATAGATTTTTTCCAAAAAGGAAGTATTAAAGAGCATTGCCACCATATATGCAGTGGAGAACCAAGTTCTGTAAGGCATCTCCAGCAATCCGAAGGTCAAGTAAGGTCTAATCTGTGAAATATGTCAGGGGTTCTGTGCCACCTAGTGATAAGCTTATAGGAATTTTCTTGTATACGAATGCACCTCGAGGTGCCACGTGAGCGTAATAAAATCTGCGAGACCTCGGACTCTGAAAAGGTCCTGTCAAGTTATTTTTCCCATTGCAGTATATATGAAGGTTTCGACGTAGCATTCTTCTCCACAATTTTATTGTAAATGAGAGAGATTATACCTTTGCGGGGCAAAGCAGTAAACAATTTTCAGTTTGATTTATAAAAAAACCCAATAAAGGTTAAGTTTTAATAAAGATGTAAAAAGTGGGTCACCAGTGGGATTTTTTTGGGGTCAATCTGACCTTTTGTCTTGAAATAACTGATAAGAAGGCCCCCGTTTACAACAGAATTTATAAAAAGTGGAGACTTTTGGAGAAATCTATAAATTAAACGTTATATTGAATCTTTTCCCACAAAAATATACAGGGTGATTAAAAAAGAATGGTGAAAGAGTATACATAAGAGAGAACATAACACAAACTTTTTAACATGAAAAGACACAAAGTTTTAGCTGTTTTCTACAAATGTTCAATGTGAGCTCCACTGGTGACACTGCAGATGTCTAGGTGGTAGTCCAGTTCTGTCCTGACGTTTGCTAACATACCCTCGGATCTGGACTCCAATTTTACAGTAATAAGTTGTCTCATATCCTGTGGTTGGGAAGGGGGGTGATACACTGAGTTCTTGATGTAGCTGCACAAAAAAATTGTGGGGTGTTAGGAAATGAGGAGGAGCACCATTCTGATACACTATGTTTGGCAGCTCATCCTCTATCTGTGACATAAGTCATTCCGGGTAATAGCGGCCAGTGACAGCCTCCTCTGCAAAAAAGAAGGAACTGTAGACTTTGCTCCTGCTCATTGCACAGAACACCTTTGCTTTGGGTGAGTCCCTCCTCTGCACAGTAACTAATGTTGATGATGACCTTTTCACTGACATGAAATGTAGTCTCATCGCTGAACACCGGCCCGTCAGCAAATTCCTCTTCCAATCAGCTCTGAAAGTCAAAGCAAAAGATTGCCATGTAGCCTTAGCCTAAAGCTCTTCATAATATTATAAGCAATGACATCTTTAGAAGTCCTGCCCCCTTTTTCAGTATAGTCTCTTCACTGATTGTGTGGTGCTCCTGTCCAAAAAATGGTCACTTATGGAAAGGCATGTGCTGATTCCATGTGCCTCTCCTTCAACAGCCATGGTCTGGATGGAAGCACTGTACCGTCAGTGAAGAGAGTAGAAGTAAGTGACTTATGGTGCCATCCATAGCACTGGGAAATTTCTGATTAGGTGGCAAAACTCTTTAAGAGATTCATCAACACAGAATTTTGGACCTATTTAGATAAAATTATGTGGACATTCACTTTAAATTAGGATATTGCAGAAATATTTATTTTTAAAGTATAGCACTAATTAGCTCACTTAAAACTGAAAAAATGGGAAAGAACAGGGATATTTCTTGAATTTCATGTCTTACAATTTGCCAAGATACATGTGCATTGGGAAATAAGAAATGTTTTTGCAGCAGAGTTTAACCTCACACTGTGGAATTGTCCATATTAATGAGCATAATTGGGAAATTAACATTCTCTGCAATCAGAAATCTGAAATATAACATTTAAAATGATATTCCCAGAAAGCCAGGGAAATATTTCCCATCCTGTGGTATATAAGATGTGTCTGCTGTGTAAGCTAAGATATAACCCAATCCTAATTACTTTACATAGCAGAAGCAGTGTGCTCCCCTCATGTATACCTCTTGCTCATGAACTTAGCTTGAAGTATGACATATAGCTCAGAACTTTTAATTGTGTCAACTCTCAAATCAAGAATGAAAAATGAACTCATAATGCATAATTATTTCACTAGCAACGCAATGTTCTACTGAAATTCCTCAGTGCTTTGATTCAATTAGCTCAACAATATAATGATGATTTCTCCTAAAGGTATTAGTAAAAAAAAATTCTAAAAACTAATGACTAAGTGCTCTGTTATGGGTGATTTTTAAAATGTTCATATGTCAAAGGCTGAAGAAACTGAGCGTTACAAATATTGAAAATAATTTGATTGGCGTGATTGTAAAGCGCAATGGGCAGGCAGGCAACATAAAGTAGATGGTGAAGGCCTGAGGTTGAGTTGCCAGTTGGTAGCTAAGACCCTGCACACCCGGAGTGGCTAATGACCAAAAGTTTTTGCAGGTAAAGCCAAGGACTTTCCTTCAAAATTGTGTAGCCGCCGTGGGAGGCATGCCTTTTGGCAGCGCCCATGTGAGCCCGCATTATTTGTGCATTGCAGGTTTATTATATTACTCAAGTGTATGCACCTCTCTGAGATTGAGTATAGAAGTACTTGTACTATATGTGCCATACTGCTTTCTATACTATACTGCTATCTACATGTACTATATATGCCATACTGCCCAACACTAGTGTCAGTGTATGACTCTCTGCAATTTCTACCTCCTTCCCCTCTCACCTTTCCAAAGACTTCTTTGGGGAGCATATAATCTGATCCTTCAGTGAGCTGTCAGGCTGGGTTCAGACCTGAGCATTTTACAGCGCGTACGAACGCGCTGTAAAACGCCCTACGCCTCAAGAAGTACAGGAGCTTCTTTGGGGCGTATTGTCGTGCGTTCCCGCCCATAGATTTCAGCGGGAACGCGCCTAAATGAGCGTTTGCTTGTTTCCGCCCATTAAAAAACGCCCGATACAAACGCCCGATAAAAACGCCTGAAAAAAGTGCATATCAAATACGCTCAGGTCTGAACCCAGCCTCAGGCTGTCTGATTCAGCAAAGAATGTCAGTATATGCAGGATGAGGAGGGGTGAGAGACATTTTTGTCTGGTAAGATACATTACAAGGTTGTTTGACCTGCACTATTTATTTATGCAAAGCTTGCTGAAACAACAGCAACCATTTAAATCTAATCTCCACCTGTATATTTTATGTTTTGAGTAGAAGTAATCAAGATCTGAATAGTATTAACCTCTCTGCAACATCTGTTGTACATAAGCATAAAAAATTTACAATGTAATTACCTGGCATCCTTCACAAGGCTCCCGACTTGTGATGGCTGTCATGGGTCACAGATACTGCCCATGGTGTTGTATGACACAGCATTCACCGCTGCCATGAATTGCAAAGTCCAAGAGGGGTAAAGAGCTTTTCCCACAATACATATATATCCACAGGATAGGGGATAAGTATTTCATTGGTTGGGGTCTGACCACTAGAAGGCCAACCGGTCACAAGAACAGGGGTCCCATTAGAAGAGTGGCGGGTCAACCATGTGTATGCTATATGCAATAGCTGGAAATAGCTACAGTATCTCTGGCAGTTCTATAGACAGTGAATAGAGCTTCAGCTTGAACACTCAACCTGCATCTCCTTGCCTATTCAGGGGAATAAGATCCCATTCTCATGATTGGTGGGGTCCCAGTGATCACTTATATTTCCCTTATCCTCTAGATAGGGTATATAGTTTGTATTGTTGGAAAACCTCTTGAAGCTCTTATATAAGTGCTATTGTCTGTTTTTATCAAGTGTGCTTGAATAATAGGTTTTCCATAAATAGCAGAATACATGCATGTATTTCTTATGTATACACTACTAAAAGGCTAAGCAACAATAGCTTATGAAGAACGAGATGTCATGAACTTAAGTTCATGAGCAAACAAAATTCATTCACACGTACTGACAGGATGCCTGAAGTTCCTTCTAACAATGACCAAATACTTCTACAGACGGTGTGTAGAAACGATGATGCTGTAAAATGCGTCATTTCTGCATCACAGGAGTATGATAAATATTCTGTCTAATCTCGGACTAAACCTGAGAACCTGTCAATCATTCTTGGAGTTTTTGTTCACCATTGGTAAACAGATTGCAGAATTTGTAAAGAAAATAGAAATATAATAAATGTCATCTGTCATCTGTAGATATGATATTTCCAGATTGTGTAAATATACAGTGCCTTGAAAAATTATTCATACCCCCTTGAACTTTTCCACATTTTTTCAATTTACACCCAAAACGTAAATGTATTTCAATGGGATTTTATGTGACCATCACAAATTAGCAAGTATGTGTGAAGTGAAAAGAAAATGATACATGGTTTTCCACATTTCTAATAAATAAAAAACTGAAAGCTATAGCGTGCATTTGTGTTCAGTCCCTGTACTCTGATACATAAATCACTGCAAAGGTGCACTACAATATATGCAAACCCTCACGCTAGATGTTAAAATTAGACTTTAGCCAATATATTCAGTTCAAGAACATATCGGAGCCCGTGCACCCCTTTAAGGTATCTCAGTTGGGACCTACCGCTAAACCTACCTATAGTGTGTGAACACTGTCTGATAGGTGCTAAGGTCTGACTCACAGCCAAGCTTCCACAACCTCCAAGGTAAGATCCCAAATACAATGGGAGGAGGGAGGAGGCTGTGAGCCCCACTTATAACAGGCTAGTGTGACACAGGCTACCAGGTGCACCAGAATGTTACCAAAGATAGAAAATGGCACATTCCATACATATAGAGACAAATCACTAAATAAAGTGTCCTAAATGGGAGGAAATGCTCAAAACCCCAAAAACTGTAGCATATTTATAACCGGGGAGCAAAGCCTCCACATGTGATCCACTACTAGCAGCTATCCCCAGCAAATAATGCATACAATGGAGGATGCCGGCAGCTGACCACATGTGCCACATTGGTTATAAATACGCTACAGCAGGCATGGCCAACCTGCGGCTCTCCAGCTGTTGTAAAACTACAACTCCCACCATGCCC
Organism: Bufo bufo; assembly: GCF_905171765.1. Lineage (NCBI taxonomy): Eukaryota > Metazoa > Chordata > Amphibia > Anura > Bufonidae > Bufo > Bufo bufo. The sequence continues at coordinate 605,538,635 of NC_053390.1, forward strand.
TGCTGTAGGCTGATAGCTGTAGACCAGGCATCCTCAAACTGCAACCCTTCAGCTGTTGCAAAACTACAACTCCCAGCATGCCCGATCAGCCTACAGCAGGGCATTGTGGAGTTGTAGTTTTACAACAGCTGGAGGGCCTCAGGTTGTCCATCCCTGCGCTACAGTATTTGGGGTTTTGAGCATTTCCTTCCATTCAGGCCACTTTATTCAGTGGTTTGTCTCTATATGTATGGAATGTGCCATTTTTTATCTTTGGTAACATTCTGGTGCACGTGGTAGCCTGTGTCACATTAGCCTGTAATAGGTGGGGCTCACAGCCTCCTCCCATTGTATTTGGGATCTTACCTTGGAGGTTGTGGAAGCTTGGCTGTGAGTCGGACCTTAGCACCTATCAGACAGTGTTCGCACACTATAGGTAGGTTTAGCGGTAGGTCCCACACCAACTGAGATACCTTGACGGCGTGCGCATGCTCCGATATGTTCTTGAATGGAACATATTGGCTAAAGTCTCATTTTAGCACCTAGCGTAAGGGTTTAGCCTTGTATTTTCATTTTCATATATTGTAGTGCACCTTTGCAGTGATTTATTTATTCTCATAGTCTAATCCACACAGTATTCCATATTGTGTAGGATTTTTTTGTGGCACATGTGGTCCGCTGCCGGCATCCTCCATTGTATGCATTATTTTCTGCGGATTGCCGTTTGCAGCAGATCACATGTGGAGGCTTTGCTCCCCTACAGTATTTTGGGTTTTGAGCATTTCCTCCCATTTAGGGCACTTTATTCAGTGTTTTGCCTGTACTCTGATACCCTTAAATAAAACCCAGTGTGACCAATTGCCTTCAGAAGTCATCTGATTAGTAAATAGAGTCCATCTGTGTGTAATTTAGTCTCAGTTTAATTACAGCTGTTCTCTGAAGGCTTGTTAGAGAACAATAATGATCAAACAGCATCATGAAAAACAAAGGAACACACCACACAGGTTAGGGATAAAGTTATGGAGAAATGTAAAGCAGGAATAGGTTATAAAAAATATCCCAAACTCTGAATATATCACAGAGAACAGTTCAATCCATTATCCGAAAATGTAAGAAGTATGGCACAACTGCAACCCTACCAAAACATGGCCATCCACCATAACTGACAGCCCTGGCAAGGAGAGCACTAATTAGAGAAGCAGCCAAGAGGCCTATGGTCACTCTGGAGGAGCTGCAGAGATCCACAGCTCAGGTGGGGGAATCTATCCACAGGACAACCATTAGTCGTGCACGCCAGAAATCTGGCCTTTATGGAAGGGTGGCAAGAAGAAAGCCATTTTTGAAAGCAAATCATAGGAAGACCCGTTTGCAGTTTGCCCCAAACCATGTAGGGCACAAGGCAAACATATGGAAGAAGGAGCTCTGGTCAGATTAGACCAAAGTTGAATTTCTTGGCCTAAATGTAAAACTATGTGGCAGAAAACTATCAGTGCACATCACTCTCAACACACCATCCCGGGAGGTTCACCTTCCAGCAGGACAACGACCCTAAACATACAGCCAGACCTACGATGGAATGGTTTACATCAAAGCATATTCATGTGTTACAATGGCCCAGTTAAAGTCCAGACCTAAATCCAATTGGGAATTGAGAAAATTGTCAAGGCTTGAAGATTGCTGTTCACAGACACTCTCCATCCAATCTGACTGAGCTTGAGCTATTTTGCAAAGAAGAATTGGCAAACATTTCAGCCTTGTGTGCAAAGCTGGTAGAGACATACCTCAAAAGACTTACAGCTGTAATTGCAGCGAAAGGTGGTCCTACACAAATTATTGATTCAGGGGGGAAGGGGGGGCATACAAATGCACGCCACACTTTCCAGATTTTTATTTATTAAAAATTTTTAAAACCAGGTATCACTTTATTTTCACTACACACATACTTGCTACTTTGTGTTGGTCTATCAACATAAAATCCTAATAAAAATACATTTAGGTTTGTGGCTTTAACGTAAACAAATGTGGAAAAGTTCAAGGGGTATGAATACTTTTTCATGGCACTGTATATATATGTGTGTGTGTGTATATATATATATATATATATATATATATATATATATATATATATAAAAATATATATAAAAAAAAATATATATATATACACTCACCTAAAGAATTATTAGGAACACCTGTTCTATTTCTCATTAATGCAATTATCTAGTCAACCAATCACATGGCAGTTGCTTCAATGCATTTAGGGGGGTGGTCCTGGTCAAGACAATCTCCTGAACTCCAAACTGAATGTCAGAATGGGAAAGCAATTTTGAGCGTCGCATGGTTGTTGGTGCCAGACGGGCCGGTCTGAGTATTTCACAATCTGCTCAGTTACTGGGATTTTCACGCACAACCATTTCTAGGGTTTACAAAGAATGGTGTGAAAAGGGAAAAACATCCAGTATGCGGCAGTCCTGTGGGCAAAAATGCCTTGTGGATGCTAGAGGTCAGAGGAGAATGGACCAACTGATTCAAGCTGATAGAAGAGCAATGTTGACTGAAATAACCACTCGTTACAACCGAGGTATGCAGCAAAGCATTTGTGAAGCCACAACACGCACAACCTTGAGGCGGATGGGCTACAACAGCAGAAGACCCCACCGGGTACCACTACGAATAGGAAAAAGAGGCTACAATTTGCACGAGCTCACCAAAATTGGACTGTTGAAGACTGGAAAAATGTTGCCTGGTCTGATGAGTCTCGATTTCTGTTGAGACATTCAAATGGTAGAGTCCGAATTTGGCGTAAACAGAATGAGAACATGTATCCATCATGCCTTGTTACCACTGTGCAGGCTGGTGGTGGTGGTGTAATGGTGTGGAGGATGTTTTCTGGGCACACTTTAGGCCCCTTACTGCCAATTGGGCATCGTTTAAATGCCACGGGCTACCTGAGCATTGTTTCTGACCATGTCCATCCCTTCATGACCACCATATACCCATCCTCGGATGGCTACTTCCAGCAGGATAATGCACCATGTCACAAAGCTTGAATCATTTCAAATTGGTTTCTTGAACATGACAATGAGTTCACTGTACTAAAATGGCTCCCACAGTCACCAGATCTCAACCCAATAGAGCATCTTTGAGATGTGGTGGAACGGGAGCTTCGTGCCCTGGATGTGCATCCCTCAAATCTCCATCAACTGCAAGATGCTATCCTATCAATATGGGCCAACATTTCTAAAGAATGCTATCAGCACCTTGTTGAATCAATGCCACGTAGAATTAAGGCAGTTCTGAAGGCAAAAGGGGGTCCAACACCGTATTAGTATGGTGTTCCTAATAATTCTTTAGGTGAGTGTGTATATATATATATATTTTTTTTTATATATATACATCAACTCACCTCTCCTGCTTGGACACTGTTCTGTGACCTGACTTTGCACCCACCTTGTGAAGTCACAGAGCACACAGATGCTCACAGCACGCCACCAGCAGACGAAGACCAGGGATCGGTGAGTATAGAACCAGCACAGGGAGAGCTGTATTCACCACTTCACGGTCCTGCTGTACTAATGACCGCTTCCATAATGGAAACTGTCATTAGTATTTGCCCCATAAGAGGCACTGCAAACCCCCCCCCCCCCACACACACACACACACTTTTGGGGGGAAATGTGCATCTTATAGGGTGAAAAAACTAAATGGGATCAGAGACAGTGACACAGAAGACTATTTCAACAGGGTTTTGCCTGTTCTGTATTTTGTTACACAAAAAAAACTTATAGGGCCAGATTTATCATTAGCTTAAAGAGAACCTTTCACCTCATTTTCACTTTATAAACTAGCAACAGTACCTTATAGATTATCTTCAGTGTGTTCTTATACATGTTAGTGACGCTTTCCTGCGCTGTTTATTCTTGAAAAAATCGTCTTATAAAGTTCACATTTCCTGCTCCAACAGTCACGCAACAAGTCAAGGGGGTATCCCTTCCCTCACCTCTGGCTGTACCTCCCCTGCCCTAACCCTGCCTCTATGCTCTGTAATTGACAGCCGGCTCAGTCGCCGGGACCGCGCTTGTGAATCCTGCTCATGCGCCGTCCTCCTCATTCGCCATCTGCGGCAAGTCTACAGTGATCACGTGGGGCACTTTGAGCCTGAAGATAGGGGAGCGCGCGCACGGGAGGGAGAGCAGACAGGAGAGCAGACAGGCAGGCATCACGTACGGCGCATGCGCCGGATTGCGCGGCGAATGAGGAGGACGGCGCATGCGCAGGATTCACAAGCACGGTCCCGGCGACTGAGCCGGCTGTCAATTACAGAGCATAGAGGCGGGGTTAGGGCAGGGGAGGTACAGCCAGAGGTGAGGGAAGGGATACCCCTTGACTTGTTGCGTGACTGTTGGAGCAGGAAATGTGAACTTTATAAGACGATTTTTTCAAGAATAAACAGCGCAGGAAAGCGGCACTAACATGTATCAGAACACACTGAAGATAATCGATAAGGTACTGTTGCTAGTTTATAAAGTGAAAATGAGGTGAAAGGTTCGCTTTAAGTCAGAATAATGGAGTGAAAAAGTTGCAAATTTTGCGCAATCGCTTAAACTGCGCAAATATTTTGACCTTTTTCTGCTCTGCACTATGCTCGCCAGTTTTCTGAAAGTGGGCGTGTTTTCTTGTGTAAATGAATCTCTAGACAGATTTACTATTGCGACTATTTAAAAAGTCGCAAAAAAGTCGCAAAAAAATGCGCAATTTCACTCCAGTGAGGACCATGCTTATTTTATGAGACTTTTTAATAGAACATGTGACTTTTTCATAAAGATGTGCCACTTTTTCATAAAGATGTGCGACTTTTGTAAAGCTGCTTACTGACGGATAAACTACTACCGTCAAACCACATTTATTACAGTCTTAAAGGGACGATCATAAATCTGACTTGGCTAAAACTGACTTTAGCCATATGTGAAAGTGGAGTGAGCTGTCAGAGTAATGATAAATCTGGACCATAGTCTTTGCAATCAGACCTAAAAACAACCACTGCTTGGCTGAGTACTAACTAAACATTTAAGTTTTGCTGACTATACAACTAGCTTAATACACACCACTTGAACAAAATTACATTAATGTCTCTTACTTCACACCAGGAGTAAATATTCACTTTGAGGCTAGCAATCACAATAAGCCTCCCCAGACAGGTGCTGGCTCCTCAGAAGGCTCCTCCCCTCTAGTGCACACCTTGCACCTTACCCCACCACCAACCTGGCCATAAAAATTCATCCCCAAAAACAGGGCTTATTAAAGCCATTAAAAGGAATCTGTCAAAACATAGCTCACTATGAAACCATCTTACATGCCAGCTGCATGCTTGTCAATACATTCTAATGGTGTAGGTCCTATTTCCAACCTGTGGCCCCACTGTGGATAATTTACGATTTTTACTTTAATATAATTAGACCCTCACTACACCTGAGGTCCTACTTCTTTGCTCATTCACGTCACTGTTCAGTGCAGGTAAGTACAGTACAAAAGCTCAAAGGCTGATGAATTCTGGATACTTCCCGAAACGTACTACTGTCACTCTCTCACAATATAACGAGACAGTATATATCATTACATACACTAAACGTAACCACAAATTCATGTTTAAGTTTGTTGTATGTATTCACTGTTAAAATTATTTTTATTGGGACTTTGTCAACAGACAGCCAACTTCAAAGGCGTTGTCTGAGATAATTAAAAATCTTGGATAGCCCCTACAATCTCTTCAAATTAAAAACAATTATATACTTTTATTATACACATTGCTTCAGCAAGTCACTGGTCTGGTACTCCTGCTGCTATTTAATTTCAAACAGTAGCAGTGACATGCCTGGAAATGGCACATGCCACTGCAGTCATCTTCCTCAGCGGTGTACATGAAGATTGTAAGTTTTACTTATCTCAGACAACTACTTTAATAAGGCGCACATACAATGCCCACAGTATTATGTTTCATCGCGTACTATTGTACTGCGGATTAGTGCCTGAACTCTGTAGTTCAAGTGGCAGCTTTATCTTTGTGGCATTACTTGTAGATCAATTGCCAGATATCTGTATGTATAGAAGATATCCCATTGTATTCTGTGTCTCAAAGTAAAGCTATCCATTTTTGTAACTTACATCAAATTAAGTTTTCTGCCAGTAAGTATGTGAATAATAGTTTATTATTGGTTATTTTTAAGGGATGTCATTCTACCGAAACAATGTATGCTACTGCCGCTTGACAGGCAGCCAATGACCTCTTCATATTAAATGTTCCTTCCTACATTGTTCCACTTTCCCCATACGGAGGGATATGAAATCTATAGTCTGCCACTTACAAGGCTGTTTTATTACCCCTCCAGAGGCCGTTTAATCACACATCATAGCTTGAGTCATGCACATGCAATTAACTTCTTACTTTTATGAGGTCCATGTGTTGTTTATGATAAACAGATTAGACTGACTCACCAGTATTAGTAATAATGTAATAGTAGTGGCAAACACTAATTGTACAAGTAGTTGTAATTGAGAAAGCTAGTCGGATGACTTGCAAAATGTCTTTATGAAATAAATTACGACAGTTGGTTTGACTTATTAGTTCTGAAATACCATGACTGGGATAAATGAGAACCTTCACAGACTTCTTTCAATAACTATTGTATACAGTTGCAAGAAAAAGTGTGTGAACCCTTTGGAATGATATGGATTTCTGCACAAATTGTCATAAAATGTGATCTTCATCTAAGTCACAACAATAGACAATGACAGTCTGCCTAAACTAATAACACACAAAGAATTAAATGTTGCCATGTTTTTATTGAACACACCATGTAAACATTCACAGTGCATTTGGAAAAAGTATGTGAACCCCTAGACTAATTACATCTCCAAGAGCTAATTGGAGTGAGGTGTCAGCCAACTGGAGTCCAATCAATGAGATGAGATTGGAGATGTTGGTTACAGCTGCCCTGCCCTAAAAACACACACACTAGTTCTGGTTTTGCTTTTCACAAGAAGCATTGCCTGATGTGAATCATGCCTCACACAAAAGAGCTCTCAGAAGACCCACTATTAAAAATCGTTGACTTGCATGAAGCTGGAAAGGGTTATAAAAGTATCTCCAAAAGCCTTGCTGTTCATCAGTCCACGGTAAGGCAAATTGTCTATAAATGGAGAAAGTTCAGCACTGCTGCTACTCTCCCTAGTAGTGGCCATCCTGTAAAGATGACTGCAAGAGCACAGCGCAGACTGCTCAATGAGGTGAAGAAGAATCCTAGAGTGTCAGCTAAAGACTTACAAAAATCTCTGGCATATGCTAACATCCCTGTTAGCGAATCTACGATACGTAAAACTTTAAACAAGAATGGTTTTCATGGGAGGATACCACAGAGGAAGCAACTGCTGTCCAAAAAAAACATTGCTGCTCATTTACAGTTTGCACAAGAGCACCTTGATGTTCCACAGCAGTACTGGCAAAATATTCTGTGGACAGATGAAACCAAAGTTGAGTTGTTTGGAAGAAACACACAACACTATGTGTGGAGAAAAAGAGGCACAGCACACCAACATCAAAACCTCATCCCAACTGTGACGTATGGTGGTGGGGGCATCATGGTCAGGGCTGCTTTGCTGCGTCAGGTCCTGGACGGATTGCTATCATCGAAGGAAAAATGAATTTCCAAGTTTATCAAGACATTCTGCAGGAGAACTTAAGGCCATCTGTCCACCAGCTGAAGCTCAACAGAAGATGGGTGTTGCAACAGGACAACAACCCAAAGCATAGAAGTAAATCAACAACAGAATGGCTTAAACAGAAGAAAATACACCTTCTGGAGAGGCCCAGTCAGAGTCATGACCTCAACCCGATTGAGATGCTGTCAGACATCCCAAGAATATTGCTGGACTGAAACAGTTCTGTAAAGAGGAATGGTCAAGAATTACTCCAGATCATTGTGCACGTCTGATCTGCAACTACAGGAAACTTTTGGTTGAAGTTATTGCTGCCAAAGAAGGTTCAACCAGTTATTAAATCCAAGGGTTCACATACTTTTTTCACCTGCACTGTGAATGTTTACATGGTGTGTTCAATAAAAACATGGTAACATTTAATTATTTGTGTGTTATTAGTTTAAGCAGACTGTGATTGTCTATTGTTGTGACTTAGATGAAGATCAGATCACATTTTATGACCAATTTGTGCAGAAATCCATATAATTCCAAAGGGTTCACATACTTTTTCTTGCAACTGTATATGCATAATACACTCTATGTAAAAAAATTTAATATAGTTAGAAGTTATCTTGGATTTCCTTTGACTTAAAGAGGACCTGTCACCACTCCTGACATGCCTATTTTAATAGCTTCATGCATTCCCCATGTAATAACAGTTCTGGAACATCTATTCTTATGGCTCCATGTTGTGCCATTCCTGTATTATTTCTACTAGAAGTTATAAATGAATTGCTAGCAGTCTGTAGTAAGGGTACAGAGGGGTGGTAACAAGTTGGGGGTGCTTATCTGCACAGTCTGAAAATGGCAGCACTGATTGGATAGAGTGAGTCTGGGCAGGTACACTCTCCCAACTTGTTACCTCCCCTCTGTGCCCTTATTGATGACTCCTAGCAATTCACTCATAACTTCTAGTTGAAATAATAAAGGAATTACATAACAGAGTCATAAGAATAGATGTTCCAGAATTGTTATTACATGGGGAATGCATGAAGCTATTGAAACAGGCATGTCAGGAGTGGTGACAGGTCCTCTTTAAAGTACCCCATAAAGCATCTGTAACTGTGCAGAGATAATCAATAGTGGGATTCTTCTGATGGCAAAAATTGCCTTGTATTTAATATCCATTTGACAAAACAGAACAATGCATAGTACTACCATCTATCAGATTCTGTGAAAATGTGTTAAAGATATGATACTATATATAAGGTCCTTATTTACACCTTTCTTCTGGTTACTTGTGTCAACCTTTAGATTATTTTCCTCATTGGGTAACGTAACATAGTATGCAATTTTCTGGTGCTACATTATTGATGGAATATCCTTAGGCAGTCATGTTGATCAGCTGATGGAAGGGGCCATGGTACCCCAGCTCCATACATTTGGCAGTGCCTGTGCCTGGTATGTTAGCTTAGTAACATTCACTTGAATGGCATTGAGCTTTAGTGAGCTACAGTACCAGTCCCAGCTGCTACAAAATGGGCAGAACTGTGCCTGGTAAACAATGAGTGGGATGTGCAGTTTGCTGAATCGGTATGAAAGCCAGGACTTGAAACCCAAATATGTGATAAAATCTAAGTAGACTTTTTTTTTTTACAACTGGCCTGGTTAATGACTGCAGCACCTTGACGACTACTGCACCTACATCTCCTGCCCTGCACCTGCACAACACCAAGGGCACCCAACTACCATCAATGAAGTATTGTGTATATTGTTGGGCACCAGTGCACAACAAAGACATTCCAGAGGAGTTTCAAAGGTGGCTAACTAAAGTAATAAATGGGATGGATGAACTACAGTACCCAGAAAGATTAAAATCAAAATTAGGGTCATTTAGATAAAAATAAAAAAAACATTTGAGGGGAGATCTAATAACTATGTATAAATAAAATATTAAAGGCTAATACAGAGATTTCTCCCATGATCTCTTTATAGCCAGGGCTGTGACCGTGACAAGAGGACATCCTCTACGTCTAGAGGAAAGAAGGTTTTTTTTATCAGCATAAAAGAGGAGTCTTTACTGTAAGAGCATTGAGACTATGGAACTCTCTGCCAGAGAAGATTGTGATGAAGAGGGACCTGGATGCAATAATATTGCAAGTTATAGTTAATGAAATACTGACCAAGAGTTGTTGATCCAGGGAGTTATCATTACTGACAGATTTGGAGTCAGAAAGGAATTTTTTCAAGATAAGAAAACTTGCCGTCCACCTCATAGATTTTTTTGCCTTCCTTTGGATCAACTTTCAGGATAACAGGCTGAACTGGATGGACATTTATTTTTTTCGGCCTTGTAAACTATGTTACTGTGTCCAGATGCGATGGTTTAGTGATATCAATAATGTCCAAAATACACTAGGCAGGTGTATAGCTGTGGGGCACTGGCATGGTATTCACCAATATTTGCTGGAATCAAAGGGGCGGGGTTCCAACAAGACACTCTGCCTTGGCCAGGTTATTTAGGTACAGAGCTAGGGCTGAAAATCTAGCTGTGACTAGGATATGAAAAGTTGGGATCCATACATTTTAAAATATAATTCTGCATTTATAGTAAATATATCTTTCAATATCTTAGTAGATCATTGGGCTCATGATGTTTTATGTCTTCAAATTGTTTGATTATAAGTAACCATATGTTGTCTTTCAAGGGAGCAAAGGGTAAATTGTGAGTGTGTGGAGGGCACTAGCTCTCATAACACCAAGATATGGATTTTCATTTTTCTTTGAAGCATAAAATGGTCTATTAAAAGTAGAGTAAGTCCTGTTGGATTTTAACATAGTAGGACCAGAAGAAATAATTAAAACTCATAATTTAAAATGTCAGAATTTAATTAAGATCATTCTTAAGTAATTTTTTGCTAAATGGGTCTTTCTTTCATAGATTCATGTTTTTATGGTATTTTTTGTGGCACATTTTATCAGTATATTAAACTTCTAGACAGTATGACTTTTTAGATGGATAATTCCATGTCTGTGCACTAAAAAAATCTCTCTAAAACAGTTGTGCAGTAAATTAGTGCCTAGTATGTGATTTACAGGAAAGACTTTTTAAAACATTTTTGTGATGAATACGTGTCCCGATAGACCACTGTCTTTACACATTATTCAGACACCCATATCATGTTGCCAGGGCTTCACTTTATGCCTGGAAACTCTTGCTGCCTTGTCTGTGATTCCAACAAATGTGAATTTTCTCAGGTCCTTGGGGCCTCCTCTAGTCACCAAGGAGAATGTTGCCAATAAACGCCTTCTTCAAAGTGACTTTCAAAACTATGTTGGAGGGGTTCCAGCCACTTATTTGATGGAACTTTAACTAAAAACGTGTTGGACAAATTAAACATGGTTTAGTCTACTGCTCTGGACTACATCAAGATCATATGAATGTAAAATACTTCAGTCACAGAAGACGGTCTGTAATTAACTATGGAAACACTCCTCACAAATCACCCTCAGCATGCAGTGCAGGGTTCAAAATGTCAGAAGGTGGACATTTAAGTCATTAAAACAGAAGGAAAAGGTAGGCTCAAATATTTCCTTATTAGCAATACAAGGAAGAATTAATGATGAAGCAAAGGTATTGATTGCATATAATTGGGCACGACAGTTCTACAGCTCTGTAGACTAGATTTCACTGGGATAAAAAGTTAAGATATTAAAAAATACATAGTCACGTTGAATTGGAAAGGATACACAGCCAAATGTAAATGTACTAATTAAAATTGTTATTATAACTGTCATTCTTTTTTAAAAACATTTAATTTAAGTTACATTCATTTATTTACTTCTTAATCTATGTTAATATTTTGGAAAGGAACACAGGTTTTCTTACGATAACTGGCTGATAAAGCGGGTGATAAAGGTGGGGTGTTTGTGGTCATGCATAAACACAAGTACTGTATATGAGTGAAGGCTTCAGCTTATAGACAGTTGTCAGATATTACTGGTTATAAAAAATTGTCTGCTGACTGTAGATGAGATATTGAACATAGAAAGAAACCTTTAGTTAATGAGAAATTTACATTTGGCCTCATAAAGACAAAAACTTTGGGACTTTTTTAAATATAGGTCACACTACCACATCTATGTTGTACCTTTTAGCTAAAATACACAAAAACCTGCCGTGGCTATCAGGCAGACACATTGTTTCAGGACATGGCTCTATATTGAGTAATATTTCTTTATCTTTTTAGATAAGTTTCTCAGACAAATGCTATCAGGGCAACATCATGCATGCAGGACAAGACTGACTTTTTAACTGACTTTTTAAACAAGATGATGGCTGTTGACATTCTAGAGGCGGCCATTTTGGCCACTATGGATATCACCAGTTTGCATATATCTATAAAATACGACATTGAGCTACACACTGTGCAGGAAACACTAAGTACATCTGAGTATTCTACAGAATGCAGCAATTCTTTACTTGCTTTACTACCTTTTAGTTTTGACTTTTAATTAATTATTTTGTTCTGATGATTTTTTTAAATGCAAATTAAGGGGACAGCCATGGCGTCAAATGTCACTCTGACCTATGCCAACATGGTGGTCTCCTGATTAGAGGAGGTGTTTATCAATGAGTTTCAACACTTTGGATGAGTTCTGAGGTGGTAGAGATAGATGACATCTTCTTGATTTGGACTATGACTGAATTGGAGTTACTTAAACTTCATAAATTTTTTAACATAGTATTGATTCTGATATACAATTGACTATGGAATGTTCATGAGATATTCATTTTTTAGATACAAATATCACCATAGTGAGGGGAGAATTAAAGAGAGATCTGTATGTTAAAGCAACTGACAAGAATACAATTCTGAGATATGACAGAGTGCACCCTACTAACATGTGGAAGTCATTACCTTACAGTCAATTTTTGTGAGCAAAAAGGATTATTAATGATGACTCTAGATATGAAAGGGTAATAGACAATATGATAAGTGATTTTAGAGATGGAAGTTCTCCAAATCGAATGCTATTAGCCCAGATGGAGAGAAAAAATTGCACTAATAGATCTGAATTATTAAATACCAATGAGATGAGTAATCTCAATGAGATGAGTAATAGGCCAGAGAAATAATTAATACACATTAGTCAATTCTGAGAAGTGGTCACCAGACCTTATATCATAAAGGAGACCTTCAGACTGACAGACTGGTTAAAAATTATGTAGGTTCTATGAAGAAAGATACACAAACTTAACTTCTCCCATGCAAAATGGGTATTTATCCATGTCTTAACTGTGTTGATTGCAAATTCATGCAAAAAGGTCAGAATTTTGTACATACTGGCACAGGTGAAACATACTATCAAACATTACTTAACTTGTGACTCTACTTATGTTGTTAATTCTTTGTGGTGTTCTTTTCATGACCTGTGATTTCAAAATTAGACTCAATTAGTACAGATATTTTATTCTGCAAAAACGTAAAGATCTTCCAGTACCCAAGCACTTTTCTGATATGGGACATGGGGAAAAGGATCTGAAGTTTATGAGCATTGACCATATTCCCATTTTACGCAAAGGAGGTATTTGTACACTATGTTTAAAAAATGAGAAGCAGAGTGGATTTTCAAACTAAGAATTTTAAAACCATTGGGCCTTAATTTGGATTTTTACTTTTTTTTTTTTTAAAGCTTGGCCATTTGGTTAAAGGACAAGGTATGGTTATCCCGATTTCTCGAATCCTGCAGATTATTAGCATCCAGATTAGGGTTCATTATTTTATATATTATATACGTTTCAGTTTTTCTAGATGGATTTTATTGGAAGTATACTTACACTGCACTATTATCTAACCAATATGCCTTTATGTAAAACATTAATTGATGGATTCCTTATAATTATATTTTGTTTGGAAATTATGTGGATTGTATATTGAGCCCTGCTATGTTTAGCACAACAATGCCTCCTTTCAGCATGCATTTTATTTTTCTTGGGGTAACTATAACACTTTACTTCTCTTTGTGCTGTTTTTATAGGCTTTCTGCCCTAATATATGTGGTATCTCGCTGAATACAAAACATGCAATGCAACAGCTCTCTGCAAACCAAATAAAGTACAAAAATGCATAATAATTGCTACTGCTATACTAATAAATTAGAGATGCTTGGCAAATACATTTTGTACAAAATTATTTGAGCCCGTCTGCCGCACGTCAAGGCGATCTCTGTAAGACGGGTCCTAACACTAAATAATACCCTTTATGTGCCATAACGGCTACCATACAATTCAGGGAGTGTAGGTCCCACATGCATGCTGGGCCTGCTCTAATTTCGCTGAGTAGGTGTGTCCATTGTGTGTTGTTTTTTATATAGCGAGTGTTACTCTAGCGGTATCCACTGTGTGATTTATTCACCCTGGTGGGACAAATCATAACAACCCCTAATCTAGGAATTTTTAACCATGTATTAAAACATATGTTCCTTATTTGCTAAGTCCCCTTATGTAATACTTGACTAATGATTATTAGTTGCATGGTAGCGCAGGGTAGTCGAGTGATGGTCGTGCGCAGTGTGCGTGCGCTGCACATATGCCTCTCTTTGCCATTTCTTTGTTATTTTACTGCCTAATAGCTGTGCATGTTTGTCTGCTCTCAGGAGTGGACTGGGAAATTAAAGAGGCCCTAGAATAAAAACTAAAAGTGGCCCTATGTTGTAGGCAGGTCCAAATTGACAGAAGGTGGGGCAACAGAAGAAGGCAGAGCCAGAAATACTGTAGTGTAGAAAAAAATACCGGCCCTGCAGAACCAGATACCACAGTACAGCACATGTCTGCTCTCCATAACTACTGTCTGGTTTAGGCCTCATGCACACGACAGTGTTTTTTCACTGTCAGTGATTTGGCTTCAGTGGTCCGTGTCCGATTTTGCTTCAGTTGTGTTTCCTTGTGTCTTCCTTTTTTTTTGTCTGACAGGGGAAAAAAATGGAAGGTTAATGAAAAGTGTAATATTATTGCACCAAGGTCTTGTAGAAAAAAACTGACACGGACGCGGACACGGATGACATACCAGTTGTGCATCCGTTTTTTTTTGACGGACCCATTGACTTGAATAGGACGTTATATTTTTTTGACGGAGAAAAAACGGAGGACTATCAGTTTTTTTTCACAGCTCCATAGAAATGAATGGGACCCCCGCTAAACTGTGAAAAATGACAGAACGGACGCGGATGCACACAACGGTCGTGTGCATGAGGCCTTAGTATGATAGCGTGGAGATGCCTTGTATATGCACTAGTGGCAGTGCTTTGTTTTTGGTACCATGACAAAAGTATAACTTTTTCTGACATGTGCAGTACACATTAGATGATGTCATATCCCTAACATGCGCACTGCAGATGTAGGGACGCTAATGGTAACATGTTCATAGCTACAGAGATTTACTAGCTTGTGGGTTAAAACTGGTGAGTGTACCCACTCTTCCGCTTATTATTTTTGCATACACGTGATGATGATTAATATGTTATCACTGATTACCACTGATTTCATGCTTTTTAATTTAAAGCCTGCTTCACAATGTTATGACAGGATATGCACTAGTGCATTTTATTGATGATGATGACTTGATATCTTTTTGGTAAAGGGAAAATATCCAGAAAAGTCAGCGAAAATAAAATGTATTTTGTTGTTTGGATATGTAACAAAAGAAATGGGAAAATTGTCAATACTACCGTCTATTAACCTATCTCTTCTGTTAACTTTATTTTCAGCTTTTCAGGGACATGGATCAGAGTTGTCTCTTTTAATCAAAATCACTAAGAAGGATAAGGAGATGTACTAAGAAAGTGAAAGAATGAGTCCTGCTAATTTAATAGTTTAAGAATCCAAATAGTCATGTCGAAGATTTAATGATATAACAGTCCTATGAAGAGCAACAAATAGGATAAAATAAGACAGGTTTTTTGTTGATTTTCAATTTTTCACAGCCTCAAGCAGGCTGCGATATGCATCACTGGTATATACCAATACAGGCCAGCAGGTGGCAGCACTGTATTGGTATACAGTGATGGCCAGTTCGCCGTGTTCTCCCACGAACACATGCGGGCTGCCATCTTAAATCACAAGTCCGGCGATGCACAGGTATGTCCTTACCTGTGCCTGCGCCGTGAGCCGGTCTGAAATAAATGCAGTCACTGGGAGCAGGCAGTTCCGAGAACAGCCGCCGGGGGCCTTCTTCGCGCTGTTCTCTGAACTGCCTGCTCCCAGTGACCGCATTTGTTTCAGACTGGCTCGCGGCGCAGGCACAGGTAAGGACTTACCTGTGCATCGCCGGACTTGTGATTTAAGATGGCAGCCCGCATGTGTTCGCGGGCGAACACGGCTAACTGGCCATCACTGTTGGTATATAGTAAATGGTGTTTTCTAGGATGGATATATATATAAAAAAATAAAAAAATGTTCAAATCACCCCCTCTTCCCCAAAATAAATAACTAATGAAAAAAAATTATAGGCATCACCCATACTAAAATATTTATCCCATACAGAGAATGGCGTAACGGAAAAATAATTGGCAATTTGCCATTTTTTGACATTTCACCTCCACAAAAAAATGAACAAAAATTGATCAAAAAGTCACACACACTTCAAAATGGTATCTCTCAGATCACCCCACAAAAAATGAGCCCTCATACAGCTCCATATACGTAACTGCAAATAAGTTATAGGGGTCAGAGTATGGCAATAAAAAGAAAAACTATTTTTTTTTCAAGGTTTTTATTTTTTTTTGCAGTATTAAAACCCAAGAAAAACAATGCAAGTGTGGTATCATTGTAATTGTACTGACCTGGAAAATGAAGGTAACAGGTCAGTTATACCACATAGCGAGCTTTGTAAAAAAAACTTGCTTGGCTGCCACTCTATACAAAAAGAGAATTATGGGGCTCCTGTTCTTGCGATTGGCAGGGGCCCCAGCTGTTAACCCCCCAATCAGACTTGTATTGCCTAGTGAGTGGATAGGGAATGTGTTTGTTATGGGACAGCCCCACTAATTGATAGGTAATTATGCACCTGCCCCTATCTCTCCATTGAGGTCATTAGGGACTATGGAAACTGAAAGGGGTTGTCTCATCTGAAACAATGGGGGCTGTAGGAAGGCGCAAGGGGCCGCCATTGATGGAAGGTATGTGTCACCGAGATTCCTGGCCCACAGACCACGCGTAGGTCTCAGTGAGGTACCGACTGTGATAATTCCTGACAAGCTACGTGGACGGGTAAAGTATCGATCCCAGCTTATCTTGTGTGGTGAACTAATACTTACCCAATAGGTGATGTTAAGGGAGTAAGTATAAAACAGGCACTGGACTGTACTTCTACCTTATTATTAACCATACATCAGTTGAGTGAATACTGCTGATTTGGATCAAACAACTACTGACATTTGGGTGCAGTGTTTTCTAGACTAAGACTACACTACAACAATTTTGCCTGCTGTAAGAACAGGAACAAGTGCTTCCTTTGCAATAGGCTCATTTTTGCAACATCTCTCTACACTGCATTTGCTTATATTAAATCTGCTTAAAGTGTGGATTGTTGCCTGTAATAACGTTTAGTGCATTTATTCCAAAGAAAAGACTAAACAACCAATTCATGTGCTGTGACTACTGCAGATGAGACACACCATACCAGCTCTGCTTGCTTTATTGTATTACACTAGTCCTGCCTGCTTGCTTGCTTGAATTGCACTAACTCTGCTTGCCTGCTTGTTTAATCTGCTGGGAATCTTTATTCTTTTATGTGATTATTGAGTACTACTCAACAGTTGTTCTGACCTGAGTGTACTTGCACTTGTTAGATTGCAGAAGATAAGCAGCTCAAGGCTGGGCAAGTACATGCATGGGAGACTCACAGGGACTATAGTGTTTATTCAGTCAATCTATATCAGTAACTCTGGTGGTGTGCCTTTGGTCCATCGCCTGTGTCTATCTAGACTCTCTTTATGGTGAGAGCATTTTAGCAGATGGCCATATGATTCAATAGATAGGTTTGATACTATTAGATTATAATACTTATTGTTTTTATTCATTGTATATACTTGTTTAAATAAACGGGCCACACAACAGCCTTTATTTATATGTGTATGGATGCTACATTCTTTCCAGATATTAGAGTGCCCCTCTCTTTTAACTTTTTTTTATTTAGTTTAATTGCCGGTTTGGGTGAACCGTGAGGTATGCACCAATTCCATTCTTTTTGAGAGGTGAAGTCGCTAATACTATTTGTATTTCTTGTTGTTAGTATTGCTGTAAAGCAGATCCGGGACGGCTCTTACAGGGAGTAGCCAAAGTGCTGGGTGGGTGGTTTCTCCCCACACTCCAGGCCGGGTCTTTTTTGGCCTATATAAAACCCAGCCAGCAGTCTCCGCTAGTTGTGGTTTTTCCTCCATCTGACAGAGAAGCTGGTGAGTCTCTGTGTTTTGGGACCTGTGAATTTGTGCCGTGCTAAAGTGCTGAGAGCCACATGCCTGGAAAAAGTTACCCTGAGACCAGTGGGCTGAGGTCGTTGCTCTGCTCCTGGCGTCTGGGCCCCAGCAAGTGTTTTTTGATCTTCCGGATGATCAAACGGCCGACTACCCGACAGTAAAAGGTGAGATCCTGGCGAGACTGGGGGTGAATGTATTGGTCCAGGCTCAGCGGGTGCACCAGTGGGAATTTAACTCTGCTGAACCCGCCAGACCACAATATTATGACCTGCTACACCGGTTGCAAAAATGGATGAAGCCTGACATATTGACTCCCACTGCTATGCTGGACCGTCTGTTGTCGGATGTGTTTTGGAGGGCTTTGCCGTACCCTCTCCAGCACAGGGTCGGCCAGGTGTCTCCTTGCAATGCCTTAGAGATGGTCAACCTGGTGGAGCGCTACGAGGCCACCAGAAATCTGCAGGGGGGTTCTTTGGGGAGGGGGACTGTCAAACCCTGGAAATCTCCACCCCAGACCCGGTGGCTGGTGCTAGCAAAACCCGCCCGGGATGCATTCCCTGCAGACCCAGACCCGGTGGTTTGCTGTCAGTGTCACAAGCCTGGGCACATAAGGGCTGACTGTCCCCATCGGGGTGAACCCATGGATACCAACTATGGCTACCGCCACTCATTGTATGCCAGGAAGCTGTGTGCCACAGGTACCTCAGAGACTGTAGACAATAGCCACCTGTGCCAGGTGTAAGTGGGGGACACTCTGGCGGTGGCACTGCTGGATTCAGGGAGCCTAGTGTCCATGGTAAGAGCTGCCCTGATGCGGCCCGTTGAGTTACTGGCCGAAGGGTCGGCATTGTGTGCATTCATGGGGAGTTAAAGGACTATCCCACCGCCCTGGCCTCTATATCAACTGTGGCCGGCAGGTGGACTCATGAGGTGGCCGTCGCCACAAAATTATGAACTAATAATTGGGAGAGACTACCCCGGTTTCCCGGCACTATGGCCGGACACGAAAGTTACAGATACCCGTGAGACAGATGTGACCCTAGCAGAGTGGCCCGGCTCAGGAGGGAGACCAGAACCATGGGAACCTGAGTCCGAAGGGCCAGAGGTAGGGGTGACCACCACTTCGGTGTACTCCCCTAAGTGTGATGGTGGGAGACATGGAGGACTTGCCGCCAGGTCCGGATATAGCTGACCTAAATGTCTCCGGGGATAATTTTGGTACTGCACAACATCGGGACCCAACCCTATCCCGAGCCTGGGAAAATTTATTAATAATAGATGGGGAACCACAACAACCGGGGGCAGAGGCGGTGTTTCCCAGTTTTGTGGTTCATCAAGAGATGTTGTATCAAGTAAACAAGCTGCGATGGGAATCCATTGAACAGTTGGTGGTGCCCCAGGCTTATCGCAAACGCGTGTTAGAGTTAGCCCACCAGCATGTTCTCGGGGGTAATCTGGGAATGCAAAAAACACAGGATTGGATTCTACAGCGGTTTTACTGGCCCAGTGTGCTCAGAGAGGTAGAAGAATATTGTAAGTCATGCCCAACCTGCCAGATAACTAGCCCCCAGCCACATTTCCGTAATCCCCTGGTACCCCTCCTGATTATTGAGGTCCTGTTCGAGCGAATCGCTATGGATCTCATAGGCCTGGTACCGAAGTCTGCTAGAGGATGCCAACACATCTTGGTTGTCCTCGACTACGGCACTCGGTACCCGGAGGCGGTGCCACTGTGGCATACATCAGCCAAACTCATAGCTAAGGAGTTAATCGAGATTTTTTCTCGCGTGGGTCTGCCTAAAGAGGTTCTGACTGACCAAGAGACCCCGTTTATGTCCAAGGTCATGAGGGAACTCTGTATGTTGCTCCACATAAAACAGCTACGGACGTCCGTGTATCATCCGCAAACGGATGGCTTGGTAGAGAGGTTTAATCAAACATTAAAAAATATGCTAAAAAGAGTGGTGTCTAAGGATAGGAGGGACTGGGACCTTCTTCTGCCCTATCTGATGTTCGCAGTGCGAGAGGTGCCCCAGGCCTCTACTGGGTTCTCCCCCTTCGAACTGCTATACGGCAGACACCCTCGCGGTCTGTTGGACGTGGCCAAAGAGGCATGGGAACAACAACCAACACCGCACAGAAATGTTGTTGAGTACATCACCCAGATGCAAGGACGGATGGAAACAGTCTTACCTCTGGTTAGGGAGCATATGCAGGCAGCGCAGCGAGCCCAGAGTAGGATCTATAATCGGCAGGCTCGGGTCCGGACCTTTAACCCGGGTGATCAGGTATTGGTTCTGGTATTAACGATAGACAGTAAGTTCCTAGCTAGGTGGCACGGGCCCTACGAGGTGCTTGCAAAAATTGGAGAGGTAGATTACAAGGTACACCAGCCAGTGAGGCGAAAGCCAGAACAGGTGTACCATGTGAATCTGCTCAAAACCTGGAAAGATAGGGAAACCTGTACGGAAGACAGCCCGCGACCAGGGTTCCTAGGGGAAGCGGTTTCGGCCCCTCTGTCTGAAGCAAGGGAAGCGGCTGCCACAGTTGAAATTGCTGACAGCCTCTCCTCTAAACAGGCTCAGGAAGCCAGGGAGTTCATTAGTCGGAACACGGATGTGTTATCGGACCTCCCTGGACGCACTTCCATAATCCGACATGACATTATCACTGAGCCTCAGGCAAAAGTCCGGTTAAAACCATACCGGGTACCCGAGGCTCGGCAACAAGCCATCGCGGAGAAAGTGCAGCTAATGCTCCAGCTAGGTGTCATCGAAGAGTCAAAAAGTAAATGGGCCAGTCCGATAGTCTTAATACCCAAGCCGGACAGGACACTGCGGTTCTGTAACGACTTCCGCGAACTGAATGAGGTGTTTAAGTTTGAAGCATATCCCATGCCCTGAGTGGATGAGCTTATTGAGAAGTTGGGCCAAGCCCGGTATTTTTCTGTGTTGGACCTCACCAAAGGGTACTGGCAGGTACCCTTGACGGAGGCTGCCTAGGAAAAAACGTCTTTCATCACGCCAGAGGGGCTGTGTCAGTACAAGGTATTAACCTTTGGTCTACATGGCGCTCCCGCCACGTTTCAAAGGCTAATAAACATTGTACTCTGTCCACATCGTCGGTACGCTTCGGCGTACCTGGACGATATCGTTATCCACAGCACCGACTTGGAAAGTCACCTACAGGCTGTAATGGACTCCCTTAGGAAGGCTGGCTTAACCGCTAACCCAAAAAAGTGTGCGATAGGGTTAGAAGAGACCAAGTACCTGGGTATGTAAATGGGCGCGGAATTATTAAACCTCAGGTGAACAAAATTGAATCAATTAGGAATTGGCCCCGACCTGTCACTACTTGGCAAGTAAAGTCGTTCCTGGGTATGGTGGGGTACTATATGAGGTTTGTCCCCAATTGTGCTACAGTCGCCGCACCATTGACAGGCCTTTTGAAGGGATGCAATTCAGTGACAGTTCAGTGGAATGAGCAGGCGGAAAAGGCTTTCTCCACTTTGAAGTCTGCCCTGTGTGGGTCCGCTGTACTTCAAGAAGGAGTTTGTGGTACAGACCGATGCCTCTGAAGTAGGCCTCGGAGCTGTACTCTCTCTGGACATCAATGGGGAGGAACATCCTGTTGTTTTCCTGAGCCGCAAACTTACCCCAGCCGAGACTAGGTACAGTATAGTGGAGAGAGAGTGCCTGGCCATCAAGTGGGCACTCAAGTCTCTCCGCTATTATCTGTTGGAGAGAAAGTTCCATCTGGTGACTGACCACTCCCCTCTCAAGTGGATGAGCCAAACCAAAGAGAGGAATGCTCGGGTCACCAGATGGTTCTTATCTTCAAGTTTTCCGTGGAACATAGGGCAGGCAGGTTACAGGGAAACGCAGATGCCCTGTCCCGGGTACGCTGTCTGGCGAATGTTCACCCCCTCAGGGTTGAACAAAGGGGGAGGTATGTAGGAAGGTGCAAGGGGCCGTCATTGATGGAAGATATGTGTCACTGAGATTCCTGGCCTTGGTGAGGTAAGAGCAGGTAGATTTAAGTGT
The DNA here is from genome assembly GCF_905171765.1 of Bufo bufo. Classification (NCBI taxonomy): domain Eukaryota; kingdom Metazoa; phylum Chordata; class Amphibia; order Anura; family Bufonidae; genus Bufo; species Bufo bufo. The sequence goes on from NC_053390.1 coordinate 605,560,825, forward strand.
CAGCGGCACTGACACTGTTTAGTTGTTAGTATGGCTGTAAAGCCGATCTTACTGGGAGTAGCCAAAGAGCTGGGTGGGTGGCCTCTCCCCACGCTCCAGGCCGGGTCTTTTTTGGCCTATATAAAACCCAGCCAGCAGTCTCAGCTGGGTGTGGTTTTTCCTCCATCTGACAGAGAAGCTGGAGAGTCTGGACCTGTGAATGGTCATTTTGTTTTTCCTTATGTGTGAATAAACACCGAACTGTTTAAGTTGAAGACTTTGTGATTGCCTCTATACTGCGTTCGCAAGCCTGTCTACCAGAGCAAAACACCACAGGGCATATCACTAGGATATTCCCCCATTGTCAGGTTCCTAGCCGTGGGACCCCCACCTATTTCCTAAACTGAACCCCGAAAGTGGTTGAGGGCGCACTGCGCATGCGCAGCCGCCCTCCATTCATTTCTATGGGGCCACCAAAAATAGCCGAGTGCTGGCTTGGCTATTTCCGTCTGGCCCATAGAAGTGAATATGAACAGTTGCCAGTCATGTGCGGTGCGCTCTCATTCACTTCTATGGGGGGAGTGCTTGGTGGTGGCTGGACCGGAGTCCTCCAGCCACCACTTTGGCCTGCTCCGTTCTTGATATATGTGCAGATCCCAGTGGTGGGACCCGCACATATCAGACAATGGGGGAATATCCTAATGATATGCCCCCATTTTCCTAGATGAGACAACCCCTTGAAGATTTTCATAAGTTTCTGTCTCACTAATTTACCTAGAGATATTACTTATGTATGTCACCTCTATAAAAAAAAAAATGACTTGGACCAGTCATTCTTAGCATTGACAGTAACTCTGTGATGTGAGTCTGAAATGTAACATATCAGAAGGAAAACCTTGTTTCGCAAAGCTACAATACAATTTTATTAGATTACAATTATAAAGTAGTGTATTTTAAATACATTGCGAATTATAGCAAAATATAGAAAAATAATTCCGTATCTGGACACGTTGTACCCAGTTAAGAGGATAAACATTTTTTTCTGCTCAAATAAAAATAATGGAATTTCAAATGCATATCGGACAAAAAGAGTGCTAGTCATTCATAATGCTGTTTCATGCTTCATTTAGAATCTGGGCCCAGCTCTTACAGAGACAATACGAAAGTATTCTTGGAATGTTCTGTGAGAATCTATTTTCACAATGGCAAAATTAAAATATTTTAAAATCTCTAACCTACAGTATATTAATCTTTTTTTTTTTTTCAAGAGAAATTTCCGCTCTTGTCACAAGTGAAAAAATAATAGTCTAGATTCCACAGCAGAGCAGAAATATTTGTTAAATGGTTCCTTATTGTGCAACCACTTTAAAACCTAATGGGGCCAGTCAGCGGCATAGCTAAAGGCTTTTGGGCCCTGGTGCAAGAGTTCAGCTTTGCCCCCCCCACCCCCTTCACTCAGCGCTGGTGCACCTAGCTTTTCTGCTGCCCAAGGCAAATATTGAAATGGCCCCCCCTTCCCTCCAGTTATACTGTTAAAGGGGTTGTCCTCTTTTTGCTACTGATGACCTATCCTCAGGATAAGTCATCAATATCAGATCAGCCGGGGACCTCCGGCACCTCCGACGATCAGCTATTTTTAAGAGAGGGCAGCGCTCATATGAGAGCTGCTTTCTCTGTTCTGTTCACCTGCTCGCCGTAGCATTTGCAGTGATGAGCAGGTAAACAGAGCAGAGAAGGCAGCACTCATACAAAAAAAAAAAAAAAAGCGGACAACCCCTTTAAGGACATACTTAGAAAACATTACAAACAGCGCTACAGAACATACAGGGTAATACAGCGCCACATATGTACCTCTTACATCCAGTGACTTCTCTTCTCTGATGTAGATATTCTCTTTCCTCTTCTTCTCCTGTCAGACCAGACCGCCATGGTGACTTCTTTCAGCCGCGCCTCGTCTCTGCAGAGTTTAACAAACAGTTAATCTTATTTTCCTACTTTTCCATCCTCCTTCTCACCTTCTCAACACCCCAATACTGTGTCCATTGTGCTCCCTAATACTTTCCTGCACAAACAGTCCCCCTGAAAATACTGGTACCTCACAGATAGTGTGTCAGTACAAAAACACCTCTTTATATTGTGCGTTAGTACAAAAAAATCCTCCCTTCCTTTCAGATCAGACCCCCATATAAAACTCTAAATGAGATCCCCCATCTCAGACCAAACCCCCTTTAGACCTCTATGTCAGACATCATATAAGACCTCATTTTTAGACCTCAGATCAGACCCCCATTAGACCTCCATGTAAGACCCCGACCCAATATCAGACCTCAGATAAGACCCCATTAAACCTCCAGACCCCCATATAAAACCCCATTAGACTTCCAGACCCCCATATCAGACCTCCAGACCCCCATATCAGACCTCTAGACCCCCATTAGACCTCCAGACTCCCACTAGACCTCCAGACCCCCATATCTGACCCGCATTAGACCTCGAGAGCCTCAATCAGACCTCCAGACCCCATTAGACCTCCAGACCCCCAATCAGACCTTCATTAGACCTCTAGACCCCCCAATCAGACCCCCATTAGACCTCCAGACCCCCCAGTCACACCTCTCCAGACCCCAATCAGACCTCTCCAGACTCCTCAGTCAGACCTCTCCAGACTCCCCAGTCAGACCTCTCCAGACTCCCCAGTCAGACCTCTCCAGACTCCCCAGTCAGACCTCTCCAGACTCCCCAGTCAGACCTCTCCAGACTCCCCAGTCAGACCTCTCCAGACTCCCCAGTCAGACCTCTCCAGACTCCCCAGTCAGACCTCTCCAGACTCCCCAGTCAGACCTCTCCAGACTCCCCAGTCAGACCTCTCCATACTCCCCAGTCAGACCTCTCCAGACTCCCCAGTCAGACCTCTCTAGACTCCCCAGTCAGACCACCCCATTAGACCACTTCAGACCCCCAGTCAGACCTCCAGTCAGACCACCCCTTTATATTGTGCGTTAGTACAAAAAAATCCCCCATATAAAACCCTAAATGAGATCCCCCATCTCAGAACAAACCCCCTTTAGACCTCTATGTCAGACCCATATAAGACCCCAATTTTAGACCTCAGATCAGACCCCCATATCAGACCTCCAGACCCCATATCAGACCTCTAGACCCCCATTAGACCCTCAGACTCCACTATACCTCCAGACCCCCATATCTGACCCCCATTAGACCTCCAGACCCCCATTAGACCTCCAGACAGCTAATTTTTGCCAAAGCACCATTTTTTTTTACCAATAATGTGTTACCATTTGGGGTTTTATGAACAATGGGCAGGGTTTAGCAGGAGGGACATACTGCCACCTAGAAAATGTACTATAACTTACATAAGAAAACTATACCAGCTCATAGCCTCTTAATAAATTATTCACAGCTCAGTCCAGCTCAGAACTAGATAACGAAAAAAACAAAACAAATAAGCCTCAAAAAACAATAATACACAGTCCGCTCTAATTGAACAGCAACCTATACAAAAACCCTATAACGGGGGGAAAAATAAGCAGGACTCAGAACCTTGTAAATTAAAAAGTATTATATTCTTTATTATAGCATATATAAATAAATATGTAGACATAAATAATGTAAATGGGGACAAAACATGTAGATATAGAGCAATGTCCACAAACGCCGTACTGAGTATGGATCCCAAAGCACCCACATAGCTCCCACAAAAGATGGAAATACATGTACATAGCACAAAGTTAGGTAAGCCTGTACCAATCAAAATAATATCAGGAAATAATGATATCAGATCTACATAGCAAACCTAATGCTACAGAGGGGATAAAGTAACATACCCGCTCAAAGGGTTAACCTGTAGGACCAGGAGAAACATAAGGAAAAAGAAAAAAAAACAAATAAATATAACAAAAACCAAGGTCAGGACAATAACCAACCCGTAGATATGTTTGAGGGAGCGTTGTGCAAGGCGCCCAAGAACACACCCCGTTTTGCCTTGGCTTTGTCAGGAGGCTCAGAACTAGATCAAGGTTGGCATACAAAAGACAGTTTTGATATATCACCCAATTGTTTAAACAGCATCTGTCAGCAGATTTAAGCCTATAAAAACTGGCTGACCTGTTGCATGTGTGCTTGGTCCCATTTTCATATGTGCCTGCACTGTTGAGAAAAATTATGTTTTAATGTATGCAAAGGATCCTCTAGGAGCAATGGGGGTGTTGCCGTTACACCTAGAGGCACTACTCTCCCTGCACTTTGATTGACAGGGCCAGGCAGTGTAAACGTAATCACGCCTGGCCCTGTCAATCAAAGTGCAGAGAGCACAGCCGATTCTGAGAGGGCAGAGGTTCTAGGAGTAATGGCGATGTTCCTCTTGCTCCTAAAGGCTCATTTACATATATTAAAGCATAATTTTTCTCAGAAATGTGGGCACATATGAACATGGGACCAACATGCCTGCCTTCAGCTGCCAAGTACACGTGCAACAGGTCAGCCAGGTTCATAGGTACAAATCTGCTGACAGATACCTTTTTAAATAGGTTAAACATAAGCTGCAGACACAGTGTGAATTCACCTTTGCATTGAAATCTACATATTATACGCATAAAAACATTTCACACACCTAAATTACACAGACACATACACACACATAGTGCACTAATACACAGGGTAGCACACAAAATTATGTGAGTGATAATAAATTTAGGCCTAAATCATGTTTCCAATCAAGCTTTTTGGGGTTGTTCAATTTAATAAAACCAGCATATACGTGATTACTACACCAATACACAAGTTAGCGCACAAAATTATATGTGAGGCCTAAAAATTTCAGGGCTACGGAAGGGTCCCAATAAATGACCCAGAGCCAGAATGTGATTCATAGCAGCACCAGGTAGCCATACAGAAGTAGTATTAGTAGTAGGCCGCAGTTGTCCCTGGCTTCGGAAAGGCATTTTCATTGAGAAGAAAGAGGATGAGATATTGGATTGGATTGCTCAGTCCTCCTCTCAGTTGCAGCAGGATGATATGGAGGTGACTTCGGAGTCTGACACCATGTAGTGGAGCCAGGGGTTGCAGCGTTCCTCCTGCTCCTCCTCCTTGCAGCCCAAAAGAAGGCTTTCAGTGGAATCCTGTCTGCACTGCCACTTCCTAGAGGGACTCCTTCCTTTTTCCTAAGGAGTGACAAGAAAACCACACTGACCTACGGCAGATAGTCTAGCGAGTCTCCCTGTTAATGACTTTTATGAGAGCCATCACCGTTTGGCATTCCTGAGGAGGAGGTTTGGGAGGAGGCTGCGGACCCCATTCATAGCTGTGTTGATGGTGGTGGTAATAGTGGTACCTGTAGCCATGGCATTAGTGGTGGGGGCAGCAACAGTGGCAGTCGGGAAAAACGCAGAGCAGGGGAAGGGGGCCCAAGAGCCAATCATGATATCTCTGATAAAAGCAGCAGGAAGGATGAGGACTCTGATGACAATTGTTTGCTGGACAGGATCTGGGAGTTGGATTGCGTGTGCTTAGGAGGAGGCAACATCAGAGGAAGGAGGGTGATTGCAGCAGCAACAATTCTCATGCCAGAGCACACTTGATAGTAATAGCGCTCCTACAGGCCCCCAACATGTCCCCACTGTGCCCCAGAAGTAATAATGCTCCCATAGTGCCCATACTAGTAATTATGTTCCCCACAGTCCCCCATTAGTAATAAACCCCACCAAAATGCACCACCAGTAGTAATAATTCTCCTTAAAATGTCATAGTAGAAAAATGCCCCCTTAAAATGAGCACAAGTACAAAAAATGCCCCTTATAATGTGTGACAGTGCAAAAATATCTCCTTTTAATGCCCCAGTTGAGCTAATGTCCCCATAGTGCCCACATAATGTGTGCCAGTTTAAAATACCCCTATATAATGCCCCCAAGTCAATGCCCCATAGTGCTCCCCTCCCCTTCCCCATAGTGCCCCCATAATGTGCCTGTATAAAAAAATATATATATAGTGTCCCCAGTAAATGCCCCCATAGTGCTCCTCTCCCCCCTTCCTCATAGTGCCCTCCATAATTTACCAGTATAAAATTCCCCTATATAGTGCCCCAGTAGATTCCCTCAGTGTCCCCCATAATTTGCCAGTATAAAATACCTCTTCTTAGTGCCCCCAGTATATGCCCTCATAGTGCTCCCCTTTTCCCTTCCCCAAAATACCTTCTATAATGTGTCCCAGTATAAAATGGGAGCCCCCCATATAAAATAGCCCTTTTGTTGTGGCCTCGTAGATGTCCCCATAGTGTTTCCTCTCCCTCTCTCCCCATAGTGCCATAGTGCCCCCCATATAAAATACCCCATCTTTGTGCCCTCAGTAGAAGCCCCAAATTATGTCCAATAAAAATTGCCCCTAGATGCCCCCATAGTGTTCCTCTCCCCCCTTCCCCATAGTGGCCACCATATAAAATACCTATTTTGTGCCCCCATAGTGCCCCCCATTAATGTGCCAGTAAGAAGTGCCCCTAGATGCCCCCATATTGCTCCCTCTCTGCATTGTGTGCCATAAAAAAACAAAAACAAACATATACTTACCTCCATGAGGCTGGCAGCATTGCGATGCAGGCCTTTTCCTGGCCTGTGTCTCACGTTGTATGGCTCAGGTGGCTTGATTAGCAGGGTAGAGAAAGTGGAAAGAACATTAAAAACGGCCCATCTGAGATTCTATTAAAGGAAACCACCTGAAGTAAATCTTGGATACTGCCGTGCTCTTTCCTGTCACACTATGAGCGATCCTGGTGGGGGAGGTAGTGTCTATTTGGGTGTCTTGAGTTTATCCCATAGACCTCCTCCTCAGTGAAGTGAGTCATTTTATTCTACTTGTTTTATTGCATTTATCCTCGTTTATTTTAACTGATCTGACTACGACATCTGAAATATTACCCTACGAGCAACCCAGCCAGGGGAGGTTGCGTTCTGTTGGGTGTCTTTTGCCTATACCTTAGACCTCCTCCTCAGTAAAGTGAGTCTTGTTCCTAGTTCTGTTTTTTAATCCGTTTTATATTCTATTGTATTGATATAATTGTTCCCACTAAGACACACCCTACAATAGATTCCTTTTATTATCACCATTGCTTTTTTCCGATTGGATAAAATTTCCAGCACCTATTAATTTGTAAGGGTTTTTGGCACAGTTTTTGATGGATTTTTTACTTTCTCTACCCTCCTATTCACTCTTGTAGTAGTTTTGTCTACTCATAACCATCATTGGCAGCCGATCCCTGAACATATCCCTATCTAGAAACTTCCAACCATTCTTTCCCGCTGTAGGTGCCCTGCTTGTTGGTCCTTAGACCCCTCTTCGGTGCTTTTCCTGGAAGGGCTCTTTTCGAAACACAGTTTTTTTTGCTGAAAACCTTTGTTTTTCTTTTTTGTTCTTCAGGCGGCGTGATGACATCATCGCGACGCCTGCCACCAGCTTCTGATAGGCTGCAGGCCTAGTGCCAGTAGCCTATCAGAGGAATGGGGAAGAGAGATGCCTCTTTCCTGCCCCGCAGCACATCAATCTGTATCGCTGTCCTGAGGACGGCGATACAGATGAATATAGAGATGAGCGCTTCCACAATGGAAGCACTCATCTCTCCCTGTCCTGCCGCTGCCCCCCACTTGTCACCAGGGTCCTGCATGTGAGGGTGGGGGGCATTGGGGGATGGAGAAGAGAGTTAAAAGTGTTTAAAAGTTGTTTAGGGTTGTGAGGCAAGGAAGATATGAGAGATATGAAGTAGGTTTGTTTTGCAGCAGTGAGTGTGGACTTGAAATTGAGGAGGGATTGTTCTGCAACCCTGGAAGCTTGTCTCAGGTTCTTTGGTCATGCTGGTCTGCCAGGGTTGCCTATTGATTGTTCGGGTTTTGTTGTGTGTGGGGGGAAGCTGAGTCGAGAGCTGAAATTATTGTGGTGTTATACAGAGTGGTGACAGCATCTGTATCATGGAGGGAACATATGGTAAAGAGTCACAGAAGAGAGTCCGAAAGCAAGCGAAAGTCAACATGTTTTGAGATTCCTGTGAGGGTATGCTAGTGTGTGGACTGGGGGAGCAACTGAAAAGACAAGTGAAAAGAATGTGAGTAGATAGTGGTAGAATAGGGGTAGAGGTGAGCTAGAGTTTAGATAGTTTAGATACCAATTTTCAGGGCACTTGGAGCAACAATGGTTCAGTCCCAATGGATTTGGGATGGGTTTTTCAAAAATATGGTGAACCTGAACCAAACCAAATCTCGAGTGGTTTGCTCATGTTTAAGACAAACCACAATCCTTCTGGGAAAATGTTCTATTGACAGAAAACTAAACCAAAGCTCTTTGGCAATGCATTACGCATTATATTTATAAATGATGAAATGGCGCCTATAAACAAAAGTAAACCCTACCCACAGTGAAACATGGTGGAAGATCCATAATGTTGTCGGGCTGCCCCTAGACTAGAGGCCTTGAATGTGTTACAGAAACAATGAGATCGGAGAACTATCAAAGCATTCTAAGCAAAATGTGCTCCCAAGTGTAAGAAAACTAGGTTTGAGTCAAACAAAATGGGCCCTACAGCAGGATAATAATCCAAGGCACACATCCAAATGTACTGTACACAATAATGGTTAAGAAGGAGAAAATTTACTGTTTGTAAATTGGCTAGCAATGAGTCCTGATCTCAATCCAATAGAAAAATTTTGGAAAAAGCTCAAATCTGCTATTAGGGAAAGGAACCCTGCAAACATTCATGAGCTTGAGAGAATTGCAATGAAAGAGTAAAAGAAATTACCAGCAGACAGGTGCAAGATGCTCACAGATGGCTACAAAAACATTTGGAGGCTGCAATTTTGGCAAAGAATGTTATCCAGGTATTAGTTGGCTACAACTGTATGTTTCCTCAAAGCACTGTCAGTTTGATTTGAGAACTTTAATGTCAGATGATATTAAAAATAATAAACGCATTAATTACCAAATGAGTATTAGTTAAGATCCGTCTTGAGTAGATGTACAGTAATTCTTTAACTATTGTTCAAAGAGTTATTTTACTATTTAATATATTTCCATGTAGTATAAATAAATATATTTCAGGCAATCTAAATGTATGGCTTCCCTAGTATAATACATAGTATTGCTATATCAGAAATAAAACTAGTAGTTTGGAGTAGGAGGGGAGAATTGTCAATAGTGCTGTACGATACATGAATGCATGTTCAGTTAGAAATTAGACAAATTGTACCAGGCTTCTCAAACTGGCACATGCGGCACAATAACTTTTGCAAGTTAGACGAATATGTGGGAAAAAAGTGGTCATAGTTGGTCCAAGAGATTTTTTATTAATATTCTCTGTCCTGTTGAAAGATCTGGTCCATGCTGCACTTTTAAGACATACTAGCACACTGTTCACACAGTGGTCTAATATTAATAAATCACCAAAGTTTATTCACTAAATCTCAGAGCCCCTATTCAAACACCACCTTCATTGGTTCATTGATGTTTTATTTTCTTTGATTTTTATTGAAAGATTGATATTTGTAGAATTAAAAGGCGAAGCATAAAAGCAGTTGCAAGTATATGAGAACTTTTAGGAATTTTGGTAATATAGAAATCAAGTCCAACCATATACCGCAATATCTTTAAAAAATAAATAAATATATATATATATATATATACAGTACAGACCAAAAGTTTGGACACACCTTCTCATTCAAAGAGTTTTCTTTATTTTCATGACTATGAAAATTGTAGATTCACACTGAAGGCATCAAAACTATGAATTAACACATGTGGAATTATATACATAAACAAGTGTGAAACAACTGAAAATATATCATATTCTAGGTTCTTCAAAGTAGCCACCTTTTACTTTGATTACTGCTTTGCACACTCTTGGCATTCTCTTGATGAGCTTCAAGAGGTAGTCCCCTGAAATGGTTTTCACTTCACAGGTGTGCCCTGTCAGGTTTAATAAGTGGGATTTCTTGCCTTATAAATGGGGTTGGGACCATCATTTGCATTGAGGAGAAGTCAGGTGGATACACAGCTGATAGTCCTACTGAATAGACTATTAGAATTTGTATTATGGCAAGAAAAAAGCAGCTAAGTAAAGGAAAAATGAGTGGCCATCATTACTTTTAAGAAATGAAGGTCAGTCAGTCAGCCGAAAAATTGGGAAAACTTTGAAAGTAAGGGCTATTTGACCATGAAGGAGAGTGATGGGGTGCTGCGCCAGATGACCTGGCCTCCACAGTCAGCGGACCTGAACCCAATCGAGATGGTTTGGGGGTGAGCTGGACCGCAGAGTGAAGGTAAAAGGGCAACAAGTGCTAAGGCATCTCTGGGAACTCCTTCAAGACTGTTGGAAGACCATTTCAGGTTACTACCTCTTGAAGCTCATCAAGAGAATGCCAAGAGTGTGCAAAGCAGTAATCAAAGCAAAAGGTGGCTACTTTGAAGAACCTAGAATATGACATATTTTAAGTTGTTTCACACTTGTATTATGTATATAATTCCACATGTGTTACTTCATAGTTTTGATGACTTCATAGTCATGAAAATAAAGAAAACTCTTTGAATGAGAAGGTGTGTCCAAACTTTTGGTCTGTACTGTATGTATATATATATATATATATATATATATATATATACATACAGTGGATATAAAAAGTCTACACACCCCTGTTAAAATGTCAGGTTTCTGTGATATAAAAAAAATGAGACAAAGATAAATAATTTCAAAACTTTTTCCACCTTTAATGTGACCTATAAACTGCATCACTCAATTGAAAAACAAAATGAAATCTTTTAGGTGGAGGGAAGAAAACAAAAAAAACTTAAATAATGTGGTTGCATAAGTGTACACACTTTCTTATAACTGGGGATGTAGCTGTGTTCAGAATTAAGCAATCACATTGAAATCATGTTAAATAGGAGTCAGCATACACCTGCCATCATTTAAAGTGCCTCTAATTAACCCCAAATAAAGTTCAGCTGCTCTAGTTGGTCTGTCCTGAAATTTTCTTAGTCGCTTCCCACAGCAAAAGCCATGTTCCACAGAGAGCTTCCAAAGCATCATAGGGATCTCATTGTTAAAAGGTATCAGTTAGGAGAAGGGTACAAAAGAATTTCCAAGGCATTTGATATACTATGGAACACAGTGAAGACAGTCGTCACCAAGTGGAGAAAATAGGGCACAACAGTGACATTACCAAGAACTGGACGTCCCTCCAAAATTGATGAAAAGACGAGAAGAAAACTGGTCTGGGAGGCTACCAAGAGGCCTACAGAAACATTAAAGGAGCTGCAGGAATATCTGGCAAGTACTGGCTGTGTGGTACATGTGACAACAATCTCCCGTATTCTTGATATGTCTGGGCTATGGGGTAGAGTGGCAAGACGAAAGCATTTTCTTACGAAGAAAAACATCCAAGCCAGGCTACATTTTGCAAAAACATATCTGAAGTCTCCCAAAAGCATGTGGGAAAAGGTGTTATGGTCTGATGAAACCAAGGTTGAACTTTTTGGCCATAATTCCAAAAGATATGTTTGGCGCAAAAACAACACTGCACATCTCCAAAAGAACACCATACCCACAGTAAAGCATGGTCGTGGCAGCATCATGCTTTGGGGCTGTTTTTCTTCAACTGGAACTGGGGCCTTAGTTAAGGCTACTTTCACACCTGCGTTAGGTGCGGATCCGTCTGGTATCTGCACAGACGGATCCGCACCTATAATTCAAACGCTTAGATCCGTTCAGAACGGATCCGTTTGCATTACCGTGAAAAAAAAAAAAAAAAAAAAAAAATTATTTTTTTTGTTCATGATAATGCAAACGGATCCGTTTTGACTTTACATTGAAAGTCAATGGGGGACGGATCCGTTTGAAAATTGAGCCATACTGTGTCACCTTCAAACGGATCCGTCCCCATTGACTTACATTGTAAGTCTGGACGGATCCGTTTGCCTCCGCACGGCCAGGCGGACACCCGAACGCTGCAAGCTGCGTTCAGGGGTCCGCCTGCTGAGCGGAGGACAAACGGTGCCAAACTGATGCATTCTGGCTGTTCGGGGCCGCTTGTGAGAGCCTTCAAACGGAACTCACAAGCGGAGCCCCGAACGCTAGTGTGAAAGTAGCCTAAGCTAGAGGGAATTATGAACAGTTCCAAATACCAGTCAATATTGGCACAAAACCTTTAGGCTTCTGCTAGAAAGCTGAACATGAAGAGGAACTTCATCTTTCAGCATGACAACGACCCAAAGCATACATCCAAATCAACAAAGGAATGGCTTCACCAGAAGAAGATTAAAGTTTTGGAATGGCCCTGCCAGAGCCCAGACCTGAATCTGATTAAAAATCTATGGGGTGATCTGAAGAGGGCTGTGCACAGGAGATGCCCTCGCAATCTGACAGATTTGGAGTGTTTTTGCAAAGAAGAGTGGGCAAATCTTGCCAAGTCAAAATGTGCCATGCTGATAGACTCATACCCAAAAAGACTGAGTGCTGTAACAAAATCAAAAGGTGCTTCAACAAAGTATTAGTTTAAGGGTGTGCACACTTATGCAACCATATTATTTTATTTTTATATTTTTTCTACCCTCTACCTAAAAGATTTCAGTTTGTTTTTCAATTGAGTTGTACAGTTTATAGGTCACATTAAAGGTGGAAAAAGTTCTGAAATAATTTATCTTTGCCTTATTTTTTTACATCACAGAAACCTGACATTTTAACAGGGGTGTGCAGACTTTTTATATCCATATATATATATATATATATATATATATATATATATATATATATATATTTATTTATATATATATTTATTTATACACACTAGCAGAAGGACCTGGCTTCACACGGGTATATTTCATCTATTTCATTTAATGTTTATGTGTGTCGTTAAAAGATATTGTGACCTCTACAGCACTCCGCCCCCTTCCCAGTGACCTCCACAGCACCTCATCCCTTAACACTGACCCCCCCCATGGTGCCCCACCTCCTTAAAATGGGACCTCCACAGCAGGCCACCCCCTTAACTTTGACCTTTACAGCAGCCTGCCTCTTTAACAGTGAGTTTCACAGCACCCCAACCCCTTGACAGTGACCTCCACAGGGGCCTTACCCCTTAACAGTGACCTTTACAGCAGCCGGCCCCTTAACAGTGAACTCCATACTAAGAATGTCCTTTGTTGCCTATAGCAACCAATTAGAGCTCATATTAATGACCTGTAGCAAAATAGAAGCTAAGCTGTGATTGGTTGCTATATGCAACCTGATAAATATCCAGGCTAACTGCCAAAACAGCTAAAAGACAATGGCTCCTGTAGTTTGGCGGTTAATTTACTAAGCGTATTTTCTGGCAAATAATTGCGCGGGGTGAAAATTTCCACTCAAAACGACTTTGTCTATGACGTTCCCCAAGTCACAGGAGGCGGCTGTGCAAAATTTCATGATTGTAAATGCGACGGTTCGGATTTATATATTAGATATATATACTAGATATACTAGATATATATACCTAAACTATACCTGAAATCTTTGCGAGCTCCTAGCTGGCATAGATTTTCATTCTGGCACACTAACTTTCCAAAATACACCACAATTATTAAAAGGTCTTTCTAAAGAGCATCTGTCAGCATGATCAAATGGCTAAGTTGGTCATACTGAGTTAGATGATTCCTTGGTTCAAATCTGTGAGCCCATTTTAGAGAAGTGTTTACTTTATTCAATATGCTCATTAGGTGTTCAGAGCACTGATGAGCAGGCCTAGAACCTTGAAGCTCTGCTTTACCACCCTTTCTCCTTTGAGATCCATTGCCAGGCATCTTCACTGTCTTCCTGTCTGGCTCTGTAATCTCAATGGATTAATCGGTGCATGTGCAGATTGGATCTCAGCATCCGGAAAAGTACACTTGTTCCACAGCCAAGATCCAATCTTCACATGTGTCGGTGAATTACAGGGACAGGCAGGAAGACAGTGAGTATTCCCCCAGTGTTTTTGCACTCAATTTCTGTTGGATGTAAGTTCACAAAACTTATGAAATCCTTAAATGGCTACCATTTTTGTTTATCTATCCTCAAGATAGGTCATCAATGTCCAACAACTCCACAATCAGTCATCACTGTATACTATTCAGTGTACAGAGAGGAAGCAGAAGGCTCCATACATTGTGTAGTTTCTGGCACCAGCATACTGCAAATCAGCTCCCAGTACATAGCTCTCTACTTCTAGCCCCAAACACTGTACACACTGTATAGTTTATGGCACCAACGGCTACCATAAACAGCTAATTGGTAGGGGAGCTGGTTGTCAGACCATCACTGATCTGATATTTATGGCCTATCCTGAGGATAGATCATCATTATCTGTAGCCCAAACAACCCCTTTTTAATGTTGAGTTTAAGTTGTATGATAAATCATGGTATTGCGGTACATTTGAAAAGTGCAGGTGGTATATTCCTAAGCCAGAGCAAATTAAATTTTTACTACAGCCTTTACAATACCAAAACTGAGATTTTAAGGTCAGTGTACATTTAGCATCCACTGTATGGAAATGAAATCTGCATTAGAGGTAGCTTGGGCAGATAATCTTACAACAAATGTCCTTATTTAGTCTAGAAAAGTAAACCATATTCTTATCTACAATAAAGGACTGAGAATAATGTGAGCCTTTCAAAATGAATTCAGTCCTGTTTTGAGAGGAAAGGGCTATCTCAGAGGAACAATTGTTTATTCTTTGGTTTCGCACTGTGCTTTCTTTGGAAAAAGATACATTTGAAGGTCATAGTTTATTAATGTTTCTCCCTCTACTCAAGTTCCTTGGTTGGTTAACCTGTGCGTTTTGTGGTTGAACATCTGGGGCAGCATTAGCAGTCAGAAGGCAATAAATTTGATGTTTTTTATTAGCCAACCCTACCAGGAGCAGATTCTTATCCAAAGTTCTGCCACGCTCTGTTTCGAGGCACATAAATATTTTGGCAGAACGTGGTATCCTATGTCTCTCTTGTTACAAATTTTAACAGACTTTAACAAAAATGTCAGCCATTCCAAACTTCTATCCTATTATATTATACTGCTCCCTTTGGATCACACTGTAATTTGTTTTTAGTGTCTGCACTTCCTTTCTTCATTTCCTTGTCTGTTAACTTCTGTCATGCAGTTATCCCACAAAAACATAGAATAACAATCATTTTCCAAGCCATTTGTAACTTTTCATTTCTAGAGTAATTGGGGGTGTTCTACAAATCATAAGAGACTGCTGAAATATTGGAAGTGAACACTGAGATTTGAGAATATTATTGTTATTTTAGTAAGTGCTGTGTGATCTACAGTGTGTCCATGTGCAATAAAAAATGATATAAAACCACTCTTAAATTTGTGATTAAACAGATTAGTTATAATTGATCATTTGATTTGTTCACCTACCTGCTATAAATTCATACGCATATTAATCAGACAAATATTGCACAGAGAAGAAGTACAATATAAATGCATTTTTATTGAAATTTTCAATCAGTTCAGATGTGTTTATTTACTTTTCATTTTTTCCTTTTTTTGCGGTAAGGTTTATTAGACCTTTCTGTCACAATCAATCATCATTTAGATGCAATTTATTAGTTTGCAATGGTGCTTCACCACTTATCCAGGATCATGTTAGAGAATTTTATGAGATCTGGACTCTAAGGTCATATCTAGCATCACCGGGCAGATCTAGTACACAGTTTTGTTAATATGGGACATGCATTAGCTGGCATAAATACAGATTAAAGACATGTGTTAATAATAATGAGGACCCATAGTCGATCAGTCTGGTGCATGAACAGAAAGGCATAGGAGCACTGAAGATATAGACTCGAATTAAAGCCATGTGTTGTTCCACAGGACAAACAGAACAACTTATAATGACAAGAGGAGTGTGTAGAATCAGTGCATGAGTTTGAGGTTAATACCTTGAATATCAAACATGCTTGGTGGGAGCAGAAATAAAGCAAGATCACTGCAGGATATAGAACAGTATAAAAAGATCTTCTAGAATCAGGCTTTAGTACAAAGACCAGGAGGAAGTTAACAATATGGCAGGTACTAGGGCAAGAGAATCAGACCTGCAGGAACTGGGCTTCAAGACCATTCCTCAGACCAAGACAAACCATGGCAGGACAACAGCAAAAGATTTTCAGGATTGGGATCTCAAAATGATAAAGCTACTGTGCAGAGAGAAGAACATGTAGGCATAGGAATTTAGATCTTGACTGGACACTAAAACAGACTAAATGTTCCAGTATTTCTATCCACTGGCTTTTGCAATGATAGTTTACCTGATTTAAATACGGTTTCTGTGGTCGGACTATGGGAAGGCCACTCTGGTTAGTACAGTCTTTAGAACCCCAAGGTCATTACCCTTTAACCTCTACACAAGGATCTGGACTCTGTCTCTGAGTGTTCAATGGTTGATTCTGCTGAGTAGTTGCTGACTGGTGAAGCAAACAGGTAGAGAACATAGAACAAAGTCTAGTAGATAGCAAATAGAGAAGAGAACTATGGGACCTAAACATAATCTGATCCCAAAGTCTAGCAGTGGGCAAAAGAAGTTTAGAGAGTCCAAGATCAGAATCAATGCAGGTTAATTCAGAAGTGTAGACAGGTAGAAAGCTGGGTGTAACAACGGTTGGTGTCCGCCGATGTTACGTTGCTTACTGACACGGTCCCGGGCTCCGTGTTCAGCGTTTTTTCTGCTGCTGGTGTTTCCCGATTCACCACCGCACTCTTGGGCTCTGTTCTTGCAGGCGTCTGGTTTGGTATCCTCTCCACGGTTTCCTTCCAGCCCTGGGCACAGCATGCTTTCAGCTTGTTCCCTGTAGCACTTCCTTAAGGGCCAGCGCACGTCACTTCCTGTGATTTATGGGTTAGCACATGTGACCGTGCTGACCAATCCTAGCCCTCCTGCACCTATATAAGTGGTTCAGCCCCCTTCCCAGGTGCCTGAGGGTCAAGGTCCTTGTGTCCTTTAAAGGTTGCTGTTATCTGTGCTTGTGTTCCTGTTTACCTGACCCATGCTTCTGTTTCTGGACACTGCTACCTGTTTAATCATTGCCTGCTTTGCCTTAACTCTCCTGTTGCCAATCTGGATTGCCTGACCTGTACTCATGCCGCCTGCCCTGACCCATTGCTTGTTGACTTTGCCTCTGCCTCATCCTTCAGTTCTGCACTGTCGCTCCTGGGTACAACTCAGCCTGCTGACTACATCTGTACCTCTGTTAAAATGCACTGGTACCTCCTGGTCCATCTGAAACAGATGCCTTATGTGTCAATCCTCCTCAAGAGGTAGCGACCTGGTGTTCCCAACAGGAAAGTCCTTCCCCATCATCAGGGGTACTGTGAAGAATGACTGACAATGGTTTTTGGTGCCAGATCCGGCTTCTTCAGTTTCCCATGTCGCACACAAAAAATGCTGCTTGCAGCGGTTTTGTGTCCGGCATGGGAATGTAACAAACCAGAACTGAATGCATTCTGGTGCACTCCTATCTGATTTTCATCTTGCTTCATGATTTAATATTTTGTTGCTGAGTTTAATATTTGCTTCTGTAGACCATTTTAGGGCTGTTCCAAGATTTGTAATTGGGCATGTGGTAAACATTCATATTTACACATATGTGTCCCACCTTCCCTTCTGCCAAATCCAAATGGTTGGCAGGACCATAAGGACTTGCAATACAGCTAAACTAATAATGTTGATCAGATAAACTTTAACTGCAGACTGACAATGTCATTCTAAAGCCCCATTGACACATCAGTGTTTTGGTCAGTGATTTCCATCAGTGATTGTGAGCCAAAACCAGGATTGGAGCCTATACAAACATATGGTATAATGGAAAGATTTGCACCTTTTCTGTGTTTAGGGCTACACCTGGTCATGGTTCAAAATCACTGATGGAAATCACTGACCGAACACTGACTGTGTAAATATGGCATAACTAGAAAATCCTGACTTTCTAACAAGTACTCATGTAGAACAATAATTGTAGCTCCGCAATCAGTTTTGGTTTTATTGATCCAAGAAATCTCACAAATCCATTTTGAGATACGGCCCAAATTCCAAAAAAGTTGGAATGCTTTTTGAAATGTAAATAAATGTACATAAAAACAGAATGCAATGTCCTGAGTCTTCTTTGCCAATTTTTTTCTTTTCATGATGTGCCAATTGTTTTCTATTGGTGAAAGGTCTGGAAAGAAGGCAGGCCATTTTAGCACTCAGACTCTTCTTCTGTAAAGCCATGCTGTTGTGATGGATGCAGCATGTGGCTTTAGCATTGTCTTGCTGAACTATGCAAGACGTTCCCTGAAACAGATGTCTGGATGGGAGCATATGCTGCCGTTAAACTTCTATATACTGTTCAGCATTGATAGTGCCTTTCCAGATTGGAAGCTGTGCACCCCATAGGCGCTAATGCAACCCGATTCAATCAGAGATGCAGGCTTTTGAACTGTGTGCTGAAACCAAGCTGGATGGCCCCTCTCCTTTTGAGGCTGCAGACAATTAAAAATGTTGATTCATCTGAGCATAGAACAGTTTTCTATTTTGCCCCAGTCCATTTTAAATGAGATTTTGCCCAGAGGAAATAGCACCGTTTCTAGATCGTGTTGCTATATGGCTTCTTCTTTGCATTTGTGCATTGCAATGAACAATTTCTGGAAGTGCCACCTGAGGACCTGTAGATGATGTGCATCCAATATTGACCATTAGCCTTGTATCTTGTGCACATGGATTTCTCTAGATTTTCTGAAACTTTTGATGATATTATGTACTGTAGATGGTGAGATATTCAAAGTCTTCACACTGAGGAACATTTTTCTAGATGCAGTTTTTCACAGATTGGTGAAACTCTCCTTTGCTTTATACCCAGTCATGTGACTTAGTAGCAAGTTGCTCTTCCAGCTGTTTGTTATTAGTTCCACTTACTTTTCCAGCATTTTGTTGCCCCGTTCCAACTTTTCTGAGATGCATTGCTGCCATTAAGTTCTAAATGAGTTATTTTGTTTTCTTGAAATAGTAAAATGTCTCACTTTCAACATCTGATATGTTTTCTATGATTTATTGTAAATAAAATATGGGTCTATGAGATTTGCAGATCATTGCATTCTTTTATTTACATTAATTTACATTTTACAGTGTCCCAACTTTTTTGGAAATTGGGGTGTATGATTATAAATATATTGCTGTAGATGGCTGTAGGTAAATAATGTAATAGGCCAAAACGCTACAGTTGATTGAAACAATTAGTGTTGAGCGAATCAAGCTTCGGATCATCAATCCAAAGTCGATTCGGTCAAACACTTAGATTTTAATGCTGTCTCGGTAAAATATATTGCTCCGTTTCACCCGAACATGCACAAGACTTAAGTGAATTAATCCAGTATTCATGTCTGCATCTTTAAAAACATTTAAAACTAGGAATCCGAAGTTGGGTTTGGTACTGGCCGCTACCTCGGTACCAAACTCGACTTTGGATTCCTAATTTAATACAAAGTGTTTGAACAAATTGACTTCAGATCTCTGATCCGAAGCTCGATTCGCTCAAGCCTAGAAATAATACATGAGAATATCTAAATGAATGTGAGGTGTTAATACATGCATTAATTTTTATGTGCATTATTGTGTTCCATATAATTGATATGTTAAAGCATAAGAATTTTGTGCGGACTGTGAACTCATAGCAGTATCAATAGCTATGACTATTTTGCAAGATGTGGAAACCATTGAATTCTAATAAATTGAGAAATATTTTGTTGTAGGTAACTATATTTAAATAATGGAATTAAAAGGGTACTAGTGGTGCCCGCCTGTAAAACAG
This sequence comes from Bufo bufo, assembly GCF_905171765.1. Taxonomy (NCBI): domain Eukaryota; kingdom Metazoa; phylum Chordata; class Amphibia; order Anura; family Bufonidae; genus Bufo; species Bufo bufo. The sequence goes on from NC_053390.1 coordinate 605,580,653, forward strand.
CCTAGGGCAATGCTACAGACCGCCCATTTGTGCCGCTGACGTCACTGGGCTCAATGGTAGGCATAAGTCTCGATCTAACATAGTGAGGAGAAGCCTGGTAGGTAACTGGCAGTAAACAAACACACCTTGACCTATGCGATGCGGCGCAAGGCAAGGGGGAGCACTCATACATAGTAAATGAGTAAAGAAGAGGTTATATATGAACCTGGAGAACCACTTTAACCAAACAGTATATTGAAATGAAAAATGAAAATATCTGTATCGATTAGTGTTGAGCGCGAATATTCGAATCGCAAATTTTAATCGCGAATATCGCCACTTCTAGAATTCGCTAATATTTAGAATATAGTGCTATATATTCGTATTCGCGAATAGTGTTGAATATTCTAATCGCAAATTTATGGCAAATATATTACATTGCCGATTTTCGCAATCAAGTAAACAATGACTGGAGATCACGAATTCTCGAATTTGCTAAATTATGGAGAATATTCGGCCAAAAATTCGCAAAATATAGTGAATTCGAATATTGCCTATGCCGCTCATCACTAGTATCGATGTGATGCATTAATACATGCATACTGTGCATTTTTTGTGTGTAGTAGTATGTATTATTTGATCTATTAAATCATATGAATATTTTTCTTTATGTACAGTAAGCTCGCTGCTTTTTTGTACAGAATTATAGATGTATACATAGAATTACATAAAAATTAACTGTATAGTTAATAATTGCATGTGCTTGTAATTTCCTATTTGTGGCCAAATCATAGAAAGTTAATATGGGAGCATTAAACCACAGTACTGAAGCAAATACTGAACTTACATGAAAACCAAGGTGACCTGTTGTTCTATCTAAAGACACAGATAATAAGTACTTGGACCACCAAAGCTCTCATTTCATGTCAGATGAAAAACCCATGTGTTATTTAAGCTTTTATTTTCATTCCACCTTAGAAAAGACAAAACCCAACATTAGGTTTTACTCCAGAAACCACCAAAAGCTGATTTTGTAATCTGAATTTCCGCCATCCTGCAAGTGAACTTTCCATCAAAAGGAATAGTTGTATGGTACACACATTCCGCAAATATATCCAAAGCATATGGTAGAAATAAAGGAATTCTAGTTTGATCTACAGTATTGTTGAAGTTTAATAGTTGTGTTCCATTTGCTACTGTACTTCAGTAGCTACAGTTTACAACTTGAAGGGCTTACTGTTTTAGACAACTAATTTGTATATTCTCCAAGGTCATATGAACGTAATAGAGGGGTGATTTACTCAGAACCCCCTAATGTTTGTCTGATCACCAAGCAGCCATAAATCACACCACAAATACAATCCACGCACCCCAGAAACACATTGGCTAATTTGAGGCCTAATAGGAAAGGTCTAAACTTATTAAATTTTTAAGCTTTAACAAAACCCCAAAAAACTTTATTGATATACAAAAACTCATATAAAATGCTATCTGCCCACCGAGGTAATTAAATAAAAAAAAAGGTCAAAAGTAGGGAATGGCTACAAACTCTGCCGCATGCTTTGCTGCACTGCCCACATCTATTTAGTTGTATATTCTGGGTATAGTAGACACACTTATCCCCCCACTTTGTCCCCTCTACAGCAGCGGCAATTCAGCATCCAACAGGCACACACATGCATGGGGAGTATGTAAAGACCCACTGTAGGTTCTGCATCACTTGAAATATTAATGCCCTGAAGATCCCAGTACTGGTCTGAGATGCACAACTTGTATCTATTTCTATGATGCCCTATAAGGTCTATTTCCCTTGATAACCTTCACAGGCTTAACTACATGTAACACATCTCCTAGCTACTCAACACGTTTCATTGCTCAAGTGGTAGCAACTCATCAGGAGTGAATGCAGAAATAGTATTTAGTATCAAATGAACATTGTTGCACGCCACTGATGGCGTGCGCACAATCTCACATAGCCTCCGACACTATGATTGCCGAAGCGTGGCCGCCAAGCGCCGTTGCTAAATGGCTATAGCCCCACCCTCCAGGAGGAGCCTTACCGCAGGAGAGCCAATCAGACAGGAAGGCAGTTCAAGACACACCTCGCCCCTGCAGGTACAGACAGCGGCACGGTCCGGAGGGTCGTAGGATACAGAATTAGAGGTGAATATTGTGCGGCTTGCTGAAATATGTCAAAAATAGAACATAGCTCATAGAAGTGCTGGGCACATCAAGAGAAAGTGTCAAATCTAATGACTTAGAGCTTAGAAATGTGAGATAAGTTCCTTATGCACATACAGCGACAATAGATGACGTCGCAGAGGTGATACAGTCAGAACATCCCACATCACTAATATGTAGATCGGCATCATAAATAGTCCAAACTGTATCTACCAATGTGTCACTGTGGCATTGTACTAGCGAAACAAACCAATACAGGGTGGCATATACCATTGTCATCAGGACCAAAACTGGTGATTGCAATGACTATCCATTGTCACACAGCAATGAACCCATAAATATATATATGTCCATGGTGAATATTGAGCATAATACTGAATATAGTATGCTACCCAGTATCTAAAATCCTTCAGATTTTTTGCTAGGTAACAACCCACTGCGCTGTTCCACGTATGTCATTACCAAATGTTCCGATATCTAATTGGGGGCACACATATATAACACATAATGAGTATACGGATGCCTCAGAAGGGTGAGAGGGAGAGGGGAGGAGAATATATGTACAAGTTGGTAAAATACAGGAGTACATTGTAGGTAAGAGACCCATGGCTACACTGGTTACAGGAGTGGAGGGGTATATCACATGGGAGCACTGCGTAATCTATATAAAGCAGGTATATGAGATGAACTCATTCAGGCCCCTGGGTTTTACCGTATCTAGCCTGAAAGTCCACTCAGCCTCTTTTCGCAAAAATAGATTATCTGTGTCACCTCCTCTTGGATATGGCCTCATCTTTTCAGTCCCCTGAAAGGTGATACTATCACATCTCCCTGGATGACGTCACCACATTTTGTGCCAATGGAGTGTCCTCTTGTTGGGAAATATCAGAGAGATGCTCCCCTACAAGCCTCCTGAACTCCCTTTTGGTTTTTCCCACATATTGTTTTTGGCAGGTGTAAGTGGCCACATATACCACACCCACAGTTCTGCAGTTATTGAAAGATCTAATGTCATAACTGCGCCCCGTAACAGAGCTAACTATGGTGTTGCCCTTCTTGATGGGCTTACAGGCCACGCAACTGCCACATCTGAAAGTACCAGGTGGTCTGTTAGGGAGCCAGGTGCCACTAATGGGGGTACTGCAGTCTATCTCTCAAATTCCCCCCTCTCCGATATGTGATCAGTGGGTATTCACCCACCAACTCCCCCACCACAGGGTCCGATCATAAAATACTGCATGAGTCTTGCAAAATTCCGTAGTTTTTTTTGCAACTTTATCTTCCTTATAGTTAATCTACTCCTTTTGATAAGCGTAAATTCACTATCATTTTTGAAGTTAATTGATTTTAAGCTTTAACCCCTTGAGGACATGTGCCATACATGTACGACGTAGCCTTAAGGGAGTTGAGGGTGACCGTCATACTGTTATTGACAGCTCTGCCCCTGCTGTATCTGCCTGCATTGCTGAAAACTTAGATGCTGGCAAATTAACCCCTTAGATATTTAGATTAACCCCATGATATAATCACATGGTGCTGATGGTTGCCATGGCAACCAGGGGCCTTTGTAAGGTTTGTGAAACTGACAGTTTCAATGTAGTACAATACAGCATGTATTATACTGCATTGAAGCCGTGATCCACGCCACAAAAGTTGAAGTCTCACAGTAGGACTAAAATAAAAAGTAAAAAACAAAGTTTTAAGTGTAAAAAAAAAGCCCCATTTACCATTGTACAGGTACCTCGGGGTTTCTGCAAATGTGAAATAGTACCCAAAAACCATTCCAGCAAAATCCACACTCCAGAAACCAAATAGCGCGTCTTCCCTTCTGAGCCCTACCATGTGCCCATACAGCAGCTTACATACATATTTATGTCATTTCTGTACACAGTAAAACTTACCTATCAATTCAAGAAGTGTGGTGTGAGTCTCAGATGGCACCAGCCGGGCACAGCGTATTGGGCACTGATATGCCAAGTCTGTGGAAAACTCACAATTATCAAATTGCACTGTCTGCGGCGCATTCATTTCTGCAAAATACCAGTTGTGTCAGAATTCTCACTCCATCCCTCAATATCTTGAAGGGCACAGTTTACAAAATGGGGTCACTTCTCGGGGTTCTATTTATTATTTCACCCCAGGACTTACACGGCTTATGCTGACAACTGTAAAAGTTCAAAATGCGCATGGTGCTCTTATATTCCTGAGCCCTCTGATATGTTTAGACAAAAAAACAGGGCACATGTAGGGTGTTTCTAAACCTATAAAGCAAAGCATAATAATAAGAGGGCTTTCTTCTCACACTGTCACATGCTGCACAACATATTAGGCACTGAAGTCCCATATCTGTGGAAAATTGAAATTTTCACTTTGCACCATCTGCTAGCCATTAATTTTTGAAAAACACCTGTTGGGTTTAAGTGCTTACTCTGCCCCTTAATAAATACCTTGAAGGGTATAGTTTTAAAAAATGGGGTAACTTCTCACGGATTCCATTTATTATTTCACTCCAGAGCCTCTAGAATCTTTAGCACAAGCTGTACAAATCCCCACATCGGGTCTCAAATGCACATAGTGCTCTTTTATTCCTAAGCCCTGTTATATGTCCAGGTAAAACATTAGGCCCACATGTAGGGTTTTTCTAAAACCAGGAAACACAGCAAAATAATAAGAGGGCAAACGATGGGCACAACATATTAGGCACTAAAATGTTATGTCTGTGGAAAAATTGCAATTTTCACTTTGCCCCATATTCTGTGCGTTAATTTTTAATAAACACCTGAGGGGTCAAAATTCACGCCGTAACCCTTGGTACATTCTGTGAGTGGTGTGGTTTTGAAAATTGGGTCACTTCTTTGGGGTTTTCCTTTTTTTTTATTTGACCTTAGAACCTCTGCTGTTGTCGGCCAGTGCTGTATAAATCACCAAACTTGACCTCAAATTCACATGTTGCTCTTTTCCTTCTGAATCCTGCAGGGTACCCAAACAGCAGTTTATGACCACATAGGGAATTGTGTCATAGAGGGGAAAAATTATGTAACAATATTTAGAGTGCTTTTTTTTTTTCCTGTTACCACTTGTGAAAATTAGGCTAAAACTACATATAATTAAAATAACATGTAATTTTTCTTTTCATTTCTCAATTTTTAAAAATTCTATGAAACACCTATGGGGTCAAGCCAATCACTATACACCTAGGTGTATTCTTTGAAGGGTTTAGTTCCCAAAATGTGGTAATTCGTTTCGGTTTTACACTGCACTAGCACCTCAAGGGCTGTGCAAGTGTGACATGGTACCCTAAAACAATTCCAGCAAAATCTGCTTTCCAAAAGTCAAATGGCGCTCACTCCCTTCTGAGCCCTGACATGTGTCCATACAGCAGTGTTTGACCATATAGGGGTGTTTCCTAATTAAGGAGAAAATGGGTAAGAAAATGTGGGATACTTTATCACTGCTTACCCCTTCTGAAAATGAAAAAATGGGATAAAGCAGCATTTTCTTGGAAAAAAAATATTTTTTTAATTTTCACTGCTAAGTGTCTCTAAATTCTATGAAATGCCTGTTGGGTCAAAGTGCTCACTATACCCCTTGAAAAAAATCCTTCAGTGGAGTCATTTCCAAAATTTTGGGAGCTTCCACTGTAGAAGTACCTCGGGGTCTTCCGAAACCCATATTGTGTTATTTCGCTTCTTAGCCCACTTGTGTGCCTATACAGCAGTTAATGACCACACTGACCTCATATGGAGTGTTTCCATAAACTGCAGAATCAGGTTAATCAATATTGAGATTTATTTTGCTGTTAACCCTTTTTGTTTTACAGGAAAACATAGATTAAAATGGAAAATCTGCAACAAAATGCATTTTTGAAATGTCACCTCCATTTTGCTCTAATTCCTGTGGTGCAGGGTTTGCAACGTTTGTAAAATAAGTTTTGAATAATTCCCTCAAAGTCACTTGAAAACTTTTTTCTTGAAAAAGTAAAAATGCTTCTAAAATTCTAAGCCTTCTAATGTCCTAAAAAAATTAAATAGTAGAAAATTGCAGCACATTTCTTTGCCGTAAAGTTACGTTTTAATGGTATTTCATCATATAACAATCATTATCCAGGGCAATTACAGGACGTATAGGGCAGTCATGTACAAATCAATATGGCGACTGGACGTTTCGGCCTGTCAGGGCCTTCTTCAGCGGTCTATAATCTATGGCTGGCTTCCTGTCATGGATGGCCACCTATCGCCATATTGATTTGTACATGACTGCCCTATAAATCCTGTAATTGCACTGGATCATGATTGTTATATGATGAAATACCATTAACCCCTTAGGGACGCATGACGTACCGGTACGGCATGTTTCCCGAGTCCTTAAGGAGCCATGACGTACTGGTACGTCATGAGTTTAAAACGAGATTGCGGCGCTGCGGGGGTTAATCGGAACAGGATGCCCGCTGAAATCATTCAGCGGGCATCCTGTCACAACGCCGGGGGGTCATATGACCCCCCCGTTTTGGCGATCGCAGCAAACTGCAGGTCAATTCAGACCTGCAGTTTGCGGCGCTTTCTGCAGATTCTGACCGCGGGGATCAAACTTTAAAATGCCCCAAATAAAGTTTTTTTCACCCCCCCCCTGCACCCCTGAATGATTTTATGCCGGCGGGTGGTGCAGGGGGGGGTGCATTGGCGTGAAGTGGTATACCAGAGTGTCAGCACATTGCTGACACTCTGGTATAAACGGCTGACATCTGTGCCGTACGGACCGCTGTATGGAAAAGGTTAACAGTAAGAGGGGGCTCCCTCCCTCTCCCATCGGGGGGCTGCTGTGCCTTTGCAGCCCCCCGACAGGATGGGGTCACAGAGGGAGGGAGCCCACCTCCTTACCCTTCCCCGTCTTCTCAGTTGTGGCCACAACTGAGCAGACGGGGAAGGTTCCCATGGCAACAGGATGCCTTCTCATGCTAAAGGCATAGATCTGTTCAGACAAAGTGTAAGTAAAATACAGTACAATACACTATATAGTGTACTGTACTGTATTATACAGACATCAGACCCACTGGATCTTCAAGAACCAAGTGGGTCTGGGTCAAAAAAATGAAAAAAAAAGTGAAAAAAAGTAAAGATAAAAAAAAAACCCATTTATCACTGAATAAAAATAATAAAATACACTACACATATTAGGCATTGCCGCGTCCGTAACAACCTGATCTATAAAACGGTCATGTTACTTTCCCCGCACGGTGAACCCCATAAAAATAAAAAAATAAAAACTATGAGGAAATTGAAATTTTGCCCACCTTACTTCCCAAAAAAGGTAATAAAAGTGATCAGAAAAGTCGCATGTATGCCAAAATAGTACCAATCAAACCGTCATCTCATCCCGTAAAAATCATACCCTACCCAAGATAATTACCCAAAAACTGAAAAAACTATGGGTCTTAGACTATGGAAACACTAAAACATTATTTTTTTTGTTTCAAAAATGAAATCATTGTGTAAAACTTACATAAATAAAAAAAAAGTATACATATTAGGTATCGCCGCGTCCGTATCGAACGGCTCTATAAAAATATCACATGACCTAACCCCTCAGGTGAACAACGTAAAAAAATAAAAATAAAAACGGTGTAAAAAAAGCAATTTTTTGTCATCTTACGTCACAAAAAGTGTAATAGCACGTGATCAAAAAGTCATATGCAGCCCAAAATAGTGCCAATTAAACCGTCATCTCATCCCACATAAAAATGGAACCCTACCTAAGATAATCGCCCATAAACTGAAAAAACTATGGCTCTCAGACTATGGAGACACTAAAACATGATTTTTTTGTTTCAAAAAGGAAATCATTGTGTAAAACTTACATAAATAAAAAAATTGTATACATATTAGGTACCGCCGCATCCGTGACAACCTGCTCTATAAAAATACCACATGATCTAACCTGTCAGATGAATGTTGTAAATAACAAAAAAAAAAAACGGTGCCAAAAAAGATATTTCTTGTTACCTTGCCTCACAAAAAGTGTAATATAGAGCAACCAAAAATCATATGTACCCTAAACTAGTACCAACAAAACTTCCACCCTATCCCGTAGTTTCTAAAATGGGGTCACTTTTTTGGAGTTTCTACTCTAGGGGTGCATCAGGGGGGCTTCAAATGGGACATGGTGTCCAAAAAAACAGTCTAGCAAAATCTGCCTTCCAAAAACCGTATGGCATTCCTTTCCTTCTGCGCCCTGCCGTGTGCCTTTACAGCAGTTTACGACCACATATTGGGTGTTTCTGTAAACTACAGAATAAGGGCCATAAATAATGAGTTTTGTTTGACTGTTAATCCTTGCTTTGTAACTGGAAAAAATATATAAAAATGGAAAATCTGCCAAAAAAGTGAAATTTTGAAATTGTATCTCTATTTTCCATTAAATCTTGTGCAACACCTAAAGGGTTAACGATGTTTGTAAAATCAGTTTTGAATACCTTGAGGGGTGTAGTTTCTTAGATGGGGTCACTTTTATGGAGTTTCTACTCTAGGGGTGCATCAGGGGAGCTTCAAATGGGACATGGTGTCAAAAAAAACAGTCCAGCAAAATCTGCCTTCCAAAAACCATACGGCGCACCTTTCCTTCTACGCCCTACTGTGTGCCTGTACAGTAGTTTACGGCCACATATGGAGTGTTTCTGCAAACTACAGAATCGGGGCAATAAATATAGCATTTTGTTTGGCTGTTAACCCTTGCTTTGTTACTGGAAAAAATGGATTAAAATTGAAAATTTGCCAAAAAAATAGAAATTCTCAAATTTCATCTCCATTTGCCAATAACTCTTGTGCAACACCTAAAGTGTTAACAAAGTTTGTAAAATCAGTTTTGAATACCTTGAGTGGTGTAGTTTCTAGAATGGGGTCATTTTTGGGTAGTTTCTATTATGTAAGCCTCACAAAGTGACTTCAGACTTGAACTGGTCCCTAAAAAGTGGGTTTTTGAAGATTTCTGAAAAATTTCAAGATTTTCTTCTAAACTTCTAAGCCTTGTAACATCCCCCAAAAATAAAATATCATTCCTAAATTGATCCAAACATGAAGTAGACATATGGGTAATGTAAAGTAATAACTATTTTTGGAGGTATTACTATGTAATATAGAAGTAGAGAAATTGAAACTTGGAAATTTGCATTTTTAAAAAAAAAATTTGGGTAAATTGGGTATTTTTTTATTAATAAAAATGATTTTTTTTTACTTCATTTTACGAGTGTCATGAAGTACAATATGTGACGAAAAAACAATCTCAGAATAGCCTGGATAAGTCAAAACGTTTTAAAGTTATCAGCACTTAAAGTGACACTGGTCAGATTTGCAAAAAATGGCCAAGTCCTTAAGGTGAAATAGTGCTGAGTCCTTAAGGGGTTAAAACGTAACTTTACGGCAAAGAAAAAAACTGTGTGCTGCAATTTTCTACTACTTGATTACGACTAGCAAGTCCTTGCTGGCACCAGCAATAACGGTGTGCGGTACTCCAAATTTAACAGACTAAAAAAATTTAATGACACAAAATTAAAGAACTATCCATAGAATAGGTCATCAATGTCAGATCAGTCGCAGTCCCACACCCAGCACTCTCAGTGACCAGCTCTTAGTGGCAGCGGTCATTACAGAAAGTAAACATTGAATCTCTGTACACATGTAGTGGCCGTTCTCAGGTACTGCAGCTCTATTCAAGTAAATGAATAGTCCTGAAAATCCCTTTAGGGATTTTGGTTTACATACAAATTTATCTAACTGGTGTAAAGGAAAACTGGCTTAGTTGCCCATAGGACCCAATCAGATTCCACCTTTTATTTTCCAAAGGAGCTCTGAAAAATGAAATGTGGAATCTGATTGGTTGCTATGGGCTACTAAAACAGTTTTCCTTTACACCAGTTTTGATAAATCCCTCTCTATGTCTTTTGCAGTATACTATAGATTACACTGAAAGCCACTGTAAGACATTGGCCGGTCATGTTCTGAGACTTAGTGATAAATGTTAAAGTAAAAAGAAAGTTTGAGTTCTGCCATCTCTGTCAGACAGAGCACAGTCCATACGTACTGATGTTTGAATTATGGAAATATTCTAATACACATGGTCATTTCTGGTTACTAATGTGCGCCAGATCTTATAAATTCCTTTGAAATTTTTACCAGAGCCGCTGTTGACTTAGTTGAGGTGTCAGAATAGTTTATTGCATGTGAAAGCTTACTAAAAGGTGTCAATTACATGAGATTTCAGGTTCCTAATATAATTCTGGAAGAGAAAAGAAAATGTGCTAACTGGAGGTATGGAACATGCCTATACATCCATTATGTGATCAAATATAAAGAAATATCTATGGTCTCGTTAATTATGAAAGATTGCAATCATTTTCATGCTTAGAATTACTTTTTATACTCGGGTGTTGTACAATTAAACAGAGAATATAACTTATAGGATTAATGTATTCCCTTTATGTCACATTTTTACTAGTTGTTTTTTTTGGCACTGGAAACAAATATGTCTCGTAGCTCATTCTATTGCACTGTTTCCCAGCCATTGCAGGCTTTACTAATTTCAATGTCCTTCACTCCTTCAACTCCAACAGAGATTGGGATTTGTAGAAAAACAGACTTTTAAAGTAAATCCATTCAACCTTGTCAGAGAGATGCAAGAAAAACCACTGGCTGGTAGCAAATTAACTTTAACTTGCTTCCATCAGCAGTCTTAGGAGACATGGGTTTTCTAGGAGTTTTACAATATATTATACTACCCATGCCTATGTAAACCATGCATTATATGCAGTGCAGCGAATTATATAGTGGTGAATGAGAAGATGAGAAGAAAAATAAATGTACATGTTGGAAATTTACAGCTGGATAACTCACTGAAAACAAATACCGTAAATATATTCTTTATGGCAGGTTAGAGGACTACAACGTATCACAAAATTATGTGGGAGGGTGAAAGAAAACAACACAGATTCAGCATGTGATTATGGATTGGTGGTGAACAGTCTTGGCAGGAGTGTGGTCAAGGGTGGTTTGTTTGCTGTACACACAATCATATTCCCATTGTCCAGCAAGACAAACCATAGGATACTTCTATAGTTTTTCTTTTGGATCTCTCTATATTGGCCCCTGCTGAGTTTGTTACTAACCCTCTGAAGAAAGGCTTAGGGTCATTTAGGGTGAAGGTAACTCAGAGCTTTGACCAGACAGGGTTACCCTTTTTGGGAAAGCTTTCCCTTATTAGTCAGGCCTATGATTTATGGTTTGAACTAAGGATGATCGAACGAGTTTGGACTGAACTGGGTTTGTTCCGGACTATGCTATTTTTTGGACAGAAGACGAATCTGAATATTTTCAGGTTCGTTTTGGACAAATCCACTAAAATGGTGCTCAGAACCATTTTAGTGCACATGTCGGCAGGAATAAAATCACTAGGGAGGAAGAAGAAGGGACCTCACATGACTCTGAGAGGAAGGTGGGGGGGACAGCCTGGATGAGATAATCATTGCTCACAGCAGGCAGAGGGTTACGCTAGCAGAACGAGCAGAGCGTCATTCTGTGCCGAGCTGTGAATGAGGGTGGTTGGGTCTTTCAATGTTTGCCAGAAAAACTATCTTAGGGAGTCAGGAAGAGTGAAAAAACAATCAGGGACAGTCAGTAATCAGTCAAGCTTGTATTCTACTGCCAGGGACAGTCAAAGGAAAGGCTAGATTTCCAAAGAAGAAGAAGAATTATGTGTGTAGAATAGAAACAAGCAGGGAAGCTGTCAGCCAGGGAGTGAGAAGTGAGGAGCTGAAGCTGGCTGTGCCTCATAGCAGAACTGCAGCTGCTGCAAACTTCAAAAGCATCTACACAAAAATCCTTTTGAGTGTGGTGGAATAAAAAAAATTGTACAACACGTGTTCTGCCATCAATCTAGCATAGCATATAGAATACTAGTGAGATCTCTGAGGCTATCTTATATTTAATTAAAAAAAAAAATTGTTTTAGCTTGACAAAAAGTATACATCAGTAATTGACAATAAAATATTAGGGCTAAATCCGTTTATTATCTCCACAAACACAGTTCTGTTCCAATTTTTATTTTTTTTGGAGTGGGAGTAATGAATTTAAGCAAAGCAGCATATAGTTGATCAGTACATCAATACAAATTAGAGTAATAATTTAAATATGAGTTTTAACATGAATTTGAGCACCAGGCTTCAGGTTTATTCTACAGTATATCCACGAGGTTAGAATTAAATATTTTGAGGGATTGTTCAATTTAGTTAAACCAGCATATATACAGTGGGATGCGAAAGTTTGGGCAACCTTGTTAATCGTCATGATTTTCCTGTATAAATCGTTGGTTGTTCCGATAAAAAATGTCAGTTAAATATATCATATAGGAGACACACACAGTGATATTTGAGAAGTGAAATTAGGTTTATTGGATTTACAGAAAGTGTGCTCTAATTGTTTAAACAAAATTAGGCAGGTGCATAAATTTGGACACTGTTGTCATTTTATTGATTCTAAAACCTATAGAACTAATTATTGGAACTCAAATTGGCTTGGTAAGCTCAGTGACCCTTGACCTACATACACAGGTGAATCCAATTATGAGAAAGAGTATTTAAGGGGGTCAATTGTAAGTTTCCCTCCTCTTTTAATTTTCTCTGAAGAGTAGCAACATGGGGGTCTCAAAACAACTCTCAAATGACCTGAAGACAAAGATTGTTCACCATCATGGTTTAGGGGAAGGATACAGAAAGCCGTCTCAGAGATTTCAGCTGTCTGTTTCCACAGTTAGGAACCTATTGAGGAAATGGAAGACCACAGGCTCAGTTCAAGTTAAGGCTCGAAGTGGCAGACCAAGATAGACAGAAGCGACGAATGGTGAGAACAGTCAGAGTCAACCCACAGACCAGCACCAAAGACCTACGACATCATCTTGCTGCAGATGGAGTCACTGTGCATCGTTCAACCATTCGGCGCACTTTACACAAGGAGATGCTGTATGCGAGAGCGATGCAGAGGAAGCCTTTTCTCCGCCCACAGCACAAAAAGTGCCGCTTGAGGTGGGCTAAAGCACATTTGGACAAGCCAGCTTCATTTTGTTTGTTTTAAAATTGTTTTTATTGTTTTTACAACATAAAGATCATACAATTATTGATATGCCCTAAGAGGGCGCCAATGAGGAAAATACAGTTGATACCGTACAATCAGGCTGGTAACAGTCAAATTACAGAAAATTATAAGATTTAAAGTAATAAAGGATAAGGGGGAGGGAGGAAGGGAGGTCGGAGGGAGAGAAGGGGAGGGGGTAATGGCACCATTTTTGATGCACAATGCTCTTTCTAGGGTACGGATAATTAATTGGACACTATCGTATGTGTTCACGAACAATATATTTAAAGTTATCACTTCGTAAATCCCCTAAAGTCTAGCCAGCTTCATTTTGGAATAAGGGACGCATGGATTCCACTCAGTATCAGCAGATTCTGGAGACCAATGTCCAGGAATCAGTGACAAAGCTGAAGCTGCACCGGGACTGGATCTTTCAACAAGACAACGACCCTAAACACTGCTCAAAATCCACTAAGGCATTTATGCAGAGGAACAAGTACAACGTTCTGGAATGGCCATCTCAGTCCCCAGACCTGAATATAATTGAAAATCTGTGGTGTGACTTAAAGAGAGCTGTCCATGCTCGGAAGCCACCAAACCTGAATGAACTAAAGATGTTTTGTAAAGAGGAATGGTCCAAAATACCTTCAACCAGAATCCAGACTCTCATTGGAACCTACAAGAAGCGTTTAGAGGCTGTAATTTCTGCAAAAGGAGGATATACTAAATATTGATTTCATTTCTTTTTTGTGGTGCCCAAATTTATGCAGCTGCCTAATTTTGTTTAAACAATTATAGCACACTTTCTGTAAATCCAATAAACTTCATTTCACTTCTCAAATATCACTGTGTGTGTCTCCTATATGATATATTTAACTGACATTTTTTATCGTAACAACCAACGATTTATACAGGAAAATCATGACGATTAAAAAGGTTGCCCAAACTTTCGCATCCCACTGTATGTTATTACTACAGCGAAACACAGGGTAGTGCAGCAATATACCTGTGAGTGTTAACGTGAATATGAGCATGAGGCTTTTGGGACTTGTTCAATTTAATTAAACCAGCATATAGGTGATCAGTAGTACACCAAACTACTTTTCTATATATGTGATTACTGCAGCAATTGTAGTGGAAAAGGTTTTTGCACCATTGCGAGGTGGTGACCACCGCAAAAAACTCCTCCTTCGTGAGGCGTATTGGATTTTTAGGCTCAATACCAGAGTTCCTGCGGGTCTGAACTTGAAAAAAGAACTCATGTATGTATATCAATAATTTGAAATAAATGTAAGAGAATCTGTTCTAAGCTGGTTATACAGATCCCTATGTAAGTTTATATGGTGTAGAATTAGGCTATTGAAGGGTTAGTTACTATGTTTTATTATTATAATATGGTATGTTGCTGTTCACACTGTGCGGTTGTTGTCTAGCCAGGGTATTGAAGCCCGAATGTGGAGACAGCAGTTCATGTCCCAAAGATTAATTGAAGGTAAGGGTTAACCTGGTGAGAAGCCTGAGCTCAGTGTGAAGAGCACCTGCAATTTAATGTGTGTATATAGGTAACAGGTGTTATCATGATGGAGTGACCAATGGAGTAGTCTTTCCCCTCCCCTCGGTTTCTGAGAGGAAGGGTCAGTACACATTTAAATATAAATAAATAAATAAATAACAGTGGGGCACTCTCTATAGCAACGGGAGCAATGGATAATGGTACATAAAAATTATTTTTATTAATATATCAAAGATAGATCGTTCACAGTTGATATTTTAAATAGTTCACAATAATAATTACATGTATAAATATAGCAGCATAAATGGTGAAAATGTGCATGCTAAACCAACATTGTGAATAATTGTCAAGGTAAAATACAATTAATAGTCCGTCAATAAAAACTTCGCCTCCAAAAATAGCAAAAAATTTCTTTAAAAGGCTCTGGGTATCCACAATAGAGTTCAGTTAATGTTAATAGCAATTGGACTCCAATCTCAGGTATAAATTAATAATAGCTGTACACAGAGCGGCGTCCCGCTCCTTAGCCTGATACAGCGATGTCCCACTGTAAATTTCGAAAAGCGATCGCTTATTCCTCATAAACAGTTCGATCTTACCCGGAGGGTTTCGACGAAATCTCCTACCCTCGTCTCGGTCGATTTAGGAGGAGAATAATTCATTGCTTTAATGATCTGAGAACGCCAGCTGCAGGAGGTCTCTGCTGGATAAGGGAAGTTTACCTTCAGCAAACTTATGTGGACTTCCAGCGGTGGCGTGGGATCCTTTAGAAAACAACAGCCCTCGGGACCGGAGCTCTGACATACACAGAAGGCGCACCGAGACGAGGGTAGGAGATTTCGCCGAAACCCTCCGGGTAAGTGTCACGGCTGTATGTGAGCAACAAGAGTATACACAGTAAAAAGAGCTACTGACCGGACCCAAACTAGGGAGGATAAAGGGTGACCCCTGTCAGACCCTCAAAGCTCTCCCTATGCTGCTAAAGCACATGCCCGGATCCAAATGGCGGAACGAGGCATGCCCGCGTACCTAAGACTGATGACCACTGTAACCCCTACAATAGTGGAAGGGGCACGGCCACCGGTGCCCTGCTCAGTATATGGAGGGAACCGTGGCCACCTCAGATCCAGTCAGAAAATAACCAGGTACACAACAATGTCTGCACACTTAGCTGAAGGAGCTGCAGCCGCAGAGAAGACGGATCCAAGGACAGCTGGCAATATCCGGAGTGCTTGCTGCAGCAGAACACAGGTCCAGTGAACTGATAGCTACAAGTGAAGATACTCAAGCAAGAGCTACAACTGAAATGAGAAATATAATCCACGCCCTACAATAGGAGGAGGGGTGATTTAAAGGCAGGGAAATCAAACGCAGGAGGAACAGCTGGGAGGAAGGAAACAGAAAGTAAAGACTTCATCACAGGGGCGGAGAAACAGAGCAGTGAGAACTCCTCCAAGCTCTAGTAGTGACATCATCACAGGGGTGGAGAAACAGAGCTGTGAGAACGTCCCAAAGCTCTGGTAGTGACAGTACCCCCCCCCATCTACGGGTGGACTCCGGACACCCAGGACCCACCTTCTCAGGATGAGCCCTATGAAATGCCCTGATGAGGCGAGTGGCTTTAATGTCCGACACCGGAACCCACATCCTCTCCTCAGGACCATAACCCTTCCAATGAACGAGGTACTGAAGAGAACCGCGGACAATGCGAGAGTCCACAATTCTGGAAACCTCAAACTCCAGATTGCCATCAACCAAAATCGGAGGAGGAGGCAAAGAGGAGGGTACCGTGGGCTGGACATATGGTTTTAAGAGAGATCTGTGAAATACATTATGTATCTTCCAAACCCGTGGAAGATCAAGACGGAAGGCAACAGGATTGATGACTGACAAGATTTTATAAGGCCCAATAAACTTGGGACCCAATTTCCAGGAGGGAACCTTCAGTTTAATATTTCTTGTAGACAACCACACCAGATCACCCACATTCAGGTCCGGACCAGGCACACGTCTCTTATCAGCCACACGCTTATACTTCTCACTCATCTTTTTAAGATTACTCTGAATCTTTTGCCAAATGGTAGACAAAGACGAGGAAAATCTCTCCTCCTCAGGTAAACTAGAAAGAGCCCCTCCCGAGAATGTCCCAAACTGCGGATGGAACCCATATGCACCAAAGAATGGTGACTTATCAGAAGATTCCTGACGACGGTTGTTCAGAGCAAACTCAGCAAGAGGGAGAAATGAACACCAATCCTCCTGGTTCTCTGCCACAAAACAGCGCAAATATGTCTCCAGATTCTGATTGAGGCGCTCAGTCTTACCATTCGACTGCGGGTGAAAAGCAGAAGAGAAGGACAGCCGAACCCCCAGGCGAGAACAGAAAGCCTTCCAGAACTTGGACAGAAACTGCGTGCTTCTATCGGAAACAATATCAGAGGGAATGCCGTGCAATTTAACAATATGGTCGACAAAAGCTTGCGCCAACGTTTTAGCATTGGGTAAACCAGGGAAAGGTACGAAATGAGCCATCTTGCTAAAACGGTCCACCACCACCAGGATCACCGACTTCCCCGAGGAACGAGGAAGATCCGTGATAAAGTCCATGGACAGGTGTGTCCAAGGACGGGAAGGTATGGGTAACGGGAGAAGGGAACCTGAAGGCCGTGAACGAGGGACCTTAGCGCGAGCGCACGTCTCACAAGCAGCCACAAAACCCTCCACCGACTTACGAAGAGCCAGCCACCAAAATCTCCGAGCAATGAGATCTACCGTGGCTCTACTCCCGGGGTGACCAGCAAGAACCGTATCATGATGCTCCTTGAAGAGTTTGTGACGTAGCTCAGGAGGCACAAACAACTTCCCAGAAGGACAACGGGCAGGTGCCTCAGTCTGGGCAGCCTGGACCTCGGCCTCCAAATCGGAATATAGAGCAGAAACAACTACCCCCTCCGCCAAAATGGGACCCGGGTCCTCGGAGTTTCCTCCTCCCGGAAAACAGCGAGAGAGAGCATCAGCCTTCACATTTTTGATCCCAGGTCGGAATGTAACGACAAAATTGAATCTGGAGAAGAAAAGAGACCATCTGGCCTGTCTCGGATTCATACGCCTGGCCGACTCCAAGTATGCCAGATTCTTATGGTCGGTAAAAACGGTGATAGGGTGCCTGGCCCCCTCCAACCAATGGCGCCATTCCTCGAAAGCCAACTTGATGGCCAACAACTCCCTATCTCCCACATCATAGTTTCTCTCTGCCGGGGAGAGTTTTTTAGAGAAAAAGGCACAGGGTCGCCATTTGGCAGGAGAAGGGCCCTGGGACAAAACTGCACCCACACCCACCTCGGAGGCATCCACCTCAACAATAAAAGGTAAGGAAACATCGGGATGCACCAAGACGGGAGCAGACGCAAAACTCTCTTTAATCTTAGAAAAGGCT
Organism: Bufo bufo; assembly: GCF_905171765.1. Classification (NCBI taxonomy): domain Eukaryota; kingdom Metazoa; phylum Chordata; class Amphibia; order Anura; family Bufonidae; genus Bufo; species Bufo bufo. The sequence goes on from NC_053390.1 coordinate 605,598,876, forward strand.
GCAAGCGCCTCCTCCGACCAAGAGGAAAAATCCGTCCCCTTTTTTGTCATGTCAGTAAGGGGTTTGACAACAGAGGAATAATTCAAAATGAACTTTCTGTAATAGTTCGCAAAACCCAGAAAGCGCATCAATGCCTTCTGATTCTCAGGAAGCTCCCACTCAAGTACAGCACGGACCTTCTCCGGATCCATGCGAAAACCAGAAGCAGAGAGGAGAAAACCCAGAAATTGAATCTCCGATACCATAAAAAGACATTTCTCCAACTTGGCGTACAATTTATTTTCCCGCAGAATCTGCAGAACCTGAAAAAGATGATCCTGATGGGTCTGAACATCAGGGGAAAAAATCAAAATATCATCAAGATACACCAATACAAATTTCCCCATTAAATGGTAGAAAATACTATTAACAAAATGCTGAAAGACGGCCGGAGCATTCATCAGGCCGAAAGGCATAACAAGATTCTCGAAATGCCCGTTAGGGGTATTAAAGGCCGTTTTCCATTCATCCCCCTCTCTGACCCTGACCAGGTTGTACGCGCCTCTCAAATCCAATTTGGAAAACACCTTGGCCCCAACAATTTGGTTGAAGAGGTCCGGGATAAGAGGAAGGGGATAGGGATCGCGAATCGTGATACGGTTCAGCTCCCTAAAATCTAGGCAAGGTCTCAGAGAGCCTTTTTTTTTTTTAACAAAAAAAAAAACCCGCGGCCACAGGTGACTTTGAGGGACGAATATGCCCCTTATCAAGACTCTCGGAGATATAAGTTCGCATTGCGATTCTTTCCGGTTGTGAGAGATTGTAGAGGCGTGCTTTTGGCAGCTTGGCGCCGGGAATGAGGTTAATGGGACAGTCAAACTCCCGGTGAGGAGGTAGCTCCTGAACACCGCTCTCGGAAAACACGTCCGAGAAATCAGAGAGAAATGATGGCACAGTTTTAGTAGACACCTCTGCAAAAGTCGCTGTGAGACAATTCTCTCTACAAAAGTCACTCCACTCATTTATTTGCCTTCCTTGCCAATCAATAGTGGGGTTATGTCTAGTGAGCCAGGGTAACCCCAAAACTAGAGGAGAAGGCAATCCGTTAAGGACAAAACAAGATATATCCTCCACATGAGTGTCACCTACAGCTAGCCGGATATTGTGAACAATGCCCTTCAGAGATCTCTGTGAGAGTGGAGCAGAGTCAATAGCAAAAACAGGTATATCCTTTTCTAATGTGCAAACCTGAAAACCATGCATGGCTACAAATTGAGTGTCAATAAGATTGACGGCCGCTCCACTATCGACAAAAATCTCACAAGAAATGACTTTGCTCTCTAGCGCCACCCTGGCAGACAGGAGAAAACGGGAACTGCAGGTCAGAGGAAAAGCATCAATTCCTACATCAACTTTGCCCAAAGTAGCAGATGAAGCAGAACTTGATGATTTACCTTTTGAGGTTTTTCTCTTATTATCGCTCTTAGTACAGTTCAAGAATCTCCTAGACCAGGGGTACTCAACTAGTTTTATTAAAGGTCCACATACCTGGGTCTGCAGTCAGGTGAAGGTCCGAGCTGAACGCCAACAGTAAAGATGCCATGCGATCATGTGATCCATGCGCGTGGGGCGCTCTGACGTTATAGTGGAGCGCCCCGGGTAAGTCCCAGAATTAGTAATGGCCACATTAGTGCCCCAGTAAGAATAATGCCCCCAGTAAGAATAATGTCCCCATTAGTGCCCCCAGTAAGAGTAATGCCCCCATTAGTGCCCCCCTTTTCTGCTTTTGCAAAAAAATAAAATAAAATTTGCATTCACCTGGCTGCGGTGAACATTCGCTGCTGACTGCAAGCTCAGGACCGGTGCTCCAACATGATGACGTCTTGTAGGTCCTGTCTTGAGCTTCTAGTCAGCAGGGAGTGCTCTCCACAGCGTGAGCAAATGGAGGTGGAGGTACCGTAATTTTATTAATTTTTTTACTAGCACAAGTTGCGGTGGAGGTAACGGCTGTACTAATGGGCGTTCCATGATGGAAGCGCTCATTAGTAAGGGTACTTTCACACTTGCAGCAGGACGGATCCGACAGGCTGCTCACCCTGTCAGATCCATTTTGCCACTACTTCGCCGTGCCGCTGCTCTGTGCCCATCGACTATAATGGGGATGGGGGCAGAGCTTCGGCGCAGCACGGTGAGAGGCCGCCAGACTAAAAGTACTACATGTCCGACTTTTTCGTCTGGCGGCCTCACGCCGTGCACTGCCATGCTGCACCATAGCTCCACTCCTGCTATAGTCAATGGGGAGTGGCAGTCCGGCGAAATAGCGGCAGGACGGATCTGACAGGGTGAACAGCCTGTCGGATCCGTCCTGCCGCAAGTGTGAAAGGAGCCTAACAGTCCTTACAGGAAAATTCTGGCACCGGCAAGGGAACTAAAATACCAGCCTTGCTGGTGAACTACTGGCCGGGTGGCAACCCAAGCCACAGAACAGACATATGATAGTTTTGTTCCGCATCCAATTCCCATTATTGGGGGATTGGATGCGGACCCCTTAATTACAATGGGGCCACAAGAGATGCAGACAGCACACTGTGTGCTGTCTGCATCTTTTTCCCCTCCATTGAAACTAAGGGGTCCGCATCCAATGCCCCAATAATGGGAATTGGATGCGGAACAAAACTATCATGGTTTGATGGGGCTTAATCACTTTATTTAATCAGGTTACCTAAAGAAGATGGCCCAGGGGAGATGGGAACATGACACTGGAGTCAGTGACGTGTTCCCGCCTCTCTGTAGCCCTCTCCACGCACCCCTTACTTTCCAAAAGTGACATTTATTTCATTGGTGGCAGTGGTGATGTCCCTCCCCTCTCCAGCAGTACGTAAGTGTCCTTTGGAGCTTGAAGCTCCCTTATGTGCTGCCGCTGCTGCAGGGGAGGAGGGACCTGTGAGCGCACTGAGGGAGAAAGCTCCCTCCACGCGCAGGTGTCGGATGAAAGCGCTGGTGCCTGCATGTGGAGGGAGCCGTCTCTCACTGCGCCCCTGGGAAGGAGGAAGTTTGCCGGTAAGCTCCGCCTCTTGCACGTACCAGAGTGTGCAGGAGGAGGAGCGCTATATGTGGAGGGAGCCCTGTCTCACTGCGCTCTGGGACAGGAGGAAGTGCGCCGGTAAGCTCCTCCTCCTGCACGGCACAGTGTGCAGGAGATAGTGATGGGAAGTTCGGATCTTTTAGGTGAATCGGTTCATTTGAATCAGCTCATTCGGATCAGAATCGGATCTTCGGTTCACTTGGCGAGTCAGACTGCTGAGCTGACTCGCAAGTGAACTGAAGACTCTAGGTGCCGGTGCGCATGCGCAGCTGCTGACTCAGTCAGTGACACTGCAGTGAGTCGGCTCTTCAGCTCTCTGAAGTTGAACTCGTCTCTGATTAGTATTGAGTGAGTCAGGAAGAGTGATTTTTTTATAGTAAAGGGAAGCTGAGGCTGACGTTGGACAGGCGGACAGGAGGAAGCTGTCACTGTGGTGTGCAATGTGAATTGTTGTCTGTTGTGCATTGTTCCCCACAGTGACAACAGTCTGACACTGACAGTAGTACAACGAACCAAGTGAAGTGAAATGTGAATGCACAGGGAAAACTATGTGCTGAACTGTGTCATCTGTCCCTTCTCTTATCTCTCTGCTCCTTATCACTGCTGCAACAAGAGCCGACAGCCTCAGTGTAACCTGTTCTACAGTCTGACTCACGGCTCTTTTAACTCAATGAATCGAATGAGTCACTGACTGAGTCGGATCTTTAGATTCTTGTGACTCATTCCATTCATTTAGACTCCCTGACCCTGCACTACTCCGAGGACTCGAGTCAGAGCTGCTAGTGTGCTGTGCTGGCCTCGCCCCCTCAGCTCTGGTCGGTGATTGGTTGGTGGGCGGGGAGGGGTGGGGCTGGCAGAAGCAGCTTCCACTCTAAGATCATATTACTGACTCCTCCCGAGTCCCTCCCTCAGGCTCCTGCTGCCAGCGTGAGGTTAGCTGAGCGTCTCTGTCAGCATTGCTGTGTGCTGTGACTGAGCTGAGCCGGTTCAAATGGATCGGATCACTCTGAACTGAACCAATTGGAGGAGCGCTCTGAAGGATGGCCGGGGTCCGGACAACTGGCGGCCGCGGTCCGTATTTGGACCGCGGTCCGCCAGTTGAGTACCCCTGTCCTAGACGGACAAACATTTGCCAAATGACCTATGCCCCCACAACAAAAACACACCATACTCTGAGGACTAAATCCTCTTTTATCAGGGGCAAGTCGACCTAGCTGCATGGGTTCCTCCTCAGAGGGGAGCGAGACAGGATGAGGCCCCTGCACACTGAATGAGTCCGCACCATTGCCCCTAGACTGACAATGGCTGGACAGAGAGGTCTTGTTTCTTTCTCTTAGACGCCTGTCAAGGCGTACCGCCAATGACATGGCAGACTCTAAGGACGTTGGTCTCTCATGGAAAGCAAACGCATCTTTCAATCTCTCTGAGAGACCATGACAGAACTGACTCCGGAGTGCAGCATCATTCCAACCTGAATCAGCTGCCCATCTCCGAAATTCAGAACAATAAAGCTCCGCAGACAGTTTGTTCTGGCATAAAACACGTAAGTTAGATTCGGCCAGAGCAACACGATCCGGGTCATCATATATCTGCCCCAGGGCCACAAAAAATCTTTCCACGGATCGAAGGGAGGGATCCCCTGATGGCAGTGAAAAAGCCCAAGTCTGAGCATTACCCCTGAGCAGGGAGATGACAATCCTCACCCTTTGCTCCTCCTTACCAGAGGAGTGGGGACACAAGCAAAAATGGAGTTTGCATGCCTCTCTGAAGCGAACAAAATTCTCACTGCCCCCGGAGAACGTTTCCGGAAGTGAGACCTTTGGCTCACAACAGACTCCATGAGCCGGAGCAGAGCCCAATGCTTGAAGCTGAGTCATAGATTGACGGAGATCCGCTACTTCCAAAGAAAGACCCTGCATGCGGTCAACCAGGCCAGAAAGCGGATCCATGTCAAAAAAGGACGGTTTTGGTGGATTATAATGTCACGGCTGTATGTGAGCAACAAGAGTATACACAGTAAAAAGAGCTTCTGACCGGACCCAAACTAGGGAGGATAAAGGGTGACCCCTGTCAGACCCTCAAAGCTCTCCCTATGCTGCTAAAGCACATGCCCGGATCCAAATGGCGGAACGAGGCATGCCCGCGTACCTAAGACTGATGACCACTGTAACCCCTACAATAGTGGAAGGGGCACGGCCACCGGTGCCCTGCTCAGTATATGGAGGGAACCGTGGCCACCTCAGATCCAGTCAGAAAATAACCAGGTACACAACAATGTCTGCACACTTAGCTGAAGGAGCTGCAGCCGCAGAGAAGACGGATCCAAGGACAGCTGGCAATATCCGGAGTGCTTGCTGCAGCAGAACACAGGTCCAGTGAACTGATAGCTACAAGTGAAGATACTCAAGCAAGAGCTACAACTGAAATGAGAAATATAATCCACGCCCTACAATAGGAGGAGGGGTGATTTAAAGGCAGGGAAATCAAACGCAGGAGGAACAGCTGGGAGGAAGGAAACAGAAAGTAAAGACTTCATCACAGGGGCGGAGAAACAGAGCAGTGAGAACTCCTCCAAGCTCTAGTAGTGACATCATCACAGGGGTGGAGAAACAGAGCTGTGAGAACGTCCCAAAGCTCTGGTAGTGACAGTAAGATAGAACTGTTTATGAGGAATAAGCGATCGCTTTTCGAAATTTACAGCGGGACGCTGCTGTCTCAGGCTAAGGAGCGGGATGCCGCTCTGTGTACAGCTATTATTAATTTATATATAGATCTTATAGATCTTTGATATATTAATAAAAAAAAAAAAAGATGTACCATTATCCACTGCTCCCGTTGCTATAGAGAGTGCCCCACTGTTATTTATTTATTACTACAACCCCCCTTCAGATTTGGTGTGATCTGATAGTGGGTGCACCTCACATTGTTCCCTGGTCACTCTAGTGCGACATATTTTCTCTATATTTACACATTTAAATATAGCTCTCCACCGTGATACATTGTTACGATTAAGGACGAGATGTCTGAAATGCGTTAACGATCACTGCATACGATGTGGATGTGTCTGCTGTTATATATATTGCAATAAAGGAGAAGTTTTAAGAGGACCTTCATTCTATTCTGAAGCCGCTTTCTTCATTTTTTGCAGCAATTGTAGTGCCCTGGAGCAGGGAGTACTTTGACATTTGGACATTTTTGGACATTTGCCTATATCCCCTATGCAAAGTTAAAACTTCTTATTTTATTTCACCTAAAAGGGTTAACTTGCACTGTTTAATACTATGTAACTGCACTTTATATATATGTTGTGATATATATTCTGTTCATTATCACTGTATTTACATGGCTCTGTGGAAAGGGTTAATGAATACTGAGAGACTGTTAGAGCTTTGATTGAGAAGCTGGTAATTTTCCACATATGGAGGCATAAAAACATTTTTTTTGTTTCAAAAATGCTTTTATTGTTTAAAACCAAAATATATATTAAAAAAACAGACACATTAGGTATCACTGCATCCATAATGACCTGTTCTATAAAAATATCACATGAGGTAACCTGTCTGGTGAACACCGTAAAAAAAAAAACTGGATCAAAAAGCCATTACATCACCTTACATCTCAAAAAGTGTAATACCAAGCGATCAAAAAGCAGTATTTACTCAAAAATAATACCAATCAAACCGTCATTTCCTGTCACAAAAAATGAAACCCTACATAAGACAATCAGCCAAAAAATAAAAAAGATGTGGTTTTCAAAAATGGAGACATAAAAACATCTTTTTTTTTTTCAAAAATACTTTTATTGTTTAAAACCAAAATATATAAAAAAAAAAAACATATTGGGTATCGCCGCATCAGTAACAACCTGCTCTATAAAAATATCACATAAGATAACCTGTCTGGTGAACACCGTAAAAATAAAAATAAATAAAAACTGTGCCATAAAAGAAATAATTTTGTCACCATACATCACAAAAAGTGTAATACCAAACGATCAAAAAGTAGTATGTACCCCAAATTAGTACCAATCAAACTTTCATCTCATCCTGCAAAAAATTAGACCCTAACTAAAACAATCGCACAAAAAATAATAAAGATTTGGCTTTCTGAAAATTGTGCGCTCTGCCTTGTTCCCGTACAGCAGTTTATGACCACATATGGGGTGTTTCTGTAAACTGCAGGATCATGGTAATAAATATTGAGTTTTATTTGGCTGTTAACCCTTGATGTGTTACAGGAAAAAAAATATTAAAATGGAGAATCTGCCAAAAAAGTTAAATTTAAAAATGTTATCTTCTTTTCCTTTAATTCTTGTCGAACACCTAAACGTTTGTAAAATCATTTTTGAATAACTTGAGGGGTTTAGTCTTTACTATGTGGTCATTTATGGGTGTTTTCCACTATGTAAGCCCCACAAAGTGACTTTAGAATTGAAGTGGTCCTTAAAAAATTGGGTTTTGGAAATTTTCTTAAGAATGTTAACATTTGCTTCTAAAATTCTAAGCCTTATAAGATCCTAAAAAATAAATTTATATTTATAAAATGATGCAAACATGAAAGTGGACATATGGGGAATGTAAGGTAATAACTCTCTTATGATGTATCACTATCTGCCTTAAAAGCAGAGAAATTCTATTTTTGAAAATTGCTAATTTTTCCAAATTTTCGGTAAATTTTTGACTTTTTAATGAATAAAGGATAATTATATTGACTAAAATATTTCAGTCCTTAAGGGGTTAAAGAAGACCATGTTTTGGAGGGAAAAACCCAGACGTTGTTTACCACTATGTTTTGGAGGGAAAAACCCAGACTTGCTTGCCACCAAAAAGCAGACAGCCTGACCTTTTAAATGTCTGGAAACTTGTTTTTGTCTGGAAAACCTGCTGTGTCATTGCCATTAAGTATCATTGAAGCTCTAATGTAAATCTATACCAGATGGGAGCTGAAACAATGTATCTGTTTGTGCTGAGTTTCTCCACTCCAACCCTCCCACTAGAAGGTTCTAGTCTAGTAAAAACTGTATATACGGAGAGCAGTCAGAGCCCTCAGTGTGCTGCAGTAAGGGAATAGCGCTTGGAAGCGGAGACTCTGCCAGACTACTGAGTTACCAGAAGAAGACGCTATGACGAGGATACGCTGCCACAGACCCTGGATCACCAGCCTTGGACCAGGGTACCAGTCTTCTGAAGAGAAAGAGAGACAGCTAGCTCAGGCCTTTCCTCAGCATCAAACCTGTCTTCTGCCAGGGAGGAGACTGGAGAAGCCAGCCAAATGCCTTGCCTGTATTGTTTTGTACCTGAAATCCTCCAGTAAAGAAGCACCCTTGTTTACTGCAGACCCTGACTCTCTGGACTTATTTCCCATTGGGGTGCACTACACCTTACCACTTCTTCCAGAGAGCAGCAACATGTGGTGACACCTCGACGGTGTCTGGGGGACCTAGCGTAGCGTTGGGGCCACCCCAAACCTGGCCACTGCACAATACACAGGGCAGGGAAGCAATTTACCTGTGAGTGTTAACATATAATTGAGTGTCAAGCCTCAATCATCCATTTCCATGGATTCCATTTCCACGTGGTTGGAATTTTTTTTTTTTGGGGGGTTGGTCCAGTTTCAATTTATTAAACCAGAATATAGGTGATCAGTACACCAGTAAACAGGCTAGGGTGACAGTTTACCTGTAAGTGTTAATGCGATATTTAGGGTCAGGCCTCAATCGTCCATTTTCATATATTCAACTTCCACACAGTTGGAATAATATATTTTTGGGAAGTTCAATTAATAAACCAGGCTATATGTGATCAGTACAATAATACACAGGCTAGAGCAGCAATTTACCTATGATTGTTAATGTTAAATTGAGTGTGAGGCCTGGCCCTTAATCATCCATTAACTTTCATTTTTTTCTCCACACTGTTGAAATTATTTTTTTTTGGGACTTGTTCAATCTCATTAAACCAACATATATTGTAGGCGATCAACACCAATACACAGGCCAGCACACAAAAGTATCTGGGAAGGATAACAAATTGTGGCCTAAATCAGTTACACATTTCCTATAATTTTTTTTATTGGGGTTGTTGATTTATATTAAAACTGCATATATACATGATTATTACACCAATAAACTGGGTAATGCACAATATTATCTGAGAGGCCCAAAAATGTTTAGGCTACTGAAGGGTCCCAAACAAAAGACCTAGAGCCAGAGTGTGGGTAGTAGCAGCACCATCCAAGCCGCATCCATGCTTAGTTGTAAGTGACTTGTAGGTGAGGTCCATAGTGGACTCCTTTAGGCATGCAACTGCTGATGATGACAGTTGGGCAGGAGCACATGTTTCGAGAGGTCAGGGACGTGTACAAGAGACAGGTGGGGTTGACACAAGTGACGACCAAACATTTGTAGATGATGATGTAGCCGATCACACATGAGAGTCGGGTGAAGAGGGGAAATCATCATCATCACGGGTAGGGGTTTACCATCTGCTACTCGGGAGAGTACCTATAAGAAACACACTAGCAGTGCACTGGTTCATAAAATAAGTGGCAGACAGGCATCACGTATGGCTGGAGGGAAAAGTCACAAAGTCACTGGGGGACGTTAGCGTGGCGGAATGCCAGATGTGTGGGCAGAAGGTGAGGGGCGGCCAGGGTGCTAGTGTTGGCACAATGGCCTTGCGTCAACATATGGAACATCACCATAAAGTGGAGTGGGAAAACTGTGCCGTTCATTTAGAGTTTCAACCAGATGCAGCAACGATTCATCTACCAATGGGCCTCACCCCTTCTCCAGCAGTCAGGGCTCAGCAACGTCAGCAGAAAGAAGCTGTAATTCCTTTCCATCAACTCAATGTCCTCTATTGCTCCTGATGCTTCTCCTTCTTCTTTTTGTCATTTGTTTCAACAGCAATCGATCACCGAGGCGATTGCAAAAAGACAACCGTATGCATGCACTCATCCAGTGGCACAGAAGTTGAATGTGCACTTGGCCAAATTGCTGGTGCTGTAGTCCATCCCTTTTCATGTAGTTGACTCTGCATATTTCAGAGAACTCATGGCTTGTGTCCACACAAGGTGGAGAGTTCCAAGCCGACATTACTTTTCCTGCACATGTACATTGAGCAGAACGTGGGCCAGTCCTTGGGCCTCTCAGGGTCTGGTAGATTTCCTGCCAGAACTGACGTATGGAGTTGTAACTATGGTCAAGGACAATATATGTTGTTCACAGCCCATTGGGTAAATGTTGTTCTGGGCCAGACACACCAGCAACTTGGCCAGGTGATGGCTATTCGGCCTCCGCGTTGTAATTGTGGGATTTCTGCCTCATTGTCCTCCTCTGCCTCCTCATCCTCCACCTTGTACTCCACCTTGACCCTCTAAGCACAGTTCACAGTGGTCCTCCATCATATCACCTATGTAAAGCTAGGCCTTGTCACGCAGTTCTGCCCCTGTTCAACCTTGGTGAACTGAGCCACACCGGGGACAAACTGCTCCATGTCATCAATAAATAAATCCAATACTGGCTTTCTCCTTGCCAACTAGAGATAGGAACCATCACTGATAATGGGAGAACATTCTGTCTGTGCTGTGTCAGGAAGGGCTGACAGGGAGGGATGTACTTCAGCCACTCTTACCATGCAAAACACACCCTCCTTGACCTGCAAAGGCAGAATGGTGTTCCCCTACATCACCTCATATGCAACGTTTCCACACGTTGGAAGTCCACATATTGGACAGACTGTATGAGCAGAGGAAACCTGTGACAGAACACAGAACAGATGCAAATATTTCCATCACATGTTATCTCTGTTTTGGACCCACTCCTGTTTTTGCTTTACAAATACTGGTCAAATGCTAACAAAATGATCTGCACCTGTTCTGTGTTTTGGGCTGACAATAACTGATGAAAATAACTGACTAATGAAATGAAGTGTGAACTAAGCCTAATATTCACGCACAGTCATTCTACAGCTAACAGAAGTTATTCAAAAGCATGTGTTTTCTACCTTTTTTTCCCCCCACAACTTTATTGGCGCTGCCTTCATATCCTTAATTGTTCCACTAAAGAGTCATTGGGACACAGCCCCTGCAGGGGTGTGCAGCATTATTTTTTGCTTTACTGAAGAATGCAGTATGCTTTTTTTTATTTATTTAGCTAGGGGTTAGCTAGGACTGTTGGTGGCCCACATGATGATGCGCATGTGTATATCTGTGGAACAGGCCACTGTCACACATTTAGGCCCAGGCACCCAGGCAGAGGAGAGAGGTCCCGTAACAGAGATTCAGGCTTCATGTCAGCAGAGAATCAGTCTTCATGTCATAGCAGAGAATCAGGCTTCACGTCACCCACCACTGGAACAGGCCACTGTCACATATTTAGGCCCAGGCACCCAGGCAGAGGAGAGAGGTCCCGTAACAGAGATTCAGGCTTCATGTCAGCAGAGAATCAGTCTTCATGTCATAGCAGAGAATCAGGCTTCACGTCACCCACCACTGGAACAGGCCACTGTCACATATTTAGGCCCCGGCACCCAGACAGAGGAGAGAGGTCCCGTAACAGAGATTCAGGCTTCATGTCAGCACAGAATCAGTCTTCATGTCATAGCAGAGAATCAGGCTTCACGTCACCCACCACTGGATCAGGCCACTGTCACATATTTAGGCCCAGGCACCCAGGCAGAGGAGAGAGGTCCCATAACAGAGATTCAGGCTTCATGTCAGCACAGAATCAGTCTTCATGTCATAGCAGAGAATCAGGCTTCACGTCACCCACCACTGGAACAGGCCACTGTCACATATTTAGGCCCCGGCACCCAGACAGAGGAGAGGTTCATTCAACTTTGGGTTGCCCCGCAATATAATGGTAAAATGAAAATAAAAATAGGATTGAATGAGGAAGTGCCCTGGAGTAGAATAATATATTGTTAAGGGGAGGTAATTAATGTTTAATCTGCACAAGGGATGGACAGGTCCTGTGGGATCCATGCCTGGTTCATTTTTATGAACGTCAGCTTGTCCACATTGGCTGTAGACAGGCGGCTGCGTTTGTCTGTAATGACGCCCCCTGCCGTGCTGAATACACGTTCAGACAAAACGCTGGCCGCCGGGCAGGCCAGCACCTCCAAGGCATAAAAGGCTAGCTCTGGCCACGTGGACAATTTGGAGACCCAGAAGTTGAATGGGGCCGAACCATCAGTCAGTACGTGGAGGGGTGTGCACATGTACTGTTCCACCATGTTAGTGAAATGTTGCCTCCTGCTAACACGTTCCGTATCAGGTGGTGGTGCAGTTAGCTGTGGCGTGGTGACAAAACTTTTCCACATCTCTGCCATGCTAACCCTGCCCTCAGAGGAGCTGGCCGTGACACAGCTGCGTTGGCGACCTCTTGCTCCGCCTCTGCCTTCGCCTTGGGCTTCCACTGGTTCACCTGTGACATTTGGGAATGCTCTCAGTAGCGCGTCTACCAACGTGCGCTTGTACTCGCGCATCTTCCTATCACGCTCCAGTGTAGGAAGTAAGGTGGGCACATTGTCTTTGTACCGGGGATCCAGCAGGGTGGAAACCCAGTAGTCCGCACACGTTAAAATGTGGGCAACTCTGCTGTCGTTGCGCAGGCACTGCAGCATGTAGTCGCTCATGTGTGCCAGGCTGCCCAGAGGTAAGGACAAGCTGTCCTCTGTGGGAGGCGTATCGTCATCGTCCTGTGTTTCCCCCCAGCCACGCACCAGTGATGGGCCCGAGCTGCTTTGGGTGCCACCCCGCTGTGAACATGCTTCATCCTCATCCTCCTCCACCTCCTCCTCATCCTCGTCCTCCTCGTCCTCCAGTAGTGGGCCCTGTCTGGCCACATTTGTACCTGGCCTCTGGTGCCTGAAAGTGCTAAAAATGACCCCTCTTCCTCCTCTTCCTCCTGGGCCACCTCCTCTTCCATCATCGCCCTAAGTGTTTTCTCAAGGAGACATAGAAGTGGTATTGTAACGCTGATAACGGCGTCATCGCCACTGGCCATGTTGGTGGAGTACTCGAAACAGCGCAACAGGGCACACATGTCTTGCATGGAGGCCCAGTCATTGGTGGTGAAGTGGTGCTGTTCCGCATTGCGACTGACCCGTGCGTGCAGCAGCTGAAACTCCACTATGGCCTGCTGCTGCTCGCACAGTCTGTCCAGCATGTGCAAGGTGGAGTTCCACCTGGTGGGCACATCGCATATGAGGCGGTGAGCGGGAAGGCTGAAGTTACGCTGTAGCGCAGACAGGCGTGCAGCAGCAGGGTGTGAACGCCGGAAGCGCGAACAGACGGCCCGCACTTTATGCAGCAGCTCTGACATGTCGGGGTAGTTGCGAATGAACTTCTGCCCCACCAAATTCAGCACATGCGCCAGGCAAGGGATGTGCGTCAAACCGGCTAGTCCCAGAGCTGCAACGAGATTTCGCCCATTATCGCACACCACCGGCAGCAACCACTCGTCGGTCTGTTGTTCTATACCCCGCCACAACTCCTGTGGGTGTGGGGCCTGTCCCCCAAACATATGAGTTTCAGAACGGCCTGCTGACGTTTACCCCGGGCTGTGCTGAAGTTGGTGGTGAAGGTGTGTGGCTGACTGGATGAGCAGGTGGAAGAAGAGGAGGAGGAAGCTGATTAGGAGGAGGAGGAGACAGGAGGCAAAGAATGTTGACCTGCGATCCTTGGCGGCGGAAGGACGTGCGCCAAACAGCTCTCCGCCTGGGGCCCAGCCGCCACTACATTTACCCAGTGTGCAGTTAGGGAGATATAGCGTCCCTGGCCGTGCTTACTGGTCCACGTATCTGTGGTTAGGTGGACCTTGCCACAGATGGGGTTGCGCAGTGCACACTTGATTTTAGCGGACACTTGGTTGTGCAGGGAAGGCACGGCTCTCTTGGAGAAGTAGTGGCGGCTGGGAACAACATACTGTGGGACAGCAAGCGACATGAGCTGTTTGAAGCTGTCTGTGTCCACCAGCCTAAATGACAGCATTTCATAGGCCAGTAGTTTAGAAATGCTGGCATTCAGGGCCAGGGATCGAGGGTGGCTAGGTGGGAATTTACGCTTTCTCTCAAATGTTTGTGAGATGGAGAGCTGAACGCTGCCGTGTGACATGGTTGAGATGCTTGGTGACGCAGGTGGTGGTGTTGGTGATACATCCCATGTTTGCTGGGCGGCAGGTGCCAACGTTCCTCCAGAGGCGGAGGAAGAGGCCGAGGCGGCGGCAGCAGCAGAAGAGGCCGAGGCGGCAGCAGAAGAAGAGGTAGCAGGGGGAGCCTAAGTGACTTCTTTGTTATTAAGGTGTTTACTCCACTGCAGTTCATGCTTTGCATGCAGGTGCCTGGTCATGCAGGTTGTGCTAAGGTTCAGAACGTTAATGCTTTGCTTCAGGCTCTGATGGCACAGCGTGCAAACCACTCGGGTCTTGTCGTCAGCACATTGTTTAAAGAAGTGCCATGCCAAGGAACTCCTTGAAGCTACCTTTGGGGTGCTCGGTCCCAGATGGCGGCGGTCAGTAGCAGGCGGAGTCTCTTGCCGGCGGGTGTTCTGATTTTGCCCACTGCTCCCTCTTTTGCTACGCTGTTGGCTCGGTCTCACCACTGCCTCTTCCTCCGATCTGTGAAAGTCAGTGGCACGACCTTCATTCCATGTGGGGTCTAGGACCTCATCGTCCCCTGCATCGTCTTCCACCCAGTCTTGATCCCTGACCTCCTGTTCAGTCTGCACACTGCAGAAAGACGCAGCAGTTGGCACCTGTGTTTCGTCATCATCAGAGACGTGCTGAGGTGGTATTCCCATGTCCTCATCATCAGGAAACATAAGTGGTTGTGCGTTAGTGCATTCTATCTCTTCCACCCCTGGGGAAGGGCTAGGTGGATGCCCTTGGGAAACCCTGGCAGCAGAGTCTTCAAACAGCATAAGAGACTGCTGCATAACTTGAGGCTCAGACAGTTTCCCTGATATGCATGGGGGTGATGTGACAGACTGATGGGCTTGGTTTTCATGCGCCATCTGTGCGCTTTCTGCAGAAGACTGGGTGGGAGATAATGTGAACGTGCTGGATGCACTGTCGGCCACCCAATTGACTAATGCCTGTACCTGCTCAGGCCTTACCATCCTTAGAACGGCATTGGGCCCCACCAAATATCGCTGTAAATTCTGCTGGCTACTGGGACCTGAGGTAGTTGGTTCACTAGGACCAAGGTGTGGCTGTGGCAGAACGGCCACGTCCTCTCCCAGCACCAGAGGGTCCACTAACACCACCACGACCATGTCCACATCCGAGTCCGCGTCCCTTATTAGATGTTTTCCTCATTGTTCCCGTTCACCACAATTTTGAAAATGGCAAATTTGGGAATAAAATAAGGGGTTGGGTCAGCACAACCTGCCTGTAGGTGCAGATCACTATGGCGAAATACATATACAAACGGAAAATGCAAATGTGATCGCACACTACATCCAGCACTCTGCCCTCCATGCTGGATGAGACATTGGTTTATATTTTGGCCAAAGCATAGTAAGCCACTCACCGCGTCAAGGTTGTCTCATGAGTGGTCCCTAACTCTTGTTCCTACCTGTTCATGGGCCATGACAGCCACACAAAATCCAGGGAATGCAGGTCAGCATGCAAGCCAAGTACACTTTGCTTGTAACCCCGTCCGGTGCCATTACAGCTTTCATCGGATCCAGGGATGCAAGTACCAACATGCATGCTGAACCCACCATATACTTCTCCTGGAGCCAGATGGCCAATGGTAGGTTCTATACAAGCAGACTCAGTTTTATACTGACTTTAAAACCAGCCTCAAGGACAGATTAACTGGTCAGGTGTGCAATGACTCCAAGGAGATCGCCACGCCTCCAATATATACTACAAAGAAAAAAATAAGGGGTTGGGTCAGCACAACCTGCCTGTAGGTGCAGATCACTATGGCGAAATACATATACAAACGGAAAATGCAAATGTGATCGCACACTACATCCAGCACTCTGCCCTCCATGCTGGATGAGACATTGGTTTATATTTTGGCCAAAGCATAGTAAGCCACTCACCGCGTCAAGGTTGTCTCATGAGTGGTCCCTAACTCTTGTTCCTACCTGTTCATGGGCCATGACAGCCACACAAAATCCAGGGAATGCAGGTCAGCATGCAAGCCAAGTACACTTTGCTTGTAACCCCGTCCGGTGCCATTACAGCTTTCATCGGATCCAGGGATGCAAGTACCAACATGCATGCTGAACCCACCATATACTTCTCCTGGAGCCAGATGGCCAATGGTAGGTTCTATACAAGCAGACTCAGTTTTATACTGACTTTAAAACCAGCCTCAAGGACAGATTAACTGGTCAGGTGTGCAATGACTCCAAGGAGATCGCCACGCCTCCAATATATACTACAAAGAAAAAAATATACTACAAAGAAAAAAATAAGGGGTTGGGTCAGCACAACCTGCCTGTAGACTTGTATCTGCACGGTAGCGTGTGTGTTAAGTTTTTCTGAATGATACTATCAGCACCTTGAATCTAAGATATCCTTTTTGGGATAGATTTAAAGTAGGCCTGATATAGCAGAAACTACTTATTTTGAGAATGGCAAATTTGGGAATAGTTTTTCAACCCAGAACAAAAACTGTGCTTTTACGGTCACTACAAATAATTTGACCAGCTAAAACAGTACAGATTTGGTTGAATAGAAATGTGAGGCCTATTTTTTTTGCGCTGTGTGACAGGTATACGTTTAATCACAGATTTAGACTTGTATCTGCACGGTAGCGTGTGTGTTAAGTTTTTCTGAATGACACTATCAGCACCTTGAATCTAAGATATCCTTTTTGGGATAGATTTAAAGTAGGCCTGATATAGCAGAAACTACTTATTTTGAGAATGGCAAATTTGGGAATAGTTTTTCAACCCAGAACAAAAACTGTGCTTTTACGGTCACTACAAATAATTTTACCAGCTAAAACAGTACAGATTTGGTTGAATAGAAATGTGAGGCTTATTTTTTTTGCGCTGTGTGACAGGTATACGTTTAATCACAGAATTAGACTTGTATCTGCACGGTAGCGTGTGTGTTAAGTTTTTCTGAATGACACTATCAGCACCTTGAATCTAAGATATCCTTTTTGGGATAGATTTAAAGTAGGCCTGATATAGCATAAACTACTTATTTTGAGAATGGCAAATTTGGGAATAGTTTTTCAACTCAGAACAAAAACTGTGCTTTTACGGTCACTACAAATAATTTGACCAGCTAAAACAGTACAGATTTGGTTGAATAGAAATGTGAGGCCTATTTTTTTTGCGCTGTGTGACAGGTATACGTTTAATCACAGATTTAGACTTGTATCTGCACGGTAGCGTGTGTGTTAAGTTTTTCTGAATGACACTATCAGCACCTTGAATCTAAGATATCCTTTTTGGGATAGATTTAAAGTAGGCCTGATATAGCATAAACTACTTATTTTGAGAATAGCAAATTTGGGAATAGTTTTTCAACCCAGAACAAAAACTGTGCTTTTACGGTCACTACAAATAATTTGACCAGCTAAAACAGTACAGATTTGGTTGAATAGAAATGTGAGGCCTATTTTTTTTGCGCTGTGTGACAGATATACCTTTAATCACAGAATTAGACTTGTATCTGCACGGTAGCGTGTGTGTTAAGTTTTTCTGAATGACACTGTCAGCACCTTGAATCTAAGATATCCGTTTTGGGATAGATTTAAAGTAGGCCTGATATAGCATAAACTACTTATTTTGAGAATGGCAAATTTGGGAATAGTTTTTCAACCCAGAACAAAAACTGTGCTTTTACGGTCACTACAAATAATTTGACCAGCTAAAACAGTACAGATTTGGTTGAATAGAAATGTGAGGCCTATTTTTTTTGCGCTGTGTGACAGATATACCTTTAATCACAGAATTAGACTTGTATCTGCACGGTAGCGTGTGTGTTAAGTTTTTCTGAATGACACTATCAGCACCTTGAATCTAAGATATCCGTTTTGGGATAGATTTAAAGTAGGCCTGATATAGCAGAAACTACTTATTTTGAGAATGGCAAATATGGGAATAGTTTTTCAACCCAGAACAAAAACTGTTCTTTTACGGTCACTACAAATAACTTGACCAGCTAAAACAGTACTGATTTGGAGGAATATAAATGTCAGGTCTATTTTTTAGGCGCTGGGTGACAGGCTCAACTTGCCCCTGATGTAGTATATGGCCAAAAAATAACCACACTATTGATGGTTAAATGCACTTGGGTGACACAGGCTCAGCCTGCACCTGATGTAGTATATGGCCAAAAATTAACCACACTGTTGATGGTTAAATGCACTTGGGTGACACAGGCTCAGCCTGCACCTGATGTAGTATATGGCCAAAAATTAACCACACTGTTGATGGTTAAATGCACTTGGGTGACACAGGCTCAGCCTGCACCTGATGTAGTATATGGCCAAAAAATAACCACACTGTTGATGGTTAAATGCACTTGGGTGACACAGGCTCAGCCTGCACCTGATGTAGTATATGGCCAAAAAATAACCACACTGTTGATGGTTAAATGCACTTCGGTGACACAGGCTCAGCCTGCAGCTGATGTAGGATATAGCAAAAAATAATCACACTATTGATGGTTAAAAGCACTTGGTGGTAGCTTGTGCTGGCGCACCACAAGCCACAAAATGGCCACCGATCACCCCAGAAAAAAGTGAAATAAAAACGCTCTGGGCAGCCTAAAAAAATTGAGCAATTCGATATTAGCACTTCAATGATCCACAGCTGGAGATCGATCACAGAATGAAGTCTTTTGGAGGAGTTAATCTGCCTAATCTCACCCTAACGTCGCAGCAGCAACCTCTCCCTATGCTTGAATCAGCAGAGTGACGTGCAGCGCTACGTGACCCAAGCTTATATAGAGGCTGGGTCACATGCTGCACCGGCCAATCACAGCCATGCCAATAGTAGGCATGGCTGTGATGGCCTCTTGGGGCAAGTAGTATGACGCTTGTTGATTGGCTGCTTTGCAGCCTTTCAAAAAGCGCCAAGAAAGCGCTGAACACCGAACCCGAACCCGGACTTTTACGAAAATGTTCGGGTCCGTGTCACGGACACCCCAAAATTCGGTACGAACCCGAACTATACAGTTCGGGTTCGCTCATCCCTACTAGCTACATAAACATGGATCTAAAATATGTAAAATTCAGTTACTTCTAGTTGTAATTACTAGAAGTGGTAACCTTTGAAAGAACAATGGTTGCAGTGAATACAATAGCATAGAAACAAGTTATATAGGGTTGTCATCATTTCAGGGTTATTTTGAAGAACGTCATGTGGCCCAGCATTTCGTAGCTTTTCCCAGAGTGGAATCTTGGTTCAGAATTTGCACGGAAACCATGAAACAAATTTGCAACATGTGAACATGGCCTTTACAGCAAAAGGGTGTTCAAGCCATAATTAACTAGTATAAAACAATAATAATCATAATAAAAACTCAGCCAGATCCATAAATATAACTATTATATACCACACATTTGTACTAATTCTTTATTTCCTTACCTGAAACGCACTCAGGGATTAGAAAATGCTTTTTTCCTTTTCTGACATTACAGTTAGGCTTATTGCACACGACCGTATGTTTTTGCGGTCCGTTTTAAACGGATCCGTTGTTCCGTTTTTTGTTTCCGTTTTGCTTCCGTTTCCGTTCCGTTTCCGTTCCGTTTCCGTTCCTTATTTTAAAAAACAATATCCGTATGGTTTCAGTACACGATCCGTTTTTTGCGGATCGCAAACGGAACAAAAAAAAGGTGTGAACATCTTTCTTGAACACATCCCCTTTTTCACTCCCCCTATTTAACTTGGTCATGTGCGACTTGTTACTCCAATTTTATCAGCTTGTTGCAGCATTGAGAGCGTACTTGGAATCCTGTGTTTGGCAGACATTGGATTGTGGCTACAATTTTCTGTTGTATCATGGCTGAGGAGGAACTGGTTCTCTTGTGCTGGCTGATTTCTCGGGAACAGGAACAGCAGCCAACTATGCTGAACGTGGAACCGAGGAGGAGGAGGCATTGGGTTCACCCAATTCTCTGTCAGCGGCGCAGGAAGGGTCATTTCCACACGCTGTACATGGATCTGCGACAGCATCCTGAGAAATTTCATGGGTATTGTCGTATGTCTGTGAGCAGCTTTGATTTGTTGTTGGCGTCTCTGCGTCCTGGCCTCACTTACCAGGACACTAATATGAGGCGCTGCATTTCTCCTGAGGAACGGCTCATCGTCACGTTGAGGTATGGATATTTCATATGATTTATATGTTTGTGTCATAGTTTAGATGCAATGTGATTATGAGTATATATATTAGTCTAAAATTGTGGTTGTTAAAGACCAGCCATGCTCAACCTGCAGCCCTACAGCTGTGGCAAAACGACAACTCCCAGCATGGCCGAACAGCCTACAGCTATCAGCCTACAGTAGGGTATGGTGGGAGTTGTAGTTTTACAACAGCTGGAGGGCCGTAGGTTGAGCATGGCTGTTATACATGTAGTATATACTGTATGTGTTGCATGACTGTTTTTATGTTTGTGTCTTCCAGATTTTTGGCTACTGGGAATTCATTTGTATCTCTGCATTTTGAGTTCCTGCTGGGAGTCTCAACTATTTCTCGGATAGTTCGTCAAACCAGTGATTTGATTTGGCAGCAACTCCGGGGAGTGGTGATGCCAGTGCCCAAGGCTGAGGATTGGATACGAATTGCTGAGGGTTTTTATGTTGATGCGCAGTTTCCGAACTGCATTGGGGCACTGGATGGCAAACACATACGTGTTAAGAAGCCGCCTCACTCAGGGTCCCGGTACTACAATTATAAACAGTATTTTTCTGTTGTGCTAATGGCCTTGGCTGACAGTAATTACAAGTTTTTAATTGTGGATATTGGGGCCTATGGGAGCACTGCAGATGCGCGCATTTTCAGTTCTTCTAGAATGGGTGATCGGCTTCAAGCCAACCAGCTTTCACTCCCAGAGCCCAGACAGCTGCCAGGTTCTGCGGGACCACCGGCTCCATTTGTTATTGTGGCTGATGAAGGGTTTGCTTTGACACCCCATGTCATGCGGCCCTTCCCCAGACGCAACCTGGATGACAGCAGACGTATATTTAACTATCGGCTGACTCGAGCCCGTCGGTATGTTGAGTGTGCGTTTGGAATACTCTCACAGAAGTGGAGAGTATTACTGTCATCCTTACAGATGGCACCGGAGAATGCCACCAAGGTTATTCAAGCGTGTGTGATCCTGCATAACTTTGTAAGGATTCATGATGGTCACTCAGAAGTTGATGAATTGGAACCTGGTACGTCTTCTTCATCCGGAGGATTGGACCAAACCCTTCATGGACGACCTGGAACTGCAGGGATTGCAGTTCGGGCTCTCTATGAGCAATATTTTTCAAGTCCTGAGGGAGCATTGCCGTGGCAGATGGACGTAGTGCATGGCAGATAATGAATTGTCTGGACTCTGGGCATCTTAGTATTTATTATTTTCCAGTGTAATTTCTTGTGTGGGTGGGGGGGGGGGGGGGTTTATGGAGATAGTGTAGGACTCACAAGACCAAGAGGACCCTTGACGTGGGCTTGTGGGCTGGGGTTCCAATGTAGACACTAAAAAAAATAACACTATGTAGTAAATCATGTTCGCTGTGAACATTTTTATTTGTAAAAATGTTTTTTTTTGGTCTACATTAACCCTCTAATACCTCATTATCCTTATATATTTATTACATATGTATTGTGTGTTGAGATTGCCTAGTCTTTATCGACATTTAACATTTTTTTAACATTCTTTATCCCTGCAGAGCGCTTTAAAGACGCTGTCCATTGTCCTGCCATTGGAGGTTATCCCAGCACTTTGAAGATTTGCCTTTGTAATACAATTTGCATATATATGTTTGTGGTTTACTACAGGAATGTCCACACCGCAGCACTCAAGCTGGGGAAAAAGTTATTTTCCTGCATGTGTGGACATACCACAGCTATTCAGACATGCAGGGAGCTCTAGTTTTTTAATAGCTGTAGTGTGACAGGTTGAGCATAGCTGGCTAAAAGTATACATACTTCCCTATTTCTCCTTAATGTACCAAATAAATACTATATCTGTGTATTCTATTCCTATTCTTCTTATATGTCAATAAAGTTTGTAATGTTGTAATATTGGTATGTATGTGCAATATGAAATAAAAGTCGACACATAGATTTTTGATTCATAAAGTATATTATTAAATAAAAATATAAATTAAAATATACACAAAAGGCTTAACAATCAGCCCAAATTAGTTATTACTCAAACGTTAACATAACATTAAAGATCCATTAGCTCCCGCAAATATAACCCCGGACCAGTTTGACGAGGGCCAGCAACATTACTTGCACCGGTGTTACTCCTTGTGGGCCCTGGATATTGTGGCCGTGGCATGAACTGAGACTCTTGGGAATAAAGAGGCTGTGAATAGGAGGGTGGCCTAGGAGGTGGTTGGATCATACTGGACCCAGGTTGGGTTTCTTTTGCTAACCTAAATGCCCGTTGCTTCAGGTTTTCCACCCAACTCACCAGTTCATGGGGATCAAGTGGCGTTTTTAAAATTGTCGCCACTGACCCCATGATGTCAATAAATATGGTTTGCTTGTATGAATCCAGATCTTCAATAAGAGGAGCAAGACCACAGAGCATCCGCTCCTCCTTTCCTTCCGCCCGTCTCTGCCTCAAATAGTCAAGCACCTGATTTTGAACCAGGGCTTGAGTATTTGAGGCAGAGACGGCAGTGTTAGTTGCCCCCCTTCTCCGCCGTGGCTGCCTTCTTCTTGTCTCAGGGCTTGACTGAATTGCAGCCGAAGGACCCTCCAAAGCTGAAGACTCCTCCCTCTCTTCCTGCAGCACTGGTTGGGGGTCGTCATCCGCAGTAAGTGTGGAGTCTAGGGGCTGCGCACCAGCATCTTCATCACTGTTGGTGCTGCTATGATCTCCCTCTTGCTCTAGGCTGTCAACGGTCCTGTGGAATGAGAGATAATTGCAATCAAGGAAAGTGTATATATGAAGGGTATAGACCGAAAATAAAACATTTACTATACACACTGGAACAGAGTCTACCATGATAATTATTATTAATGTTGACAGCTTCTAAATTAATAAGTGGTATCTTTAATAATTCACTGCAATAAAAACCTAAGCCAATCAAAGTCTACGCGTTTCGGATCATACAATATTGATTCTTTTATACTCAATATTGTAGTATCCGAAACGCGTAGACTTGGATTGCCTTTGTTTTTGTTTGCACTAAATTATTAAAGACACCACTTCAAAATTTTTTGAAGCTGGCCTTTATCTTCTCATTGTTCATATTCATGTTTCAAGTATGGGAAAAAGACATTCCAACAATTTGAAATAGTATTTTTCGCCTATGGTTGACATGAGCCATGTGAAGCATTGCAGAGGCCAAGGTCTGTTTCATTCCTGCCAGTGATGTAATGTCCTTGTCCACACTATATGCTACACCCTGACTTCTGCATAGCAATATGGCCGACCTTTTTTTCCAAAAAGGACCAGCACTGATTTGTGCTGGTAATGTCAAGAGAAAAAACAAAGAGATGGAAGTATTCTTCTAGCAGGGTGTGTAGAAGGGCAGATTTTTACCCGCAGAGAACTAAGTGTACCATGCATGTGCAAACCAAAAATAAGTTTACAGCATAGCATAGCACAAACCATTACTTCTATGCTGGTATAAATGATTACAAAAAAACAACAGTACGAATATTTTATTTTGGCCAAACATTACAAGAGATAAAATAATTACAGTGGTTACTCACGCCCTAAGATCCAACACGGGTTTGAGAAAGTGCAATTGTTTCGTATACAGATACGGTTTTTTACGGGGACCACCATCTCCACTTTTCCCAAGTCCCTGGACACGTTCACGCCGGTATTGGTCCCGGCACGATTGCCAGCGGGTTTTGACACGTAGTACTGTAGAAATATAACCGAACAAAAATTCTATCAGAATATATCCATACAAACTTATCAATGCACATGTTAACCAAGGCTTTCTACCACATGCTATAACATTGTAGTTTCTAAACTAGTTACGTGCATTGACATAAAAATCTGGGTCATCTATAGACAGGTTCTATATTCAGTTTTTTGCCCACATACATTTAATGGGCCTGTAAACACAATTGCCATATATTTACATGATATAAATGTCAATACATGAGGCCTAAACACTTTAGCATATATGTATTTTGAGAAAAGCACGAGAGACACCGGCGGACAAGGTTGCTGACATCCAAAACTATCTAGTGCTATGGAAGGGGATAGTTACTTCAAAAAAAAGAGTTTTACAAAAGTGCACCTTCATTACAACATGGCCTATTTTCCTGTATTCACATATAAACCCACCAGTGCATCACAGTTTTGACATAATTCCAATAAACATTTGATAAAGAAGCACACATGCCCGCATGGGTAGGCTTACCTAATCTGCGCCTTTTCGACGAATTGCCCTTCTCCCATTCTCTCGCCAGCATCTCCTTTGTAATCTCCTCCCAGGCACGCTCCTTCACAATGCGATCATGGTACTGATCTTGTCTGCTGTCCCACAGCTGGGGACGCTCCTGTATGAGGGTGATGAGCTTGGCAACATCCATCTTTTGGCTTTGCAGGCAAGTCAGACAGCGTGGGGGTGGGTTATTTAAGTGCACATGTGCTCACTTCCTGGATTGTAAACACAGAACACATGGCCACAGTGGGCAGGGCCTAGCATCTCCTAACTATTGATCCGCAAAAAACGGATGACATACGGATGTGCTCCGTATGCATTCCGTATGTGTTCCGTTTTTAAACGGACCCATTGACTTGAATGGAGCCACGGACTGTGATTTGCGGGCAATAATAGGACATGTTCTATGTTAAAACGGAACGGAAAAACGGAAATACGGAAACGGAATGCATACGGAGTACATTCCGTTTTTTTTGCGGGCCCATTGAAATGAATGGTTCCGTATACGGACCGTATACGGAACAAGAAAAACGAACCGCAAAACGGAAAAAAAAAACGTTCGTGTGCATGAGGCCTTACCAAGTTGTCTCTATTGACTGACAAAGCTCCTAATTCAGTTAAG
Source organism: Bufo bufo (assembly GCF_905171765.1). Classification (NCBI taxonomy): domain Eukaryota; kingdom Metazoa; phylum Chordata; class Amphibia; order Anura; family Bufonidae; genus Bufo; species Bufo bufo. The sequence goes on from NC_053390.1 coordinate 605,624,117, forward strand.
ATGCTCCAAGGTGTTGACTGGTGGTTATTTTTCTCTGACCTTCTAGATGAGAAAATAATGAATCCCATGAGAGATCAAAGAGAACCTGTAAGGTTTCAATTGAAGTAAATTGAATATAGTATCTTATTCAATATGCAGTACGTCTTTAGAACTGAGATCTGCAGAAGTTCTTAAGATCTACCACTTCTCATACTAAAGAGAAGTATTTATCCAAAAAGTAACCCAGGGAATATTTTTACATCTCAATTTTAATTTTTCTCATATGCATCTACATTCTATTCAAATCCAGGGACTTACACATATCTTACAGGGCCCCATACCAAAACCATGTATGGGAACCCCCACCACACCAAGTTTCCTAGTCAAAAACTCCCAGACAACATGGAATACAAAGTGTGACCCCCCAGATTCCTGTACAGTTATGTTTTATTTTTCAAATGGAAGAAATTTTTATTGAAAAAAATTGCAATAAAAAGTTGTCCTCCACCTCACTTACTTTATCCGACTTCTATGTGGAACCGATGCTTTATAAATGTGGCACCATATTTCTTTAGGTGGAGTTCAGAGCTTGGGAATTTATACCCTAATCATTGACTGCAATGGGAGCTGTAACAATCTCTTTGCACCGAGCTCCTCCAGGGTCCTGTGGCAACTGTCACTGCTGCAACCCCTATAGTTATCACATGACATTACTGCTGTGGCCAATAGATTCAGGCCATGAATACATTTTGTTCATGAAGATAATAGTCGATACTGAGGCAAAAATAGATCATTGGAAGGGAGTGGACAGTATTTCAGTGGGAACTTTATAAGAAAGGCTGTTGTTTTTTGATATTGAGTTAGACTTGGACAACCGATAAACCATATTACAGATTAAGATACATTTTAGCTCAGCCCAAAACTTCCAATCAGTGAGAGGGATTAGAGGACAGACTGCATAAGTTCCAACCCTGAAGCCAGTTTCAGACAATAAACTGTTTGAGACTGAGTGTGAACTTTTTTTCCGATTGTCAGTTTAACTTTCACACTTGCGTTCAGAGCGGATCCGTCTGATGTTTCATCAGACTGATCCGCTCCGATAATGCAGATGTTCGCATCCGTTCAGAACGGATGCGTCTGCATTAAAACTTAGAAAATTTTCTAAGTGTGAAAGTTGTCTGAGCGGATCCGTTCAGACTTTACATTGAAAGTCAATGGGGAACGGATCCGCTTGAAGATTGAGCCATATAGTGTCATCTTCAAGCGGATCCGTCCCCATTGACTTACATTGTAAGTGTGGACGGATCCGCTCGCCTCCGCACGGCCAGGCGTACACCCGAACGCTGCAAGCAGCGTTCAGGTGTCCGCTCACTGAGCGGAGCGGAGGCTGAACGCTGGCAGGCGGATGCATTCTCAGTGGATCCGCCTCCACTGAGAATGCATTGGGGCCAGACGGATGCGTTCGGGGCCGCTCGTGAGCCCCTTCAAACGGTGCGCACGAGCGGACACCCGAACGCTAGTGTGAAAGTAGCCTAAGCAGGTGCTTGAACAAAAACATGGCTGTTTCATTTCAGGATTCGGAACGGTGCCACAGGTTGTGCGTGTCAACTGCAGCTCAGCCCTATTTATTTCAGTGGATCTAAGTTGATTTTACATAATGGGACTTTGAGAGAGCTTCTGTTTTGCAGGATGGAATAATGTATTAATTGGTACAATCTTGTTTTTTTGATTGTTTTCTACTTCATTGTTTGGGAGGCAATTTTGGCACTTTTTTTATGACATTAACTATGCAGGTTAAAGCGGTCTCCTCCAGATGACCAAGTACAGCACTATACATTATATAATGGCTGTGCTTGGTATTACAGCTTAGGTCCATTCACTTGCTACTAGTCTATGTGACCAATACATGTGATATCACTGGCCTAGAAAGATGCTGCAGCACCCACAGGAGCCATGCGGCCTTTTCAATCAGATGATAGGTGTCTGATACCCACCAAACAGATATTGTCATGTGGAATCCAATTTCTTTTTGGACATGATAAAGCATTATGGGGAAACATGTTGTTTTTTGTGTTTTTAAAATGTTTTTGCTCGCATCTATTATACATGGCAATAGTTCTATGTATTGCATTGTACTATGCCTCACATTATAATGCTGACAGGTATCCTTTTAGGCCCTAAAAGGTGAATTAAGATGCCATAGCATCCAATTAGCACCTCATTTTCACATTGCTGGTGGAAGTTGGATTGATGGGTAACCTCTCCCTCTATCTAACCTCTTAGATGTCACAGTTGCTATTGACCATAGCATCTAAAGGGTTAAATAGCCATTATTGAATCTATCTCTGATTTGAGCCATTGCCAATTGTCAGCTGTAATATATGGTAAGGCTGCGTTCACATCTAAATCGGAGATGATCCAACTGCCTGATCTGGCCTGAATGTCGGCTGTCGACTTGACAAAAACAGCTATATTTGTACGGAGATGTGGGGCCTAAGTTTCTTGAACTCTTTGGCATTAGCACCATAGATATATATGTGTCCTTTGCATGCCTCCAAGGAATTAAGCTTATCATGTGCATTAAAAAAATGGTGGGTGAACCACATTTATACCCTGATTACGGCACAAATGGTTTACAATATTGTGAAACATTGTACTTCATGTTAGTAGTAAATTTGAATTGATATGTTTTACTTTTATTGAGAATTTTTTTTTTTTTACAGACAATTTGCATAAGTTATATACCGCTCGGCTATCTTCGGTGCTCCCATAAAAATGAATAGAGTGGTGGTGTGCATTTCTGACCAGCGGCTCCATTTCAAGGGGCTCCACAGGGTACAGAGCCCTCATTCTTGGGAAAGATGGTGGTCCCAGCGGTAGGACCCCCACCGATCTGATAGTTATCCCCTATCCTGTATTATAAGTGAAATATTTCTTTAATCCTTTAAGTGTTCCACAGGAATTGGAAATGAATAAAAAATAAAAATAAATTTACTTTTCTTTTGCAGTTTTTCCATTTGAATCCATTTTTTTTCCTGTAACACATTAAGGGTTAACAGCAGGACAAACATCAATATTTATTACCCTGATTCTGCAGTTTACAGAAACACCCCATGTGTGGCCCTAAACTGTCGTATGGGGACACTGCAGGGTTTAGAAGATACCAAATAAGTCTATTTAAATTCTATATACTTTTTGTGAGGCGAGGTGAGGATTTTCTGGCACAGATTTTATAATTTTTTTACAACGTTGATTTAACAAGGTGAATAACATGATATTTTCTACAGAGCTGGTTGTTATGGGCACAACGATATTTAATATGTCAACTTTTTTTTTAATTGTAAATGGATTGATGAAGGGAAAGGGCTTTTTTTTTTACTAGAAACGTACATTTTAAAAAAAAAATAAAATTCTTTTTATTTTTTACATTTTATTTTTGTCCCACTATAGGGCTTCAATTCTTTTTTGGGGGGTCCTTTCGAATTCAGTACAATACATGCATGCATATCAGCACTAGGCCTCATGCACACTACCTTATTTTCAGTCCACATCCGATCCACAAACAATGCAGACCCATTAATTTTGATGAGGCCGCAAAAAATACAGACAGCACATGGATGTCATCTGTTTGCTGTCCGCATCCATACAGCTGTGCTGCAAATTATAGAATGTGTCCTATTCTTCTCCATTTCACAGACAAGAATAGGCATTTCTACAATGAGGCCGGCGAAAAATGCGGGCTTCACACGAACTGCATCCGTATTTTGCGGATCCACAATTTGGAGACTGCAAATTGGTAGGGTTGTGTTCAGGAGGCCTTACACTGATAGTTGCCTATGGGACCCAGCCTGGGGGCTGGTCATTATAGGCTTCCATAGCTGCCATTGGCACACTACCTCTGTAAACCTCTTATATTTGATGGTCAGCATTAACCGTGGCATGTAAGGGATTAATCTGCCACCAATTAAGTTTTCAGTGATGATGGCTGATAGAATAGGGGTCCAGCTGTTAGTAATCGCCAGGCCCCTTCCGCTGATTAAGAGAGTACAGCTTCTGTTTCCACTGTTCGGAAAGTGTTATAAAAATAAAATCGAAAAATAATAACAACAACAACAAAAATATGTGTTTAGGGTTTTTTACCTACATTTTACCTTCTTAGACTATCTGTTTTCAGAGAATGTTTTTTTTATTTTTTTTGTCATACATAAATAGTACAGGCGAATATAAGAAACTCTCTATTACATTCTATCAGAAAGAGATGCATTATTCGACTGTTATCAGACTCCTGCACCCCTTTCCACTTCACTAACCCTCAACTCACTGCTCAGTTCCATCTTCAGTGAAGATCGGCAGCTTGCTCACTGAAGGATCCAATTACAATAGAGGTCTATAAAGAGGCGCGGGAGTAGAAGGGAGGAGCTGCTGGTTTAGTGTCTTAAATAACACTGGAGTCACATCTAAACTGCTTAGTTCTGCTGTATGATGTCCTCTGTTGTAGTTGCTGCTTCTAAGGGTGTGCTCTAGAGAAGTAGGAAGCAGGATCCCCTGTTTTACACGTCCTGTGTATGGGCAGACATGATAGGTAATGTCCACCCCCTAAGTCAGAAAATATAGAATTATAGACAGAATACAGAGGGAAAACTGCTGAAATGCCAGATACACATTATATAATGGTCACAATTAGTACTGTTCCTCATGTACACCCACATGGCAGCATATTCTAAAAATATTACCTGAGGCAACAATTACGGTACATTTTAAGGTGAATCTCAGTATTTATATCTCAAAATGTCTTTACCTCCTCATAGTCTATAAGTGGATTCCTCCACTGCAAGTGACTTGTATTAAATTGACAGTCTGATTCCTTATATAAAACCTTTAACATCCTTGTCTTGGGATTCAAGTATGTCATAGAGTGGTCTAGTTTTGTGATGGGTTGTAAGCATAATAGGTCCCTAAAGGAATAAAAGCAATACAGTTTCTGACAATCTTAAACTTGAGAAAGATTTATAACAGAATGACTTCTAAAGATAGCTTTGCAAAAGACACAAGTGATTCATGGACCATGTAGAAAATAATCTTCTTTTTGATTAGGTCCAATTTTTCTATGAAAAGAACACTAGGTATATTATTATATGGTACAACACATTTTTGCCAGGCTTAACTAACACCTTAGTGCTTCTAAGGTAGGGGCCTTTGCTCATGAACATCTGGTAACAGTACAGTATTCTGTGAGAAGATTCAAAACTATATTGCATACTAGCAGTAACAAATTAAGATTAGTCCTGGTCTCTGGTTGTTCAACTGGGACCTCTTAACATGCATACCTGACCACCCACAGATGCAATCTGGATCATATATTATTGTATACAGTATGTATCATGTCACAAGTAATGGAGGAAAACAATGAGACTATCTCGTAGCAGTAAATGGAATACAGTTAGCCTCTTGGACTAAGCACGATTAATCTTGTGGTTATTGATATTCTACAGATGATGAATGCCTATATTATAATACCAGTATAATTCACCATAGTATTTTCCATGTATTGTATATTGTCTATTTTGCATTTTGCTGTGAATGAGTAATGTCTGAACATGTGGGCATTTTTTCTTTCAATCCCCGCCTCTCACAATATTTAAATATCCAAAAAAGAGAAAAGAATCAGTGACCCACCTTAGTCAGTGATTGGCTGAGCTGTCATTTCCTGTGTATGGAGTGAGACCAGGAAGTATAGACAAGTCGGGACCTGTGCTCCATCGGATCAGGAGGCGTGAGTGATCGGTATAGGGGAATATCACTTCTTATATTTTTTATGCCATTCTAGTCCTATTTGTTATAGGCTAGACAACCCATTTAATATCAATTGGGAAGGGGATTTCCCTCAAAGATAGACAGTAACCCTCAAAGTAACAAGCAGTGAACAAGCAATATATAAGATATATAACCAAATTAAACATTAACCAAAATGAAAATTTAAAGTTACTTTGTAATATAGTTATATGCCTGGCAGAAAGAAAAAATTGCATCGGCTGCCGAATACATTGTTACTGCTTTTGCCCACTTGAAAAGCACATCATACATAGGGTACTTTTTCCTGTCACTCAGTTTCAGCACAGTCCTGTAGGTGGTGCTAGCTAACCAGAAATAGTGTTACTCATCAGAATTGTGACTTTCATGTAAGGCTTACCAAAATGTATAAAAAAATTGCCCTACTTAAAGTAATCTGCTAAGTGCATAAATTCAGTACATTCTTTTGACTAGTGGCTTTCCCAGATTTTCTATATTATAGTCATTTTGCTGTTTTATTGGATTTTCTTTCTTCTTAATTGCAATGCTATATTTAAAGGGTAACTATCATTTCATATTTTAAAGTGAGTCTGTCACCATGAAACTTACTGTAAAACCAGGCAGAATGCCTTGTAGGGCTAGCTCAGCTGAATGTAATGATACCTTTCAATTAGCAAACCGTTGCTTCACTCTTGAGGAAAAAACTTTTACTCCCTGCCAGCCCCTCCCTCTCCTTCTTGATTGACAGGGGTAGGCAAGTTGACTCTGCCAGAAACTGGCCATGTCAATCAGGAAAAAGAGGAAGCAGGAGGAGCAGAGGTATACAGAATGGCTTTGACCTGCCCTCGGTGCACTTACCTGCTCATTTACATATGGACTTTTTTCCACCAGAATGAATTAACAGATTGCTAAGTGAAAGGTATCAGTACATTCAACTGAGATAGCTCTATAAGGTATTGTGTCTGGTTTAACAGTGAACTGCTTGGTGATGAATTTGCTTTAAAATGTACAGTGACAATAATTTAAAATGATTTAGTAACTTTATTAGAGAAATATGTAACTTTTATTCAAAAACTTCATGTAAAGTTTCCCCTTTGAAAGTCTCTTACTGAGCATTGCTAGGGAAATGTTATCTTCAATGTCTACTGAACACTGAAAATAGCAGTAAGATGAGTCTTCTCAGCCGGCCTCTCCTCTCCCTGCCTTTTCTAATAATGTATTTTACTAATAAACTATGATTTTATTCCCATGTTTTCCCATTTTATCTACTGCCAACACTCATCACTGACAATCCTGCTCCCCTTTATCTTGCCAGTGCGTCTCTGGTTAGTTAGTAAGCACTGGGAAGATATACCGTAGGAGTGCTAACAGTAATCAGTGCTGATAGTGAGTGTACTTGCATATAGTCAGAAGACTTTTCAAAGACTGTTTTCACTCTTCAGTAATGTAAATGAGCATGTTTCATACTCTACTGTTGGTAATGTGCAGACTAGTTCTGGCCATATCATCAGATACATGGGCAATATGGGGAACATGGGGAATGTTCAAACAACAATGGTATTTCATTCCAAGATTGTTATCACTCCTGCTAGATGTTCACCATCCTCGATATAGAGAACAGCAAGGAACCTTAGATGTGAGGGGCGTACTAGTGGTTAAACTTGTTTTCCATCAGTTTTGTATCATATATAGGGTATGCTGTAGGCTCACCTGGAACCTATTGTGAGGCAATGAATGGTTGAAGATGGTTGACTTAAGAGGTATCTGCAGAACAGATGAACACTGACTTGTAGAAACATATGGAAAAAATGTCAGAAGCCTTTCAGCAGTTAATTAGAACACATTCAGTAGGCTTTCTTCATTTCAATCACACAAAAAGAAAGACGGTGGAATTAGACTGCCCTTTGTGGTTCACTTTGTCAGTTCTTTTGAGATAAATTTGCAAAAGCATAGTTTTCTAGACTGCATATTTTTTAACAAAAATTAAGGCTAAGGTTATGAATTCTGTTGATTTTATAGATGTTTATAAGTCTATGGATTGTTGGTACAATCAAACAGTGTGAAGAGTTGGAAGTTCACACCATTCATATCCAGTCAGGTCACTCGGTCAGAGGGTACAGCCACACAGTCAGATATCCTGATGCGGTTTTGAAAGTGAAAACTTGGAGTAATTAAAAAAAAGAGGAAAAGTTGTATCTTTCCTTTATATTTTCTCTCTTTTTATGATCCAATTATGATTTTGGCTGCAACAAAAAACTGACCTGTTGCTGTACCCTGTGCATCTAGTTAAAGGAATTCTCTGAGATTTTAATATTGATGACTAGTGATGGACGAACATCGGCCAGGACGGTTCGCGAAGGCGATTGCGCGAATACGATTAAATGTTCGCGAACCACAAGTTCGTGGCAGGCCCCATTCACTTTAATGGCAGGCGAACCTGAAAAACCTTCAGCTCATATTTTCAGCCACCAAATACTTAGTAGAAGTGTACAAATAGTCCCACAACATGGACAGTGACAAAAATTCCAACAAAAATATGTATCTTAATCAGGGGACATTTTTATGCGTCTTAAAGGGAAATTCTCTGAAATGTGTCCTGTTGGAGCCTAGAAACATTTTATTTTAGTCCACGGGAGTACGTTGCTCCAATGTCATTTGTCACTATCTGTAGTTGAGGTAACGCAGCAAAACCGCAGACGAATGCTGCACTACCCAAATGCACTATATAGAAAGTATATAATTGGTATATCACACCCCTGCTTTAATCAGTTTTTTGTGGGGCAACTGGTATATCACACCAGTAGAAATTATTTGTTCCAATGGCCTTTGTCACTATCTGTAGCTGCGGTAACGCAGCAAAGCCGCAAACAAATGCTGCACTACCTAAATGCACTATATAGAAAGTATATAATTGGTATATCACACCACTGCTTCAGTCAGTTTTTTTGGGGGGGCAACTGGTATATCACACCAGTAGAAATTATTTGTTCCAATAGCGTTTGTCACTCTGTGTAGCTGCAGTATCGCAGCAGAACCGCACACAACTGCTGCACAATACAAATGCACTATAATATACTTTCTATGTTGCAAAGTATATTATAAGTATATTACACCCCTCACTAAGTCACACCTATCGATAGCACAGCTATACCAGTCCTTTAAAGGTCTTTTGTGTCCCTATTAGCTAGCGTTTGGTGTCCCTAACAGTCTGTCCCTGCTCCACACAGCAACCTATTACTACACTGGCAAAAGACTGAATATAAAATGGCGGCCAGATCAGGTTTATTTATAAGGTAGGGGGTATGTCCATGTGCTGAAACGTCTTAAATGGCTGTCCTGTACCACCTAATGGATGTGTCATGGGTCAAATTTCTTCAAAAAGTTAAAGAATATGGCGCATCTCCATATGTTCGCATGTTCGGTGAATCGCGAACGAGCAAAGTTCGCCTCGAAATGACTGCCGGGTGAACCGCAAGGCCATCTTTATTGATGACCTATTCTCAGGATAGGTCATCAATATCAGATCAGCGGGGGTACAACACCCGGCACCCCTGCCGATCAGCTGTATGAAGGGAAGGCACATGGTTTGCACGTGCACGAGTTGTGCAGTACAAACCAAACACAATCCATTGTGTGCTTGGACCCTTGCTTAGGAACAGTCCCCATTGCCAATGATTGACCATGTTCCTGTGCAGAACCGGTTGTACTGTCTTTTGATATAAACTCCCAGCATTTCCAAACACTAGTGCCGACAGACAAAAAAATTCCATGATGCTAGAGAGCAGCATACTAGGCAATATTAAAAGGTCGGTCAACAATTAGAAAAACATGGTTGCCTTCTTTCTAAAAATATACTAGTTTATTTATTTAGAAGGTAAGGAAAAAAGTCAACAGCTGAAGTTTAACAAGTGTATTAAATACAATGATATAAGGTACAAAGGCCCCTTTACACTGTACAATTTTGGAGGCGATTGTCGAGAAGAAGGCATTACTTCCCGGCAAGCGTCTGCTTGTCAGTGAAAGAGACCACTGCATTTACACTCAGCGATCTCCTCCACAGTATAGGGAGGAGTGATCGCTAATGCCATCCCTCATCCCCATAAAGACTCGTTGTTTACTGGCAGTAGAGACTGATTGGACAACACAATCTGCTGTCGGCAAACTCTGATTTACGTGCCTTCAGAAATTATCCAATTACTCAACAAATGAGCACTTCAGTTGTTCATCGAGCAATCAGACAATCCTTTACACTGCCAGATAATCGCTAACAAGCATGCCCATGAACACTCGTTAGCGATTATCTGGTGGATTTTTGGCCCATGTAAAGTCCTGGTTGTCGGAGCTTATGTTTTTGAACGATTAGTGTGTAGCTGCAGGAGCGGGGAGAATGCGGTCAGTGACAGCTAGGCACCCCAGAGAGAAGACAGAGATGTTTTTTTTTTTACTGCCCCTGCCTTTCCCATTGCTGTATACACAGTGTTCAATGAGTGCTGTGTATCAAGATCAGGGAACAGCAATGCCACTTCCTGCTTCAGTCCTAGCTATCAGGTGATCGCCAAAGGCTGGGTGCCTGCGAAAGCTGCAGGGTCCTAGCAGACTCAGATCAGCTCTGCAGTGAGGCCCAAATGCCTTGTGCAACCTCACTGGGGGCTGTATTTCCCCTGTAACAGGGACTAGTATGTCAGCCCTAATTACAGGAGAAATCAGTAATTTAAAGAAAAATTTATGTTAAATGTCTTGTATGACCTTATTGGCCCAAATATATAAAATAAAAAAAGCATAAAAAAACAAAAATATAAATACATAAATAATAAAAATTGCAACCACATGCAACACTGCAGGTTCTAGCTCCACCCATAACTCATAGATTCCCTATATCAAAGTGAACGGTCAGGAAAAGGAACATAATTTTAAAAAGTATTTTAGTTGCACATTCTATTAACAATAGAATGAAAAGTAAAAAACACTATTTTCCTCCTTTTTTAAATAAAAACAAAAAAGGCAAAAAAATGTTTACATAAAAATGAAATCCCATGTGTGAGTGAAAAAATAGACTAATTTACATAACCAAATGTAAAAAAAAGCTATAGCTTTCAAAGACGTATTAAATATAGGAAAATGTTTTTGCTCAGAAAAGTGAATGTTAAGTAAAGGAATTATAATTTTAAAAAGTATTTTAGCTGCACATGCTAATAATAATAAAATAAAAAAAGTTCCCATTTTATTTACATTTTACTGGATACAAAACAAAAAAATACTAAATAAAATTGCCATAAAAATGAAGCCCCATGTATTACAAAAAAAGACACACAATCATTTACATAACCACCAGGGAAAAAAAAGCTATGGCTTTGAAAAATGCCTGTATTAAAAATGGGTAAATGCGTCTGATCAGGAAGGGGGGTAAATAGCCCGTCTTAAACCGCGTATTCATTTATCCTGTTTGACTAGGCATCTTGTCTTCATTTGATAACACTGAGCAGAAGCTTAGAGCAAGAACAAATGCAGACATACGGTAGGATAACATTCTATGTTAGCTTTAATAAGTACATTTAAGTAGGAAAGCTAACGGAAAGATAATTACTAAATTACCATTCTCATAGTCGCTAATTATTTTTACTGTTGAAATGGAGGTGAAATGACCATAGTTAGCGAAAGAAAAATAATTTGAAAGTCAAGGACAAAGGAAAAGTCTGGAGGACAGAATAAAAAGTCCTTCTGGAGGTTTCACAATAAACAATATGAACGAGGCCCCATGGGATGCACAGAAGTATATTAACACAGCCTCGGAATGTGCTGGCAATACAAGTAACAAAGCTGCTTAACCCATCATAAGTCACACACTGTATGCTCGGGTGCGTTAGTCAGGGATGTGACTAGACGTGTTACTCTGATGAACATGACATTAATTATTAGCTTAACTTCAGATTAAAGTAGAGAATGGGGCTTTTTATAAAGTAGTCATAATATAATATTCTATGTGATTATAACAAATGATATACTAGAAGAAATGTGAAGCATATAAGGTGTTCTCCAGTCTGGTATAATTAAAGTTTGATGGGAAAATCATCCAAAGCCTAACCAAATCCTGCTCTCACAGCTGAAATTTTGGTAAGAGCAATCAATCTAGAGTCCAGTACTGGGGCATTGTTATTTCCATTGTTCTGCTCTGTCACAGAAGCAGAACAACTAAAATAATGGTGGTACAAGATTGATCATATGATGGACACTGATAGGGCCCAACAGACCCACATTGACTACAATCGAATTTGTTAGGTTTCTGACATGGTGTCCATCATATTCCCGGACAAAAAGGTAATTTTTTTCCAGCGTTTTTGACAGACTCTTCAATGGAGCCTATTATAGGTTCCTCCAATGCAGATTTAAATGGAGCCTTAGGTGCTGCCACACGTTCAGGTTTTTTAATTCAGTTTTTTAAGCCAAAACCAGAAGTGTATTGAATAAGGTGGAGAAGTCATATGTGCTCTTAATACCATTCTCCTGTTATGATCTACACCTGATTGTGGCTTCAAAAACGGGATAAAAAAGTCTTAACATGTGGCAGCACCCTTACAAAGAACTGCTGAGACTGATACATTTTTGTAACAAATTAATGAGCTGGAAACCATGAGGTCAAGTTCAAATAGGTCGCCTTTAATAAGTCTCTAAGTGTTATGTACACTTCTCCCTCTATTCTTGCTCAAATCCCCCTGGATTAATTTCCCTATGTGTGAACCAGTTCTTCTACATGCCAGTCATTGTATAAAACTGGAGACCCACTAATACGTCCTCATCACTCTAGGCAATGACGCAGCATTACATCTTATGTTCCACATCTTTCTATTTAAGAAATGGCAGTAGTAGGGAGCGGATAACATGGATATTTTGAATGGATATCATAAAGCTTAAGAAATGGCAGACTTAGGCTACTTTCACACCTGCGTTCAGGTGTCCGCTCGTGAGCTCCGTTTGAAGGGGCTCACAAGCGGCCCCGAACGCATCCGTCCAGCCCTAATGCATTCTGAGTGGACGCGGATCCGCTCAGAATGCATCAGTCTGGCGGCGTTCAGCCTCCCCTCCGCTCAGCAGGCGGACACCTGAACGCTGCTTGCAGCGTTCGGGTGTCCGCCTGGCCATGCGGAGGCAAGCGGATCCATCCAGACTTACAATGTAAGTCAATGGGGACGGATCCGTTTGAAGATAACACAATATGGCTCAATCTTCAAACGGATCCGTCCCCCATTGACTTTCAATGTAAAGTCTGGACGGATCCGTCTGAACTACTTTCACACTTAGAATTTTTTCTAAGCTATAATGCAGACGGATCCGTTCTGAACGGATCCAAACGTCTGCATTATAGGAGCGGATCCGTCTGAGCAGACAGCAGACGGATCCGCTGTGAACGCTAGTGTGAAAGTAGCCTTAGGTAGACTCTTTTATTTGTATTACTGATTAATTGACAATTGTAATTAGAGATTAGTGATGAGTGGCAGGGACAATATTCGAACTTGTGATATTTCACAAATATTTGGGCGAATATTCATCATATATTTGCGAATTTGAGAATTTGCAATTATTTTCTTGATTGTGAAAATCGGAAATGTAATGCGCACGCAATACAGGCGTGGGTCACTGTTGCTCCATTTTTCAAGCTGCTAGAAGTTTCCTGAGACTGGAGAAAATGGTTGGCACGGCAGAACATTACAATATCTTTATATGCAGATAGAGTGCTCCAATATATTCGGGATTGCGCAAATCGGCAATTAATGATGCGTATATTTTTGTGCAATACATGCAACTTCACATTTTAGCAGGACTGACTACATATTACTGATTGGTGCACTAAGTATTGTTGTGAACTTGTGACATCACAGCACTATGTCTGTGGCATGTACAGGTGAAACTCGAAAAATTAGAATATCGTGCAAAGTTTATTTATTTCAGTAATCCAACTTAAAAGGTGAAACTCATTACATGCAAAGCGAGATATTTCAAGCCTTTATTTGTTATAATTTGGATGATTATGGTTTACAGCTTATGAAACCCCAAAGTCACAATCTCAGGTCCCCTTTGCTCAGGGGATATGGATTAATTATCTGACTAGAGTGTGACACTTTGAGCCTAGAATATTGAACCTTTTCACAAAATTCTAATTTTAAGCTGCATTAATGCAATTCCTTTTAATTTGCATTACTGAAATAAATGGACTTTTGCACGATATTCTAATTTTTCACTTGTATGTATGGACAGCAGAACGTATCACACTACCTAACACCCTACACTGGAATCATATATCACTATCTAACCTACACTGATTATCTCCCACTAACTATCTGTATTATATATATAACTAATTAACTATCTAATGTAATTAAACAGTAAAGCACAGAGCACAACAATGTCTCTCTTAGAGCTCCATAAAACTACAGAAAATGGCTGCTGGGGAGGTTCTCATATAGTAAGGGGTAGGTAACTTTCCTATTGGTTGCTAGGGATGTTGCTAATCTCAGACAAAGACATTGAAGCCTTCTCATTGGCCCACAAGCAAGAAGGGAGGTTACAGATAAAAAAAAAAAATCTAGAATATTCGAGAATACGAATATATAGCACTATATTCTAAATCTTTGTGAATTCTAGATGTGGCAATATTCGCGATTAAAATTCGCGATTCGAATATTCGCGCCCAATACTATTACAGATGGGCAAATTTCTTGAAAGTTTGATTCGGCTGATTCACCGAATTTCACAAAAAAAAAATTGGTTTGTGATGAATTACTTCGTCACGAAGCGCATTTTTTTGTGAATAGCGGATGCAATGACAGGGAGCTGCAATAGCGCCGCCCTCGTCATTGTACCCCTCGCGACGGGCTGGCTGCCACAATCTTGCTTGAGGATCTCGGACAAAATACCATGCGGCGCAAGATTATATCATCATGCCGGCTGGCGTGGTGATGTATGACGTTATCACGCCGGCCGGCGTGATAATGTAATCTCGCGCCGCACGGGATTTCAGCCGAGATCTTCAAGCAAGATGTAGGCTGGCGGCCCGTCACGATGAAATGGAGGAGGTAAGTTTGATATATTTTATTTTTTTATACTATTTAAGGTTAAATCGATTCACTGACACGAAGCATGAGTAAATTCGGCTTCTAGGCGAATCGAATTTATCCTGAAATTCGGATCGAATTCCACTTTGTGGGATTCGATTCGCTCATCTCTAGTTGTAATTTTTATGTCTTTCTCCATTTTTTTCATATGTGTATGCAATACTCACTGTCAGTTCAACTTCTCTGCATGTGGAAGTTCTTCCCGACTGCATGTCTACTGAACATTTATTTTTAGAAAATTTCCAATTCTACACTGACACATTTCTTAACATACTGCACCTTTATAGTGGCTGGGTCTTAGTTTTTTCTAATACAGAGCTCCGAATCTGATAAATAGACCTAGATTTTCAAAAATAATATATTGGCTACCTGCAGCCACCATAAAGCTGAGCCTTGGATCGTACTTCATACAGTTATCTATTTAACTCAGTAATGGATTAATGGTAGCTACGGGTAGCTACAGTAGTATGTACACAGAATGTCGGACCTTAAAACAACATAATGAAAAAAGTGGGAGATTTACTTTAAATGTACACTGAGACAAACAATCATGGCAACTCCCACCCATCAGAGGCTCTTCTTGTAGAATGAATGTCAGTTGTAATATCTAATACAAATTATTTTTTTTTTATATTGACAATTTTTATTGTTGTTTTCATATGTTTGTAAATAGCCATGAACAGTATAAAATTACATCACAGGCATAATTCTGAAATGAAACAGGTACAAATAAAAATGGCATGTACATAAAGTGACCGGCGTAGACCGGTCAAGAGGTTTAATCAACTGTACGGACTTAAGTATGATATGAATACCTAGACACATAGAATGTGTTATGAGTTAGGAAATTTCTAGTGCATAATCACCTTAATGCTGGTATGTGGGTTGGGAAACGGGTCAGGGGTGAGTGCTAAGAGAATCTCCTGTAGATCCTCCAGGGAGTCCAGATCTGGAGAAAGGTGGATCTAGAACGTAACTCCCAGTGAGAAATTTCTTCTAGCCTGTAGATCTGGTCCACTTTGCTAACCCAATGTTCCACACTGGGGATCTCAGAGGAGAGCCAGTGTTTTGGTAGGAGTAATCTGGCAGCTGCTATCATGAGGGAAAAGAGTGATGATCTGTCAGGGCCCACTCTCCCAATCTCTAGGGAGAGCAAAGTTAGTTCAGGAGTGCAGGGGAAGGAAGTCTGGCAGATCTGGTTGCTAAGTTTGACTATGTTGAACCACCAGGGTTTGATTAGCTCACAAGACCACCAGATGTGGATAAATGAGCCTCTTTCTTTGCGGCATCTCCAGCAGATATCAGAGGATCTAGGTTTATAGATACAGGTCTTATCTGGAGTCCTATACCAGCGTGTTAGGACTTTGCAGCTATTTTCTTGGATACGGATGCATCTGGAGATCTTATGGGGGTGATTAATATTTTTGTAGTCTCAGAAGATGTCAGAGTTCGCTCTAGGTCCTTCTCCCAGAGGCTGATTGCAGCAGATTTTGCCAAAGAGGGAGGTGATTTTAATTGTTTGTATATTGTAGATATGGTTTTAGGGGGATACAGCGAGTTCCCTATCATCTTCTCAAACCAACTAGACTGATGTGAAGGAAGAGTATTTTTTGCAAGGAGGAGTGATTCTGATCTAAGGAATCGCATGAGAATAGGGTTCTGGATATGTGTTTTGAGTATCTTGCAGATATCAAGGTCAGAAAGCATACAACCGTCTTGATCTAACAGCTTTGAAAATGGTGATCTCAGACGACCTTAAGGGGATTGGACAGCTCTCCAGGTAAAAAAGCGTTTTCCAGTATGAGTCAGGACTTATAAGTTGGGCCTCTGATCCAGTCTACTACTCTTGAAAGCTGGATAGCCTTCATGTACATCTCGTGATCAGGTAGCCTAATGCCCCCTTTAGTTCTGGGCTTGGTTAGTGTATAAAAGTATATACGTGGATTTTTTCCTTGCCATATGAATTTGTGAATATGTTTGTTTAGAGAGATAAAGTAAGATTTGGGGATCTCAATAGGAAGTACTTGCATCAGATATGTGAGTCTCGATATTACCAAGGACATGAGGATATTTTTTCTCCCGAACCAGGAGAGATAAGGAAAGTCCAATGAGTGCAGCTGGGCAAACATAGATAGCAGTAAAGGTTTATAGTTTAGCTTAAATAAATCTCATAGGTGGAGGGAGAGTTTCACACCAAGTCATGTCAATTGTTGAGTGCGCCAATTAAAAGGAGAATTTGTCTGGAGGGATGAAAGAGTTGGATAGGGATCCAAAGTGATTGAGTTTTGATAGTATTATAGGCATGGATTTGTGTGGGTTTGTTGTGAAGATCAGTAAATCATCAGCAAATGCTGCTAATTTGAATTCATAGCCATCAACCAGTAGGCCCCTAATCTCGTTGTCTTGTCTGAGGGCTTGTAGGAGCGTTTCCATCACTAGGACAAATAGGAGGGGGGAGAGTGGGCAGCCCTGTCTCGTTCCGTTTCTAATTGGGAAATAGGAGGATAGGATCCCGTTGACCGACACGGACGCCGATGAGTAAGAGTACATAGAGAACACAGCGTTGATATAAGATTCTGGTATTTGAAATTTAGAGAGAGTCAACCTAATATATGTCCAGTCAACTCTGTCAAATGCTTTTTCGGCATCCGTGCCAATCAAGACCAGAGGGGTGGTTTTGTGTGAGGCATAATATAGGGCGTTTAAGATCTTTGTGGTGTTATCCTTCCCCTCACGTCCTTTGACAAATCCCACCTGGTCTGGATGGATCAGGTTAGGTAAAAAATTTTGTAGTCTAGTGGCTAGCATCTTGGCTAATAGCTTGAGATCTACATTAAGTAGGGAGATAGGGCGGTAATTGGAGCAGGAAGTGGGGTCTTTGCCTTCTTTGGGGATAATTGTAATGGTGGATTTTGTCATGTCTATAGTAATTGGGTGGTTGGACATAGCAAGATTACAAATTGGGAGCAGGAAGGGAAGAAGGGTGTCCTTGAAGGCAGAGTAATAAGATATGGGGAGTCTGTTGGGGCCTGGTCATTTTCCTTTGGGGGTTGACTTAATGGCTGTTATTAATTCTAAGTAGGTAAATGGCTTAGTCAGAGATTATCATTGTGAGGGGGTCAGAGACGGGAGATTAAGGGTGTCAAGGAATGAGTTAATGTTGGCCTCTCTACCCTGAGAAGGATTTGGGAGTTCGGGGGAGGGGAGGTTGTAAAGTGACTCATAGAATAGTCTGAATTGTTCAGCAATCTCTTCTGCTTTAAATAGTTGGGATCCCTGAGGAGATTTAATGCTCTGAATGTAACGGGAGTTTCGTCTCTGTTTTATTCTTTGCATCATAAATTTTGAAGCCTTGTTGCCATGGGCGAAGACTTTTTGTTGAGCAGTCAAGAAAAACTTGGCTGAACGTTCGTTAAGAAGGTTTTTTAGTTCAGTTCTGAGAGAGGAAAGTTCCGAGAGTTGCTGACACATTAATTTTGGATAGCAGAGTAGTGAGTTTTTTCTCAGATTCCTTTCTAAGGAAGGAGCAGAGACTAATCAGTCTGCCTCTAATGCAGGCTTTATGGGCGTCCCAGAGGATCTGGGGGGATATTCCTGGAGTGTTATTGGTTGAGAAATATTCCTCTAGGAAGGAGGATATTTGGGATTCATGTTTGGCATTGCCCAACAAAGACTCACCTTGTAGACTATTCCCTAACTATGGAATTTCCCTAGGCGAAAGACATGGAGGGGAGATCCCCACTGTCTCATTGTCCCATACCGAGTGGAGATAGTATCTGGGCTGGGTGATGCAGGAATAGATGCTTCTTTATCTCCACCCAGTAGGGAGAACAGTATGATGTAGAGCATATAATACTAAAACATTGGTAGTAGTCATTCCCGTGTTGTAGGTCAGTAGGCTCTCTTTTCAAGGTAAGTGAGGGTGGCTGTGTGTTGGTTACTTATCCACAAGAGACAGACGTTTTGGGGTAGATGGAAAGTTCCCTCTTCTGAGCCTTTGGAGTTTTGGAGTGCGAGGAAGTTCCCAAGATGACACTTTAGGTAAGTCAGGTAATGCGGTTAGGTTTTGGACCATTTCCCAATTTTCTATGGGCAATGGGGAGATTTGGAGGAGGTCATAGTCTTTATCCAGGTCACTGTAGGAAGAGATGAAGATGCGGCGACCATCATGGAGGAACGAAAGACCAAATGGAAAGGTCCAGCGGTAAATGATTTTGTGATGGAGCAACCAATCTGTAAGCGGTTTTACTGCTTTGCGTTTCCTAAGTGTTGATTGGGCTAAGTCCTGGAAAATAGTAATGGCATTATCCTCCCATTCTACTGTGTTGGAGTTTTTTGGCGCTAGTATAGCTTCCTTAACTGGGAAATGCAAAAATTTACAGATCACATCCCTGGGGGGTTCTGTAGCTTGTGGTTTTGGGCGGAGAGCTCTATGTGCCCTTTCAATTATTACTTCATGTGCAGAGTCCGGCCCCAGTAGTTTTAGGCAAATCTTGATCACCGTTTCAGGGATGTCAACTGCAGGTATCGTTTCAGGGATACAGCGGAAACGTAAGTTGTTGCGTCTACTCATGTTCTCCTGATCCTCCATGGCAGTGTATAGGGAGTTAATGCGGCTTTGGGCTAGTGACAAGCTGGAAGTCACCTTGCTTTGGTGATTTCAGATTGCAGCCTGGGTTTCTTCTAGTGATTCCACCCTCCGGCCTATATGTCGCACATCTTCCTTGATAGAGAAGAGGTCCTGGCTAAGGGGTCCCAGGGTGTCTGCCAGAGCTTCCTTTAGGTAAACCCGAGAGATGGGTAGGCAGTCTATATCATTGGGATCTTCCCCTACCTTATCGGCGCTTGCCGCCGCTGCCTGCTTGTGGCTTGTGCGCGGGGTTCCGGGCGCCATCTTGGATTCCTTATTCACCGCTGCAGCGGCTGCCTTTTTTTTATAAATTTCTCCATTTCTCCTGGCTGGCTCGAGGAGTGATTATGTCCCGTCTGGTCTGCGGGTTTCTGGCCACCAATCTTGACCATTTTGGGGTCCAGTAAGCTGGAATAAACGTGCTGTGAGGGTTATGCTGGCAGGAGAGCTGCACTTCACACGACCATCAGTCTCCGGTGCAGGCTCCGCCCCAAATACTAATTCATTTTGCTATAAAATTATACAGTGCATTGACTACTTGATTCCTTTGTGCATGTGCACATACATGTATGCCATCTGTTGAACGGTGTCTTTGTATTTTCAGTTGGGAATATGCATGCTGACTAAAATACTGACAGAATTAATATCCCGTCTACTATTACTCTGGAGTATCCAGGTAATTATAAAACTACAGTTCCTCTGAGCCTCATCTGTTTTACTCATCTCATGTATGTTCTTTTTAGAATTGTTGTGTGTATTGCATACTATGTGAGTTTTTGATGCTAAAAGTAAAAATGTATAAAATCCCGCCTGAAATATGTTGACTTTCTGTCTTCTGAGAGAAACTACGTGGGCCATAGACAAAATGGACAGGAGCTGACCCACTGACTTATATGGGAGAGTTTTGCAGGCATGCTCTGGGACCTGTGCAGAGATCAGGAGGAAGTCGATAAGCTTTGATATTTCAGGATTTTATTTTTATTAAATATAGTGACATGGAAAAAAACACCAACAATTATTAAAAAAAATATATGTTTAACATAAAAACATGATTTAAAACAACAGGTCAAGGGAACAATGACTTCTAATGAATTTTATAATTTTACCAGAGAATGTAAGGGCAGCA
This sequence comes from Bufo bufo, assembly GCF_905171765.1. Taxonomy (NCBI): domain Eukaryota; kingdom Metazoa; phylum Chordata; class Amphibia; order Anura; family Bufonidae; genus Bufo; species Bufo bufo. Next base: position 605,644,749 of record NC_053390.1, read on the forward strand.
GTCCATAAACTCAAGCTGAAGAGATGTTGGATGAGGCAAGAAGAAAATAACTTAAGGCACATGAGTAAATCAACCAAAGATTTGTTGAAAAGGAGAAGAATTGTGTTTTGGTATGACTATATCAGAGTCTTAACTGTAAAGGTGTTGTCCAGGTAAAATTAAAACTCTATCAGCAGTAACAAGAAATGTGATAAAATAACTAAAGAATTTATACTAACCACTTTACTCCAATGTTATACTCCTGTTCTGCAGCTATCTTCCTGGCTGCAGTGGTGATGCCCCATACATACCACATCTGTGTGCAGCCATTCACTGGGCACAGCAGTATATGGCACTGCTGAGGCCAGTGGTTGGCTGCAGCTGTGACGTGGTGTGTATGAGACATTACTGCTGCAAGCAAAACAAGGGTGTGAAGAATTGAAGCATGGTGCAGGAAACAGCAAGGAAGAAAAGTGGTATAACTTTTTTTGTTATTTTAGCAGGTTTACTGTTGCTTTTTTTAATTCAAAGAGGCTGTGTCACCAGGATCAACCCTATTAAACCAGACATACAGCCTGGTATGGCTCATAATGTGGATTTAAACTATACCTGTCTTGTGTCTGTATGATAAACAGCTGCAGAAACATCTGTGTTTGCATTTATATGAAAATTAGAATTTTTGAGCACCAGCAGGCAGGGCTGAATCCTTTGAGCACTGCTTTGTAACACCCCCTGTGCTCTGCTCACTCCCCCCCCTCCCCCCGATTGACAGAGCTAGACATGCTGAGGGCAGAGCTGTTTCCTAGAGCTGTGTGCTAGCATTATCATATCACTATGTAGTATAGCTTCACCACATTGACATCTTCTCATATAGCTAATCTACATATTGCTGCTTTATTCATAAGCACAATATAAGAATACAGACACCAGTAATATGTGTTAGCTTATAAGGATAGAAAAAACGTATATATATATGTGGTAATGTTATGGCTTAGTGGTTTACCATGCATGTAGAGATCCCTGGTTCAAGTCTCAGGTGAGCTATACATTTTCATTCTATTATTTTTTTCTCTTTTATTTAAAACCATATTAAAAGGCTATACTATAATAAATAATATGTAATATAATATATATTAGCTTTACAAAAAAAACATTGTTCTCAATTTGATAAGGACATAGAATTTTCTTATGGGATAAATGAGGAAGACAATTTTTTTTTAAAGTCTCTCCTAAGATTCAGACCTGGGATCTCTACACATAAATCCAATCACTTAACCACTAGGCTATAGCATTATAGCATTATATGTTTTTGCCATGCTTATAAGCTAATACAAATTCTCATTTGCAAAAGAATAAAAACACAGATTTATCTGCAGCTGTTTATGATACAGACAAGAGAAAGGAATCGTTTTAATCAGCATGATGAGCCCTATCAGGCAGTATGTCTGGTTTAATAGGGTTGATCCTGGTGACAGAGCCTCTTTAACTTGGATAACCTCTTTAATGCTATCGAAATGCTGTGGTATGGCCTAGAGAGGGCTGTGCACACAAGGCATCCCAAAAATATTGGGGAACTGAAACACATTTGCAAGGAGGAATGGTCAAAAATTCTCTTCGATGCTGTGCAAATGAGTTTTTAAGTTCAAGGATTCACTTGCTTTTTATTCCTGCACTGTGGATGTTTACTCAATAAAAGTTTGAACAGTACAACTATGTGTTATTATTATTTAGTTATTTTGTGTCTTATTATTATTATTAATAATAATAATAATGATAATAATAATAATAATGATAATAATATATTATGTAGATAACAATCAGACTATATTTTATCAGTACTCACTACAGAAATTTCAGTTATTCCAAAGGGTTCACTTACTTTTTCTTACTGCTATAATAGATATACAGTATATGAGAAAAGTTGTGTATGTAATATATTTTTACTATAAATCCATGAGTAATACTGTAGAGCAGAGTCTAGTAGGAATACATATAATACTGTGGTTACTTTCCATCTACAGGTACTTGCCATTATAATTATGCTTAAACTCTGTGGTTGAGGTTGAAAAGAAAGAAGAAAAGCATCCTTGGTTTCTTTATGGTGTATCACATGTCTTTATGCCCTGTGCTCCAGGTTCAATTGTCTTCAGATTGAGGGTTATTTTTAGGATAAGTGGACTGAGCATTACAATGTTTTCAAAGCTTTTTCCTTTTTCTATTAAATCAATGAGAGTTTAGAGAGATGTCCCTTGAGTTTTTCGCTTAGAAGATTCATTCCTTTCTCTCTACTGTACATTTGTTCTCTAAAAAATCTTGTCAAGTGTATGACCAAAGTTCTCCATAACAAAATGAAAATGATAAGAGGAACATGCATTGTTGTCTATTGTAAGATTTCGTGCCAGAAAGCCTTGTGATCTAGATACATTGTAGCTGAAAGGCCAAATGAATAATCATAGTCAATCACACATCATGGTCTGTGGGTTGTCACATCAATGAAGAAAGGGATGCAAATGAGATCTTACCAAGCCTTGCCTCTAATGCCACCAGATGTAAGGCAGCTATCCTATACAGTAGGTAAATTTTCGACCCCTTAATAGGCCTTTTGACATAACTTGAATAGTAAATAACTTGAATAGTAAATAACCAGCACCTCATCTGCTATTTCGGCATAATTGCTCTTCATCAGTGCACAGCAGAGAGTACTGGCTTAACTGGGTCAGAGGTCTAAGTCAGGATTTGGGGGGTACTATCTATCCTTGGAAAGAGCGCCTTTATTGGCATGAGGAGACTTATAGGCCATACACTCTCCTCTGGAATTCTGGGAAGAAAGGCATGCAAATGAGCTATTAGCAAGTTCTGCCTCTGTGCTTTCCAAATAAGTAACCACATGTTGGCAATATGATCATCTATACTACCTCCATTTAGGAATGTGTCTACCAACTTGAAGGAATATCAGTGGCTGCAAGGGACCGATTTGGGCCTAAACACGTGGAACCTGCATATGCAACTATCTGCAATGGAATAAGAGTGCATACACTTTCAAGTATATGGGAAATAGAACACTTCATGGTGGGTTACTGGAGCAGAACTGGTCCATACAGTCTTGTGGTCTCCACCTCTATCTTTTTGATGCTTTCACCTTGGCCGTGGCTGTTAAGGTACTTTGAACGGCTGTTAGAGTTGTCAGGGTATCAAATATTGATGAATTATCCTCAAGATAATTAATCATTATCGTATTGGTGGGGGTTTATTACCCGTCACCCCAAACGATCAGCTGTTTCCAAAACACAGTGCTATCCACAGTGGCTGTGCTTGATATTGCACTCATCTGGAACTGAGCCGCAGAAAGGCCATGTGACTGATGGACATGACAGCCCAGGCCTAAGATCAGCCTGGATTTGGGACTTGGACGCTCACTGATTAGTTATTCATGACCTATCTTGAAGATACATCATCAATATTTGAGTCAAGGACAGCCCCTAGGATTGCAAGGTCATCTAGTTCAGCCTAATATCCTGCTACATTGATTCAGTGGAAAGTAAATACTCCTATTAAGTAAAAGCCAATTTTCTTAACTTAGCAGAAACATTCATTACCAACTCCAAATATTGTAATACATTTATGTCATTTAAGGATTAATAAAATTAGCTTTTACAATGCACTTAAAGTGTGAATGTTAGCTGTGAGTATTGTAATAAAAGGCAAAGTAATCCATAAGTGAAATCCTGAAGATGGGAGTAAATGTTTATGATGAAGGAATATGATACCCAGCATAACTTTAGAGACAGCTCACAGTTCTTTATTGATTTCATCAATAAAAAATTATGAATGGATTTTGGAGATGTTCTTTAGGTGAGGCTACCGTAATCTGGCAATGGACCAAGTCAGCAGGATTGTGATATAAAAAGTATGATAAGAGCCATGGAAGCATCCTGTCTAGATGAGGTAGACAGTGGAGCTCAGATTCAGGCTTCATGCACAAGACCGTATTTTTCTTCTGTCTGCATCCATATGTCTGCAAATTATAGAACATGCCCTGTTTTTGTCCATTTTGCAGACAAGAATCCGCAGTTGTAGTAAGATATTGCAGCATGCAACGGATGGTGTCCATATTTTCTGGGGGGGTTTTGTAACATTTTAACCTCTAGGGGGTCATTTAGAAAATCAGATATGTCAGTTTTGTGATGTAAAAAAGTCTCAAGTCATGGCAACAACAACATTTTTATGGCAAATGCAACATTTTTGAAACATTTCGCGATCGTCACCACTTTTCACAGTGGTTTATGTTTAAGAGCTAAAAATTTGACTTAGAGATCAGACCTGGATTACTGCTCATTTACTATATGTGACTTTTTCAAATGTCGCTAAAAGTCACAACCTCTGTCAGGCAAACCCCTGGTCTACTTTTACACCACATATATTATTAAGGTGCACCATTCATAAATTTGGTGCAGGCACACAAAGCAAAGCCAGACTCAAAACTGACATAAAAACAACCTTAAACGACCCCCCTAGTCTTTATTTAAAGTAGACAATACATAGACAGAGGTGAAGAGGTGCTTTTTTTTCTTCCAGTTTTTGGGTGGAAATGATTAATGCTACTGTAACGGGGTTCCAAAGGTGCACTCGGTCCCCCATTAGCCGCAGACCTGCTGCTTAGCTTCAGGAGTGAGGATCTGTGTTTGACCTCGTTCCCAGGGCGGCTTTACTAGCTGGGTGGCTCCCTGCTCCTAAGTCTGCCTTGAGCGTCGAGCTGATCACTCGGTGCTCGACTGGTTGGTCTGTCAGTCATGTGATGCTGGCCACGTCACATGACCCTCACTCCCCACTATAAATACTGGCAGCCTACTGGCCACAGGTTGCCTGTTAATTTAGGTTCCACCTGTGATTTGGTCTTTCCTGGCGTACTTACCTCCTGCTGAATTCCTGACGATCCTCTGCCTGCTCCTTGTGTACTTTGCTGCTCTCCTGGTATTCTGACCCCGGCCTCCTCCTGACGATCCTCTGCTGACCCCTTTGGTACTTCACGTCTCTCCTGGTATTTATGACCTCGGCTTCTCCTGACAATTCTCTGCTTGCTCCATTTGTACTTTGTAGCTTTCCTGGTATTGACTCGGTCCGTTCACGTCCTGTTGTTTGTCTGTCTGTCATCCCTGCACTTATTCCAAGTTAGGGATTGCCGTCCAGTTGTCCCCTGTCATTAGGACTCGCGAGGCAAGTAGGCAGGGCCAGGGGTAAGGGTGGAGCGCAGTGGTCACTTCCTCCCTCCCTGTGTGTGTGTGTACGCGACCGTTACAGCTACAAAAACATCAGAGATTTAATATGACGTCGAGCTCCTCAGACATATCTTTTTGGGGCACTGTATTTGTTTGGTATACAAATTTACAGATGCCACCAATCTCAGCATTGTACTGTAAAACTTAGAAAATTTTTGATTTATAAAGAACTGTACATTATAAAATCCAATGATTACCTTAAAACTGCATAAAATATAATCAATGCTCTAATTTTAAAGCCAAATAACTGCAAAACATTCTGCCCTTCATAAAATGGCTCACATTAAGTATTCAGTTTAACACATACTTGCTAATGATTTCTCAACCTCTGCATGTCTGGCTATGAATGCTTCTTATATGATCTGCCTATATTTTAGCTTTCGTGGTGACTTAATTATAGTGTATTAGTTCTAGAATTTTCTTTTCCTTTCTTAGGAAATGGGCAAGAAAGTTGTGGGTAAGTTATAAAACATATGTAAAGTTATATCTGGAGTCCGGTTTTTGTAGCAACCGCATTCATTTGCTACACGCAAGTGCAGACTATACTTGTTTTCAAATTAATGGCATCTGTGCCAAAGCCATATGTCTATCTCATGTTTTATTTTGTTTTACTTAGTCTTAATTGTAGAAATCACTGTCTACAGTCAGAAGTTCTGGTTACTGTGTCACATTTAAGTTATATAGAATATTATAAATTGTGAACAGAAGATCCACAAATGCTGGGGGGACAGCAGATGTAACTGGTTGCTAAAAGCTTTACATTTTCTACAGGACACAAGTTATATTCGAATTTTGTCAGCAGAAAAATATATTAACATGTATTATAGCTATCAATGTATGAGGTGTATGATAAAGTATGTGTTAATACCAAATATGGCGAAGCTCAACACCAGCAAATATGTACACCTACAGAAAACACTGTAAGACTTAAAATACCACAGATAAAATCAATCATGAACGTTATATCATATTACAGTCCACAGGCACTAGTAACAGGATCATTTCTTTCCACAGCTCACGGTATACTCACAGCAGGCATAACAGGCAGTTGTCCCTATCACCTGGACAGTCTCTTGATGCAGGCCGCAGTGCAGCTCATGGAACACATTGACAATGGCCACCATAGATAGTTCTCAACACACTCACAATGGGTTGTTGCAGGGCTTAGCTGGATAACGAGGTCATAGTCTCTGGTCACCAACTAAATTCAGTGTATCTGGCTTGAACCTACCCACATACAGTGTATAGGCTGAAAGTGGTCTGCAACCACCTGAGGTATCCAAGTTGGTCTTTACTCCCATAGCAAATGCTTACTCTAACATATCCGATCAACAACAGTTCAGAGCAGGTCCATAGCATTGTAGAGTAACTCATGTTTTCTACTCCTCTCAGTAGGTCTAATTTCAAACCTGTGTACTCTTCACTATACATCATTGTGCATTGCCAGATAGCCAACAACAGCATGCCAGCCGGCCTCTCCATATACTCCGGCTCCACACTTCAGCATATGTGCCTCATATCCAGAGATCAGAATAACTCATGTCCCTTTCTACAAAACACTGCAAACATACAATTTACTGTTAAAGACACAGTCGATGTAAAGAAATACTGGTTAGCTGTAACTGCACCAGTTGTTTGCTGGGCCGCAACACTGAATTTCACTATACAGTCTCCTTTCTCGCACGGACCCCATAAGCACCAGCAGCTTCAAATACCTGTGTAGGGACAGACAAGGACAGTGAGCCCTTACCTAGAACTCAGCCCACTTTCCCTACCTACTTGCAGTATAAGCCCTACTTGGCAGAACCGCAAGTGAATGACGGCCCCTACTCTAAATAAGTTGAGGGATGGACAAACACCAACAGACAACAAACACAAAAGCAGAGTTGTACAGCAATAAGTCAGAACCAGACAGGCTCCGCAGTACCAAATGAGAGACAGCGAGTGGTCAGAAGACAAGCCGAGTCAGAACCAGATAGACTGCTCAATACCAAACAAATGAGACAAAGAGTGGTCAGAAGACAAGCTGGAGTCAGAAGCACAGAGGAATTAGTATGCAAATGCAGGAACAGGGAGCAAGGAAACTAGGAAGGGATTTAAATAGAGCACTGAGTTCCTAAATCAGAACCTGATAGATCCATGACTTGGCGCTCCATTAGCCAGCCCACTCCTAATCTCCCTCAGCGCATGCCCGTGTTGCATCTTGTTACTAAGGATGCAGTCGCGTCACCAGAGGGCGTGGCTCATCGGTGTGTCTCTCTTGATGCGGCCATGCCAAGGACCACACCGCTGGAGCCCAGACAGGCAATTTTATTACAACCACTTTGCTACTTTGTAATGGCATTTTAGCAGCTGCTCTCTTAATCCATTGAATTTGTCTGGCAGAAACATTCCTCATTATGCCTTTACCTGCATGAACCCATCTGAGCTCTGAATCAGTAGGATGATTACGCTTAAGTTTTTGTGAAATATCTAATGTTTTCATACCTTGTCCCAGGCATTGCACTATTTGATGCTTTTCAACATCAGAGAGATCCTTTTTCTTTCCCATATTACTTGAAACCTGTGGCCTGCTTAATAATGTGGAACGTCCTTCTTACGTAGTTTTCCTTTGATTGGGCTCACCTGGCAAACTAATTATCACAGGTATTTGAGATTTATTTCAGTGATCCAGAGAGCTCTGAGACACAATACCATCCATGAGTTGAATTGAAAAAAAATACAAAACATCTTTATGACACTTAAATCCAATTTGCATAATAATTTGGAATGTGGTGTACCGTAGATACCTAGTTAACTTCACTGCAATGTAGAATATATAAGTATACAGTGAGCTGGAAGGGGTGATTAAGTGCTCAAATAAACCTATCTTCCCTCATAAGATGAAAACTATCCAGATATAGTATCAGGAGAGTTGCTTGTCTGCTAATACAGTGCAAGTGAAACAAATACTGCTCAACTGATTTTATATAAGTATGACGTAAAGGGGCAATGTGAACAGTCAGAAGAAATTATTCAAAGCAATTCATATGTAACTCGGTCAGCTGCTACAAAGATAATGCTGGAATACTAGTAGGCAATATACAATGAAGCCTCTCCAAACGCCACCTCTTTGAGAAGACCAACGACATTGTCTCAGAGAGGATGGACAAGTGGCAAGATATGATAGTTCTGTGGCTGAGGTTCATAGATGATATCTTTGTACTGTGGAGGGGGACTGCGGACTCTTTCGCAGAATTTATGGAGACGATTAATGACAATGCTCTGGGTCTTAGGTTCACATCTAAACATAGTCATGACTCAATACCATTTCTAGATGTGCTAATAGAAAGAGGCCCAAATAACAATATAATCACCTCCGTTTACCGTAAAAAGACAGTTACCAACAGCCTGCTCCGCTGGGAGAGCGCCCATCCTTATGCCCTACGTAAGGGCATACCCAAGGGTCAGTACCTTAGACTCCGGCGTAATTGCTCCACCATGAAAAAATGTAAAAGTGAAGCAAGGGATCTAAGGTACAGATTCAGGGAAAGAGGATACCCTGATGGAATACTACGAGTAGGCTATGAGGCAGCATGTTCGGAGAATAGAGATATGCTCCTCATACCAAAGAAAAAAAGGACGGACTCTATTATGCCCTCGAACACTGCTCGCATCATAGGGACCTTTGATAATGCCCATCAAGAGGTTAGACAGGTACTATCAAAATATTGGGACATACTTAAAACAGATCCTGATCTGCAGGACATAATAGGACCATATCCCTTAATAACATACAGGAAGGGAAGAAGCCTCAAAGATAGACTGGTTAACAGCCACTTTCAGCCCCCCACCAACCCTGGTAATTGGCTGTCAAGGAAGCCTACTGGTACTTTCAAGTGTGGTAGATGTGTGGCGTGTAGCCAGATACTGAAAACCAAGACATTCACGTGCTCACACACAGGCAGAGAATACGCTATCCGTGACTATGTGAACTGTCTAACCATGGGAGTAGTGTATTTGGCACAATGCTCCTGCCCCCTTGACTACGTAGGCAAAACAAAAAGAATTCAGGCGACGCATTAGAGATCACTATAATGATATTCAAAATAAAAAGGACACATCAGAGGCACAGCATATTAATCTCTGCCATGGTGGAAACACCACCTGCCTTAAATTTATAGGTATCCAATATGTCCCAAAACCAAGGAGGGGAGGAGACTGGGACAAAATGATCCTGAGGGCAGAAACAAGGTGGATCTACAGACGGAAGTCTGTAACACCAAATGGCCTAAACGAATATCTCTCGTACAAACCTTTCCTGTAGTCAAAATACGAACCATATATATAGAAGGCAGGTTCAACTAGGTGCCTTACCAACTAACTGAGTAAACCACCTATCCCTATATATATATATACAAAAAAGATCCTGTTCACCTCTATACCAATCCACTGTCTTTGAAAGTAAAAAAGAACCCACTGTAGACTGTACTTGACAATATATATCCTCATATATAAGTAACAACACATGATTCCAGCCAAAAAGTATGTACTAAAGGCGGCAGTATAGTCTAGGGGTCACATACCCTGCTAAGTAACACGTATGCAAACCCAATACCGAGTTTGTGAATATAGTCATCACGGTATCTAGAAATCGCACTATAACATTCAAGATAGATAGGGTTAATATCATATTAATCCTGTGAGTGTTAACCTTAATATCCTTTTCCAAATCTAACTGAGCCTAATATGACACGTAGTGATCATGAACCTTGCTGTACAGAGAACCGGCCGGGGACGCAGTGTGAGATCCCCATGACAACTAGTCACGCCCGAGTACCACGTCATTTCCGCCTAGCAGCGTAGCATAGCAAGGCCGACCCAACCAGGAGGCGGTACCTCGCTATGCACGTCTCCGCTTAGACTTTGACAGGTAACTATGCGGGGGGGAGTAACCAGTGCGCAGCGCTCACAGTGACCGATTGGTCAATTTGAATATGGGTGGAGCGGGACGCACGTAAAAGAGACGCAACAGCCCTATCAAATCGCCACTGCCGCATAATCGAAACAGGTGCACAGCCACTGCTTCTGGCGCCTGGACATCCTTTCTCCCTGAAGAGCCAAGTTCCTACCTGGCGAAACATGTCGGAGGATGACACAGGACATTTCTACTAGGGAGGTAAGAGTATAGGGACTTACAGTATAGGCCCGAGGTTCCTGAGGCTGGGGGTCGTCCTTCTAAGGACGAGTGCCCTGACTACAGCCATTGAGGCATGTACACTGACTAGACTAGGTCAAGCAGGGCAAGCACGTAGGGAGAGTTATTGACCTGATTAGGCTCCTCCCCAGTACATACAAAACGCCCCCTACAACACAGAAACGCCACCAGGCCTATTTCTATCTATCTAGACCCTATCCCCCTTCCCTAAATAGCGCAGGAGTTTACTTTACTCCACTGTCTCATTTATTTTAATGATAGAAATAAAAGTTAAATCTTAACTTTAATACAACAAGGCACACTCGGTACAGAATATACACTATTTGAGACTACTGAGAGTAACTATTAGTGGGTCTACCTTATTTAGACACCAAATATAAACGTATGGAACTCTTTGAGAAGACCACACTCATATTCAAACCAGATTTCCAGTTTTCAATTCCATGATATATTATGAATATCTGCCATCTTCTTTGAGAAGACTTCTCCCCTAGAAGACCATTTTCCAATGTAATTTTAAGTGACCGTCTAAAAGAGGTTTCCACTGTGAAATCACAATTTTATACTGACTGCCACTTCTAAGCATGAGGATGGCACTAGCCCCAAATAGCATTTCGGCAAGGACTTTGGGTTTCAGCCCTTGCCTCCCATTGGCGATGTCAGGCTAATTTTTAATTGTTTTTGTCATTGTAGTATAAAATAAAGTTTGAGTTAACCTGTGGAGTATGAGTCTCACATTTTTGTGCCAGTGTGTATCTACAGGAAATGGTCTGAAGGATGCTCAGTGACAACAGTAAAATGATGTGGCCAAAAGTTTTGAGAATGACACAAATATTAGTTTTCACAAAGATTGCTGTTAAAGTGCTTTTAGATCTTTGTTTCAGTTGTTTCTGTGATGTAGTGAAATATAATTACACGCACTTCATATGTTTCAAAGGCTTTTATCGACAATTACATGACATTTATGTAAAGAGTCAGTATTTGCAGTGTTGGCCCTTCTTTTTCAGGACCTCTGCAATTCGACTGGGCATGCTCTCAATCAACTTCTGGGCCAATTCCTGACTGATAGCAACCCATTCTTTCATAATCACTTCTTGGAGTTTGTCAGAAATAGTGGGTTTTTGTTTGTCCACCCGCCTCTTGAGGATTGACCACAAGTTCTCAATGGGATTAAGATCTGGGGAGTTTCCAGGCCATGGACCCAAAATGTCAACGTTTTGGTCCCCGAGCCACTTAGTTATCACTTTTGCCTTATGGCACAGTGCTCCATCATGCTGGAAAATGCATTGTTCTTCACCAAACTGTTGTTGGATTGTTGGAAGAAGTTGCTGTTGAAGGGTGTTTTGGTACCATTCTTTATTCATGGCTGTGTTTTTGGGCAAAATTGTGAGTGAGCCCACTCCCTTGGATGAGAAGCAACCCCACACATGAATGGTCTCAGGATGCTTTACTGTTGGCATGACACAGGACTGATGGTAGCGCTCACCTTTTCTTCTCCGGACAAGCCTTTTTCCAGATGCCCCAAACAATTGGAAAGAGGCTTCATCGGAGAATATGACTTTGCCCCAGTCCTCAGCAGTCCATTCACCAAACTTTCTGCAGAAGATCAATCTGTCTCTGATGTTTTTTTTGGAGAGAAGTGGCTTCTTTGCTGCCCTTCTTGACACCAGGCCATCTTCCAAAAGTCTTCTCCTCACTGTGCGTGCAGATGCACTCACACCTGCCTGCTGCCATTCCTGAGCAAGCTCTGCACTGGTGGCACTCTGATCCCGCAGCTGAATCCTCTTTAGGAGACGATCCTGGCACTTGCTGGACTTTCTTGGACGCCCTGAAGCCTTCTTAACAAGAATTGAACCTCTTTCCTTGAAGTTCTTGATGATCCGATAAATTGTTGATTGAGGTGCAATCTTAGTAGCCACAATATCCTTGCCTGTGAAGCCATTTTTATGCAACGCAATGATGGCTGCACGCGTTTCTTGCAGGTCACCATGGTTAACAATGGAAGAACAATGATTTCAAGCATCACCCTCCTTTTAACATGTCAAGTCTGCCATTTTAACCCAATCAGCCTGACATAATGATCTCCAGCCTTGTGCTCGTCAACATTCTCACCTGAGTTAACAAGACGATTACTGAAATGATCTCAGCAGATCCTTTAATGACAGCAATGAAATGCAATGGAAAGTTTTTTTTGGGATTAAGTTAATTTTCATGGCAAAGAAGGACTATGCAATTCATTTGATCACTCTTCATAACATTCTGGAGTATATGCAAATTGCTATTATAAAAACTTAAGGAGCAACTTTTCCAATTTCCAATATTTATGTAATTCTTAAAACTTTTGGCCACGACTGTACAGTGACATATAGTTGTCACGCCCTACAGTTGTGCATCATTAGATTGTTGCTCTGCAATGGCCTAAGCAAATGAGGCCTGATATTTTGCTATTCGGAAACCCACAAGAGACAGCAGTGGCATCAGACATCATGATTTCAGGTCAAGGATGACATCGAAAATAATGGCTTTCACAAAAGTTTGCATAAATGCATATTGAATTTGTGATGAATTTTGATTAATTTTTCGACAAAGGATAATTGCGAGGATCTAAGTTGGCTTGCTTAATCTAAAGTATATCTAATGTGTTCTCCTTTTATTGTTTCTCTAGTGAAAGGAATCCATCATTGGGTATGCATGCTCATTGCACATATGTCTGCCTCTCTTAGATAATCTCTGGTCTTTCTAATGAATATGTAGACAATGGTGATCAATATTAGTCTGCTGAAGGAGATACTACTTCTTGGATTCCATATATCAATGCCATCAGATCTATTTCTTTGCATTCTCATATCTTGTGTTTTAGAGAGAGGGAATTAACTTCGGAGCCTGAGATATCATAAGCTTGGTGATAAATGAAGACAACTAATAATATAGATTAAGGGCTTCATATTTCATAGCACATTTTATTAATTTGGTGGCCTAGGGAAATCAGTAGATAATACATTATCACAAAGCCTATCCCAGAATCAGTTATGTCAATCTCAGGCATTTGTAAATGAAAATGTATTTAGATTAGTGATGATCGAGTATGCTCAGCCAAACACCAATAAACGTGCAGGTAAGTACTGCCCTCACTGTAATGCCAGTAACCATGTTGGCTACTGGCATTACAGTGATTGGCTGGCCGGAATGCGTCACTGAGTGCACCCGATGATGCATGTTCGGCTCATTCGTAGTCAGGGAGAGCTGAGCATAGGCAGGGACAGAGAGTGTAGGGAGTGTAATTGAATATTATTTTTGTACTAAAACGTTTCCTTTTAAGGACTACAGGGAGTGCAGAATTATTAGGCAAATGAGTATTTTGATCACATCATCCTCTTTATGCATGTTGTCTTACTCCAAGCTGTATAGGCTCGAAAGCCTACTACCAATTAAGCATATTAGGTGATGTGCATCTCTGTAATGAGAAGGGGTGTGGTCTAATGACATCAACACCCTATATTAGGTGTGCATAATTATTAGGCAACTTCCTTTCCTTTGGCAAAATGGGTCAAAAGAAGGACTTGACAGGCTCAGAAAAGTCAAAAATAGTGAGATATCTTGCAGAGGGATGCAGCACTCTTAAAATTGCAAAGCTTCTGAAGCGTGATCATCGAACAATCAAGCGTTTCATTCAAAATAGTCAACAGGGTCGCAAGAAGCGTGTGGAAAAACCAAGGCGCAAAATAACTGCCCATGAACTGAGAAAAGTCAAGCGTGCAGCTGCCAAGATGCCACTTGCCACCAGTTTGGCCATATTTCAGAGCTGCAACATCACTGGAGTGCCCAAAAGCACAAGGTGTGCAATACTCAGAGACATGGCCAAGGTAAGAAAGGCTGAAAGACGACCACCACTGAACAAGACACACAAGCTGAAACGTCAAGACTGGGCCAAGAAATATCTCAAGACTGATTTTTCTAAGGTTTTATGGACTGATGATATGAGAGTGAGTCTTGATGGGCCAGATGGATGGGCCCGTGGCTGGATTGGTAAAGGGCAGAGAGCTCCAGTCCGACTCAGACGCCAGCAAGGTGGAGGTGGAGTACTGGTTTGGGCTGGTATCATCAAAGATGAGCTTGTGGGGTCTTTTCGGGTTGAGGATGGAGTGAAGCTCAAATCCCAGTCCTACTGCTAGTTTCTGGAAGACACCTTCTTCAAGCAGTGGTACAGGAAGAAGTCTGCATCCTTCAAGAAAAACATGATTTTCATGCAGGACAATGCTCCATCACACGCGTCCAAGTACTCCACAGCGTGGCTGGCAAGAAAGGGTATAAAAGAAGAAAATCTAATGACATGGCCTCCTTGTTCACCTGATCTGAACCCCATTGAGAACCTGTGGTCCATCATCAAATGTGAGATTTACAAGGAGGGAAAACAGTACACCTCTCTGAACAGTGTCTGGGTGGCTGTGGTTGCTGCTGCACGCAATGTTGATGTGAACAGATCAAAACACTGACAGAATCCATGGATGGCAGGCTTTTGAGTGTCCTTGCAAAGAAAGGTGGCTATATTGGTCACTGATTTGTTTTTGTTTTGTTTTTGAATGTCAGAAATGTATATTTGTGAATGTTGAGATGTTATATTGGTTTCACTGGTAAAAATAAATAATTGAAATGGGTATATATTTGTTTTTTGTTAAGTTGCCTAATAATTATGCACAGTAATAGTCACCTGCACACACAGATATCCCCCTAAAATAGCTAAAACTAAAAACAAACTAAAAACTACTTCCAAAAATATTCAGCTTTGATATTAATGAGTTTTTTGGGTTCATTGAGAACATGGTTGTTGTTCAATAATAAAATGAATCCTCAAAAATACAACTTGCCTAATAATTCTGCACTCCCTGTATTGTGTGTGACAGCAGCAATATATGTTTGTAGCGCAACCTGCGCTAAATTGGTCAGTGTTAGGGAGAGCCGTGCATAGGAAGGGACAGACAGTGTAGGGAGTGTAATAGGAAGATTTTTATACAAAAAACTTTTCAGAGACCCAAAGGTTATTTTAAGGACTATTGTGTGTGACAGCAGCAATATATATTTTTGGCGCATCCTGCACTATATACCGTGTAATAGGCCGCTGTGGACAATTAAATTATTCGCGCCACATCTCCTGTGTAAAGTGCGCGCATCCCTGAAATATCAGTGACATCCAGTGTACTTGTTCCGTAGATGGTGTCCGCTGCGGATAGTTAAATTAATATTCAATTACACATGTTGGCTACTGGCATTACAGTGATCGGCTGGCCGGAACGCGTCATCGGGTTCTATATAGCACCCGATGACGCATGTTCGGCTCATTTGTAGTCAGGAAGAGCTGAGCATAGGAAGGGACAGAGAGTGTAGGGAGTGTAATGGAATATTTTTATACAAAAAACTTTTCACAGACTCAAAAGTTATGTTAAGGACTATTGTGTGTGACAGCAGCAATATATATTTTTAGCGCATCCTGTGCTAAATACTGTGTAATAGGCCGCTGTGGAAAGTTAAATTATTCGTGCCACATCTCCTGCGTGAAGTGTGCGCATCCCTAAAATATCAGTGACATCCAGTGTACTTTTTCCGTAGATGGTGTCCGCTGCAGACAGTTAAATTATCCGTGCCACATCTCCTGTGTAAAGTGTTTGCATCCAAAAAATATCTGTGACATCCAGTGTACTTTTTCAATAAATGGTGTCCGATGTGGACAGTGAGATTAGCTGCGCCACATCTCCTGTTTAAAGTGTGCGCATCCCTAAAATATCAGTGACATTCAGTGTACTTTTTCCATAGACGGTGTCCGCTGTGGACAGTTAAATTATCCGTGCCACTTTTCCTGTCTAAAGTGTGCGCATCCAAAAATATCAGTGACATCCAGTGTACTTTTTCAATAGACGGTGTCCTCTGCGGACAGTGACATTAGCTGCGCCACATCTCCTGTGTAAAGTGTGCGCATCCAAATAATATCTATGACATCCAGTGTACTTTTTGAATAGATGGTGTCCGATGTGGACAGTGAGATTAGCTGCACCACATCTCCCGTGTAAAGTGTGCGCATCCCTAAAATATCAGTGACATCCAGTATACTTTTTCCGTAGATGGTGTCCGCTGTGGACAGTTAAATTATCCATGCCACATCTCCTGTGTAAAGTGTGCGCATCCAAAAATATCTGCAATATCCAGTGTACTTTTTCAATAGACGGTGTCCGAGGTGGACAGTTAAATTATCCGTGCCACATCTCCTGTGTAAAGTGTGCGCATCCAAAAAATATCTGTGACATCCAGTATACTTTTTCAATTGACGGTGTCCCCTACAGACAGTGAGATTAGCTGCGCCACATCTCCTGTGTAAAGTGTGCGCATCCCTAAAATATCAGTGACATCCAGTGTACTTTTTCCATAGACGTTGTACTCTTCTGACAGTGACCTTACCAGGGCCACATCTGCAGTGTAACGTGTGCGCTTAAAAAATGTATCTGTGACATACAGTGTACTTTGTCAGCTTTGAAACCATACTCCCTCCGGAACCCAGACTTTGGTTTCCCGGAAGCAGCTCGGCGAGTCATGGGAATAATGCCGCCGGATCGCCGGTCGTCATAGTTTATGGTCGGAACTACGACGGTATATGATAGTCTTCGAGCCTCCGACTTTTGATTTTGATTAATGAAGACATTCTTGGCAAATGCTTTCGCTTTTGTTCATCTTGCGCTGTCCAAGAATTTCATCTCTAGCGGCGCAATACGGATGCCCCCGGCCGTCCCTCTTAATCAGTGACATCCAGTGTAATTTTTCCGTAGATGGTGTCCGCTGTGGACAGTTAAATTATCCTTGCCACATCTCCTGTGTAAAGTGTGCGCATCCAAAAAATATCTGTGTCATCCAGTGTACTCTTTCAATAGACGGTGTCCGCTGCGGACAGTGAAATTAGCTGCGCCACATCTTCTGTGTAAACTGTGCGCATCCCTAAAATATCAGTGACATCCAGTGTATTTTTTGAATAGACGTTGTCCACTTCTGACAGTGACCATACCAGGGCCACATCTGCAGTGTAACGTGTGCGTTAAATTTTTTTTTATGTGACATACATTGTACTTTTTCCATAGACGGTGTCCGCTTCTGACAGTAACCTTACCAGGACCACATATGCAGTGTAATGAGTGCGCTTCAAAAAAAATTCTGTGACATACATTGTAATTTTTCTGTAGACGGTTTCAGCTTCTGACAATGACCATACCAAGGCCATATCTGCAGTGTAATGTGTGTGCTTTAAAAATGTATTTGTGGGAGGAGCTGAGCGAGGAACAGAATAGGCATGCCTACGTACCGTCCTGACCTAACTGGCTGGAGTGTGCCCGACGCCAGTGACGAGGTAAGGCCTGAATAAGTGGGCCACCCAAGAGGAGAGTAAGAAGAAGGGGATGGGAGGGAGGGGCAAGAACCGGCCGCCCTCCTGCTTGTAGGAGGGGGTTTAAATACGCTAAGTGCGCTCCTCCCACAATTACAGGCTGCAAGCAGCCTTCAATACTTGTGGGAGGAGCTGAGCGAGGAACAGAATAGGCATGCCTACGTACCGTCCTGACCTAACTGGCTGGAGTGTGCCCGACGCCAGTGACGAGGTATGGCCTGAATAAGTGGGCAAAAGAGAACTGGCACGTTGCAGGGTATGGAATATTTATTGAAGCATTGAGGCCTACAATGCCAAGGAACAAGGCTCTGGATATCTCAGCCCGTGGATTCGGAATGTACCCTGCGAAGCAGGACAACCTCCAACGGTCCATCTTGCGGATGATGTGCGCCGGTACCTGGTGACCAGAAGCTGCGGACGCGGCCCCCACACGACAGGAGTGCCCGGATACCGTGCTAGGGTTGGAACCCAACCCTGCGGCCAGGGTGCGGATGTTGGAGATGAACAGGGTTGAAGACAGGGGCTTACCGTTGACCGGGAGCAACGGGTCGTCTAAGCGGGAGATGGAGGGAGGCCAGGAGCTCCTGGAGCACCTTGATAGGACACCAACAGTTGGCCGTAGGGTAAAGACTCCACCTCCATGGGAGGACCGATTTGATTGGTCTTGGAGGACGGAATGGACAGGATGAAGTGGTCGGAGTGCCAGGCGAGGTGTCGCCTGAGCAGGGTAGCCCGGGAGATGGCGCTGCAGGCGAACTCCCCGGGTCTGAGGAACCCACAGAACCCGAGGCACATGGCCGTTTGTAATGATGCTTGCTGCTTGGCCAAAAGGGAGACCGTCTAGGCCTGCAGACAACCAGCGGAAACCCGCCCGACACTGATTGCCTATGTGCCCGGACCGCCGCGCTAACGCTGAGGGGCCTGATGCCTCAAGCCTGGCGAAAAGCTGGAGCAACTAGCCCAGCCCGAGGGGACGCCCTGAGGTCCCCTGATCAGGAATCAGGGTGCAGACCGCCCAGGTGAGATTGAGCAAACCATGATATAGCAAAGAACACAAGAATGCCGCTTGAGTGGGAGCAGAGTACAATACCTGATGTAACCATAGTTGTCGAGATAATGGATGACCATGTCCAAAACCCCGTGATGACCCGGATCCAATGCAATCAGGGATTCAAAAATGCGGAACCCGAACCGGATAACAGAAACCATTGGATACTGCTGGAAAACCCAGAGCGTCTGTATCGGATCCCGAATGATTCAGGCAAATGTGTACCACCAGCGGGAAGAGACCTGAGTGTTTCAGGCAAATGCGAACCACCTGCGGGAAAAAGAGCTGAGAGAATCATACAGATGCGAACAGCCTGTGGGCAAAAGACCTGAGCGATTCAGGGAATACGTAACCTGGGTGAATCAGGAAAAACATACGACCTGGAAATACCGCCGACCTGAAAGAGACAGGAAATACAGAACCTGAGTGATTCAGGGAATACGTAACCTGGGGAAATCAGGAAAACATACGACCTGGAAATACCGGCAACCTGAAATAGAGAGGAAATACAAAACCTGAGCGATTTAGGGAAACCTAAACCTGAGCGATTCAGGAGAATACCTGACCTGAGCGATTCAGAGAAAACACCTGACCTGAGCGATTCAGGGAAACACCAGACCTGATCGATTCAGGGAAACGCCTGACCTGAGCGATTCAGGGAACACCTGACCTGAGCGATTCAGGGAAAACACCTGACCTGAGCGTTTCAGGGAAAACACCTGACCTGAGCGATTCAGGGAAACACCTGACCTGAGCGATTCAGGGAAACACCTGACCTGAGCGATTCAGGGGGGAAAACGTAAACCTGAGTGACCTGGGCACATACATAACCCGAATGATCCAGAACATGAACCTGGGCGACTCTGGAACATGAACCCGAAAGATCCAGGTAAACATGGACCCGAGCGATTCAGGGAAATGCATGAACCCGAGCGATCCAGGAAACACGCAACCCGCGCGACTCCGGGGAATTAGACCTGGGTGAAGGGTAATACGTGAATTTTTTTTTTTTTTGAGCTAATCTAGGAATACATGGATCATGCCCAAACCCCCGAACCTGAGAATCATAAGGAAACGGAATGAACATGGTATAGAAAGGATCACAACCCAACCGAATCAACGGACAGCGCTGCCAACTCTCCGGCGATACCGGAGACCTAGGAATGGAGGTTTGTGATGAATAAAGGAAGGCTCTGAGCTGTGGAGAAGCATCCTGCCACCACCCGGCTGGAACTTACCTGAAACCTGGCACCGTGGAGTGACCGGGCACGGAGGAGCGCTGCGACACAATTGCGGATGGATCGAAATTCCGGTGGCCTGAGGCCCTGCTTACATGAAAATAAGCTTGCGTTGGTATGAGACCCGGAGAAAGGTGCGATCTGGTGGCACTGGAAAGAGGCGACGGAGAACCAGGATGCAGCCTGGACGCCATGGCCAACTGCTGGGTGACCCTGGAGAGCCAGAATCAGAGCCCAAGTCGCGCTGCATGCCACAACCTGCGGAACGGGAACCCAGACACTAATCGGGCAACCAGGAACCGGCCGGACGTCGCTGAACAAACCCCCGAGCGCTTCAGGCTGATGCATGGAAACCCGCGTAACTCCGGCGGTGCACTGAATCCCAAGCGGTTCAGGCAACATGGAATCCTAAGCGAAACAGGCAATGACACACACCTTCATGAAGATGATGGAACCTGGGTGGGTCGGGCAGTACCTTGGACCAGGTCGGACCTGGCCCCTACCTACCTACTGGAAGACCAGGGAAACAGAAGCCTGAGCGGATCAGGCCCACCTGACCTGAGTGAATCAGGGGAATACATAACCAGACTGTTCAGGGAAATGTGCAATCTGGGAACAACCGACCTGGAAGAGGAAGGAAAACAAACCCGGATGAGGGAGAACATGGCCCCTGAGTGACTCAGGGAAACATGACCCCCGGGCGATTCAGGGAACACGCCAGACCTGAGCGACTCAGGGAACAAGCCAGATCCGAGCGACTCAGGGAACACGCCAGATCCGAGCGACTCAGGGAACACGCCAGATCCGAGCGACTCAGGGAACACGCCAGACCTGAGCGATTCAGGGAACCCGCCAGACCTGAGCGATTCAGGGAACCCGCCAGACCTGAGCGATTCAGGGAACACGCCAGACCTGAGCGATTCAGGGAACACGCCAGACCTGAGCGATTCAGGGAACACGCCAGACCTGAGCGATTCAGGGAACACGCCAGACCTGAGCGATTCAGGGAACACACCAGACCTGAGCGATTCAGGGAACACACCAGACCTGAGCGATTCAGGGAACACACCAGACATGAGCGATTCAGGGAACACACCAGACCCGAGCGATTCAGGGAACATCACCCCTAAGTGACTAAGGGGAGGCAACCCAGCGATTCAGGGAACCTGACCCCTGAGCCACCCAGGGAAGACATGACACATGTGACTTTTGGGTAGATGACACCTGCAATTTGGAGACAAACACGACGCCTGAGCGACTCAGGGAAGACAAACTTGACTGAATCAGGGAAGACATGACACCTGCGTTTCCAGGAACATGACACCTGCGATTTGGGAAAAACATGACACCTGCGTTTGAGGAAACATGACACTTGATCGATTCAGGGATCCGGGAAGACATAACACCTGAGCGATTCATGGGGACATTGCACTTGAGCGATTCAGGGAGACATTGCACTTGAGCGATTCAGGGAGACATTGCACTTGAGCGATTCAGGGAGACATTGCACTTGAG
This sequence comes from Bufo bufo, assembly GCF_905171765.1. Taxonomy (NCBI): domain Eukaryota; kingdom Metazoa; phylum Chordata; class Amphibia; order Anura; family Bufonidae; genus Bufo; species Bufo bufo. The sequence continues at coordinate 605,666,422 of NC_053390.1, forward strand.
CGATTCAGGGAGACATTGCACTTGAGCGATTCAGGGAGACATTGCACTTGAGCGATTCAGGGAGACATTGCACTTGAGCGATTCAGGGAGACATTGCACTTGAGCGATTCAGGGAGACATTGCACTTGAGCGATTCAGGGAGACATTGCACTTGAGCGATTCAGGGAGACATTGCACTTGAGCGATTCAGGGAGACATTGCACTTGAGCGATTCAGGGAGACATTGCACTTGAGCGATTCAGGGAGACATTGCACCTGGGCGATTCAGGGAGACATTGCACTTGGGCGATTCAGGGAGACATTGCACTTGAGCGATTCAGGGAGACATTGCACCTGAGCGATTCAGGGAGACATTGCACCTGAGCGATTCAGGGAGACATTGCACCTGAGCGATTCAGGGAGACATTGCACCTGCGTGATTCAGGGAGGCATTACATCTGAGCAAAACAGAGAGACTCTGCACCTGAGTGATTCAGGGAGACATCACACCAGAACGAATCGGGGAGACATTGCCCCCGAGCGACTCCGGGAAGACATACACTGGAGCACTTCGGGAAAGCCCTTCCCTGGGTGGTACTGGGAACATTGCAAGCGGATTGGGGACCTTAACTCATGGAGTGAATAACGGGATTACTAGCGCCCGAGCACCTCAGGGAGCACGTCATGCCTGAGCGAAACGGGGATTACATTGCCCCTGAACGAGTCAGAGGACAAATGACACCTAGTGGCTGCAGGGACTTATTAATTTATTATTATTTTTCACCAGCATTGCGGGGTTAACAGGTAGCAGGCCAACAGCCAGAATAGCATGGTATCGAATCAAAGGTTCCTTTTTTTTTTTTTTTTTTTAACAGCAGTGCGGGGGTTAACAGGCAGCAGGCCAACAGCCAGAAGCCGGCAGCCCGTCCAGGGCATTCAAGTCATCAGTTATGTAGCCTCTGCAGATCATCTCAAGGCAAATGCGATAGGAAGGCCTGAAAGGAACACCAGAATGCCGCTGCCCACATTACCAGTGGGAACACCTCTGCAGAAAGAATAGTGTCCCGAAACCGCTGTGAGCCGTCCCCGCCGGCCAACTCGCGGCGCATGCGCTGGAGGGATCGGTACCCGGAGCGGGGGGTGGGGGGGGGCCGCGATGAGCATTCACCGGAGCAGCCGCGGCAGCGGGCAGTGCGGGGTTTGACGGGCAGCTGTGCGCCGCCAAGCCCGGACCCCCAGGACAGGGAACACGAGGTGCCGGCGCATCCGACCAGGCCGCAGAGCGGCTATACCTACACAAGAACGCGGCTGGCAGCGATGAGCATTCACCGGAGCAGCCGCGGCGGCAGGCAGTGCGGGGGTTGACGGGCAGCTGTGCGCCGCCAAGCCCGGACCCCCAACAGGGAACACGAGGTGCCGGCGCGTCCGACCAGGCCGCAGAGCGGCTATACTTACACAAGAACGCGGCTGGCAGCGATGCACTCACCGGAGCAGCCGCGGCCACGGGCAGTGCGGGGTTGACGGGCAGCTGTGCGCTGCCAAGCCCGGACCCCCAGAACCGGGAACACGAGGTGCCGGTGGCGGTGCGTCCGACCAGGCCGCAGAGCGGCTATACCTACAACAAGAACGCGGCTGGTAGCCCGAACGGGCTGCGGGGAGATGCACCGACGGGAGACGCGACCGGAAGTGACGTCTGGCGCTGGATCAAGAAGCAAACAGGCAAGAACCGGCCGCCCTCCTGCTTGTAGGAGGGGGTTTAAATACGCTAAGTGCGCTCCTCCCACAATTACAGGCTGCAAGCAGTCTTCAATACTTGTGACATGCAATGTAATTTTTCCGTAGACGGTGTCCGCTTCTGACAGTGACCTTACCAGGGCCACATCTGCATTGTAACGTGTGCCCTTCAAAAATGTATCTGTCACATACAATGTAATTTTTCCGTAGACGGTGTCCGCTTCTGACAGTGACCTTACCAGGGCCACATCTGCATTGTAATGTGTGCGCTTCAAAAATGTATCTGTGACATAATATACATTTTTTCCGTAGACGGTGTCCGCTTCTGACAGTGACCCCACCAGGGCCACATCTGCAGTGTAACGTGTGGGCTTCAAAAATGTATCTGTGACATACAGTGTACTTTGTCAGCTTTGAAACCATACTCCCTCCGGAAACCAGACTTTGGTTTCCCGGAAGCAGCTCAGCGGGTCATGGGAATAACGCCGCCGGATCACCAGTCGTCATAGTTTATGGTCGGAACTACGACGGTATCTGATCGTCTTCGAACCTCCGACTTTTGTTTTTGATTACTTAAAACACTCTTGGCAAATGCTTTCGCTTTGGTTCATCTTACGCCAGTCCAAGAATTTCCCCTCCAGCGGCTCAATACGGATGCCCCCGGCCGTCCCTCTTAATCATGGCCCCAGTTCCCGAAAACCAACAAAATAGAACCGGAGTCCTATTCCATTATTCCTAGCTGGAGTATTCAGGCAACCCGGCCTGCTTTGAACAATGGTCAGCTAAGCAGCAGGCACTCTCCCCTAATTTTTTTAAAGGTCAGCTCAGCAGCAGGCCCTCAACCATAATGTTTTAGAGGGTCAGCTCAGCAGCAGGCCCTCGAATATAATTTAGAGAGTAAGATCACCTGCAGGCCCTCGCATATAAAATTTTTTAGAGGGTCAGCTCACCTGCAGGCCCTCACCTACAATCTTTTACAGGGTCAGCTCACCTGCAGGCCGTCATCTAATTATACCTAATAGGTAATTTGCGCACATGCTGCCTTGCTTGGATGTGGTAGCCGTAGCCGTTTCTCAGGCTCCCTCTCCGGAATCGAACACTGATTCCCCCTTACCCATGGTCACCGTGGTTGGTGCTGAAAATAACATCGAAAGTTGTTAGGTCAGACATCCGAATAGATCGTCGCCATCACGGGGACGTGCGATTGGCCCCAGGTTATCTAGAGTCACCAAAGTGGCAGCAGGCCCTCACCCTAATTTTTTTGATGGTCATATCAGCAGGCGCTTGCTCCAAATGTTTTTGAGGGTCACCAGCAGGCCATCAATCATAATTTTTCAAGGGTGTGTATGATGCCCTCCTTTATGTGTAATAAAGGGTGTATTGGAGTGCCGGTTCCTTGTAATTTTTGGCAGCCCTTTCACTTAGTGCATAGGCTTTATGAGTGTAGGAGTCCCACTACCTGAACAATTGTACCACAATGTGAATGAGGCCCTCTTTTATGTGATATACAGGTTGTATCAGAGTGCCTCTTCCTTGCAATTTTTGGCAGCACTTGCACTTTATATACAAGTAAATATACTGGAAAGAATGTTTCCTAACAATGTTTCCTCTAAAATCGATTTTAACTTAAGTTTTGTGCGTATTATTGTCAGTCTGTAAAAGTGGCGTACTACTCGGTCAACATCGTTCCCAGCAGGGACCAAGATGCATCCAGACATTCTCCCCATGCTGTTCCCGAACCATTTTGGTGGTGTTTCCATGAATTTCTGACCTTTTCCTATAAACCAGGCACCCTCCCCTCTTCAGAGCAGGAGGTGCCTGGTTTAATGCTCGGGTTCTCACATTGAGTTCTATGGAGCTCGGGTGCTCAGTAGAGCACCCGAATATCCCGATGTGTTCGGCCCGAGCCCCCAAGCACCCGAGCACTATGGTGCTCGAAGAACACTAATTTAGATCTTTTATTGTTTTTTTTCTGTGTGTTTGCTTTTATTAAATTTATCATTGTGTAAGTCATGGGTTTGGATGAGTTCCTGGTGCTACCAAAGCTTCATTGAAGATAAGTGTTTCCTTTCCCTTTTGTATTTTGTTTATATATACAGTATGTGTGTGTTGCTTTCCCTGTTGTTTGTCATTAGGCCTGAGGGAGACTCCTGTTTGTCCTTTCCTTTGGAGGAACAGGTAGACTTAGCCCTGACATTAGTTCCAGGGTCCTATAGGGTAAAATAGGATTCTAGGTATCCGGTGTATGAACTTGCCTACCTTTGGGGCCTGTTCCTACTGGTAGTCTGTCAGGACTGGAGTTAGGGTTTTCTCTAGGAGGTGTCCATCTTTCTTCCCTAGTTTCCAGGCCTTATTCTGGTATCCTGTTTCCCTCCTGTGTCGGTGTGATGTTTTTCTCCCACACACTAGCGTGACATTGTGATTTGTTTCATATGAATCACTGAATTTTTTTCAAACAAAAATATTAAAAAATTTCTTCAAAAAAGCAGTTGATCACAAATGTATTTTTCTTACATAACCACCAAACCTGTTGCTACTTAAACCATAAAAAAACATTAAAAATTAGATTAAAGAGCATGAACGGGGTTAGATACAGTTCTAGGAGACCTCAGAGTCTTGTACACTGTTTTTCAGGGCAATCAGGTTACTTTTGATTTGAGTCAAATTTATTTGTAACAGAATTGACTCTGCCAACTGATTTGTGCAAAATGGAGACCCAAATGAATTTTAAGAAATGCTCTTTTCTCCAGTCAATTAATATATCTTATCACACTTTTCATAGTTAGCTTTTAGTTGTTATAAAACCATTTATATTATAACATATTTTAACTAAATGTAATAAATTGGAATTATGTGCAAGTTTACATTTATCACCATAGCAGATCCTTTTAATTCTTTCAGCATTGGAGTTTTTTTTTTCATTTTTGCATTTATATTTTTCACTCCCTAACTTTCTGGGGCCATAGCATTTTTATTTTTTCGCTCACACAGCCGTATGAGGGCTTGTTTTTGTGGGGCAAGTTGCTGCTTCTAAATGTAAGCCAGCTTCCTAGCTATATTATATTTAGACCATTTTCTGGCCCATCCCCTTTCCCGCCCAAACCACACCCACTTTGTTTAGACCTGGCCTGAGCGGGGCAGACCTCAAACTCATAGTAATCAATGAGGAAATTCAAACTAATAGCAAAGGTTCACTTCCTTTTTCTTGCAGCTATACAGTTAAGTATTAGTAATTTTCTGATGAAAATTTTAAACACAGCCGATATCTTTCTAGAGAAAATGACCATTCTTTGTTAACCCTCTGGATTAAAATAATAAGTTTGGTCAGTTTTTGATGGCCACTTTGACAAAGGACAAGAGCTACAAAGGGGTTAAAACATTCAAGACACTGCAGGATCTACTCAGTGATTTATAGAGGAATGGAAAGCTCAGAAACCCATCTTACAGAAAGTAGACACTCAATATATACTTTAGAAATGAGAGAATATATTTGTTTTTGAAACCAGAATTTTGAAAATATTGGTAGAATTGGTAGAGTTGGTAGAATCAGATCTTCTTCTCATTCATTTGGGTCCAATACTTTCCGAGAAAGAATTCTGTCAGAAGAACAAGAAATAAACAAACAACGGATGCTGTATTTTAGGCATCCATTATGCTCAGTTATGCACATTTTGCATCCGTTTTAGCCATTTCCATCTGAGATACATTACATTAGATTACTAAGGGCATGTGCAGATTAGCCTTTGGGCATGGAGCTGTACAGACTCCACAGACATGTTTTGCTATACAGACTTTGTCAGATGCTGTATGTATAAGACTATTCTCCTCTAAAAGCAATACTTCTATGGGAGCATACTTCAGCATGGCATCCAATGGAACAAGCCATCATTTTTTTTCTGTTGAATGTTTACAGCATCCATATATGAAATCTGAGCCAGCAGAGGCCCCAATGTAATACAAAAATCTAAACTAATGCAAAATAAAATTCTGAATGGCACAAAACAAATTGAATCCCTGAACTAAAGATTACTGTGGGACTGATATGCCTCAAAATGCATTTTGTTCTAAGAAATTATTTTCCACTGAGGCTTATAGAGAGATGCAATCTTACAAGTAAAGTTTAATGGTAACGTGAGAGTCATTGAAATGTAAACATCTGCATGGAATAAAACAATTTTGTTATATATGCCGTCTAGTACAAATCATGTTCTTCATTCATCAGTTTTCTTCTAATTAGACATAGCAAGGTGAAGACGTTTCCCGTCTAACTTTGGCAAAATGCTAATAGCTGATGGCACCACTGTGAATGGATGGCCCTATAAAGTCTTAGTCAACATGTTTTGAGGTCTGGTTTGAGGAAATGACAAAGGTTAACAAGAGGTTATATCCAGTGTAAAGTTTCCTTTACTTAAAACCAAGGGATTATCCTAACAATCCTGAGCCTATAATGGAGTGAGGTGCAAATTCACAATAGTAATATAAAATGTGTTACATTTCTATGGGCTGTTTAATATAAACTGGTATAACCACATCATATTTATAGGGTATATTTCCAAAGCTGATAGTTTTTTTTAATTCAATAATATAATGCATAAAATGCAAATCATATGATGTCTAATTACTGGTTATGGTTAAGTTCTTTCTCTGTTATTTTAGATAAATAACTTTTAACCTATGGAGGACTGCCATCTTGCCTGAGCTGTTCTTAAAGGGTTGTCTCACTTCAGCAAATGGCATTTCTCATGTAGAGAAGGATAATAAAAGGCTCTTACTAATGTATTGTGATTGCACATATTGCCTCCTTTGCTGGCTGGATTCATTTTTCCATCAAATTATACACTGCTCATTTCCAGGCAGTGACACTCATTTCAACATGGGTGGTCAGGAGGTGATTCCATGAAGGGTAGTAGAAAATGTATTCTGGAGAAAGTTCACACATTAAAAAGAGAAGAAACTGAATTTATGTATTAGAACACTGCCATTGAGAGGTTAATAAAAGCTTCTATAGAAATGATTCCATTGCTTTTATGAAGACCATGCTATAACTGAATAGATATGATAATGTAGAGAAAGATAAGATTTCCATTTTGGAGCCAGGAGTAGAAGTAGTTCTTGCAGCTAAAATAAAATTAGCAATGACTTCAATAAGATCTAACCTTGTTGTACCCATTCAGTTCTATTATTTTAAGGATTTTTTTTTCATTTAATTTATGGGCCTTTTTTCTCTGTTAATTCAAGGAGAGAGAATTTGTGTGCTAATGTACTCTGTTGTCTGTGAACGTCTAGTGCACGTGAACACAAACTGGAGCTCTTAGCTTAACTATGGGTAGATGACAGTCAGGATTATAATGTTGTCACATAGCAATATCCCATCTTGTTGAATTCAAATATTAGATCTATGTGATCTATATGACTGCAGATAGGTGAAGTGCGATGGGGCTATGTCACTGTAAGCAAACGTCAATGCCTTAGGTGGGAAATGTAAAAACAAACAAAGGTGCTCCATTTCTACAACACCATTGCATGCTGCCTAATCTGTCCTTGTGGATAAAATTCGAAAACACAAGGGAGGGGGATCAAAAAACAAGGGTGATGGGGGAACGTACAACAGGCGCCAAACCAAGTAAAAAAATAGAGCTAAAAATAGGTCAAGAATGTGGTATCCTGGTGGTATAGTACTAGCATATTATACAGACAGGTAAAATACAAGTGGAGGGCAAAATTAAGAGAGAAATAACAAAAAAATGAAATAAAATTGTGTATAAAGTTAATTTGAGACCGATAGGCAGGTGAAGTAAAAGTTAGGTTCCTGCTTGCGGTTTATGCAGAAGGTTGAAAGCAAAGGTTAAAAACACAGGTTAAAAACAAGGAATAAAATGGATGAGAAAACATCCAGCGAGGCACTTACTTCACTGGGGGGTCGTCAGCAGGATAAGCATAAAACACCTGTGACGATTCCCTACTACTACGACCATTACCATTATTTATTTTGTTCATTATTTAACCTGTTCATTATTCAACCTGTCATTTTAATTGACCATTTCCGCTATTTGGAACGCAATTTGCGTTCCACCGACCGGAAGTGACACTACACCACTTCCGTTTTCGGTTTTCTGGCGCCAAATTGTCAATTAAACCACCGATTGGGCTGTGTATTTATAAACCTGACCTGCCACAGGCATAACTATAGCCACTTTCTCCTGATGAAATCTTGATCCCCGAAACGCGTTGAGGCACATCTTGTAATAAAGGTGATTTGATCAGAAGCACACTGCCTTGCTGCCATCATTCACTGAGACTCTACACACGATCCTGGCTAGGGGGGAATCGTCACAGGTGTTTTATGCTTATCCTGCTGACAGCCCCCCAGTGAAGTAAGTGCCTCACTGGATGTTTTCTCATCCATTTTATTCCTTGTTTTTAACCTGTGTTTTTAACCTTTGCTTTCAACCTTCTGCATAAACCGCAAGCAGGAACCTAACTTTTACTTCACCTGCCTATCGGTCTCAAATTAACTTTATACACAATTTTATATATTTTTTTGTTATTTCTCTCTTAATTTTGCCCTCCACTTGTATTTTACCTGTCTGTATAATTTGCTAGTACTATACCACCAGGATACCACATTCTTGACCTATTTTTAGCTCTATTTTTTACTTGGTTTGGCGCCTTTTGTACGTTCCCCCATCACCCTTGTTTTTTGATCCCCCCTCCCTTGTGTTTTCGAATTCTACATTGAGTGCCTTCATTGGACACTTCTTGGGCTGCCTCCCTTGCGTTACTCAGATTCACTTTACCACCACTGTCGGCGCCTACTTTCAGACACTCTGGGGATTTCCTTTCCAGATCCTTAAATGTTTGAATAAACTTACTTTTTTTCCTTTCTCTTCCCTTGTGGATAAAAGCAAGAGATGTTATAATATAGCTCTAACATGATGACCTCCTGTAAGCCCCTGTCGTTATCTCTGACTATCTACAGTGGCAATACACTTTTATAGTGGTTCGGAGACAAACACTATTGTTCATGTACAGTAGGTACAGCATTGTGTCTTTGGATCTTTGAAGCCATGTTCTGGTTGGCCCAGGCTAAACTGAGGCTTGGAGTCTAAAGGTTTCCATGGTATTCACCCTTTAAGTCTTGTACAGGGATCTGCACTTTGCTGCAAGGAATCCCAAGGTCACAGTTACTGGAGTAGACTCAGACTGACGACTGTTGAGACTGTAGCAAGGTTTGGAATTAGCCAGGGTTTATAAACAGAAAGGTAAGCAGCCTCACGCCTAGGAATAATTCAGAAGTGTAGTCATAGGTAAGCCAGTGGTCAGAGCCAGGGGAACGCAACCCTGCAAGGTACAGAGGTGAGGTCAGGGATGAGGCCAAGGTCAGAATCCAGGAAACACCACAAGTATCAGACAGACTAAACTGGAGTGCGAGGCAAAGATGAGCTTAAGAACAGGGCTGAGGTCAGGAGACAATGGTATGGTATAGTAGCAAACTGACAGGGACCAGAAAAGGTTCTAGGCAATACCCGTGAAGCTCTGTTGGATTCAGATAGTAAGTATTGATTACATCATAGAACTCACCCAGGTGAAAGCATCATGTTGCACAGCAATAGCGAGCAAAAAGTCAGGTATGTTCAAGTAAGGAGAGTAAATGAATTATACAGAAACCTGGAGAAGAATGTAACAATTATTAGCATAGCACCATAAAGTGGCAGAATGGAAGTACCATAAGTAAGATGAGAACAATGGCACTTCTGCACTTGCACGCCTGCTTGTATATAAGTTTATGGAGAGTGACAGAAACAAAACAAGTATTTGACTTGTAGACATGTATTGTCCCTTCTGAAGGTCAGATAGAAAGGATTTAGTTTGTTTTAAAATTGTTTTTATTGGTTTTACAGCAGTAGGATGTACAATCTTTGTTTGCCTACATAGGCATGAGAACACGAATGCATCTGAAGTTGTACAGTCGTATGAGAAAGTGCATATCACATAATAACAAATAAAAGGTAGATAGATAGAAAGGATTTAGGTGCTCCATACAACTTATGCAAAAGAAGATTGCTCACGTACTGTAATAATATTCTATATATTAACCTAAAAAAGGCTACTTTCACACTGGCGTTTTGGCTTTCCGTTTCTGAGATCCGTCATGGGCTCTCACAAGCGATCCAAAACGGATCAGTTTTGCCTTAATGCATTCTGACTGGAAAAGGATCCGCTCAGAATGCATCAGTTTTCCTCCGTTCCATCTACATTCCGCTTTGGAGGCGGACACCAAAACTCTGCTTGCAGTGTTTTGGTGTCCGTCTGACGAAACTGAGCCAAACGGATTTGTCCTGACACACAATGTAAGTCAATGGGCACAATAGAAAACGGATCTGTCCTCTATTGACTTTCAATGGTGTTGAAGACGGATCCGTCTTGGCTATGTTAACGATAATTCAAACGGATCCGTTCTATACGGATGCAGACGGTTGTATTATCTGAACAGATCCATGACGGATCCACACCAAACGCGAGTGTAAAAGTAGCTTAAGTAGCCTTTGTCTGCAAAGCATTCCAATGTTAAACTGGTTATCATATCATGTATTAAATTAAATTATTTGGTGGCAGTATGTCAACTCAATGACACCGCAAGTGACAGTGCTAATAGACCATATCTGAGAGTTGCAACGGGAAGTAAGTGTCTGTTCAGTTGGATTAGGAATGGATTATCGTTTATGCAGTAAATTTCTCCAGTCAGTACTTCTTTACATGTAGTTTAACTCTATGTTGCTACAAGACTCGTCTGCTACATTTAAACTTCATGATGGCAAAGGTAATTGATTCTCATTGAAGAGACCCAGATGGTGTATAGAGCTGTACGTACAAGCAATTCTGCATTGGAAAGTATATGCAAATAAACTTACATCACTGAAATCAGAAACAATAAAGTAGGCATGGGTGTCTACAGGCTACGACAATGTAAATGGTACACCTCCCTGCAGGCAAAAAAGCCCAACCAACCCAGTTTCAGAGGTTGTAGTGGGGCCCACATTTTGTAACATGTTTTTGGCTTTTTTGAGAGGTCATTAAGTGTGTCCACCAATACAGGGCTTTGTTCAGACTAATCTAACAAGGGTCCGTTCTTGTTTCATATCCCCTTTAATGCTGATAAAGGGGGGGGAAAAAAAATAAGTATTGCAAAAATTTGTCCAGCAGCGCCTTAAGAATGTTTTTACCACTGTATCATCCAGATGGTGAAGGGGAATGTAATAATTCTAGTGACATCTGATATATCTTGATTTTTATATTGCTTATTGTACATTATTATCTTCCAGAATTGCTCTTGGCTAAAGTTTTCAAAGGTAAAGATTATTAGATTTTTTTTCAATAACTCCACAACAATCAACTCAGTACCAGCAGATTTCGATGTGTGTGACCTGACCAGAATTGTACTTGCTGTTTAATGGACTTGCTGAACGCTGTATATTTTCTGTATTATAAAAAAAAGCATATATAGTTCCGAATGTGCAAATAGTACAGTATATAATAACCACATTACTTCCAATGGACACAAAGGGATAATCTTGTAACTAGGTAATCATTGGACCAGCTTTAATCTCAATAGTGGTTGTCTATATGAGAGTACCCCTTCATTAGTCAGAGAGGTGCATACACAGAAATCATGGAGCCTCATAGCAAAAATCAGAATTAGGCCCACCTCCCTGTCTATCGCTGAATATTTAACTTTTATTACTGTTTGTTTCCAGATTGTTGCTGACAGGTCTTGAACCCAGAACCTTTTGCATGGGAGGCAGAAAAGGTACCAGTTAAGCCAGGGGTATCTTGAAGTCCCATCCTCCTTCTTGTCACAGTGCTAGGGAGGGACCTAACCGTGACTCCATAGAGAAGAGCAGGGACTCCTTATAATAGCCGGGCCCCTGACAACAGTGGGGTCTGCCTCCATTGACAGTATGCCACTGAGTTAGAGTATCACTTGAAGAATGTTAGATAATTAATCTAGCTGGATTCAGGTTGATCTAACAATCCATTTGCCATCAGCCAGCCCTTAGGTTCTATTTTGAATAGTTTCTGATTTGAAAGTTACTGGTGAGTCAATTTTCCAAGCAAATTAATTCCTACATATCAGTCTTCCAGATCAATTTGCTCATTGCTAGCCATGACATATGTAGGGGCTAATCTCTGTTGGCATACTTGTACACAACGTTCATTTCTCCCCTTACTTCATAACATATGGTAATAGGTAGACATGAGAGAATTTCTCATAAATTCCATTTGGCCGGTTCGCCGAATTTTCCAAATAAATTTGGTTCGATCTGAATTTATTTGTGGCGAATCGCGTTAAAAAAAAGGCTATTTTCTGGCTGCAGAGAGCCTTTATAGTGGTGTAGAACACTGTGCCTTGTAGTATCATGCATAGGGAGTCTGCTGTGGTAGTGAAACAATACTGTGAGTCAGTATGACATGTAGATGACAGGTGTCACTCTTAGAATCACTGCACACTTCACTTATTTGGGCAGTTATGGGGCCAAAACTGACCAAATAACTCAAGTGTGAACTCAGCCTTACAGGTTAATGTTAGCGTCAAAAAGAAGGGCACTCCTTTTACACCGTCGACAGCTGATTCCACATAGATGTCTACAGAACCTGTTCTATTAAACGCTTATACAAGTAGAGCCCCCCCGACAGAGTGGAGTGGGTGTCAGCAGTAAGTTTGTTTTGACGTCACTGATTATTTTGCCCTTCTTGATATGAAAACACAATGAAATTCCAGCACTCACGATTTTGGTAGCTAAAATCTTCGTCTTTTATTCAGGCAGTAGACAATTTGGACAGGACATCCACCCACAAGTGTAGCAACTTAAAGTTGCTACACTTGTGGGTGGATGTCCTGTCCAAATTGTCTACTGCCTGAATAAAAGACGAAGATTTTAGCTACCAAAATCGTGAGTGCTGGAATTTCATTGTGTTTTCATATCAAGGATATACAGGCTCACCAGCCTTTTCCGTGCACGCAGGTGTTTGGATAATTGGGTGAGCTGGACTTTTCTTTGTGCATATTTTGCCCTTCCTCTGATCCGTCAGAACAATAACCCCCGAAAAACGGATCCTGTCTGTTGAGCATCCTCCTTCACTCGGTCAGCATTTGGTCAGTAATCCATGAGTATTGCTAAAGCTAAAAAAACAGGAGTGGATCCAAAACAGAGATGACACATGAATGGATGCATGTCTTCTGTGTTTTGTACCCACTTCTGCTTTTGGCTACCAAATCATAAGCTGTTACATAGACAGGATCCGTTGTGCATCTCATTTTTCCTTCCTTCTGACAGATGAGAAGAAGGGTCAAATAAATGATGATGTCAGCCAGGCCGAAAGGCAAAATAGTGGCCCAGTCATGAAGGGAAGGGTGGGAACAGCATGAGAAGTCCACAGAGTGGCCCTATGACATAGTGGTGAGGTGGAAGCAGCATGAGGAGACCACAGAGTGGCCCAATGACAGAGTCTGGAGGTGACTAGTGTTGAGCACGAATATATTCGAATAGCAAATTTTTATCGCGAATATTGCCATTTCGAGAATTAGCGAAAATTTTTAATGTAGTGCTATATATTCGTTTTATCAAATATTCAGCATTTTTTCCCATCTGAACACATGATTCCTCTATGCTTCTTGCTTGTGGGCCAATGAGAAGGAAGCAATGTCAAGTTCACAACAATACTTAGTGCACCAATCAGAAATCTCTACTGCTAAAATGTGAAGTTGCACATAGTGCGAAAAAATATTCTAATCACTGCCGATTAGCGCAATCGTGAATATATTGGAGCACTTGACTTTATCTTCATATAAAGCTATTCTAATATTCTGCCGTGCCAACCATTTTCTCCAGTCTCAGGAGACTTATACCAGCTTGAAAAATTTAGCCAAAGTGACCCACTCCTGTATTTCGCGTTACGAATTTGCATTTACGCAATTTTTACATTGCCGATTTTTTGCACTCAATAAAATAATCTCGAATTCTCGGAATTCACGAATATATGATGAATATTCTACAAAATATTCGTGACATATCGCGAATTCGAATATAGCCCCTGCCGCTCATCACTAGAGGTGACAGCAGCATCAGGAAGAGGCCATGGAGTGGCACAATGACAGTATGGAGGTGGCAGCAGCATCAGGAGGCCGCAGAGTGGCACAATGACAGAGTGTGGAGGTAACTGCAGCAGCAGCATCAGGGGAAGGCCAGAGGGTGGCACAATGACAGTGTGTAGATGGCAGCAGCATCAGGAGGTCAGAGAGTGGCACAATGAGTGTGGAGGTGGTGGCAGCAGCAGCATCAGGAGGAGGCCACAGGGTAGCACAATGATAGTGTGAAGGTGTCATCAGCAGCATCAGGAGGCCACAGAGTGGCACAATGACAGAGTGTGGAGGTGGCAGCAGCAGCATCAGGAGGAGGCCATAGGGTGGCACAATGACAGTGTGGAGGTGGCAGCAGTAGTATCAGGAGACATGGTGACATAATGTTGAGGAAACAGCAGCATCAAAAGACCACAGAGTGGCAAGGTGACATAGTGTGGAGGTGGCAGCAGCATCAGGAGACCACAGAGTGGCAAGGTGACATAGTGTGGAGGTGGCAGCAGAATCAGGAGACCATAGAGTGGCAAGGTGACATTGTGTGGAGGTGGCTGCAGCATTAGACCACATAGCGACCTGGTGATAGAGTGGGGAGGTGGGTGGCAATACCAGTACCAGCTGAAGATGGTGGGTGAAATAAGAAGCACTTGGCATCAGATGTTTGGCATCAGGCGGGTGGCAGCATCAGAATAGTAGCTGAGACAGGTAGCCAGAAGAAACCGGTCTCTTTTATCAAAGGGTTGGTGTGGCATTATGGATGATCTAGTCTGATGCATCAGGAATTAGTGGTTGGAAATCCTGGCTGATCCACGCCTGATTCATCTTGACAAAGGTCAGTCTCTCCACATTTTGGGTGGACGGGCGAGTTCTCCTTGGGGTACCTATGGCCTCGCCACATTAAACACTTGCTCTGATGCCACACTACTAGCCGGGCAGGACAGCTTTTCCAGGGAAAACTCAGCCAGTTGTGGCCACAAATCCAGTTTGGCTGCTCAGTAGTCCAGCGGATCTTAAATGTGGGGTGGCAGGGTGCTGTCCAAGTATGCCACCACCTGCTGGTTCAGGTTTAGCTGCTGCTGGTGAGTAGTTTCTTTACTAGGTGAAGAAAGCTGCTCATCAGCGACTCTAGACTCAGGCTGCTGCTGATAGAGCTGGTACTGCTCCTGCCACCCCACCCCTCCCCAGCAGCCATAGCAGTGGAACGTGAGCACAGAGGGCCCCCCGGTCAGACCTGCGAGAAGACAGACGATGGCGCAGATAGGCAGCTGCCAACTGACTACATAAGATGTTTCTATAGTAGTTCAGTTTGTCCTCCCTCTCAGCGGGTGTAAAAAAGGCCCCCATTTTAGACCGGTAGCCAGGGTCCAACAAGGTGGAGAGCCAGAAGTCATCCCTCTGCCGAATGGTGACAATTTGGCTGTCACTATGCAAGCAGGTGAGCATGCATCGGGCCATTTGTGCAAGTGACTCGGAGGGACTCCCTGCCTCCATCTCCACTGCATACTGCCATGGTGTGTCTGGGTCCTCTGCCTCATCTTCCTCATCACCCTGTAGCTCCTCTGGCTGATCTTGCTCCTCCTCTCCTGTCACCTGTGTGTAAAAACCATCCATTTCGCTACACATTGCTTGTGCTCCAATGTCCTCCTCCTCCAGTTCAGCCCCCACAGGGCTCATGTGGCCATCTAGGGATCTAGGAGCCTTGTCTCCAGTCTCCTGACCAGCCAGATTTACCAGCATCTGTTCCAGGACATGAAGCAGTGGAATAACGTTGTTCAGCCCATAGTCCTGGCGACTGACAAATAACGTGGCGTCCTCAAAGGGCCTGAGCAAACGGCAGATGTCACGCATGAGCTGCCACTGGCTGTAATCGAAGTTACACAGAGGAGTACTCCTGTCCACTTGGATCATCAAGAAATCATTTATGCCCTTTCTCTGTTCATATAGTCGGTCCAACATATGGAGGGTGGAATTCCAATGGGTGGAAACGTCACATATCAGCCTATGTTGAGGGATGCCATTCTGCCGCTGCAGCTCAAGGAGGGTGTGCTTTGCAGTGTACAAGTGGCTGAAGTGCATGCAAAGTTTCCTGGCCATTTTTAGGATGTCTTGCAGATGGGTGGAAGACTTTAGGAACTGCTTGACAACCAGATTGAACACGTGTGCCATGCAGGGTGCATGGCTTAGCCCTCCTTGATGCAGCGCCTACACCATGTTCTTCTTGTTGTTGGTCACCATGGTTCCGATTTTGAGTTGTTGCGGAGAAAGCCAGGATTTGATTTCTTGATGAAGGACACGGAGCAGTTCCTCCCCTGTGTGACTCCTATTGCTCAGGCAAACGAGGTGTAGAACAGTGTGACACCGCCTTGCCCTGCACCTGTGGTATGCTGGAGGGGCACTGTGAATTTTCCCTGCAGTGGAGGCTGAGGACACGTTGGAGGATGTGGAGGCAGGGGTGGACATTGTCGCAGGACCAACGGCGTGACAACATGGAGGCGGTAGCGGCGGCACCTAGCCAAGTTGCTGGTGTGGCTGTGCAGGAACCACATTCACCCAGTGGGCCATAAAGGACATGTATTGTCCCTGACTGTAGTTACAGCACCACATGTCGGCGCTCCTGTGCACTTTGGCAGACACTGGCAGGTGCAAGGACTGGCCTACCTTCTGTTCTACATCGTGTGCAGGGCTGGTACTGCCTTTTTAGGCAAAGAAATGACAGCTTGGGACTCTCCTCCTCAGCTCGGCACAAGCCATCAGTTCTCTAAAAGGTGCAGAGTCCACCACTTGGAAAGTGAGGGACTGCAGCACCAGTAACTTGGACAGAAGCACATTCAGATTCTGCGCTGTTGGATGAGTGCACGCATACTGTTGTCTCTTGGCAATCACTTCGGTTATCGATTGCTGATGGAATGACTGATGAGGAGTAGGAGGAGGAGGAGCAGGAGCATCAGGACCAGCAGATGATGGGAAGGACAGACAGCTCCCTTCGGCTGAGGTGGTGGAGCCTTGACTGCCTGAAAACGGGTGCGTGCCACTGGGTGATGCAGCGGTTGCTGTGGCAGGCTGGACCACCACATCAGAGCTACGGTTCTCCCAGGCTACTTTATGGAGACACTGCATGTGTTGATGCAGGCCGTGGTGCCAACATTAGCACCCTGGCCACGCTTCTCCTTCTGCCCACATATTCTACATATGGCCATGTTCACCTCCTCTGGCAGCTTAAGAAAAAACTGCCACACCGCCGAGTAGGTGATTTTACCCCCAACACTCTGCACTGACTGACTGCTACCGCCGCTGCTTCCGTGAACCTCTGCACTACTACCTTCCAGGCAGGTAGCCTCCTGCAAAGCGGGTGGTCTACCCTGGGCACGTTTGGCTCCCGATCTCCCACTGCTGCCACCCTACTGAATCCTGGCCACGCTAGCGACTTGCTGGCTCCGCCGCTGCCTCAAGCTGCCGCCCTCTTCTCCCGATCATGATGAAGCCCCTAATTCACCCAGCTCCCAAGTGCGATCAGCTACATCACCATCATCGAGTACTGTCTGCATGTCACTGATATCCTCCTCAACGGTCTCTGGGTCAGGAGCCTGACCGCTCACAACACCAGCTCCCACGTCACTCTCCTTATCACTACTTGCCCGCCTACCGGAGGCAGCGGCGGATGTCTCCTCTACATCTTGGCTGGCCAGTAGCTGCTGACTGTCCTCTAGTAGCTCATCCTCGCTGTATAGTGGTGCTGAGCCCACAGCATATAATACTTGTCTGGCTGAGGGAACAGAAAAGGACAGAGACAGCCTGCTCCCTGGCCATGCTAACTAAGGGTTGTGTCTGATGAACCCACCAACTCTGATGTCACTTGGGATGAAGTGAATGACCGAGACAACCATTTAAGAATCACTGGGTTGCCGGTCAAGATACGACCGCTAGATGACACCGGGAGCTCAGGCCTCTCGCTGCGACTCCTGCTGCCATGCGCCCTTACTCTGCTGTGACCTGTGCCTGCGCCATAAACATTTAGGCCTCTGCCACTCCCCTGTGCAGGGCCTGGCACTTCTCTGTCTGATATACTGTTAGATCAAATCAATAAATAAATAAAAAGGAAATTAAAACACCCCAAAAAAGTCTGTAATTTTCTCACTTCACCACACAATGGCTAATAATCCCTTTTTTCCCCACACTAATACACGCCAAAGAAGGCTTTAGAATTTGCTGAACGGCAAATAGGCCCTTACTTTTTTCCACTTATACACACCACACAAGAATTTAGAACATATAACTGCACCACTGAACAGCAAATAATATATTTTTTATTTGCCACTAACACAGGCCAAAAAGGACTTTAGAACATATAATTGAACCGCTGAACGGCAAATAGGCTCTTACATTTTGCCACTTATACATGCCACAAAAGGCTTTAGAACATATAACTGCACCGCTGAATGGCAAATAATATATATATTTTTGCCACTAATACATGCAAAAAAGGGCTTTAGAACATATAACTGAACCGCTGAACGCCAAATATATATATTTTTGCCACTAATACACGCCAAAAAAGGCTTTAGAACATATAACTGCACCGCTGAACGGCAAATATATATTTTTTTGCCACTAATAGACGCCAAAAAGGGCTTTAGAACATTTAACTGCCACTAATAGACGCCAAAAAGGGCTTTAGAACATATAACTGCACCGCTGAACGGTAAATATATATTTTTTTGCCACTAATACACACCAAAAAGGGCTTTAGAACATATAACTGCACTGCTGAATGGCAAATTGGCCCTTATTTTTTTCCACTTATACATGCCACAAAAGGGCTTTAGAACATATAACTGCACCGCTGAATGGCAAATATATATTTTTGTGCCACTTATACACGCCAAAAAGGGCTTTAGAACATATAACTGCTTTGCTGAACGGCAAATAATATATATTTTTGTGCCACTAATACAAAAAGGGCTGTAATTTTCTCACTTCACCACACTACGGCTAATAAGCCCTTTTTTCCCCACTAATACAAGACAAAAAATATAACTGCACTGCACAAGGGCGAATAAGACGTAGAAATATTTCCTTGTAATAAACCCTGTTAATGGCTGTACCAAACAGCACTTGCACCCCAATAACAAGAACGGTTTGCTTGAATTACAGAGCTGTATGATGGCAATTTGAATCTGCAGTCAGTGCAGCAAGGTTGTTCTTCTTCAATACTGTGGAATGATTCCTCCCTATCCTTTCCCTGACCTTCTATACAGCAAAATAAAAGTTTTAAAGGGAGTCTGTCACCAACCTGACCGGTTTTAAACCAATCACATAGTTCAGTGGGACACAAAGACATGACACAGATGTTACCTTTGTTTTGTTTTTCAGATCATCCAAATCGCCCAAAAAGATGATATGATATGCTAATGAGCCGTCGCAAGTGCCCAGGGGCGGAGAGTCTGCCTAACTCCGCCCCTCAGTAAGCTCCGGCCAGCCCTGTGGCTCTGTGACATCATATTTCCCTATAGGCCGTTCGTGCATCGAAGAGGCACAGAGATATGCAGTGCGCATGCGCCGATTTTACTCCAGTATCTGGCGCATGCGGACTGCATATCTCTGTGCCTCTTCCCACTGTGGGCAGAACACTGCGCATGCCCGGGCCCAGCAGCGATGCGCGAACGGCCTATAGGGATATATGATGTCACAGAGCTGGCCGGAGTTTACTGAGGGGCGGAGTTAGGCGCGAATGTGATCGGTTTAAAACGGGTCAGGTTGGTGACAGACTCCCTTTAAAGTCTTTTCTACCACTGTCCCTAGCGCCTGCTGATGTCTCTCCCTGCACTAAGTACACTGGAAAATGGCTGAATCCAAGATGGCTGAGGCTATTTATAGGGTTGTGACATCACAAGGCTGGCTGCTGATTGGCTGCATGCATGGCATTGTGGATGATACCTCATTCCTAGAGTTCCTTGCTCCATGTCCTAACACGTGCAGCAGCCATTTTAGGAAAAAATGCGTTTCGTTACCACGAAGCGTGAGGAAATTCGGATTCGGTGCGAATCAAATTTTTACCAGAAATTCGGATCGAATTCCACTTCATCAACTTTGATTTGCTCATCTCTAGTAATAAGTATAATTAATTCACTCGCTAATTTAGATCTTTTGTTGTTTCATAATAAAGGTAACAAATTCAGCAGTATTGTACAGCACTTGTTCATTGCTATTAATTACTTTTACTGGTTATTTCTATAGCAATGACATGCTCAGACGCACATGCCAAATTCATAGAAATCTAATTAATGTGTGGGAGGAAAGCAGAATGCACAGAGGAATTCAGACTATTTCTCTATGGAGCTTTGTTGCCTTATTCAAAACATATACTGCACATAAGGCATGCAGGCACGTCACTATAATATTGCTCCAGTGGTACAGGTATTGCCTGCTTGGATTTGAACTACAGTAATAACACTAAATTCATTTAGGACAATTTTTTAAATTTAATATATTGGCAAAAAGCCAGTTCGCATGCATAGAAAGACAGAAAAATACAACATCTGCATGGACTTTGTATGTTCTCCCCTTGTTTGCGTGGGTTTCCTCCGGGTACTCCGGTTTCCTCCCACACTCCAAAGACATACTGATAGGGACCTTAGATTGTGAGCCCCACTGGGGACAGTTGGATGCTAATGTCAGTAAAGCGCTGCGGAATATAGTAGCACTATATAAGTGCATAAAATAAAGAAAGAAAGAAAAACTTTAGCATTACATTTCTCAAAAAACATTCTTATTCCAACTATATACAGTACAGACCAAAAGTTTGGACACACCTTCTCATTCAAAGAGTTTTCTTTATTTTCAAGACTATGAAGGCATCAAAACTATGAATTAACACATGTGGAATTATATACATAACAAACAAGTGTAAAACAACTGAAAATATGTCATATTCTAGGTTCTTCAAAGTAGCCACCTTTTGCTTTGATTACTGCTTTGCACTCTCTTGGCATTCTCTTGATGAGCTTCAAGAGGTAGTCCCCTGAAATGGTCTTCCAACAGTCTTGAAGGAGTTCCCAGAGATGCTTAGCACTTGTTGGCCCTTTTGCCTTCACTCTACGGTCCAGCTCACCCAGTGGGACACTACAAGTACCTTAATCAGCGGCTGGACAGGGAGAAAGAGGAAAGGATTAACTATTGATGTGCTGATTCACACAGGGAGAGAGGAGCTACACCCTCTTCTACCCAGGACAGCGACTGGCACGGCTGCCTGGCGTGACAGAAGTCCATTTAATTTTTAGAAAATATATGTGACTGTCTAAAGGAAATGGAAACTACTTTCAAATATCTGCCTTGCCAACAATTTTTTTTTCTGCAAGGAAAACTTATATTTAAAACACATTTTTATTCTCTAAATATTCTATAGCTTTTGTCAATGAATGTACAGTACAGACCAAAAGTTTGGACACACCTTCTCATTCAAAGAGTTTTCTTTATTTTCATGACTATGAAAATTGTAGATTCACACTGAAGGCATCAAAACTATGAATTAACACATGTGGAATTATATACATAACAAACAAGTGTAAAACAACTGAAAATATGTCATATTCTAGGTTCTTCAAAGTAGCCACCTTTTGCTTTGATTACTGCTTTGCACACTCTTGGCATTCTCTTGATGAGCTTCAAGAGGTAGTCCCCTGAAATGGTTTTCACTTCACAGGTGTGCCCTGTCAGGTTTAATAAGTGGGATTTTTTTGCCTTATAAATGGGGTTGGGACCATCAGTTGCGTTGAGGAAAAGTCAGGTGGATACACAGCTGATAGTCCTACTGAGAAGACTGTTAGAATTTGTATTATGGCAGGAAAAAAGCAGCTAAGTAAAGAAAAACGAGTGGCCATCTTTACTTTAAGAAATGAAGGTCAGTCAGTCAGCCGAAAAATTGGGAAAACTTTGAAAGTAAGGGCTGTTTGACCATGAAGGAGAGTGATGGGGTGCTGCGCCAGATGACCTGGCCTCCACAGTCACTGGACCTGAACCCAATCGAGATGGTTTGGGGTGAGCTGGACCGCAGAGTGAAGGCAAAAGGGCCAACAAGTGCTAAGCATCTCTGGGAACTCCTTCAAGACTGTTGGAAGACCATTTCAGGGGACTACCTCTTGAAGCTCATCAAGAGAATGCCAAGAGTGTGCAAAGCAGTAATCAAAGCAAAAGATGGCTACTTTGAAGAACCTAGAATATGACATATTTTCTGTTGTTTTGCACTTGTTTGTTATGTATATAATTCCACATGTGTTAATTCATAGTTTTGATGCCTGCATAGTCATGAAAATAAAGAAAACTCTTTGAATGAGAAGGTGTGTCCAAACTTTTGGCCTGTACTGTATGTCCCTATGTCTCTAGAAAACAAATAAAAGTTTTGTACCACACCAGTTGGCACCAGATGTGTCCCTATCCCAGAGAAACATTAAAGTTTATCTGACAGTTTGTTATTCATGGCCTATCCTCAGGATAGGTCATCAATATTTGATCCGTGGGGGTGTCTGACTCCTGGCATCCCCATTGATCAGCTGTTTAATGAGGCTATGGCTCTCTGGTGACTGCTGTGGCTTCTTGCTAGGCCAGTGATGTCATGTTTATCAGTCATATGGCCTAGACACAGCTCTATTCCATCCAAGTAAATGAGCCTGGGCTGCAATACCAAGCAGAGCCACAGTACTGTGCTAGGCTTGGTAAGCTGCGGCGCTGACTGTAGCGCCATGGCCTCTTAAGACAGCTGATTGGCTGGGGTCCTGGGAGACAGATCCCTACCAATCAGATATTGATGACCTATTCTGAGGATAGGCTATCAATATCAAAATGTCAGACAACCCTATGTTGACTCATCAGACAAAAAGTGTTAAATAAACCGTCAACATTCAGATTAAATATATAAGTTCATTTAGCCCCCTTAGTGACCATGTACATTTTTTTAAATCGCATTCCATGAGCTATAACTTTTTTGTTTTTTCATCAATGTACTTGTATGAGGTCTTATTTTTTGCAGGATAAGTTATAGTTTTTAATGCACCATTTTGGGAACATGTAGTGATTAATTAAAGCAAGCTGTTTAGCTAAAAAACCCATTGTTTACATCAGTAAAAAGGCGTATTAGTGGTCACTAAGGGGTTAATGAGGTACCAAAGTCAAAGCAATATGGAAAGTATGTCTGGCAAGTAATGGACTTATCTTCATATAGTGCAGCCTGCTCTAATCAGGTCTATTCATCACACATAAGGGACAGATTAATGACAGAATTGTTTAACCTATGTGCTAATGATAACCTATAGAATGGCGCAAAGGCATCATGCAGTGTTGATGGGGCTGATGCAGAAGTGAAATAAATTCTTTGCATACTTTTATTGACCTTCAGAGTCAGATGAAACACACTGAGCGCTGTGGTCCAAGATTAGTGCAAGCAGTTATTAAAAATCATGGCTTAATAAACCCCTGCTATACTGATATACAAAGCACTATTATGTGAACTAGCTGACAATGTAATGAGCAGGAAACAAAGGCAAGCCACAAGCCATCATGTTCAATAACATGTACTATTGAAAACACAATTACAGCACAAACACAAGGTCATCTGGACATGACCTTACTTAATGATGGGTAATTAAGGGTAATACAATGTTTTTTACTCATAGGTCAAACTCATTTGCTAAATGTTAGCCTTTTTTTAGCACAGCAAATGATGACTTAAATTGTAGGTTAATACAACCATCTACTAGAGACTCTGTAGAATATATTGTCTCTTTAATATCTCATTATAAAACATGAAAATAACATTAGTTAGAAGATTGATATGATGGTATTTATTATTAAAGCACCAATCATTTGAATATGTTAGACATAAAGTACAGACCAAAAGCTTGGACACACCTTCTCATTCAAAGAGTTTTCTTTATTTTCATGACTATGAAAATTGTAGATTCACACTGAAGGCATCAAAACTATGAATTAACAGATGTGGAATTATATACATAACAAACAAGTGTGAAACAACTGAAAATATGTCATATTCTAGGTTCTTCAAAGTAGCCACCTTTTGCTTTGATTACTGCTTTGCACACTCTTGGCATTCTCTTGATGAGCTTCAAGAGGTAGTCCCCTGAAATGGTTTTCACTTCAAAGGTGTGCCCTGTCAAGTTTAATAAGTGGGATTTCTTGCCTTATAAATGGGGTTTGGACCATCAGTGGCGTTGAGGAGAAGTCAGGTGGATACACAGCTGATAGTCCTACTGAATAGACTGTTAGAATTTGTATTATGGCAAGAAAAAAGCAGCTAAGTAAAGAAAAACGAGTGGCCATCATTACTTTAAGAAATGAAGGTCAGTCAGTCAGCCGAAAAATTGGGAAAACTTTGAAAGT
Organism: Bufo bufo; assembly: GCF_905171765.1. Taxonomy (NCBI): domain Eukaryota; kingdom Metazoa; phylum Chordata; class Amphibia; order Anura; family Bufonidae; genus Bufo; species Bufo bufo. The sequence continues at coordinate 605,690,660 of NC_053390.1, forward strand.
AAGGGCTATTTGACCATGAAGGAGAGTGATGGGGTGCTGCGCCAGATGACCTGGCCTCCACAGTCACCGGACCTGAACCCAATCGAGATGGTTTGAGGTGAGCTGGACCGCAGAGTGAAGGCAAAAGGGCCAACAAGTGCTAAGCATCTCTGGGAACTCCTTCAAGATTGTTGGAAGACCATTTCAGGTGACTACCTCTTGAAGCTCATCAAGAGAATGCCAAGAGTGTGCAAAGCAGTAATCAAAGCAAAAGGTGGCTACTTTGAAGAACCTAGAATATGACATATTTTCTGTTCTTTCACACTTGTTTGTTATGTATATAATTCCACATGTGTTAATTCATAGTTTTGATGCCTTCATAGTCATGAAAATAAAGAAAACTCTTTAAATGAGAAGGTGTGTCCAAACTTTTGGTCTGTACTGTACATTATTAAATGACGCCTGTGCGAAATAGCTAGAGTTTGAATAGACACTAAAGATCTGGTTATATAGGATGATGATCAGGTGAACGAACCTATGTATGATTGGTTCCCATGTTAACGTGGCCAACAGTCAGTCAACAATTTGAACAATGTATGTACTAGTGCATCTCTATAAATTAGAATATCATCAAAAAGATATAATTTATTTCAGTAATTCAATTCAAAAAGTGAAACTCATATATTTTATAGATTCATTAAACACAGAGGGATCTATTTCAAGCGTTTATTTCTTTTAATGTTGATGATTATGGCTTACAGCTAATAAAAAGCCAAAAGTCTGTATCTCAGTAAATTTTAAGATTGTGAAAAAGTTCAAACTGTAGACTAATGGTGTCACACTCTAATAAGCACAATACACCTGCAAAGGTTTTTTTTAAGCCTTTGAATGGTCTCTCAGTCTGGTTCAGTAGGCTACACAATCATGGGGAAAACTGCCGACTTGAAGCTGGCTGTTCACAGAGCGCTGTTTTGATTTTATGCAATTATATAGCACTACTATATTCCACAGCACTTTACAGACATTAGCATCAAGCTCACAATCTAAGTTCCTTATCAGTATATCTTTGGAGTGTGGGAGTAAACCCAAGTACCCAAAGGAAACCCACACAAACACAGGGAGATCATACAAACTCCATACAGATCCTTGGTCAGATTCGAACCTAGAATCCCAGTGCTGCAAGGCACCAGTGCTAACCACTGAGCCACCGTGCTGTATTCAAGCATGTCATATTAATAGAAAGTTTAATGGAAAGAAAAAGGTGCACAAGCAACAGGGATAACAGCAGCCTTGAAACGATTGTTAAGAAAAGGCCATTCAAGAATTTGGGGGAGATTAACAAGGAGTTGATTGCGGCAGGAGTCAGTGCTTCAAGAGCCACCACACACAAATGAATCTAGGACATGGGCTACAATAGTCACATTCTTTGTGTCAAGCTACTCATGGGACAACGTAAGAAGCGCCTTACCAGGGCTAAGGAGAAAAAGGACTGGACTGTTGCTCAGTGGTCAAAAGTCCTGTTTTCAGATCAAAGTTAAGTTTGCATTTAATTTGGAAATCAAGATCCTAGATCTGGAAGATTGTGTCCCGCTTCACTCTTCTGGAAGAAGAGTGAAGAGGCACACAATCCAAGTTGCTTGAGGTCCAGTGTAAAGTTTCTACAGTCAGGGATGGTTTGGGGAGCCATCTGATCTGCTGGTCCACTGTGTTATAAGTCCAAAGTCAGCACAGGCGTCTACCAGGAAATTTTAAGGCTCTTCATTCTTCCCTCAGCTGACAAGCTTTATGGAGATGTTGATTTCAATTTCCAGCAGGAGTTTGCATCGGCCCACACTGCCAAAAGTATCAGTGCCTGGTTTAATAACCAAAGTATTACTGTGCCAGCAAACTCACCTGACTTTAACCATATAGAGAATCTATGGGGTATTTTCAAGAGGAAAATAAGAGACACCAGACCCAATAATACAGGTGAGCTCAAGGCCACTATCAAAAAAACCTGGGCTTCCATAACACCACAGCAGTGCAAAAGGCTAATCGTCTTCATGCTACAATAAAAGGTTGGTGTTGTGGGTTTATGAACATACATAAATAAAATTTCATCCTCTGAGATAAGCCTAGTGCCTGAGGCCTCAATCAAGATAGATTCCAATTGATGCAGTATGTCAGGATAAGGTGACTACCATTACACCCAAGCAGGGATGGTGCAGCCCTAAACTTTCCAGACCCACTATCCCTACTTATTTGCACGGTCAATCTAAGCAGTGACCCCACAACTGGGCGGTTGTCCCTACGCAAAAATATGTGCATGGACAACACACAAACAGGGAACAACAAAGAGACAAACAGGCAGAGAGTAGTCACATGGAGAGGGGTGAGAAAACCAGATGAACGAGGAAATACCAGAAACGCCAAAAACAAACAAGAAAAACAACATGCCAAAAAGTCTAGAACCAGAAGATCAATACAATACCAAATCACTAGAAGCCAAAGCGTAGTCACAAAACTAGTCCAAAAATGTACAAGCAAATCACTGACACAATAAAGGATACCTATGGGGTTTATCAAAGCTATATCACTGAACAAGAATACCTTTAGAGCCTGCGGCACGTGCTCAATCACCAGAATTAATTACCAAATGGGAACAAACCCTGACAGAGAGTTCAATTAATCTAATGAGACTTCTGCTCATGGAGGAAAAACAGATATTCCTCAGAACATCGACAGAACTAAATACACTTATCGAAAAAACACTAAAATTCAAAACAGACCCAGATTTCCCCAAGCATGAAAACAACCTACAGTAGAAAGATTTCACACGCTATTAAAAGATAGAAAACATAAACAGTTTAGGAGAGATTTGTTAGAATTCAAAGAAAATCGGGCATATTCCAGTCTAACAGAGAAAAAGAAGACTCCATCTGACTCAGAAATCTCTTCTTCAGAGGTAGATACCTCTGACACTGAACGAACAGTGGAGAGATCCATTGTGGGCAGATCAAGGCCCAGTGGTAATAGGGGAAATAGAAAATCGGGGCAGACGAGGAAGATGGGGTCCACAGTACAGATACACTACACGAGATCAGGATTCTTCATAACCCTTACGATCATATGCATCATCAGGTTTTTTTTTTTAATCGGAGGGGGTAAGTCTGTATCAATTGAGAGATCGGACCCGTCTAGACAAACAAATCAGACTGGTCCCATCCTTGATGAAGGTCAAATAATTAACCTATCAGATAGAAAGGTATAATGCCTCTTTTGTCGCAAGCTTAAATGGCAAAAATTTTATAAGAATAATGACATCGCTAAGGGTATAAAACTAGGTATACTCTTAGAAGACCTTCTAGGCACCAGGCTACTAGCAGAGTTACTCAATGAAGGGGAGAAAAATAGGGGCTTAGGTCCATTTACCGACTCTAAACCTACAAGTAAAAAGCGTCCTCCACCCCAAGAAAGTAACATCATTGATCTATTCCTGAGTGTTGTTACTAAGAAAATGGAAAAATTGGATTTTAAAAAACTGATCAGGGCCCAAATTTGAGTAAGGCTGAAGTCAAGGCTATGGTGGCATTAGAATAAGACAAGAGTATCATCATTAAACCCTCGGATAAAAGGAGGAATCTTGTCATTATAAATCACCAACAATATTTGGAAATGTGTAATCGTATTCTAAACGATAGATGCTCATATGAAAAACTAAGAGGTAATCCGACCTCTGAATACCAACAAAAATTGGAATCTATCTTGATTGAGGCCTCAGGCACTAGGCTTATCTCAGAGGATGAAATTAAATTTATGTATGTTGATAAACCCACAACACCTACCTTTTATTCCCTGCCAAAAATACGCAAAGGCCTATGCCCACTTAAAGGATGACCTATAGTGTCTGGAATTCATTCAATTACCCACAATGTAGGGATCTACATTGATAAGACACTGAGAGATTTCGTAGTCTCTCTTCCCTCGTATATTAAGAATACCTCTGATCTAATAAAAAAACTTGATGGCCTAACGGTGGATGATAATACCTTACTCGCCTCAATTGACGTCAAAGCCCTTTACAGTAACATCCCTTATGACACAGGACTTATGGCAATACAACACTATCTGAAGACAAGGGGCACACATTGCAATACCCATAATGAACTGATTTTGCGTCTATTGGACTTTTTCCTCAAACATAACTACTTTCTCTTCAATTCTAGGTACTTCCACCAGCTCAGGGGCACTGCCATGGGCAGCGCCTGTGCGCCAACTTATGCCAACCTGTTCCTGGGCTGGTGGGAGGATACCGTGATATTCACTGAATAGAATAAATGGACGTCCTACATCAGTTTTTGGGGTCATTTGATAGATGATGTTATTATGTTGTGGAACGTCCCAATGGACGCTTTCAGGGATTTTATAAAAGATATCAATAATAACAACATTGGGATGCATTTTACCTCTGAAATTAATAAAAAACTGATGGCGTTCCTTGATATGGAGATCTATCTTGACCACGGACAAATATTTACCCGCATTTATAGAAAACCCACTGCAACGAATAGTCTCCTTAGATGGGACAGTTACCATCCTTTCAGTCTCAGAAGTGGCATACCAAAAGGGCAATACTTTGCGGGTACGTAGAAACTGCTCAAACGCAGATGATTTTCACCATCAGGCCAAAGAGTTACAGGATAGATTCCTGAGGAGAGACTATCCACCAAGACTGCTCAAAGGTGCCTATAAGAATGCCCTGAGAAAAGATAGGACTGAATTACTAGAGCCACATTGAAATACAGAGCGCAACGAGTCTAAAACGGAAAAATGTATTCGGATTATGGGCACCGTTGATGATCAACGAAAAAGAATACGAGGTATCCTCTTCAAATACTGGGATCTCCTAAAAATGGACCCAGATATAAAAGAAGTGATATTGGATCCCCCTGCCATAATCTTCAGAAGAGGTAGATCCCTTAAAGATCGATTTGTGCATAGTCACTATGTACCAGCAATTAGACCGGATATTTGGCTGCAGAGAAGACCATGTGGCATGCATAGATGTGGGGGCACAAAGAGCTTCATTAGTACAACCATTAGTACAACCACACAGAGATCATATGACATTAGAGACTATGCCAATTGTAAAAGCATGGGAGTGGTATATCTTTGCACATGTTCCTGCCCACTACAATATGTGGGCAAAACTAGTAGAGAGATACGGAGACGCATAGGTGAACATCTAGGTGATATTAGGTACAAACGGGACACCCCTATTGCACGTTATGTTCATGAAAAACATTTAGGAAATCCAAATTGCCTCAGGTTTTGTGTTATTGAACTGATACGTCCAGCTTACAGAGGGGGTGACATTGATAGAAAAATACTCCAGAAAGAAATGGAATGGATGTATAGATTGAAAACCATAAATCCATCAGGTTTAAATGAGACTTTATCCTTTATTAGTTTTCTCTGAATACTCACCTGGTGTGGTTCTTAATAGTAGTCACGAATGACTGTTTAGGTCATCTGTCACAAAGTGTTTGTATTTGGCTGGAAAGGCCTAACATTTATTTTGTTTCATCATTTTGGGGCAAATATATAGACCCACATCAGCCTGCCAAATGGTTTTGGGGGAATTATGGGTTAAATGTAATCATTACTTGAACCCATACCCACCTCCATAATCTATATATGATATTAACTTTTAGATACATAAATTAAGGCCTTTTCTACAAAACATTAATAGTATAAATTTATTCTCATCTCCACTTCTAATATCTATAGTGTACTATTAATGACTATCCAATATGGAATGGCCTTTCCGCCGCTGATTATATTGTTACCTAGCGCATACGTATTATCCACACCGGTTCTATCTGCCAGACCGGCGCTTCTGCGCATGCGCAGGATATCGGCAATTGTATAGTTAAAACAAACCATTGACACATACGCAGAATAAAATAGCGTCCTTACGTCAACATTAGTGTCATCGGCGGTATCCGCTTCTTGTTTTGTGCGCGTCCACATGATGATATGTAACGGCATTACGTCAGTGCGCTGCGGACGCATGCGCTCTACCGTGACTCACACGCCAGTCTGATAGGTAAAGTGGAGGTGGGGAAGGGATATTTAAACCCCAGTTTGGGCAGCTACACGCTGCTGCAAGCCACTCATCTAATGGCAGGATTATCTTCTCCAGCGCCACCGTGCATGACGAATGTGATCCCCTGATGAACCTCTTCATTTCAAGGGGGAAATGTGTCAGGATGAAAAGCTTTTTAATTTTTGCCTAGGATTACCACCATTATTCTCAAGTCTCTTACCTGGACACCTAACTATTTGTTGTACCAAGTTGTGGGATCACTAACATCAACACCTGGCAGCCTCCACTATTTGGGAATTTGGCAGGCAGGGAGATCACAATAGGGAACAGCCACTGAGAAGTCGGGCCGCCCCTTTCAGAGCGATCACTCCGCTTGTAGGCAGGGCAAGTATAGCCAGTAGGGATAGTTTCCCACACTGCCTATGAGCGGACTTGTACACAGTTTCTCTGAAATACAATCAAGACTCCTCAGGAGCAACAAAGTCAGATAAGATGGTATTCACCCTGTATCCATTGATCATCAAGGAGAAACCATTGTATATTTGGGGACTTGTACTCCTGTTGATGCAAATATTTGTCCTTGGTCAACAATACTGTGAATAACCACATGGTGGTGATGTATCTATAACGTGATTAGATTACACTAATCCTAGGCAAAACTATCTATTTTTGTTGTTGTATTAATGCAATTTAAGTCAGATTTTTTATTATTAATAATAATAATAATAATAATAATAATTAAATGTTATGTTTTAATGGGGAAATATTTCTTGTTCAGTGATATAGCCCAAAAATTTACAAGCCAGAGGAGTCTTCAGCAATATCTCAAGGGAACAGCAGGGGGAGCCAGAGGACAATAAATTCACTTGCACTGGCACACACAGGAGCTGACTTTTTATAGATCATTGTTAATACCTGCTGGCTTCCTTGCCTTTTGGCATGCAGACACTCTGAAACCTGACGTGCCCCTTCATTGGCCTGGAGTTCCGATCCTTGAGAGGGCTGCTCGACTAATTTGGTTCCCTTCGCCACCCGATGCTGCTGCTGTGCCAAGGCAGCACTGGCCAAGGAAACCGTGATACAGTAATTCAGGCAAAAGGATCCTGGATCAAGTATTGAGTGCATATACTGTACATCATTTTCAGTTGGCCAACATTTCTGTATTACATTTTTTTTTTAATTGCTCTTATATAATATTTTAATTTTCTGAGATACTGACTTTTAGAGTTTCATTAGCTATAGGCCATAATTATCAACATTAAAAGAAAAAAATGTTTGAAATAGATCACTCTGTATGTAATGAATCTATAATGAAATGAATCTATATAATATACGAATTTCACTTTTTGAAGTGAATTACTGAAATAAATTAACTTTTTGAGGATATTCTAATTTATTGAAATGCACCTGTATTTACACTGGTATAAAAAGGATAATTTTTCTGCATCACATCTCTCATTATTAACAGGGGATGTGCTGCAGACAAACACTGTACTATATAGTAAGGGGGTTTGAATGAACAATCGCAATAGCAATAATTTGTTTGAAGCTGTCCTAACCATTAGCATGTGAAAAAGGAAAGTAAATGAGCACCCTTTCAATATCCTTGAACAGCACTGGTAATGGGCGACTCATCTGCCTGTGTAAAAGAACTTTATGGGAAGTAAACTATATTCAGTTCAAGAGTAAGGCTAGTTTTACACTAGTGTTATGAGTTCCAGCCGGCTGTTCTCTGCTCTCTGGATCCGACATTGTCAGAAGTCAACACAATGCCTGCCTATAATGGAGTCTGACAGAGCTCCGCAGTGGTTTTTGTCTGGCCGAATCCCAGCATATTTGCCAGGTAGTGGCCAGATCTCCGCCAGAACCCAATATAGTCAAAGGGGCTGGTGGGCATTACGTTAACATCTGGCAATGCCGGGTCCAGAGATCTCTGGCAGGCTGTTCTCTGCCGAGACAGCATGTTGGAACTCATAACGCTAGTGTGAAAGAAGTTTAAAATTCCAAAATGACACGATTACTATCAGCTTCACATGAATATGCAAAACTGGCATAATGTACAGAAGGCAAACATTCACCTTACTGTCAGGCAGTCAACTCCTCTCAATGAAGATTAATCTTCTGCTCATTGTATCAACAGCTGTAACTATTGGCTGACAAGATTAGTATAATCTGGCGAAGAAAAATGTTGAATATGAAAGAATTTCATCTCATTAATAATAATAATAATAATAATAATAATAATAATAGTAATAATATACACTCACCTAAAGAATTATTAGGAACACCTGTTCTATTTCTCATTAATGCAATTATCTAGTCAACCAATCACATGGCAGTTGCTTCAATGCATTTAGGGGGGTGGTCCTGGTCAAGACAATCTCCTGAACTCCAAACTGAATGTCAGAATGGGAAAGAAAGGTGATTTAAGCAATTTTGAGCGTGGCATGGTTGTTGGTGCCAGACGGGCCGGTCTGAGTGTTTCACAATCTGCTCAGTTACTGGGATTTTCACGCACAACCATTTCTAGGGTTTACAAAGAATGGTGTGAAAAGGGAAAAACATCCAGTATGCGGCAGTCCTGTGGGCAAAAATGCCTTGTGGATGCTAGAGGTCAGAGGAGAATGGGCCGACTGATTCAAGCTGATAGAAGAGCGACGTTGACTGAAATAACCACTCGTTACAACCGAGGTATGCAGCAAAGCATTTGTGAAGCCACAACACGCACAACCTTGAGGCGGATGGGCTACAACAGCAGAAGACCCCACCGGGTACCACTCATATCCACTACAAATAGGAAAAAGAGGCTACAATTTGCACGAGCTCACCAAAATTGGACTGTTGAAGACTGGAAAAATGTTGCCTGGTCTGATGAGTCTCGATTTCTGTTGAGACATTCAAATGGTAGAGTCCGAATTTGGCGTAAACAGAATGGGAACATGTATCCATCATGCCTTGTTACCACTGTGCAGGCTGGTGGTGGTGGTGTAATGGTGTGGGGGATGTTTTCTGGGCACACTTTAGGCCCCTTAGTGCCAATTGGGCATCGTTTAAATGCCACGGGCTACCTGAGCATTGTTTCTGACCATGTCCATCCCTTCATGACCACCATGTACCCATCCTCTGATGGCTACTTCCAGCAGGATAATGCACCATGTCACAAAGCTTGAATTATTTCAAATTGGTTTTTTGAACATGACAATGAGTTCACTGTACTAAAATGGCCCCCACAGTCACCAGATCTCAACCCATAAGAGCATCTTTGGGATGTGGTGGAACGGGAGCTTCATGCCTTGGATGTGCATCCCTCAAATCTCCATCAACTGCAAGATGCTATCCTACCAATATGGGCCAACATTTCTAAAGAATGCTATCAGTACCTTGTTGAATCAATGCCATGTAGAATTAAGGCAGTTCTGAAGGCAAAAGGGGGTCCAACACCGTATTAGTATGGTGTTCCTAATAATTCTTTAGGTGAGTGTATATGATACATTATCTAAGATATGGGAATTCTGGTTATAAAATAATAGGAGTGATTTTTTTTTTCCTTTTCTTCACTTCATGAAAGTGCTGGGAGGATAGGATTTTTATTTTTTTGCATATTGTGTATTAGTTGTATTACTGCGGGAACTTGGATAGTTACATATGGAGTGACCAGGAGACAGATGAAAACAGTGTATGAATATTGATGTTATTCATAGCAACTAAATTTTTCAAGAATATGTCCGGCATCTAATTGGTTGCTATAAGATACTCCACATTCTTCTTGCTTTGGTTTTTATACTTGACCACAAATGCTTAAAGATGACCTTTCACCACTCCTAACCACTCTGGAACATCTATTCTTATGACTCTATGATGTGTAATTTTTCTATTTTTCCTGCTAGATGTTTATGAATGAATTGCCTCCAGCTTACAATAAGGTCTATCTGGGTATTACCAGTTAAGAGTTTGTCTCCATACAGTCTGACACTATTCAGTTAGTGCTGCCAGTAGCAGACTCTGCAGGGACTCACTGCCATCTAGTAACACCCTAATGGACCTTCATTGAAGAATTTGGGCAATTGATTTATAACTTTTAAGGTGGGTTTACATGGGCTAAGGAGCAGCTGATTGTTGGGAACATGATTTCTATACATTGTCATAAGCCTGAATGTTATTTTGAATTAAAAAGTCATCTAAGCCTTTTTTGAAGCCATCTACTGTATTTGACGTGACCAGCTCCTGCGGCAGGCTATTCCAGAGATTCACAGATCTTACTGTAAAGAATGTTTGTCGCCTCTTACGACTGAATCTTTTTTTCTAGAGGCGTAGGGAGTGGCCCATTGTTTTTTACTGGGGGTTCAGCACAGAATAGCTTCCCTCAATATTTTTTGTATGGTCCGTTTATATATTTCTACAGGTTAGTCATGCCCCCCTTTGACGTCTTTTTTCAAGGCTTAGCAAATTCAGTTTGTTTAATCTTTGCTCATAGATAAGATCTTCCAGGCCCTTTATGAGTTTAGTTGCTCTCCTTTGCACTTTTTCTGACTTCAGGGCATCCTTTTTATGGACTGTTGCCCAGAACTGAACTGCGTATTCCAGGTGAGGCCGTACCAATGCTTTTTATAATGGCAATATTACATCCCTACACCGCGAGTCCATACCTCTTTTTAATATAAGTACAAATTCTGTTGGCCTTAGAGGAAGCTGACTGGCATTGCATGCTGTTATTTAGTCTATGATCTATTAATACAACCAGATCCTTCTCAACCAGTGACCCAGTTTTACTCCCCCTAGGACATACTGTATGCTGCATACAGATTATTTGCCCCCAGGTGCATAACTTTACATTTATCTATATTGAACCTCATTTGCCAAGTGGAGGCCCAAACAGTAAGTTTGTGCAAGTCAGCTTGTAACTTATTGACATCTTTCATAGACTGGACCATATTACAAAGTTTGGTGTCATCTGCAAAAATAGAAACAGCACTATTAATACCATCCTCTATGTCATTAATTAGTAAATTAAATAATAGCGGATCCAGCACTGAACCTCGGGGTACACCACTTATAACTGGGGACCCACTCAGAGTCGCAATTATTGACCACAACTCTTTGTGTAATGTCCTGGAGTGCCATTACCACTCCTTTTTGGCACCTTGCTACCATCTCCTATATGCTAATGTATAACATCTAATGTACTTCATGTCATCTCCGGATAATGTGCATATTTACAAGAGAAGTATTTTCCTGCCAAAGTTAAGCCAATACCTGCTGATGACCAAGATATCGTTTGGAACCGGTTTGGATTTCCAATTTATGCCAAGTGAAAGCAACTGTTCAACATTACTACCAAGTCTGGACTCCATTTATTCTACCTACCCACCATCCAAGTTCAACTACCCATTTGCACTTGCTTCGGACCACATCATGTATGGGATCCACAGATATCCAGGTAGGAACACCGTGACATGTGTAAACAACATCTACAGAGACTGTAGGCCACCCTGCACCACTCTGGCAATCCTACCCTGGGAACCAACATTACCATCTACAAAAGGGAGCCTTGTGCTTCCGCTGCTTAACTGCATCTGGCATCACGTTTACTTGCTCTATAAGAGGGACATATTTCGTAGAAACCTCCTAAGTGGCAAGGGATAGCCCAGGTGTATGTAGCGGGCCCGTTGTATTTGGATACAAAGTCAATTTTCAATCCAATTACAAATTATATTTTCTAAACCAATAGACCTCAATTTAGCCATTAGGCATCCATGTGGGACAGTATCAAACGCCTTTGCAAAGTCCAAAAACACAATATCGGCAGCCTTCCCTCTGTCTAGGCTTCTACTCACCTCCTCATAAAAGCAAATCAGGTTAGTTTGACAGCTTCTGTTCTTAGTAAAAGCATGTTGGCTATCACTTTATGATATTATTGACAGTTACATAATCCTGTATGTAGTCCTATAGAAGGCCCTCAAACATTTTTCCTACTATGGATGTTAAGCTTACTGGTCTTAGACCTAGCACCCTTTTCGAAAATGGGCACAACATTCGCCTTGTGCTACAGCTGACCCCTTCGATTTGTCATTTATTGCCCTTTTTACACTATTTGTTAGCCATGTGGGGTTTAATTTTATTTGCTTGTACTTGTTACCTCTAGGAATGTATTTAACAATATACTTATCCAAAGTATATTTAGAGCACAAATTTTGTCATTATGTGACAATAGTTGCTTCCAGTCTATGTCCTGAAGTGCAGCGCTCAACCCTGGGAAATTCGCTCTACCAACCCCAGTTTCTTTTTTACTTTTGGGATAATATAATTATATTGTGGTCACTGTGGTCTAGTAGGTTCTTCTACAAACTGGCCCATAAAATTATCCTGCAAAAAGCCGAGAAATTTTCTCCCTTTTTACAGAAAAGGCAGAACCATTTTCCTAATCTATGTTTGAATAGATCTCCCATTGTCACCACTGTGCCAGCCTGTGCTGCCCGCTCCATTTGCGCATACAGTTGATCTTCTATCTCCACAGTGATATTGGGGGGTCTATAGATCACACCAAAAATTATTTTTTCATTATTTTCTTCCCTCTGTAATTCCACCCACAAGCTTTCAACATCCCCACAACCTTCACCCACAATTGTCTCTTTCACACTTACTTTCATATCACTCGTAGCATACAGACATACACTACCACCTTTGCGTTTAGCCCTATATTTTCTAAAGAGTGTAAAACTTTGAAGATTAACAGCCCAATCATGATAAGAGTCCAGCCATGTCTCAACAACACCAAATACATCAATATGTTTCTCCAGTACCAAGGCCTAGAGCTCTCCCATTTTGCTTGCTAGACTTCTGACATTTGTGAACATTTCAAGTTGTCATCCAATTTTACACTTGTCATCTAATTTTTTATGATAATTTTTCCTCTTTAAGAGTCGGTTTGCAACTGACAAATCTGCGGAAGACAGTTTGCATTTCTGGTTGTTTCATATTTCAAGAAATACTGAATAAGTTTGAAGGAACATCGATGAAACTGTTCACATGGAACTTCTTGCATATCTAGTTACAAATCTTATAGATGTCATAAATCAAAATAAAAAATGTAGATTTTATTGCTCTTTTTTCAACTTTGTGACTGGCAGACATGAAGATCGCTTTGTGTATCAGGTTACAGAAAATGCATGATTTAATAAGCTCCTTCATGCCATGGCAAATAAGCTTAATACTTCTTAAATGGTAATGTAACATTAACTTATAATGAAATTCAAATGTTGCTCTGGTTTATTTGCAATCTTAGATTATTTCCCAGAGCTTAAGAGCTTTAATTTAAATGTGTCATCGGTATGCAGCTTACAAGTAACTGATTTATGTATAAGGTTCTGCTGAAGAATACATGATGATGAAATGCTAACATATACAACAATTAAAGTGCATGAATAAGCTTTCCCAATTCATGATGCTAGCCTAATGGTGTGCTGTGTTCAGCAGGCCTTAGAGGAATTCTTCACTTACATTTTTTTTATCATTGAAATATTTAAGAATAACAATGGTTGAGCTCATCAATGCCCAGAATGATGAGGATAATTGTGTCACGAAACCCCTTCAACTATGTTTAGTAGTTTACAAAGATTGTTGTAGCTTAATAAGGGGTTACATAGAGATGATGTGGCTCTATTGCAGAGTTTGATTGGGTTTTCATTTTATTTTACACATTTTGCTAATTCACCACCAATATTCTAGCAGTGTAGTTTGTTACACCCTAAGGCTGGTTTCACACGGGCATTGCGGGTGCATTGCGGGAAAAGATGCTGGTGCGTTGCGGGAACATGCATGATTTTTCCCTGCGAGTTCAAAGCGTTTTAATGCGTTTTGCACGCACGTGAGAAAAATCGGCATGTTTGGTACCCAGACCCGAACCCGGACTTCTTCACAGAAGTTTCGGTTTGGGTTCAGTATTCTGTAAATGTTATTATTTTCCCTTATTAACATGGTTATAAGGGAAAATAATAGCATTCATTAATACAGAATGAAAGTAGAAGGTCAATTGAGGGTTAAAAAAAATAAAAAAATTATTAATTCACCTCCTCCAATTGATCGCGTAGCTGCCGTTCTCCTGTTCTTTCTTCAGGACCTGTCAAAGGACCTGTGGTGACGTCACTGAGCTCATCACATCGTCCATCACCATGGTGATGGATCATTAACACTACCACAAGTCAATATTCACCTAAGACTGGACATTTTAGTTTTTTACAAAGTTGAAACTCTTTTATAGGGAATCTATAAGTAGGCAGACAGTTTTGTATCTGAAGACATCATCTCATAGTGATAGGGGTGCTAAATTCCGGGATGTTAAGTGAAATATTAGCTGTATTACCTATAATGCAGCCATGAAATCCATGGCGCATACACAGTTCTCTGTGCTGGCACTGGGTGTAGTAAAGCACTATAACATCTCTCTCTTATGACCTTGCTTGTTTTTAACAGTTTATTCTGATATGTGCTTATACCAAGTTGCTTAAAGGGATACTTTCATTAGAAATGGGTGTTTTTGAACTCAATATTCATAGAAAACAATTTAATAAGTTTTGGCTGTCAGCAGCACTATACCAATAAAAATTAAATACAAAATATTGTCAGCACAGAGAGAGCTAAAACTCCTTCATAGATTGGTAACCAATTGTTAGTTTATGGCTGCTGTGAGAAAAAGATGTGCCCTGTTAGTAAAACTGTAGATTAGTAGAATTAGGATAACAACTTGACAGTATGATATTGTTCTGCAAATGCCTACATAAATATTTCCACAGAAGAGCATTGCACTTATAAGTGTTAAGTGACGCTCTCATTGAGAGTGAATGGTCTGACTGAGAAAGTCAGATGAGGCCGTGTGCCATGATAAAAGCAAAAGATCCACGGAAACAGTGTTTTCAGCCTTATAGACTATGACTAGAGATGATTGAATTGAATCCCACGAATTGGAATTCGATCCGAATTTCAGGATAAACTTGATTCGCCTTGAAGCCGAATTTCCTTGTGCTTCGTGTCAGTGAATCGATTTAACTTGAAATAGTGTAAAAAACAAAAAAATTCTAACTTACTTCCTCCATTTGCTCGCGACGGGATGCCAGCCTCTATCTATCTCGGCCAAAATCCCGTGCGTGGTGACATATGATGTCACCATGCCGGCCGGCGTGATGAAGTAATCTCGCACAGCTCGAGATCTTCAAGCAAGATGGCGGTGGCCTGCCCGTCGGAAGCAAATGGAGGCGGTAAGTTTGATTTAATTTGTTATTTAGTTAATTTCACACTGTTTTTACACTCAGATGCTACGATCATGTATGAACGTGGCATTTGAGGGGTACAATGACGGGGGCAGCGCTATAGCTGCTCCCTGTCATTACACCCGCTACTTACAAAAAAGTGACAAAGTAATTCGTCATGAAGCAAATTTTATTGTAAAATTCGGCGAATCAGCCGAATCCAACTTTGCAATTATTCGCTCATCTCTAACTATGACATAGAATATACACATATGGGATGTTAACGGTAGTGTCCTAAATGCTTCATAGTGCAATGAGTTAGGTATGCTCACATTTAGTTCCGTTTGGTCTTATTTCTGCTCACCTTTAGCTTCAATGACAACATCTCTGCAAGCCTGTGGTACGTCATTTGCTGTCATATTACCTAGGGATGCACCCAGAAAACTTAACTTGAGGGTAGGGATTCCTAAACTGCCTCCTGCTGCTGTCAACATCTAGCAGATTCCCAGTCAGCAACAGTAGCCAGTAAAATATTTTGGAAGAGAAATTCAAATTTATAATAAAACATTTCTTAATTGTACTACAAATATATATATGTGCAGGGTGCCCACTGTTTGGTGCACCATAAATACAGAGCTAGAACCTAGCATTACAAGTTGTGCACCATATAAAGACAGCAGAGTTGCATGGCGCTCCACATCAAATTTCCCATTTGTGGAATCGCGCACGCACTGCAGTCTGTCACTCTCAGGCAAGAGGGGACAGTTAGGGGGTGTGATTACCTTGACTTGAAGCAAGGAGGCCGCTGCCCCCTTGACTTCAAGCTGGTCGGCAGCACTGATGGAGAATAAAACCGCGTTTTTTGAACTTACGCAGAATCAGACAACAGGATTATTATTACCAGGCTGCGGGCTACTATGAGGTACTGCTGGCGGGTGTAGATGCATTTTTGAGGCGACAGGTTCCCTTTAACCAAGTTTTGGAGAACAACAGGGTTTCTGGAGGCACTACTGCAATGAAGATCAAGCAAGACTTTAAAGACCTTTATCATTGCAGTAGCTTCAAGTTTTGAATGCTCAATGTAAGCCCCAGTATTCATTTAGTATTTGGTTAGTAGTTAATGTCACGCTGAAGAGCTATATAATATATCTCCACTGTGTGACTGTTGCTGTGTGCCAGGCAGTTATACAGCAGTTATATGCTGCAGCTGCACATGTATATATAACCCAGTAAGCTGCTAATCCATGCAGGATATATGTAAATTACTCCAGGGGGAAGGCTGAGGCGCTGTTTTGGAATATTGAGTTAAATCTGAAACAAAGTAATATAGTTGTATTACATTGAATTATAACATATGCAGCAGTTCCAAAGCTAGAAAAATTGTCAAGGAAATGGTTTTAGTCTGAGATGTTTCACATATCCGTATTTCCAGATATATTGAATTTGTGGCTGCAGCATAACAAATCATGCCCTCGCCATATGTTGGGTATTATATTTGTGGTTAACGAGTAAGAGGAAAAGCCTATCGTATTTCACGTTTGTCTTTGAATTGTTACGTATAATTTCTTAAGGAATTGATCGTTATCTCTTTGTTTCTTTGTATAAAATAGAAGACAGGTAGAACATAAAAATAACAAGCAGCTGCGCCAAGAGACCAAAGCTGGTTTAAAAGCACCAAAGAAACAAACGTCAGCATTCATTTATCTGATGTCCTATGTGAAAGTTCCATACCCGCGGCTACTTGCATAGAGAAAGTAAGCACAACTTCAGCGAATGCCCGTTCAGATCCATATTCTCGTTTGTAGGTTTCAGTACTAGTAATAATTTTCAATAGGCCTGGAAATAATGGATAGCCACTTTGTCACTCTCATTAAATGAGTCTATCCTCTATTAGAATAAACACTCACTAAATTATGGCATCACTTCCTCTCCATTGGTGTCTGACTGATGGGACGGCACCAATCCTCTTAATGAAGAGGCCACAACATTAAAGGGGTTCTCCGAGCTTTTAATATTGATGACCTATCCTCAGGATAGGTCATCAATATCAGATTGGTGGGGGTCTGGTGGCGGTATGAGGAGACAGCGAGCGCAGTGTACATGTGCCATCTCCCTTCTCTCTTCCTATGGCAAAGCAGCAGCGAGCAGGAAGAGAGACAGGAGACAGCACCTGCGCACTGCGTGCGCCTTCCCTTGATACAGCTGATCGTCAGGGGTGCTGGGTGTCGGACCCCCGCCGATCTGATATTGATGACCTATTGTGAGGATAAGTCATTAATAGTAAAAGCCTAGAGAACCCCTTTAATAAAAGACTATGGCTCATTTACAGTTTTGCCCAGCACAGTGCCACAGGGAGCTGCAACCATTCAATGAAATGAGTTATCCTGTGATTAATGTAAAAAGCGAAAATCAGACATTATATAGTATATCATAAACGCTAATAAAGCTAGAACCAACCCTTTACTTCACATGGATCCAGAGATCTCCCCATTCATTGTTCAAATTGAACTGTTAGATTTATTTCAAGCTAGCAGCTCAGGCTGTGTGTCCTTCTTCAGGGGTTGTGGCCTTACTGCTCCAATTCTCTCTCAATCACAGCTCAGGGAGCATGCCCTTTATCAGGGGGCATGCTCCTTCTGCTGCATGCCTCTTCCTGTAACCATCACAACTTCTAACAGTAGATACGGCTGGTCGCAGCTGAAAGATGGAACTGAGCAG
Source organism: Bufo bufo (assembly GCF_905171765.1). Classification (NCBI taxonomy): domain Eukaryota; kingdom Metazoa; phylum Chordata; class Amphibia; order Anura; family Bufonidae; genus Bufo; species Bufo bufo. Next base: position 605,708,687 of record NC_053390.1, read on the forward strand.
ATGTTTCCTTCTCAGCAAGCTGGACAATGCAATAAGGGAAAGAACAAACAGCAAGTGGTGCTATACAGATACATTTTATGGAATCACTTATTGGCAATAGTACATTTTTACTTAACCTCTTCAGGACACATGACGTACCGGTACGGCATGTTGTCCCGGTACTTAAGGAAGACACATGACGTACCGGTACATCATGTGTATTTCTGATCACCGCCGCCCGGCGGGCGGTGATCGGAACAAGGTGCCTGCTCAAATCATTGAGCAGGCACCTTGGCCCAATGCCCAGGGGGGTCCTGTGACCCCCCCGTGTCGGCGATTGCCGCAAACCGCAGGTCAATTCAGACCTGCGGTTTGCGGCTTTTTATGTTGCGGCGGCCATTTTTTGTCACCTTACATCACAAATAGTGTAATAGCAAGCGATCAAAAAATCACACGCACCCCAAAATAGTTCCAATCAAACCGTCATCTCATCCCGCAAAATTTTTTCCCTACTCAAGATAATTGCCCAAAAACTGAAAAAACTATGGCTCTCAGACTATGGAAACACTAAAACATGATTTTTTTTGTTTCAAAAATGAAATCATTGTGTAAAACTTACATAAATAAAAACAAAGTATACATATTAGGTATCGCCGCGTCCGTGACAACCTGGTCTATAAAAATACCACATGATCTAACCTGTCAGATGAATGTTGTAAATAACAAAAAATAAAAACGATGCCAAAACAGCTATTTCTTGTTACATTGCCTCACAAAAATATAGAGCAACCAAAAATCATATGTATCCTAAAATAGTGCCAACAAAACTGCCACCCTATCCCGTAGTTTCTAAAATGGGGTCACTTTTTTGGAGTTTCTACTCTAGGGGTGCATCAGGGGGGCTACAAATGGGACATGGTGTCAAAAAACCAGTCCAGCAAAATCTGCCTTCCAAAAACCGTATGGCATTCCTTTCCTTCTGCGCCCTGCCGTGTGCCCGTACAGCGGTTTTACGACCACACATGGGGTGTTTCTGTAAACTACAGAATCAGAGCCATAAATATAGAGTTTTGTTTGGCTGTTATCCCTTGCTTTGTAACTGGTAAAAAAAAATTGAAATGGAAAATCTGCCAAAAAAGTGAAATTTTGAAATTGTATCTCTATTTTCCATTAATTCTTGTGGAACACCTAAAGGGTTAACAAAGTTTGTAAAATCAGTTTTGAATACCTTGAGGGGTGTAGTTTCTAGAATGGGGTCACTTTTTGGAGTTTCTACTCTAGGGGTGCATCAAGGGGGCTTCAAATGGGACATGGTGTTAAAAAAACAGTCCAGCAAAATCTGCCTTCCAAAAACCGTATGGAATTCCTTTCCTTCTGCACCCTGCCGTGTGCCCGTACAGCAGTTTACGACCACATATGGGGTATTTCTGTAATATACAGAATCAGAGCCATAAATATTGAGTTTTGTTTGGCTGTTAACTCTTGCTTTGTAACTGGAAAAAAATTATTAAAATGGAAAATCTGCCAAAAAAAGGAAATTTTGAAATTGTATCTCTATTTTCCATTAATTCTTGTGGAACACCTAAAGGGTTAACAAAGTTTGTAAAATCTGTTTTGAATACCTTGAGGGGTGTAGTTCCTAGAATGGGGTCATTTTTGGGTGGTTTCTGTTACGGCATACAAGGGAATGCTCCAAACTCCCGAACGGAACCTCACGAATAGCTGCTAGCAGACGAATAGGAAACGCACCCAAGTGGCTTACTCTCCTAGAAATCAGTCTCTAACAGCATACAGTGAATCCCCCAATAACGAGACGAGACTCCGTGTTGAGGGTCAAGCAGTGGACAGCCAGAGCTGTGTGTTTATTGTTCTTATATAACATTGTTACACACTAGTACCACCCACAGGGTTTTGTAAAAACAACCAGTAACCACGTACAATACAGTAAAACACTCCCACACAAAATCCTTCCCTCTGCCTGTGATACAATACCTTACACAATGGGTTGATGTAATTATCACAGGAAGGAGAATACACAATGTCTTCTGTCCTGGAGACAACCGAGGAGTAATTCAAATATCTCTCAGGACAAAGGGAAATCGCCAATACACACGTGGAGACAATAGGACAGAAATCACTACTCAAATATACAATGTCCCAACCATTACAGTAAACATAGACATTTAACATATCACCAGATGGCTTGGATCTGAGCGCTCAATATATCCGAACAGCGCTCAGATGCCACAAACACAGTCAAATCGCCATGGGGTTTAAGTTTAGCATGGGCTGATGAGAGAGCCCATAATCCTGGGGCAAGAGGCTGGCAACCAGGCTTCTCCAGCACCCAGTGGCAAGGTTGGTTTCGCCACATTTCTCCCCTTTTCCAAACAGACTAACAGGGTATCTGACCTTCTGCCGGTCAGTGCCCTTGTTAGTCCAGCAGCCCACCCACAAAATAGAAACAGCAGTACAGCCCACCCACAATAAATGGTTACTACACCTGAGCAAGGGAGAGACCTGTCCATGTCCATGTGCCTCACTACGGCTGTGTGGGGGACTGGTAGACTGTCTTGGTGGGTTGCTAAGTGGGCAGAGACCAGCAGTACTTTGCCCTGGTGCCAGCGCTACCACGGAAGAAGCCTGGTTGTAGCCTGGTTGTTGGAGGGGGAGACCGACTGTCTCCCCTTTGGCTAAACAACCCTGTTGCTGGGGGACAGGACCGACTGTCCCTACCCCCTGTGCTGTGAGTGCAGAGACCACGGTGCCATCTGCACGGTTGTGGGGCTTACTGTCTCCCCCTGGTACGTTAAGCTGCCACTGGGGAATGGAGACTGGGCTCCCAATTCCCAACAAATCCTTCTGTTGCTGCGGGATGGAGACTGGGCTCTCAATTCCCAATAGATCACATTGCCGCTGGGGGACAGGAACGACTGTCTCTGCCCCCTGTAACTCAGCCTGCCGCTGGGGAATGGAGACTGGGCTCCCAATTCCTAATAAATCACATTGCCACTGGGGAGAGGGGGTAGCAAGCTCCTCTACCATACATACTTCCAGCCTCTGAGGAGGGAGACCGACTGTCTCCGCTCCCAATACAGTGTCCTGTTGCTGGGGAAAGGAGACTGGGATCTCTATTCCCTGTAGGACTCTGCCGCTGGGGGACAGGACTGACTGTCTCTGCCCCCTGTACCTCAGCCTGCCGCTGGGGAATGGAGACTGGGCTCCCAATTTCCTGCAGGAGCGGTGGAGAGACCTCGGTCCCACCTCCACCGGCCACCTGGGGTTCTTCCCAGTAAATCTCCACAATATCTGCTCAGCTGAATGGGTCTGGATCCGGGTCTGTCATCTTGCTGTCCTGCTGAGCCTTCCCAATAGAGTGGAAGAGATCTCGGCAGTCCTGCTCCAGTTCCCACTCCAGGGTTGCTAGGCGAGCCAAGTCTTTCTCTACCTCATGGGGGTCATCCCAATCCTGCCTAGCCTCCCTCTCATAGAAAATGTCTGAAGTCTGAAGTCTGGACTGTGCAGGGCTCCCGAAGTCAGGCTCTGCAAAGGACTCCCATAACAAGCCAGGACCATCAAACTCCTCTCCCTCTGGCTTGTCATGCTCAGCTGTCCAGGGTATATACTGTGCCATATACCACCAGAGCGCCTGGTAGGCATCCTCCAGCCATACCCGGTGTTCTAGTTCCTTCACCCATTCCTCCAGGGGCTGCTCTCCCAGGAAGGGCATCCGCAGGGCCACTTGCTTCTGCAATCGCTGCTTTTCACTGGGGAGACTCTCGCCTCGCTGGTATTGTTCATTATCCAGGGCCTGGTACCAGATGCCTTTCCTTAATGCATCCCGGCCATCCAGGTCTTCCTCATCGTACTCCACTGCTGGTTCCATTCTGGTGCTGTCAGGGTCGCTGTACTGGGACATGCGTTGCCCTCAAATTGTAATTCCAGGGAATGATGTTACTTTGTAGCTGTCCTTCTGGGCTGTGAGAACGATCCCGCCACTTGCCACCAATTGTAGCGGCATACAAGGGAATGCTCCAAACTCCAGAACGGAACCTCACGAATAGCTGCTAGCAAACGAATAGGAAACGCACCCAAGCGGCTTACTCTCCTAGAAATCAGTCTCTAACAGCATACAGTGAATCCCCCAAGAACGAGACGAGGCTCCGTGTTGAGGGTCAAGCAATGGACAGCCAGAGCTGTGTGTTTATTGTTCTTATATAACATTGTTACACACTAGTACCACCCACAGGGTTTTGTAAAAACAACCAGTAACCACGTACAATACAGTAAAGCACTCCCACACAAAATCCTCCCCTCTGCCTGTGATACAATTACCTTACACAATGGGTTGATGTAATTATCACAGGCAGGAGAATACACAATGTCTTCTGTCCTGGAGACAACCGAGGAGTAATTCAATTATCTCTCAGGACAAAGGGAAATCGCCAATACACACGTGGAGACAATAGGACAGAAATCACTACTCAAATATACAATGTCCCAACCATTACAGTAAACATAGACATTTAACATATCACCAGATGGCTTGGATCTGAGTGCTCAATATATCCGAACAGTGCTCAGATGCCACAAACACAGTCAGGTTTGGCATGGACTGATGAGAGGGCCCATAAGCCTGGGGCAAGAGGCTGGCAACCAGGCTTCTCCAGCACCCAGTGGCGAGGTTGGTTTTGCCACAGTTTCTGTTATGTAAGCCTCACAAAGTGACTTCAGACCTGAACTGGTCCTTGAAAAGTGGGTTTTTGAAAATTTCTGAAAAATTTCAAGATTTGCTTCTAAACTTCTAAGCATTGTAACATCCCCAAAAAATAAAATGTCATTCCCAAAATGATCCAAACATGAAGTAGACATATGGGGAATGTAAAGTGTGGCGAAACCAACCTCGCCACTGGGTGCTGGAGAAGTCTGGTTGCCAGCCTCTTGCCCCAGGATTATGGGCCCTCTCATCAGCCCATGCTAAATTTAAACCCCATGGCTATTTGACTGTGTTTCTGGCATCTGAGCGCTGTTCGGATATATTGAGCGCTCAGATCCAAGCCATCTGGGGATAAGTTGAATGTGGGGGTTCTGTTCAGTTTGATAGGAGTTATGTATTTTTGTGTAGTTTTGCTGTTGTGAATAGAGGTATTTTCTGTACCTAGTTGGCTTCCCACACACAGTTAAGCCAATTATCTCACTCAGCCTAACTCTGTAAAAACTGGTTTTGGGCAGAAAAGCCATGCTTCCTTTGTTCACAAAGGACTTTTACTAACTTTTGAACCCCTGGTCTAATTCGTGCCATTTTTGGATATGTTAAATGTCTATGTTTTATGCAATAGCTGCACAGTTAAATATTCTTCTGTCTTTTATTGTCTTTTTCTACCATGTGGCTAATGAAGTTTTGCCTCTGCCCTTGGAGATAAATTGGATTACTTCCCAATTGTCTCCCGGACAGAAGACATTGTGTAACACTGTGTATTCTCCTGCCTGTGATAATTACATTAACCCATTGTGTAAGGTAATTGTATCACAGGCAGAGGGGAGGATTTTGTGTGGGAGTGTCTAAGTGTATTGTACGGGGTTACTGATTGTTTTACAAAACCCTGTGGGTGGTACTAACGTGTCAGAATGTGTATATAAGAACAACAAACACACAGCTTTGGCTGTCCACTGCTTTACCCTCAACACAGAGCTTGGTCTAGTTCTTGGGGGGGATTCACTGTATGCTGTTAGAGACTGATTGCTAGGAGTGTAAGCCGCTTGGATGCGTTTCCTATTCGTCTGCTAGCAGCTATTCGTGAGGTTCCGTTCGGAGTATGCAGCATTCATGGTTTCCAGTTCGGGAGATTGGTGTCTTTAGTAGCTGCCTTTGCATCTGGAAAGGGAAGATCGCCTAAAACGGTTTTAACCCCTTTTATGCCCGGGGTGCCGTAACATAAAGTAATAACTATTTTTGTAGGTATTACTATGTATTATAGAAGTAGAGAAATTGAAACTTGGAAATGTGCAAATTTTTCAAAATTTGGGGAAAATTTGGTATTTTTTCATAAGTAAAAATGCATTTTTCTGACTCCATTTTACCAGTGTCATGAAGTACAATATGTGACAAAAAAAAACTGTCTCAGAATGGCCTGGATAAGTCAAAGCGTTTTAAAGTTATCACCACTTAAAGTGACACTGGTCAGACTTGCAAAAAATGGCCTGGTCCTTAACCGCTTTACGTCCGCCCATAGGATATAAACGTCCTATGGGTGGACGTCTATTTCTGAAAGCACGTTTTAAAACGTCTTTTCAGAAATAGCAGCTGCACACTAATCGTGACAGCAGGGCAACCCTAAGACAAGGCAGGGACAGTGCCCAGGTGTCACTGCCTTCCGGATCGCTGCAGACACAGCGCTCACCGAGCGCTGTGTTTGCAGAGCAGGAAGCGCTATGCGCTTCCTGTTCCGGCCCGGCGGTCATGTGACCGCCGTGGCCGGAGAGTGCAGGGGCTGTGTGAGGTCTGCTCTGAGGCTGTACAGCGCTGGATTGCTGCTGTACAGCCTCTCTAGGGGTGTATTTGTCCTGTAACTGGGGCTACTATGTCAGCCCCAGTTACAGGAGAAATAAACAGTGAAAAAAAAAAAAAAAAAAAGTGAAGTAAATGTCCCCCAGAGGTCTTGTATGACCTTATGGGGGACGAAAAGTGTAAAATAAAAAAAAATAAAAGGTTGAAAATAAAAAAATAAAAAAAAGTTTCACATGTAAAAAAAAAAAGTCCCCAAGTAAGGAATGAAAAAAAAAAGTTAAAAATAGAAAAAATAAAAAAAAAGTATACATATAAGGTATTCCCGCGTCCGTAAAAACCAGCTCTATAAAAATATCACATGACCTAACCCCTCGGGGGAACACCGTAAAAAAAAAAAAAAAAAACTGTGTCAAAACAAGCAATTTTTGTCACCTTGCATCACAAAAGGTGCAACACCAAGTGATCAAAAACGCGTATGTCCCACAAAATAGTACCAATAAAACCGTCACCTCATCCCGCAAAAAATGAGCCCCTACATAAGAAAATCTCTCAAAAAATAAAAAAACTATAGCTCTCAGAACATTGTCACATTAAAACATAATTTTTTTGTTTCAAAAATGCTATTATTGTGTAAAACTTTAATAAATGAGAAAAAGTATACATATTAGGTATCCCCACGTCCGTAACAATCTGCTCTATAAAAATATCCCTTGACTGAACCCCTTAGGTGAACGCTGTAAAAATAAATAAATAGAAACTGTGCTAAAACAACCAATTTTTTGGTCACCTTGCCCCATAAAGTGTTATAATGAATGATCAAAAAATCATATGTACCCAAAAATAGTACTAATAAAACTGGCACCTTATCCCCTAGTTTCCAAAATGGGGTCACTTCTTGGGAGTTTCTACTGTAAGGGTGCATCAGGGGGCTTCAAATGGGACATGGCATCTAAAAACCATGTGGAGTTCCTTTTCTTCTGCGCCCTGCCATGTGCCCATACAGCAGTTTATGACCACATGTGGGGTGTTTCTGTAAACCGCAGAATCTGGGTAATAAATATTGAGTTTTGTTTGGCTGTTAACCATCGATGTGTTAAAGAAAAAAATTGATTAAAATGGAAAATCTGTCAAAAAAGTGACATTTAAAAATTTGATCTCCATTTTCCTTTAATTCTTGTGGAACGCCTAAAGGGTTAACAAAGTTTGTAAAATCGGTTTTGAATACCTTGAGGGGTGTAGTTTCTACAATGGGGTCATTTATGGGGGTATCCACTATGTAGGCCCCACAAAGTGACTTCAGACCTGAACTGGTCCTTAAAAAGTGGGTTTTGGCAATTTTCTTAAAAATTTGAAGAATTGCTTCTAAACTTCTAAGCCTTCTAACGTCCTAAAAAAATAAAATGACATTTCCAAAATGATGCCAACATAAAGTAGACATATGGGGAATGTTAAGTAATAAATATTTTATGAGGTATCACTTTCTGTTTTAAAAGCAGAGAAATTGAAATTTAGAAAATGGCGAATTTTTTTAATTTTTGGGTAAATTTGGGATTTTTTCATAAATAAAGGTGAAATATTTTGACTCAAATTTATGACTATCATGAAGTACAATGTGTCACGAGAAAACAATCTCTGAATGACTTGGATAAATAAAGGCGTTCCAAAGTTATTACCACATAAAGTGAGATATGTCAGTTTTGCAAAATTTGGCCTGGTCAGGAAGGGGGCAAATGGCCCAGATGGCAGGTGGTTAAGGTGAAATATGTCCTTAAGGAGTTAAAGGGAACCTGTCACCTCCAAAACACATTTTAAACCAACATCATTACCTTACAGTAGCATGCGCCAGGCTTTTTCATAATGCGCGCGCCGGCTGAGTATGACAGCGGCCGACTGGGTATGGGAGCCGGAGACGGGATCGCTCAGTGACAAGGAGCTCATCGCCCATGCGCGAGAATTGCACGATCCCAGCCTCACAGCAGGATGTCAATCACAGTGAAGGGAGGACGGGTAAGGGGCGGGCTTAGCTTGACTTGAAGCAAGAAGGCTGCTGTTCCTTTGACTTCAAGCTGACTCTGAGGATAGTGAAAACACTGAATAAAACAGCGTTTTTATAAAGTATACAACAAGCAGTGGAGGAATGAAAAGCATAATTAGGAACACACTGGGGGCTACTGTAAGGTAATGATGTTGGCTTAAAATGTGTTTTGGAGGTGACAGGTTCCCTTTAAAGGGGTTGTCTCACTTCAGCATGTCACATTTATCATATAGAGGAAGTTAATACAAGGCACTTACTAATGTACTGTTATTTTCCATATTGCTTCCTTTGCTGTCTGGATTAATTTTTCCATCACTTTATACACTGCTCATTTCCATGGTTACTACCACCCTGCAATCCATCAGCAGTGGTCGTGCTTGTACACTATAGGAAAAAGCGTCAGCCTCTTTGGTGGCCGGGACTATGGGAGAGCATATAGGCTAGTGCTTTTTCCTATAGTGTGCAAGCACGATCACCACTGATAGATTGCAGGGTGGTCTGTAACCATGGAAACAAGCAGTGTAAAATTTGATGGAAAAATTAATCCAGCCAGCAAAGGAGACAATATGGACAATCACAATACATTAGTAAGTGACTTGTATTAACTTTCTCTACATGATAAATGCCAGTTACTGAAGTGACACAACCCCTTTAATTTTGCATTTAATGAAATTACAAAAGTATTTGGATCCAGTTGCTGTTTGAAAAATGTAGAACACTTTTAATGGAAAAACCCCTTTAAATGGAGCTTTGTTGCAGTTGGACGGGAGCGCCACTGTGCAGGACCAAAACATAAAGAATCTCAGTCCCTCCAGTCTCAGGTTTGGCATATATTATTGATATACCACAACATTACAGTCGCTTTACCACTGCCAAAGAGCGTTAGATGGACTGAGAAGTATTTACCGTATGTTGCTGTAAAAAAAAAATTACATTAAAGGGAGCTGGGGGAGGACGAGCAGAGGTCTGTATTTAGCCAGAACTTTTCCATCCATCTGTTTGGCAGTTTATATTATCTATAACAATAGTAATTGTTTTACTTGATTGCAGCCTTTTAACACAATGTCAGTGGTTGTTTTGGATACGTTTGTGTACATCAGTACTTCCACTCTTAGAAAAGAAAATTTGTTGCTAAAAATACAGCAAGTATTAAAGCGTCCATAGAAGGAAACCCCGTCATCTTTTTTATAAGTCCACCTGCCTAGTCAAAACAATCAGACTCTAGCAGCTCCCTAATGTGCTTAAGGATAATTATAGCTTAATTAAAGCTGCTGCCCACCGCAAATACATTGTCAACTGTTAGTTATCTGCTTAATAATGGAGTAAATGGAACTGTAAAAGGAAATTTAGAAAACCATGCAGCATAAAATAAAGCTTACAGTGGTGCTTAAATGGACACTAAACCCATAAAAACAAATAAAAAAAAAAGGCTTCTTTCATATTTGTGGTACAGCCCTCTGGCCAGTTGTTCCAGTATAGATTGCCGGGAGTTGGCCAGACGAAAACCATTGCGTTCAACCTTTTTTTTTTAGACCCATCCTGGCATATTTGCTGGATAGTGGCTGAATATCCACCGGACCCCATTACAGTGAATGGGTGGTGTTGAACAAAGCTTCTGTCAAAACTTTTTTGAATGCTGTATGGCGATCTCTCTCCGTACAGCATTGAAATGTATGTGGTCCGTCCGGTGAGGTGAAATTTGTTATCTCCAAAGTCTCCTGAGACTTCGGTGAATAACTTTGATTTTTAAACTTGAAAAACATTTTAAAACTTTAATCTTAAGTCGGCTTCAGTACAGAGTTACCAGCCAATACCGAAGCCAACTTTGGATTCAAGTTTTAAAATGGTTTTCAAGTAATAGAATTGATGGCCTAAGTTATCCGGCAAAGTCTTGCGCAACTTCTGAGATTTCACCTCAGCCCATACATTTGAATGCTCTATGGAGACGGATCTCCGTACAGCATTCAAACAAAGTTCTGAATGAAACGACTTTGAATCTATGATCCGAAGATTACTTCACTAAGCACTATTAATGAGGACAGCAGGCATTCCGGTAACTTTGAAATTAGAGTAACTTGCTAAGGTAAGTTTGTCTTTACGTCTTTCTGCTTGGACATCTTCACACTGCTACAGAAAGCAGTTTTAGGAGAACCCTCATTGTTCCTGCCCCTCCAGGGTTCTGGTTGTTCCAAACATTTTCCATTTAAAATTTATGGAGGCCACTATGCTTTTTGGAACTAACAGTGCACCCAGGGGCGGATTGGCCATAGATCATACAGGGAAATTTCCCGGTGGGCCGATGCCCAGGGGACCACCTGAGCCCTTCTCATGGCCATCCAGTGGAAGTTTTTGGAGATGTATTTTGTGCTGCTGGCAGTATTATGGGATGGACTGTGGTATTTGGCTCTGTTGGGGCAATATGGTATTGCTGGCCCTGCCTTCCATCAATTTGGACCCGACTTTAAAACGGGGCCACCTTTAGTATTTTTTCCAGGGCCACTTTAAGTTCCCAGTCCACCCCTGATTGCAGCAGAACTTTTTTCTACCTCCACATAATTCTGTCTCTAAGCTCTAAAGGCAGTTCTTTCCTCTTCATGGCTAGGTTTATGCAGTCAGTTTTGGGACCTTATATAGGCAGGGGGGTGTCTTTCCAAATCATGTCAAATCAACTGAATTTACCACAGCTGGACTCCAATCAAGGTGTAGAAACATCTTAAATCTGATCAAGAGAAATGGCAGGCAACAGAGCAAAATTTTAAGTGCCATACAGTAGCAAAGGGTCTTAATACTTACAGGGAGTGCAGAATTATTAGGCAAGTTGTATTTTTGAGGATTAATTTTATTATTGAACAACAACCATGTTCTCAATGAACCCAAAAAACTCATTAATATCAAAGCTGAATATTTTTGGAAGTAGTTTTTAGTTTGTTTTTAGTTTTAGCTATTTTAGGGGGATATCTGTGTGTGCAGGTGACTATTACTGTGCATAATTATTAGGCAACTTAACAAAAAACAAATATATACCCATTTCAATTATTTATTTTTACCAGTGAAACCAATATAACATCTCAACATTCACAAATATACATTTCTGACATTCAAAAACAAAACAAAAACAAATCAGTGACCAATATAGCCACCTTTCTTTGCAAGGACACTCATCCATGGATTCTGGATCCATGGATTCTGTCAGTGTTTTGATCTGTTCACCATCAACATTGCGTGCAGCAGCAACCACAGCCTCCCAGACACTGTTCAGAGAGGTGTACTGTTTTCCCTCCTTGTAAATCTCACATTTGATGATGGACCACAGGTTCTCAATGGGGTTCAGATCAGGTGAACAAGGAGGCCATGTCATTAGATTTTCTTCTTTTATACCCTTTCTTGCCAGCCACGCTGTGGAGTACTTGGACGCGTGTGATGGAGCATTGTCCTGCATGAAAATCATGTTTTTCTTGAAGGATGCAGACTTCTTCCTGTACCACTGCTTGAAGAAGGTGTCTTCCAGAAACTGGCAGTAGGACTGGGAGTTGAGCTTGACTCCATCCTCAACCCGAAAAGGCCCCACAAGCTCATCTTTGATGATACCAGCCCAAACCAGTACTCCACCTTGCTGGCGTCTGAGTCGGACTGGAGCTCTCTGCCCTTTACCAATCCAGCCACGGGCCCATCCATCTGGCCCATTAAGACTCACTCTCATTTCATCAGTCCATAAAACCTTAGAAAAATCAGTCTTGAGATATTTCTTGGCCCAGTCTTGACGTTTCAGCTTGTGTGTCTTGTTCAGTGGTGGTCGTCTTTCAGCCTTTCTTACCTTGGCCATGTCTCTGAGTATTGCACACCTTGTGCTTTTGGGCACTCCAGTGATGTTGCAGCTCTGAAATATGGCCAAACTGGTGGCAAGTGGCATCTTGGCAGCTGCACGCTTGACTTTTCTCAGTTCATGGGCAGTTATTTTGCGCCTTGGTTTTTCCACACGCTTCTTGCGACCCTGTTGACTATTTTGAATGAAACCCTTGATTGTTCGATGATCACGCTTCAGAAGCTTTGCAATTTTAAGAGTGCTGCATCCCTCTGCAAGATATCTCACTATTTTTGACTTTTCTGAGCCTGTCAAGTCCTTCTTTTGACCCATTTTGCCAAAGGAAAGGAAGTTGCCTAATAATTATGCACACCTGATATAGGGTGTTGATGTCATTAGACCACACCCCTTCTCATTACAGAGATGCACATCACCTAATATGCTTAATTGGTAGTAGGCTTTCGAGCCTATACAGCTTGGAGTAAGACAACATGCATAAAGAGGATGATGTGGTCAAAATACTCATTTGCCTAATAATTCTGCACGCAGTGTATGTCCATGCAAAATTTTAGTTTTTCCTTTTTAATAAATTCCCAAACATTTCTAAAATGTTGTTTTCACTTTCTCAGTATAGGGACATTGCAGTATGGGGAGAGTGTAGATTGATCGGAGGAAAGTTAGAATTTTTTCTTATTTCACCAAAATGCCGCAACATAATAAAATTTGAAAAAGGTGAAAGGGTCTGTATAACTACCAAATGCATTGTATGTACTACATCTATTTTGTACGATTACGAGATTTACATCTATTTGTACGATTACGAGATACTACGAGATTCCTTCCAACAAAATGGCCACTTTCACTGTGTAGACTAAATTTATCCAGACTAAACCCAGCCCCCTCCTATACTTGCTGTCTCACATGCACTAGCATCAGAGGGGGAAGAGGGAGGGGAAGAAGACATGGGTTCAGCCTGGGAGAACAGTTTACTACTTTTCTATGGTATTTTTCATTGTCTGCAACTGTGATATCTGACAAAACAAGAGCAAAAAAGGACACATAATGGGATTATGTCAGATTTTGTTGGTTATATCTTTTGTTTAGCTTCTGGGTTTCATTCCCCTTTGCAGAGGAAAATGCAGTGCAATCAGCAAGCAGCAGTTATAGAGTAGAAGGAATTGAGCAGATTGATATTATGGGAAAACATTCAGTAAAACTTGTAAATTATACATTTAAAATTAATTTGTCAACACAAAATGACCTATTATTTAAATAGTGTTTTTATGTTTAACACATTTTTAAAGAATTTTTGATGATGTTATTTTACATTTTCCATGTCAGCATATCTATATTTGAACAAGAACCATAAAATCTTGCAGTTTTTTCACTGCCCACTAAGTCTAATAGGCATCATGTCTTTTCTGCAGTTTCTGCTTATCTGTCATTCTAATCCTGCCTATATTGATATCACTTCTGTGTACAGATTAGACAGGATCCACCATTCACAATAGGTGATTGTCAAAACGTATCTATTCTTTCCTTGTACAATGACCTCTGCACAAGCCACAGAGCGTGCACAGAAAACTCTCCCATAAAAGTCAACGAGGTCTCCTCCTGACCATTGCATCTATGGCAAATGTGTCTGCCGTAAAGCAATTTTATAAATCCGTTCTAAATGTTATTAACAGCTCAGGCAAGATGGCAGCCCCCATAATCATGTTCATGATGTGTGATGACATTGTTAACAAGGTATTAGTTATACCAACACACAATGAAGATGCGTTTGCGGTATATATTCACACCCAAATAAAGCAGTAATGTATTGTGAATAGGATTATTAAAACATAACATTTACTAATTCATTTAAAATAAATGCCACTTGGTGAGAAACAAATAAGACAATACACCTCCACAATAGCATAAGGTAAATAAAGGGTGGATCTTACCCCGTTTGGTGGGTTCCACGACCTGTGGAGGGTGGTTCAGGTGAAAGATGGACAACCGGAACCTGTGTGACCAAGGTACTGATGTCTATAGGCAATATGGCACTCCTATACAACCCTATTGTGTCTTGCCTACCTAAGTTAGGGTGGGGGGCTGTTTGAGCGACTGCCTAGCACACATGGAGCACCCGCCCCGACAGGGGCGACCCCATACCGATCCTGTCCCTCAGTATGGGCCTTGTGCTATATTAACCCTAATTACAGAGCCCTACATGCCATGTTTCGGTCCTAGACTCCAGACCTTATCAGGGGACTTCACAGAAGTATTCAGGGATAACTAGAAACAAATTAACAAACACACACTAAATATTGGTCACATATAAAACCGAGTTTCCAATATAAGTAAAATGGTCACAAACTCAGGTTACTTACTGAAAGAAGATCGTTTTTGCCTCCTACTTTCAAACCGGATCTTTGGTGTATTAAATCCGAGCCTTAGCATGAGAAGTGTCCCAAGCAAGTGCTGTGTCTCACCTCAAATAGTGGCGATTTGGGTGAGCAATTTGTGGTTAATACTCACCTCCTTATATTACCCCACTTCCCAGTAGGTGTACGCCCCCCTGAAAACCTAACTCACCTGTCCATAACAGTCACAGCATCTGTGATTGCTTGTGGAACGCACGCCGCTCGCGTGCGTTCCACCGGACCGGAAGTTGTCATCACATGGTGCGGGCTGACCGGAAGTGAGGTAAGGACCTGCTTTCAAGCATCGCCCGTTACATGGAAACCACTGGAACACTGCCCTGACGCCGCAAATGATACTTTGCAGACAATTTTTATGCTTGCTGGATCGCAATGTGGATATTTACCGGCAGGATATCCAAATACATGCCTCAGCTCCGCTGCAATTGCGGCAGGTAACCAAGGGAAGATTTCATTATGCTACACCTAGCAGTGTTATGTTAAGTGGCATCTTCCCGTTCATTAACCACAGCATGCCCAACATGCTCAGACTCTGGAGCATGTGCGCATATACGGTAATTTGAACAGAGAGATATCATCACATATATTGAACATGTCCCTCATTCTTGCATATCATATGAGACTATGTCACACCATATATGTGTGGCACAGAGTCATATTAATCAGCTATAATTTTGTTGCTCGTTTAGACCGGAGGGGTGGACTGTCTTAAGGTAGAAAATCCACTTCGCTTCACATTGAAGGATTCTCCTATCCAAATCCCCACGTCTAATACCCGGCTTGATTTTTTCGATACCCATGAAGGAAAGACAATCAAGTCTTCCATCATGTTCAGTGTTCACATGTCTAGACACAGATGTATCTCTAGCATTTTTAATGTCACCGACATGTTCTCCTATCCTCCTCCTTAATTCTCTGACTGTTTTTCCAACATATTCTTTCCCACAGATGCATGTAATTTTGTAGATTACTCCCATACTTCTGCAATTGATGAAATCAGTTACAGTGTATGTTTTACCCGTGTTATTGCTCCTGAATGTTTTAGCCTTGGTCATGAAGGGGCACGCCACGCACCCTCCACATTTGTGGTTGCCACTAATCCCTCTCTCAAGCCATGTTTTTTTAGGGGCTGCTGGTATATGGTGGCTATGTACCACAAGGTCACGGATACTCCTACCACGCCTGTAGGTGATGCTGGGGCGCTCCTTTATGACCTTGCAAATATCACGGTCCATCCGTAGTACGTGCCAGTGTCTCGAAATGATGTCTCTAACTGCAGACGAGCAGCCATTATACGTACTAATGAGACGAATCTCTCTGTCTTCCTTGCTACCATTACTTCTAGGAACCTCTTTTCGGGGGGTGAGAAGTGACACTCTATCACTCCCTAAGGCATTCTGGTATGCTGGTGTCAATACACCTGCCGGGTAGCCCCGATCCAAAAATCTAGTTCTCAGATCTTTGGCCCGTGTGACAAAATCCGAGCGTTTGGAGCAATTCCTCCTTAGTCGCAGGTATTGACCCCGCGGTATTCCCTTCCTGAGGGGGTATGGGTGACTACTTTCCCACCTCAGGAGGGAATTAGTGGAGGTGGGTTTACGATAGATTGTAGTCTCCAATCGACCGCTCGGATTTATGCCCACGCAAATATCCAAGAATGGAAGTTGGGATGGATGGCACTCTGATGTAAGGTGTAGGCCTATCTCGTTCGCATTTAATAGTTGGACCCAATCAGAGAAAGTCTCCATACTCCCTTTCCAGATGACAAACACGTCGTCTATGAAGCGTGCCCACTTTTGAACACACAGCAGTTCTACCATAGACTCATCTTTGAATACTAAGGTATTCTCCCACCAGCCCAGGAACAGATTTGCATACGATGGGGCACAAGGGCTCCCCATTGCAGTGCCCCTGAGCTGGTGGTAGAATTGCCCATTGAATAGGAAATAATTCCTCGTCAATGAGAACTCAAGCAATTCAAGTATAAAATCACTGTGGGCCTGGAAGTGTCTTCCTCTTGTAGATAAAAAGTATGATGCTGCATATAGACCCCACTTGTGTGGGATTGAGGAGTATAGTGCCTCCACATCTACACTACCTAATATGCAGCCCTCATCAAGATGGATCCCTTCCAGTTGCCTAAGGAGATCACCCGTGTCTTTAACATGGGAGGAGAGGGAGAGGACAAAAGGAGCCAGGATTCGGTCTATGTATACTCCCAGGTTTTGACTAAGGCTGTCCACCCCCGATACTATTGGTCGCCCTTTTAGGGGCACACAGCCCTTGTGAACCTTCGGGAGGCTATAGAATGTAGCAATTTGTGGACACTGGGGATACAGGAAATCGTATTCTTCCTGATCAATAAGTTTAGCAAATTTTGCTTTATCTAGAATGTTTTTAAGTTCTTTTTTATAAACCACAGTAGGGTCCACGTGAAGGATTTCATAGCAATCACGAGGGGCCAGTAGGTTCATACACATTGATTCATAAGCCTTTGTACTCAAGATGACTGTGTTACCACCTTTGTCCGATGGTTTAATAACAATGTTTTTGTTTTTGGATAAACTGTCCAATCCACACAGTTCATCTTGAGTACAATTGTTTGGTGCTGAATACAAGTGAGTCGTCTCCAGATCGGTGCTGACCAGTTTGAGGAACACATCCACACAGTTGGTCTCACCTAAGGGGGGCATCCTTTTACTCTTGTTCTTTAGACATGAAAAGGGACCCTCACCTGGAGCCGGTTCGTTAGCAGTGGTTAAACTTTGTAGAAGCCTAACATCTGCTACCATATCCACAGGGACACCCATCTCTATGCTTTGTTTCCTCTCAAGATTACAGAAGTGCTTATACCACCGCAATTTCCGTGCAAAGAGATGCAAGTCCACTGTGGTTTTAAAAGGATTGTATTTGGACGTTGGGACAAAGGAGAGACCCCTTTCAAGGACCCTTGTTTCTGTATTGGTTAAGGTATGAGATGATAGATTGATTATTTTTGGGCCGGTATGGATCCCACTCCCTGTGGTTGCTGTTGTGCTGACATTGTTCCTTTAAATCTCTGCTCTTTCTGACTTCATAGTTCAGGTGGGAGGTATTATCAGTGATTGATAGTATTCTCTGTGTAAGTGTGTATACAAAGATAGGTCATCAGTAGGCTTGAGCGAATCAAGCTTTGGATCATAGATCCATAGTCAATTTGTTTCCATACAGCTGTTTGTTTCCATACAGCATTAAAATGTATGGGCTCTGCGAAGGCAAACTTCGTCTCAGACGAAGTTGCGCGAGACTTTGGTTAGTGAGTACGGAATTCCTATGTGCGTATTTAAAAATATTTTAAAATAGGAATCCGAAGTGGGCTTTGGTCCTGGCTGGTACCTCGGTACCAAAGCCCACTTCAGATTCCTATTTTTAAAATTTTGAAATACGCAGATAGAAATACCGTACTTATTCACCGAAGTCTTGAGCAACTTCAGCTAAGACAGTTTGCCTACACAGAGCCCACACATTTTAATGCTGTATGAAAACATCATTAACAACTACGTTTTTTAATGAATCGACTCCGGATCTATGATCCGAAGCTTGATTCGCTCAAGCCTAGTCATCAGTATTAAAATCTCCGAAAACCCTTTTAAAACTACATCAGACTTTCAGTCCTAAAACTAGATAAAAATAACTAAATAATATATATATATATATATATATATATATATATATATACAGTACAGACCAAAAGTTTGGACACACCTTCTCATTCAAAGAGTTTTCTTTATTTTCATGACTATGAAAATTGTAGATTCACACTGAAGGCATCAAAACTATGAATTCACACATGTGGAATTATATACATAACAAACAAGTGTGAAACAACTGAAAATATGTCATATTCTAGGTTCTTCAAAGTAGCCACCTTTTGCTTTGATTACTGCTTTGCACACTCTTGGCATTCTTTTGATGAGCTTCAAGAGGTAGTCCCCTGAAATGGTTTTCACTTCACAGGTGTGCCCTGTCAGGTTTAATAAGTGGGATTTCTTGCCTTATAAATGGGGTTGGGACCATCAGTTGCGTTGAGGAGAAGTCAGGTGGATACACAGCTGATAGTCCTACTGAATAGACTGTTAGAATTTGTATTATGGCAAGAAAAAAGCAGCTAAGTAAAGAAAAACGAGTGGCCATCATCAGTCAGTCAGCCGAAAAATTGGGAAAACTTTGAAAGTAAGGGCTATTTGACCATGAAGGAGAGTGATGGGGTGCTGTGCCAGATGACCTGGCCTCCACAGTCACCGGACCTGAACCCAATCGAGATGGTTTGGGGTGAGCTGGACCGCAGAGTGAAGGCAAAAGGGCCAACAAGTGCTAAGCATCTCTGGGAACTCCTTCAAGACTGTTGGAAGACCATTTCAGGGGACTACCTCTTGAAGCTCATCAAGAGAATGCCAAGAGTGTGCAAAGCAGTAATCAAAGCAAAAGGTGGCTACTTTGAAGAACCTAGAATATGACATATTTTCAGTTGTTTCACACTTGTTTGTTATGTATATAATTCCACATGTGTTAATTCATAGTTTTGATGCCTTCAAAAGTGAAAATAAAAATCATGAAAATAAAGAAAACTCTTTGAATGAGAAGGTGTGTCCAAACTTTTGGTCTGTACTGTGTATATATATATATATATATATATATATATATATATATATATAATATTAGACTTGGTAATTTATTTATTGAGGAAAATGATCCAGTATCACATGTTTGTGAGTGTCAAAACTAATGTTAACCTTTTGAATTAGCAGATAATTTGAAGGTGCAATTAGAGTCAGGTGTTTTCAATCAATGGGATAGAAATCAGGTGTGAAGGGCAATCTGTTACATTTAAAGAACAAGGACCTAAGTGTAATCTTCACAACACATTTTTGTGGAAGTGTATCATGGTAAGAATAAAGGAGATTTGAAGATCTTAGAAGAAGAGTGATTGATGAACATCAGGCTGGAAAACCATCTCTAAAGAATTTGGACTCCAGCAATCCACAGTTGGACAGATAGTGTACAAATAGAGGAAATTTAAGATCACTTTTCCCTCCCTAGGAGTAGCAACTAAAAGCCTTTCAAATTAACTAATGCTAACGTTCATGAGTCCACCATCAGAAGGACACTGAGCAACAATGGTGTGCATGGCAGGAGGGCAAGGAGAAAGCCACTGCTCTCAAAAAATAACATTGCTGCCTGTCTCAAGTTTGCTAAAAATCACCTGGACAAGCCAAAAGACTATTGGAACAATGTTTTGTGGACAGATGAGGCTAAAAAAGAACATTTTGTTTTAAATGAGAAGAATTATGATTTCTGAATTATACCAGCAAATCCCAAAGAAAAATGTCAGAACATCTGTCCTGGGGTTGAACCTCAAGAGAAAGTGATCGTTGCAGCAAGACAACCCTTAAGCACCCAAGACGTTCTACCGATGAATGGTTAAAACAGAATAAAGTTAAAGTTTTGGAATGGCCAAATCAAGTCCTGACTACTGACCTTAATCCAATAGAAATGTTGTAGAAGGACCTGAACAAAGCATTTCATGAGAGAAAACCCAACAGCATAACAGAGTTGCAGCTTTTAGGACGAAGGAATGGGCTAAAATTCCTCCAAGCCGATGACTAATCAAGTATTGTACTGGAAACATTTACTTGTAGTTATTGCTGCACAAGGGGGTCACACCAGATACTAAAAGCAAAGGTTCACATACTTTTGCCACTCACAGACATGTGATACTAGATCCTAGATACTAGATCCTTTTTCTCCCTAAATAAGTGAACAAGTCTAATAATTTTAACTCGTTATTTCGATTTGGTTATCTTTATTTACTTTTAAGGTCAAATTGAAGCAAAAATAAAATGTTCACAAATTTTTAAGCACCACCGTAGTCAGAAATGAAAAACCTTTTTAAGATTTTTAAATACTGTAGCTACATATTAAGGTACATATTACTGCTACACTCTTCATGAATCTGCTGAACCAATGGGCGATGGGGGTGTTTCCGTTACATGTAAAGGTCCTGCTCTCTGCAACTCAGGGGCGGACACAGACAGCAGAGGGCCCCTTGTGCAAAGAATGTGCCTTGGCCCCTCCACCCCCATGCCAAATTCTCAACCTAACCTATTCCCTCCTAAAATTACATACAGCAATGCAAAGGTAAGGCTACTTTCACACCCGCGGCACTACGATCCGTCCGGACACAAAGCCCAGCATGCAGCGGTTTATGTCCCGCTGATTCTATGCATTTTTGCCAGATTGTGGCCGGATCTCTACCATACTCCAGCAGTGCTGGATCCAGTGAATTCTGGCAGGCTGTTCTCAGCTGGAACAGCCTGCCAGAATCACTAACGCAGATGTGAAAGTAACCTAATACAGCGCCACATACCTTGTACATCCAGTGACGTCTTCTTAGATCTTCTCTTTCCTCATCTTCTCCTTTCAGACCAGACCACCATGATGATTCCTTTCAGCCGTCTTTTCTCTCTGTAGAGTTTGACAGACATCTTAGTTTCCTACTGTTCCAACATCCTCCAACCTTCTGAACACCCCATCCTGTGCCTGCTGTGCTCCACAATACTATACTGCAGAAACAGATAAACCCCCCGAAAATACTAGTACCAGATAGTGCCCCTTTAATAATTATTGGCATACAGTGCGCTAAAAAATAACTGCGCCCAGCAAATAGTGTCCCTGGAACTAATAAACATAATGTCCCCCAAAAATAATGATACAAAAAATGCCCTGTTGTGTGGCAGTAAAAAAAATACCTCCTCTTAGTGCCCCTAGTAGAGCCAATGTCCCTATAGTGCCCTCATAATGTGTGCCAATGCCCCCTACTGTGTACCCCCCAAAAAACTAACTAATATACTCCTATATAGTGCCCCTAGTAGATGCCCCCATAGTGCTCCTCCCCCTGTTCCATGGTGCCTGACATAATGTGCCAGTATAAAATGCCCCTATAGAGTGCACAAAGTAGATTCCCCGATAATGTTTTCACTTTTTTAAAATCCCCCTTTCACATGCGATCCCCATAGCACTTTGTCCTAAGACTACAATGAATTAACATTGCAGTCTATGGGAGATTCAATATGTTACTTATGGAGCCTTGCCACAGGAAGGGCTCCATAGGAACATAACTGTGGCATGCCTTGGAATATACAGAAGGCCCCAGGCAGCCACATTAACCAAACAGCTCCCTCAATCTTGCCACTGGAGAGCCATTTGGACCCTGGGATCTTAGGGCACCCAGAGTTTTACCGCTCATATGCCATGGTCACAATTGAACACAGCATCTGAAAGGTTAAAAGTCTAGGTCCAGTGTTATGACTTTATTTTGTACCATTCCTTTATTATTCCTGTTAGAAGTTATGAATCAAGTAGTTTGCAATACAGGTCCAGATGGGTGGTACCAGTTGCCAGTATAATGCCCCCTAGTAGATGCCTCCATAGTGCTTCTCTTCCCTCATGTGTGCCAGTATAAAGCCCCCTAGTAGATGCCCCCATAGTGCTCCTCTCCCCCATGTGTGCCAGTATAATGCCCCCTAGTAGATGCCCCATAGTGCTCCTTTCCCACATGTGTACCAGTATAATGCCCCCTAGGAGATGCCCCCATAGCGCTCCTCTCCCCCATGTGTACCAGTATAATGCCCCCTAGTAGATGCCCCATTGTGCTCCTTTCCCCCCATGTGTGCCAGTATAATGCCCCCTAGTAGATGCCCCCATAGTGCTCCTCTCCCCCATGTGTGCCAGTATAATGCCCCCTAGTAGATGTTCCCATAATGCTCCTCTCCCCCCATGTGTGCCAGTATAATGCCCCCTAGTAGATGCCCCCATAGTACTCCTCTCCCCCCTTCCCCATTCTGGGCAACAGCATAGTGTTAAAAAAAATATTAACTCACCTACTTACCTCCATGACACTCTCAGTGAAGCGGTGAAGGCCTCTTCCGGCCTGTGACCCGCACTGTACGGCTCAGGTGGTGCGATTACGTCATTGCGCCGCCTGCACCGGCCTCTGTTAGGCTGCAGGCACTAGGCCTGCAGCCTATCAGAGGAATGGGTAAGGGAAACACCTCTCCCCTGCCCTGCTGCAGCATCCATCTGTATCGCTGTCCTAAGTACGAATCGGCTGCACAGGTGGTATGTCCGCCTCTGCTGCAACCAATGCACCTTCTGGACTTTGATTAACAGGGACAGGCAGCATAAACATCATCATGCCAGGCCCTATCAATCAAAATGGAAAGGGCATGGCTGTTGCAGAGAGAGCAGAGCCTCTAGGAGTAGTATCAATGCCCCCGTTGCACCTAGAAGCTCATGTGCTTACATTACAACTTCATTTTTCTAAGAAATGCACATTAGATAATGTGTCCCAGTCTGCTTATATCTGATAACTTTTTAGGTTTGGTGGGTTCGTTAGTTTTGCATGACACTAGGAAAATGGGCTATATGTAGCAAAATAACAAGTACATTGAAAACATTTAGGAAACATGTACTTTAAAATCAAACATATTTACTTCATATACCATAATAGTTATGTAATTATGAGTCTGTTTATGATACAAAATGTAAAAGTACTGTACGTGTGCTCTGGTAGTTACAGGTTTTATTGGGTCCACATGAAAATGAACATAAACGTAGGGTTGAAATGCTTCTTCAATCACTAACTTCTTTCACTCATATGTTTCCTATATCTATAATTACTTTAAGTACACGTACAAAAATAACTTTATTTTAAATAATCTTTCAAGTATTTAGTTTGTCCCCAAAAAAAAGATTTTGCTTATCCAGAATTGTTTAAGCCCTATAACTGAACAAAGTAACATAAAGAGAGTTATAATGTCAGACACGGCAGTATGCACCAATTTCGTCTCTTGTTTATTTTCTATTTCTTTTATTTCTTCTAAGCCTCAGAAGTTTACATATTCGGGAAATTGCATCTAAAAAAATAAACAATCTTTAAAAGTTGTGATTGTTATCAGGCATAAACTAAGAAGTTTTTACTTTAATTTGAAATGCATTTTGTAACATATCTGTAAAGATGAACCGACATAAAAAGAGCATAAAAGCAGCACATATCATCTCCATAATCCATTGTTATTTATATTGTTAGTTATTATTAGCAGCTTACAAAACATTTTTAAATATATAAAAAAAAATTATGCCATATCGTTTCTAAGTGTATATTTCCCAGTTTAATAGAATTGTACACTGCTGTACACTTCTGGTAAGAGACCTTCACAGTCAGTCCACAATGTTGTCTCCAATATACCATGGACATATTTTTTGATATTTTTAAACTTTAAAAATGTTTTCACTTTTTTTAAATCCCCCTTTCACATGCAATCCCCATATCACTTTGTCCAAAGACTGTAATGAATTAACATTGCAGTCTATGGGAGTTTCAATATGTTTCTTATGGAGCCTTGCCACAGGAAGGGCTCCATAGGAACATAACTGTGGCATGCCTTGGAATATACAGAAGGCCCCAGGCAGCCACATTAACCAAACAGCTACCTCAATCTTGCCACTGGAGAGCCATTTGGGCCCTGGGATCTCAGGGCACCCAGAGTTTTACCGCTCATATGCCATGGTCACAATTGAACACAGCATCTAAAAGGTTAAAAGTCTAGGTTCAGTGTTATGACTTTATTTTGTACCATTCCTTTATTATTCCTGTTAGAAGTTATGAATCAAGTAGTTTGCAATACAGGTCCAGATGGGTGGTACCAGTTTGGGGGGGGGGGGTTGTCCCCCCACAGTCTGATGCTGGCAGCACTGATTGGATAATATCAGACTGTGCAGAGACCCCCCCCCAGTACTTTCTAGAACAGACATGTCAGAAGAGGTTACAGGTCCTCTTTCACAGTTCTATAATGAAATGGATCTTCAAACCTTAGAGAATGACAGAAAAACTTGGTACCAATATTTTGATAAGCCTCAGTTTAACTCATGGAGTTGTGCTATTTGTGACATTTAGGACAGTCACCAGCACAAATCACCTAGGTCATCACCTCTGTGGACCAAATCTCAGTTAAGCTAATGATGGTCTTTAACTGGACCTCAATTATAGACTCAATTGCTTTGATCCAAGCTTTGGCACATTCTAGCTTTTTTTTTTCAAGTTTTTTTTTCATTCAGATTCCATCACTCAACATCAGATAATCAAATCTTGTAACATTACTTGACAAATTACTATAAATAAATGAATGAATAAATAAAATACATTTATAAATAAATGGGAGAAGCAGAGGAAAGACACATTCTGGCACTTTCTAACTTCTGGCTGTATTTTTCATGCGTCTGTTTTCTTTGCATTGTGTGAAAACGTTTAAGCCTTCTAATTTCTATCTTCCTGATTTTTTAAATACATGTTTTCTATTTTCAATTAAAGGTAACAGGTTATTTTGTCAGATGTATGAGAACCATGTTTCATTGCATATGGCAAACTACATAGGTGATGTTTGATGCCATGATTTTGCTGCTAGAATATCAGTGATTGCCAACTGTTGAACATATTTTTAGGTTATGAAGCTTGCCACATTAGCCATTTTATGGCTTTGCTTTTGACCACCCAGAGTAGCTCAAGGGCCCAAACTGATGGCTATATTGACCGATGCACAAGGTTGCATATAACTTTTGAGTTGTTTGCTGCAATAATAAGCTACTAGCAGATTTCTGTGGAGTTGTACAATAGACAAAAAAGAAAATTTATGCCAGCTTCTACAGCAATATGAAACCTCTGTGCACAGGACTTTGCTCCAGTCGCATGTGAAATCCAGTAAACAGTTCCTCCAGCACTGAAGGGTTAAAAGGTATTTCCATATTTATCGAGAATACATTCTGGGGCATACTGCTTTACCATAATCTGTCAATTGTTACACAGTCTTATTCATGACTAAGGACATCTTCGCACACAGCAGGTTTTGTGGCAGAAAATTCTGCAGCTGAAAATCAGTTACATTAATTTGAATAGGGCAGCAAGCACATATATTTCTGCAAGTCCCATTAAGGTGAATTTTCTGCCACAAAATCTGCCACACCCCAACATGCATGGAAAACAGTAGGGTATATAGAGGGGCTCCACCCATCATCAGCCTGTTTGGTGTGGCCCGCCTTCTCTCTTTTGCCACCCCACTGCCTCTTCCAGCCTGTTGAGGTGCTGCGGATCCCTCCCCCTATGTACTGTTGTCCTCACTCGGCTTGCCACCTTCCCAGGTTGGGTCAGTGATTTCATCGTCCACCACCTCCTCTTCCACTTCCTCACTCTGGTCATCCTCCTGACTTGTTGAGCTAACAAGAACGTCACTTTTTGACAACTGTGTCTCATCGTCATCATCAACCTCTTGAGACACTAATTGCGGTTGACTTATTGGCAACTGTGGATTAATGAATCCCAGCAGCTGTGTCTTTGCGGTATAATTTTATTCCAGATTTTTAATTTCATAGTCCCTGTTAAGACCTTTTGGATGTAATGTACCCAATGTGTGGATCCAGTAAGCTTCTCTACGTAGTAGGAGCTTTTTTACATCACCCCCTCTCCTTGGTCTTTTAACCTGTTCTAGGACTTGGAATCTTAGTTGGGCTATAGTATGTTTACATTTGCCAAAGTGGTTAGGAAAAACTACCACTACCATCAAAACACTATGAAACAGGAGCCATTTTTACAAATATATCAATTCTTTATTAGGGCAATACGTCATAGACAAATATAAAATATTAAAAGGCAGGGGAAAGGCACACATAGAAACAGTATTATACTGATCATGTATAGCACATTATCCAATGCACAGATCAATATCCGAAATATGCATATAGGGGGAGATTTATCAAACTGGTGTAAAATAGAACTGGCTTAGTCGCTCATAGCAACCAATCAGATTCCACCTTTCGTTTTACAAAGGAGCTGTGATATATGAAAGGTGGAATCTGATTGGTTGCTATGGGCAACTAAGCCATGTCTACTTTACACCAGTTTGATAAATCTCCTCCATAGTTTCCAAATTTATCTGGGACAGAGGAACAATAAATAGCAATGCAAGGGATACATGCAGTGAGATAGTTAAAAACTGACCAGTTGACTTTTGCACCCAGACATGTGTTTCATATATAACTTTTTTGGGGGATTCGGTATGAATTATTTCATTTTTATTTAAGCCGCTACTAGAGAAACATAATTTTCAGTGATATGAACAGTGCATAGTATAGAAGAGTAGAACAGAAATGTAAAATCTGGGCAAAAAAAGGAACTGGTGACGGCTTATTCATGATGAGTGTTTTCAACACCTTTCTGTTGATACAACTGGCATGTGAGTAACTTATTATGAACAAAGTTTTCAACACGATATTCCCTGTGGAGCGCCAAATAACACATTTTCATGTATACACAAGTATAAACTCTAGTGATATGGCTTGTTCTTAATGGTAGATGTGGTATGTGTTTCCACCATTTTTGAAATGGAGTTTTAAAAAGTTATCGACCTATCATTTTATTGCCTTTCTTATTTTAATAAAACTGGGAAATCAGAACAGAATATTACTAACTGGTTTTAATCTGCTGCTTCACTTAGCAAGAATCTAGCAAGAGTGTTAGATCAAGCAGCAAGAGAAAATTATCTCCAGAAGTATGAAGATGTTTTTATGAAGACACAGAGCACAACATAAACTCGACTGTGTGCATGTTCCTGATATAAGAAGTTGGAAGTTTATAGATGATAAACTTTTCCACTTTATGTAGCTTACAAACACTTATTTCTCAAAAAAAATGTTTTGGGGGAGAGTACTGTTTCATGGAAAAAGTATGCAAAGCAGCTCATTACTGAAAGTTTCAATTGCAGATATGACTGTTGCAAGCATGTTGGTGAAAAGAGGCTCGAAAGATGGTAAATGTGGGGTAGATAGCTTTGATATGCTGATAATATGCCATGAAAGGTCTTCCAAAGAAGAGTTACCTATAAAAATCAACATACAGTTTTCTATAGGACCAAGAGCTAGTCACACAGTACATACTATTCCATCATTCAAAGCAACAATCAATGCCATTTTTTTCAGGCTATAAAGTATAATTTGAGGAGTTTTTCCCACTGTGAGCTACAGGGTATGTCAATGGAGGCATATCATTTTACTCAAAGGGGTTATCCAATGACTAATGTATAAAATGAAAATCGGACATAATCTAGTACATGACAATCTCTTTCTAACAAAGCTAGAACCAGCCCTGTACCTCACATGGATCCAGAGACTCCCCCATTCATTACTCTGCTAGATTTATATTAAGCTGACAGCTCAATGGAAGTATTGTGTTTGCCTCAGCTCAGGGAATGTGTCCATTCTGCTCCAGCTCTCTCTGTATCACAATGCAGGAGGCAGTTAAAGGATGAAATTGAGCATGTGCATATACAGACAAAGAAATAAGAAAAAAAAAAACAGAAGGTAGCGCTATACAGATACATTTTATTGAACAACTCAGTGGCTATGCCATATATTTTATTACATGCAATTATAAAAGTATTCAGATCTGGGTATTGGTTTGAAAACTGATGAATAGGGTTGAGCGAACCCAAACTGTAAAGTTTGGGTTCGTACCGAACTTTAGGATTTTTGGACCCCGGACCCGAACCCGAAATTTTCAGTAAAGGTTCGGTGTTCGGCGAGTTAATGGCGCTTTTTGAAAGGCTGCAGAGCAGCCAATCAACAAGCGTTTAACTCATGTGCCATAAGAAGCCATCACAGCCATGCCTACTAATGGCATGGCTGTGATTGGCCAGTGCAGCATGTGACCCAGCCTCTATATAACCTGGAGTCACGTAGTGCTGAATGTCACTCTGCTCTGATTAGTGTAGGGATAGGATTCTGCAGCTGTGAGGGAGAGAATAGGAAAGAATCTTTAATCAGAAGTGCTTGTTAACTCAGCGATCTACATAAATTTAGTTGTGTGGGTGCAGTGCATAATCTTTTTACCCTGCCCTGAGCCCAGTGACACAGAAAAATAACTTTTATCCGTCTGTTAGTTAGGTGGGCGGCGGCCATTTTATGCAAGTTCAGTGCACCAGCACAGCATATGTTCATTTGTAACAGTCAAATACAAGCTTGAAATATTACAATTATGTTCTGGGTTTAAAAAAATCACCCATTTTTTTAAAGACCCTACATATGGGGCCTTTGCAGCATTTGACAGTGTGAAATACAAGCTTGAAATACTGCAATAAATTTCTGGGTTTAAAAAAACACCCATTTTTTTAATTCCCTACATCTGGGGCCTGTGCTGCATTTGTTAGTGTGAAATACAAGCTTGAAATACTGCAATAATATTCTGGGTTTAAAAAAAACACATATTTTTTGGCAATATCCTACATCTGGTGCCTTTGCACCATTTGTCAGTGTGAAATACAAGCTTGAAATACTGCAATAATCTGGGTTTTAAAAAACACCAATTTTTGGCAAAATTCTACATCTGTGGCCTTTGCTGCATCTGTCAGTGTGAAATACAAGCTTGAAATACTGCAATAATATTCTGTGTTTTAAGAAACACCCATTTTTGGCAATAACCTACATCAGGGGCCTTTTCAGCATTTGTCAGTGTGAAAACAAACTTGAAATACTGCAAAAATATTCTGTTATTAAAAAAACACAAATTTTTGGAAATACCCTACATCTAGGGCCTATGCAGCATTTGTTAGTGTGAAATACAAGCTTGAAATACTGCAATAATATTCTGTTATTTAGCCCCTTAAGGACTCAGCCCTATTTCACCTTAAGGACTTGGCCATTTTTTGCAAATCTGACCAGTGTCACTTTAAGTACTGATAACTTTAAAACGCTTTGACTTATCCAGGCCATTCTGAGATTGTTTTTTTTGTCACATAGTGTACTTCATGACACTGGTAAAATAAAGTAAAAAAAATTCATTTTTATTTATAAAAAAATACCAAATTTACCCAAAATTTTTTTAAAATTGCAAATTTTCAAGTTTCAATTTCTCTACTTCTATAATACATAGTAATACCTCCAAAAATAGTTATTACTTTACATTCCCCATATGTCTACTTCATGTCTGGATCATTTTGGGAATGATATTTTATTTTTTGGGGATGTTACAAGGCTTAGAGGTTTAGAAGCAAATCTTAAAATTTTTCAGAAATTTTCAAAAACCCAATTTTTAGGGACCAGTTCAGGTCTGAAGTAATTTTGCGAGGCTTACATAATAGAAACCACCCAAAAATGACCCCATTCTATAAACTACACCCTCAAGGTATTCAAAACTGATTTTACAAACTTTGTTAACCCTTTAGGTGTTCCACAAGAGTTAATGGCAAATGGTGTTAAAATTTCAGAATTTAGATTTTTTGGCAAATTTTCCATTTTAATCCATTTTTTCCACTAACAAAGCAAGGGTTAACAGCCAAACAAAATGCTATATTTTTTGCCCCGATTCTTTAGTTTGCAGAAACACCCCATATGTGGCCGTAAACTACTGTACGGGCACACAGTAGGGCGTAGAGGGAAAGGTGTGCCGTATGGTTTTTAGAAGGCAGATTTTGCTGGACTGTTTTTTTTTTTACACCTTGTCCCATTTGAAGCCCCCTGATGCACCCATAGAGTAGAAACTCCATAAAAGTGACCCCATCTAAGAAACTACACCCCTCAAGGTATTCAAAACTGATTTTACAAACTTTGTTAACCCTTTAGGTGTTGCACAAGATTTAATGGAATATAGAGATACAATTTCCAAATTTAACTTTTTTGGCAGATTTTCCATTTTAATATTTTTTTTCCAGTTACAAAGCAAGGGTTAACAGCCAAACAAAACTCATTATTTATGGCCCTGATTCTGTAGTTTACAGAAACACCCCATATGTGGCCGTAAACCGCTGTACGGGCAAACGGCAGGGCACAGAAGGGAAGGAATGCCATACGGTTTTTGGAAGGCAGATTTTGCTGGACTGTTTTTTTTGACACCATGTCCCATTTGAAGCCTCCCTGATGCACCCCTAGAGTAGAAACTCCATAAAAGTGACCCCATCTAAGAAACTACACCCTCAAGGTATACAAAACTGATTTTACAAACTTTGTTTACCCTTTAGGTGTTGCACAATATTTAATGGAAAATAGAGATACAATTTCAAAATTTCACTTTTTTGGCAGATTTTCCATTTTAATATTTTTTTTCCAGTTACAAAGCAAGGGTTAACAGCCAAACAAAACTCATTATTTATGGCCCTGATTCTGTAGTTTACAGAAACACCCCATATGTGGTCGTAAACCGCTGTACGGGCACACGGCAGGGCGCAGAAGGAAAGGAATGCCATACGGTTTTTGGAAGGCAGATTTTGCTGGACTGTTTTTTTTGACACCATGTCCCATTTGAAGCCTCCCTGATGCACCCCTAGAGTAGAAACTCCATAAAAGTGACCCCATCTAAGAAACTACACCCTCAAGGTATACAAAACTGATTTTACAAACTTTGTTTACCCTTTAGGTGTTGCACAATATTTAATGGAAAATAGAGATACAATTTCAAAATTTCACTTTTTTGGCAGATTTTCCATTTTAATATTTTTTTTCCAGTTACAAAGCAAGGGTTAACAGCCAAACAAAACTCATTATTTATGGCCCTGATTCTGTAGTTTACAGAAACACCCCATATGTGGTCGTAAACCGCTGTACGGGCACACGGCAGGGCGCAGAAGGAAAGGAATGCCATACGGTTTTTGGAAGGCAGATTTTGCTGGACTGTTTTTTTTGACACCATGTCCCATTTGAAGCCCCCCTGATGCACCCCTAGAGTAGAAACTCCAAAAAAGTGGCTCCATTTTAGAAACAACGGGATAGGGTGGCAGTTTTGTTGATACTAGTTTAGGGTACATAGGATTTTTGGTTGCTCTATATTACACTTTTTGTGAGGCAAGATAACAAGAAATAGCTTTTTTGGCACTGTTTTTTTTTTTGTTATTTACAACATTCATCTGACAGGTTAGATCATGTGGTATTTTTATAGAGCAGGTTGTCACGGACGCGGCGATACCTAATATGTATAAAAAAAAAATATTTATGTAAGTTTTACACAATGATTTCATTTTTGAAACAAAAATCATGTTTTAGTGTCTCCATAGTCTGAGAGCCATAGTTTTTTCAGTTTTTGGGCGATTATCTTAGTTAGGGTCTCATTTTTTGTGGGATGAGATGACAGTTTGATTGGCCATATTTTGGGGTGCATATGATTTTTGATCGCTTGCTATTACACTTTTTGTGACGAAAGATGACAAAAAATGGCTTTTTTTACACCGTTTTTATTTTTATTTTAATTTTTTTACGGTGGTCACCTGAGGGTTTAGTTCATGTGATATTTTTATAGAGCCGGTCGATACGGATGCGGCGATACCTAATATGTATACTTTTTTTTTTTATGTAAGTTTTACACAATGATTTCATTTTTGAAACAAAAAAAATCATGTTTTAGTGTTTCCATAGTCTAAGAGCCATAGTTTTTTCAGTTTTTGGGCGATTGTCTTGGGTAGGGTACGATTTTTGCGGAATGAGATGACGGTTTGATTGGTACTATTTTGGCATACATGCGACTTTTTTGATCACTTTTATTACCTTTTTTGGGAAATAAGGTGGGCAAAATTTCAATTTTCTCATAGTTTTAATTTTTTTATTTTTATGGCGTTCACCGTGCGGGGAAAGTAACATGACCGTTTTATATATCAGGTCGTTACGGATGCGGCGATACCCCATCCTGTCTGGGGGCTGCAAAGGCACAGCAGCCCCCACGATGGGAGAGGGAGGGAATCTCCCTGACCATGACTGTTAACCTTTTCCATACAGCGGTCCGTACGGACCGCAGTATGGAAAGGGTTAAACAGCTGACATCTGCACAGATGTCAGCCGTTTATACCAGAGTGTCAGCCATGTGCTGACACTCTGGTACAACCACTGTACGCCCTATATCCTTAAGGGGTTAAAAAACACCCATTTTGGGCAAAATACTAAATTTGCGGCCTTTGCTGCATCTGTCAGTGTTAAATACACGCGTTACTGCTGTTATATTCATTTATTAAAAAAACACCCATTTTGGGCAAGATCCTAAATTTGCGGAGAATGAGGAGAGCATCAAATAAGGGACGTGGCCCCGTTCGTGTGCTGCTGGTGGAGCTCCTGTTGCAGGGAAAGGACGTGGTCGATCTGTGCCAGCTACACGCAAAAGTGAAACACCTTCCTCAGGTGCGAGCAGGTGACAGAACCTTCAGCGTTATTTGGTCGGGCCTAATGCGGCTCTACGAATGGTGAGGCCAGAACAAGTACAGGCGATAGTAGATTGGGTTGCTGACAGAGCCTCCAGTTCCTTCACATTGTCTCCCAGCCAGTCTCCTGCATAAAAAGATCAGAGTTGGCACCTACAGCCGATGTCCTTCAGTATTTCACCTCACCCCTTGTAAATCAGCCAAGCAGTCTGAGCCCCAAGTCATGCAGCAGTCTCTTCTGCTTTTTGATGATTCTGCTAACAGGGTTTCCCAAGGCCATCCACATATCTCTGCCCCAGAAGTGGAAGAGATTGAGTGTACCGATGCCCAATCACTTATGTTTCAGGATGAGTACATGGGAGGACCACGGCAGCACGTCTCGGATGATGACAAAACACAGGTACCAACTGCTATGGTTTTCTGCAGTGTGCAGACCGACAAGGAGGGCAGGGGTGAAGACTGGGTGGAAGATGATGTCGAGGACGATGAGGTCCTCGACCATACATGGAATCAAGGTCATGCGAGTGACCTGTGTAGTTCGGAGGAAGAGGCGGTAGTCGCACAGAGCCACCTGCACAGCAGAAAAGGGAGCATGGTGCAAAAGCGGAGCGGCCATCCCCTAGACAGTACGCCTGCTACTGCCCACCGCAGCAAGGGATCGAGCACACCAAAGCCAGCTCCAAGGAGTTCCCTGCCGTGGCAGTTCTTCAGACAATGTGCTGACGACAAGACACAAGTGGTTTGCACGCTGTGCAATGAGAGCCTGAAGCGAGGCATAAACGTTCTCAACCTGACCACAACCTGCATGACCAGGCATCTAAGTACAAAGCACGAGCTGCAGTGGAGTAGACACCTCAAAAAACAAGAAAGGTCTCTGGCTCCTCCTGCTTCCTCTTCTGCTGCAGTCTTGGCCTCTTCATCCACCTCTGGAGTGACAGTGACACCTGCCACCCCGCAAACAGAGGATCTGCCAGCAACACCACCACCTGGGTCACCAAGCATCTCCACAATGTCCCATGTAAGCGTTCAGCTCTGTATCTCCCAAACACTGGAGCGGAAGAGAAAGTACCCCCCTACCCACCCGCCATCCCTGGCCCTGAATGCCAGCATTTCAAAATTACTGGCCTATGAAATGTTGTCATTACATCTGGTGAAGATGGAGAGTTTTAAAAGCCTTATGGCGGTGGCTGTCCCACAGTACTTCGTGCCCAGCCGCCACTACTTTTCGAGGGGAGCCATCCCTTCCCTGCACAACCAAGTGGGGGACAAAATCAGGTGTGCACTGCGCAACACCATCTGTGGCAAGGTCCACCTAACTACAGATACATGGACCAGTAAGCAAGGTCAGGGACGTTATATGTCCCTAACAGCACACTGGGTAAATGCAGTGGTGGCTGGGCCTGAGGCGGATAGCGGTTTGGCGCATGTCCTTCCACCACCGAGGATTGCAGGACGCTTCTCTTTGCCTCCTGTTTCTTCCTCCTCCTACTCCGCTTCCTCATCCTCTACCACCTCCTCAACCAGTCAGCGTAACACCTTCACCACCAACTTCAGCACAGCCAGGGGTAAACGACAGCAGGCAGTTTTAAAACGTATCTGTTTGGGGGACAAACCGCGCAGGAGCTGTGGACGGGCAGGGAACAACAGACCGATGAGTGATTGGTGCCAGTGAGCCTTAAGCCCGGCCTGGTGATGTGCGATAATGGGCAAAATCTCATAGCAGCTCTGGGACTATCCGATTCTACGCACATCCCATGCCTGGCGCATGTGCTGAATTTGGTGGTGCAGAGGTTCCTTAAAAATTACCCCGATATGTAAGAGCTTCTGCAGAGGCATAAACGTTCTCAACCTGACCACAACCTGCATGACCAGGCATCTAAGTACAAAGCACGAGCTGCAGTGGAGTAGACACCTCAAAAAACAAGAAAGGTCTCTGGCTCCTCCTGCTTCCTCTTCTGCTGCAGTCTTGGCCTCTTCATCCACCTCTGGAGTGACAGTGACACCTGCCACCCCGCAAACAGAGGATCTGCCAGCAACACCACCACCTGGGTCACCAAGCATCTCCACAATGTCCCATGTAAGCGTTCAGCTCTGTATCTCCCAAACACTGGAGCGGAAGAGAAAGTACCCCCCTACCCACCCGCCATCCCTGGCCCTGAATGCCAGCATTTCAAAATTACTGGCCTATGAAATGTTGTCATTACATCTGGTGAAGATGGAGAGTTTTAAAAGCCTTATGGCGGTGGCTGTCCCACAGTACTTCGTGCCCAGCCGCCACTACTTTTCGAGGGGAGCCATCCCTTCCCTGCACAACCAAGTGGGGGACAAAATCAGGTGTGCACTGCGCAACACCATCTGTGGCAAGGTCCACCTAACTACAGATACATGGACCAGTAAGCAAGGTCAGGGACGTTATATGTCCCTAACAGCACACTGGGTAAATGCAGTGGTGGCTGGGCCTGAGGCGGATAGCGGTTTGGCGCATGTCCTTCCACCACCGAGGATTGCAGGACGCTTCTCTTTGCCTCCTGTTTCTTCCTCCTCCTACTCCGCTTCCTCATCCTCTACCACCTCCTCAACCAGTCAGCGTAACACCTTCACCACCAACTTCAGCACAGCCAGGGGTAAACGACAGCAGGCAGTTTTAAAACGTATCTGTTTGGGGGACAAACCGCGCAGGAGCTGTGGACGGGCAGGGAACAACAGACCGATGAGTGATTGGTGCCAGTGAGCCTTAAGCCCGGCCTGGTGGTGTGCGATAATGGGCAAAATCTCATAGCAGCTCTGGGACTATCCGATTCTACGCACATCCCATGCCTGGCGCATGTGCTGAATTTGGTGGTGCAGAGGTTCCTTAAAAATTACCCCGATATGTAAGAGCTTCTGCAGAAAGTGCGGGCTGTCTGTGTACGCTTTTGGCGTACTCACCCTGCTGCTGCTCGCCTGTCAGTGATGCAGCGTAACTTTAGCCTTCCCGCTCACCGCCTCATATGCGACGTGCCCACAAGGTGGAACTCCACATTGCACATGCTGGCCAGACTGTGCGAGCAGCAGCAGGCGATAGTGGAGTTTCAGCTGCAGCACGCACGGGTGAGTCGCTCTGCAGAACAGCACCACTTCACCACCAATGACTGGCCTCCATGCGAGACCTGCTTTCCTTGTTGCGCTGTTTCGAGTACTCCACCAACATGGCCAGTGCCGATAACGCTGTTCTCAGCGTTACTATCCCACTTCTATGCCTCCTTGAAAAAACGCTTCTGGCGATGATGAAAGAGGATGTGGCACAGGAAGAGGAGGAGGATGAGGGATGATTTCATAGGGTTTCCGGCCGGTCATTCACAAGTTGCTCTAAGGGTGGGTTCCTGCACCCACAAACGTCAGGTACACAATTGTCCAGCCAGGGCACAGTTCTGGAGGATGAGGAGGTGAAGGATGAGGAGGAGATGGAGGAGATGGAACCATGTTCACAGCAGGGTGGCACTCAAACCAGCTCATGGCCATCACTGTTGCGTGGCTGGGGGGATACAGAGGATACAGATGATACACCTCCCACAGAGGACAGCTTGTTGTTGCCTCTGGGCAGCCTGGCACACATGAGCGATTACATGCTGCAGTGTCTCCGCAACGACCGCCGAGTTGCCCACATTCTAACTTGTGCTGATTACTGGGTGGCCACGCTGCTGGATCCCCGTTATAAGGACAATGTACCGTCCTTAATTCCGTCACTGGAGCGTGATCATAAGATGCGCGAGTACAAGCGCACGCTGGTAGAAGCGCTGCTGGTGGCATTCCCACCTGACAGCGGAGGCACAGTGGAAGCACAAGGCGAAGGCAGAGGAGGAGGAAGAGGTCACCAATGCAGCTGGGGCACCACCAGCACCTCAGAAGGCAGGGTTAGCATGGCCGAAATGTGGAAAAGCTTTTTCAGCACGCCACAACAACCAGCACCACCAGCTGATATGGAACGTCTTAGCAGGAGACAGCATTTCAGCAACATGGTGGAGCAGTATGTGTGCACACGCCTACACGTACTGACTGATGGGTCTGCCCCCTTCAACTTCTGGGTCTCCAAATTGGGCATATGGCCTGAGCTTGCCCTTTACACCTTGAAGGTGCTGGCCTTCCCTGCAGCCAGTGTATTGTCTGAATGTTTGTTTAGCAAGGCTGGAAGGGGTTATAACAGGTTATATTTCCCAATGTTTTGGGGTGTACCCTAATTTAAACCAAAAAAAAAAAAAAAAAAAATGTGAACCAAAAACTAGTGTTGGCTACCTCCTCCTCCTCCACCTCTGCTTCCACCTACACCACCACATCCACTGCCTCCTCAACCTCCTACTCCATATGGACCTCGTCCTCCTAGATCAAGATTATTATTTTTTATTTCTGCATATTTTATGTTATTTTGAGTCATATCCCTATCCACATTTGTTTGCAGAGCACTTGCCAAGCTCTTAACCACATTTTGATGCAATTTGCAGCCCTTTCCATGACTTTTTTAGAGCCATTTTAGTGCTCCAAAGTTCGGGTCCCCACTTTTTTGTGAAGTTCAGCCGAACCCGTGGAACATCCAGGTGTCCGCTCAACTCTACTGTCGAATATTATTTGTGGGACAACCCCTTTAAGTTTTTTTTTCTGTTGTATTGATATTTACAGACAGAACAAAATCTCTTCTACAAGCCTTTTTACCTTTACCTACAGTTTAGTTCTTATATCCATTCCTCACTCCAACTTCCACTTTGCTTTAAGGAAGTATTTTATACCAGTTAGGGAACATCTCATTTCATATTGGACTCCAATGTAACTTGTTGCATGTTCTACATTGTCTTTGTTGTCCTGACTTGTTCTGTATAATGTCTCATATATAACTATGCTTAAAGGGAATGTGTCATCAGAAAATAACATTGTTTAAATCATGTTTTATGTTACACATATTTCTCCAGAATATTATTTTTTTTTTAACATTTACTTAATGCCATTATCTATATATTAGCAATGAAACATTGGAATTTTTAGATTTAAAACTTTTTATAGAAGAGAGGACAATTAAGAGTTGTACTTTTATGAAACCGACTATGAGGAACAGTTATATACTGTACAACAGTTGTCACCTACCCAGTTGGTTGACAAATATACCGCAAGGCCAATTCCAAAGGTTAAAGCGAAACTGTACGTTAGAGAATCAATTTGAAGAGGAGGCTAACAAGATGAAAAAGGCATTTTTAGAGAAAAATTACCCAGAAGAATTGATTGCCGGATCCCTAAATAAAGTAAGGAATATGAAAAGGGAAGATTTTTTTGTAGAAAAGGTAAAAAACTCAAATGAAGAAAAGGAAGAGATAAGGATTATCCTACCCTTTAATGATGAATATAGGAAAATACAAAAAATAATAGGGAAACATTAGAGTTGGCTACAAAAAGACAAAACCATAGGCTCCCTAATCCCAACTAAACCTCGGATAACCTTTACGAAAGCTCCTAATTTAGGGAATAAGGTGGCCCCAACGGTTAAAAGAGGAAATCCCGGGAATACCGCCCTCCACAACTGGTTGAATATGGAGGGTTTCCATAGATGCGGGAAGTGTGCAAATTGTAGGATCACTTCTTTTCCTCGGAAAACAAGTGAAATTGTTTCAACAGTCAATAAATACAAACATACGATAAAGGACTTTTTAACGTGCAACTCTGATAATGTCATTTACATCATTGAGTGCCCATGTGGACGCCAATATGTTGGGAGGACAAAAAGACTTTTAAAAAAACGCATCTCAGAGCACATTACCAACATTAAAAAGGGCTTAGAAACCCACACCCTGTCCAAACATTTCAAATTGATGCATGACAAAAACCCGACAGGCCTAAGATTTGCAGCAATTGACAAAGTAGAGAAAGGATGGAGAGGGGGGGACCAAATTAGCAAAATGTCCAGATTAGAGTCTCAACGTATTTATGAACTCAATACTTTGATGCCGGGTGGATTGAATGCAGAATTCGAATTATTCGGATTCTTGTAAATTGGTGGATGTCCCCTATGGACGGCAAAACCCCTGCAGGTTGTGTAATATCCTGGGGGGTTCGGCCCTTCATGGGGGGCCTCCACCCAACATCTTAACCTCTGAGGGGTGCAACAATCCACCCAGGTGTTCAAATTATGAAGAAAAATGGAAGCATTTATAAATAAACGCATGAAACAAAGTGGTTTATATATATATTTATATTTTTACTTTCTAACTTTATTTTTCTTATTTTTATATATAAAAGAAAAAATTTCTTTTTTAAACAACAAGTTTTTTTAGAAATATTTCTTGTTTATACATTTTTATTTTTATTTTTATATTTATTTGTAATTGTAGCCATATATAAATGACAGGGGACTGTAGGGAATGATTGTTAGTTAATCTGTTAACTATAACCCTGTGTTTAATAACCAAAACCGCTTAGATACCGCAAGGGATTTTTTTAAGATGAATAAAATCAATGAAGTGTATAAATAAATTTATTTGATGGAGAAAGAAATGAAATAAACATAATATGTAGGGATAGGAATGGATTGTATCAGTACTTATAGGAATCGGATAATTATGATGTGTATTAAACAGTAGGTTATTTGAAATTCAAGTCTTTTTTTGTGGATAATTGGGTGGATTTGAATGGAATGGACTCTTTTACTCCGTATCAGCTTTTGAGCCAAATGAGGAGGTTCATCATGTGTTTGAACAATTACCATTTGTAAGACACTATAAAAGTAGGCAGTTGTGGGGGAACCTGTACCACTGAAGAAGGGGCAAGTACCCCGAAACGCGTTTGGTGAGGAGCCCCCCGGAACAACCCCAAGGAATACGTGCTTGAACTATCCAGAGCCGTGCGGTAATTCAAAGTCTTTGAAAACTCCGTGCCTCACTAAACACCTGATACGCCGGGACCCACAAGCGCAAACACACGAGGAGTGTGTCGCATATTATACCGACGAGGGGAAAAGCAATTTGAGTCCCAGCGTTGACCGGCTTCCTGCTACTACGGAGCGGCAGCCAGAGGATCGCAAGGGCACAGAGAAAAGACACAGTATCTTTCAGTTGCTACAGCAGCAGCTGATAACGATAAACTGTTTCAAAGTTTACCTGCATAAGGAACCGCATTGCACAGTGAGTATTAGCGGGACGCCGCAAGTATACTCACTTAAGTGAATTCTGTTTTACCACAGTTACATTATCCTCCTCCAGCGAATTAGGACTGTGAACCTTATAGTACTTTGTGAAGCCAGCTACTATATTAGCTCAAGCCACCAGCTGGGCTATACTTCTATTTTTTCTGACTTTCGTATGGATTGATTTTTTACCATCCCCAGCATATCCACTACTGGTCCTACTATTTATTCTATATTTATATTCTATTGTATCCATGTGTTCTTATATTGCTTGACTGTATTTTATATGTGTTTTTTAAATTAATTGATTTTACTTTACCTCACATGTCCTTGAATAAAATGTATGATTCTACATAAATGAGTGTGCCCAGTATATTTTTTAACATTATCTATATATTATCTATAAATACAGAAATGCCACAATTTTCACACTAGCCATTAAGTCTAATAATACACTCTGACAAAAAACACACACACCCAGATAGAAATTTCCAATTGCTGCAAAGCGAGGCAGATATGTTAATGATTATAGGTCTGGTCTGATTAGACACTAAGCCTTGCCACAAGAGGGTGTAAAAGTGATTCCCCCGCTGTCTTATAAAAAAGCTCTCATAGGCTACTTTTGGGTAGTGTACCTTTTGGTGAGAGATCATTGACTGCTGGATATTCCTTTACAATGCATTTGAAGACATTTGGCCCAGTTGACAGACTTTGAGAGAGGGCGCATGTTTGGATTGAGAGAAGCAGGATGCTTGTTTAAATAATTTGTCGTTTTGGCCTAGATGTAAGAAGATGTGGGAAGCAGGCTTTAAAACGACATTACATGTTTTGGACATCACACTGGACTTGTGTGACTAAGGGTCTGGTTTGAAGCCCAAAACATGTGGCATGATGTCACATCTGTTCTTCAAATCCAACTTTACTGTATTAAATCAATGTATTTGAAGGTTTAGACAGGTGTTATTTAATAAGTCTCTTAATTGAAAAGCTATTTGGAAAAACTCTTTTTTATTAACATGTGAATAAAGTACACCTTGCGTAGACTTCTGCATACTCAATAGCTAATGTTGTTTTTACAAGATGTAAGCGTGCTATGCAGTGACTTAATATTGCTGCTTAAAATATCTTGGCACTATATCAAAGCAAATGAAGTTTAAATGTAACCAAACAAGAAGTTAGGGAAAATGTCTACATCACAGTTGTGCAAAAATATGTGACTCTTGGGGGGTTTTGTGTCACGCTCAGCATTTTTCAAAATAGTGTGTGGGGTTTGGAAGGCCTGACACATTTACTTTGCTTTATGCCATAAAACTGGCTTAAACTATACATGAAATCTGTGCAAGCTCCTAGCTGGCATACATTTTAGTTCTGGAGCATGGATGACTCCAAGATACCCAACAATTATTAAGAGGCTTGCAAGTAGCCATGCCTCAGCATGATACACAAAGGATTCAATCAAAAGCTCCAAGTTGGTGAGGTATGCTAATAAATTAGGTGTAAACTGGTTGTGGTTTCCAGGCTCCACATATTGAAGACCTGTCCTCAGGATAGGTCTTCAGTATCAGATGGGTGAGGGTCTGAGACCCAGCACACTGAGGATCAACTGTTCCCTGCAGCCTCCAGTGACAGAACTAGCACTTTGCTAGTTCTGCAGAGATTACGTTGATGATTCCCACCGTAGGTCTGGCCACAATGGGTAGTCTGCAAAAAAGTCTACACGGGTGACAAACCCCTTTATGGTCCCTAGATGTGTTGTATTAGTGTATTGTCAGCTGAACCTTTTATTTCTGGCATGGCTGACAATCCAATTTGTATGGGTAGCTCCTGACTCTCCTCTGTCACATGATATGGAGGGAGTGAAGGACTGGGCAAAATGTACAACTGTGTTTTTTGCCTTCCCAGTAGGTTAACCACTGCCAGTGGTCTGGCAGTATCTTTCTCCCCATTGAAAACATGTAAATTCTTGGCTGAACTGAGCACGTAAGCATACAGGAGTGCCAGGAGATAGAGCTGTCTGCCGATAAGTGCTAACGTGAAAGCTATTGAATTGAATTTCTTAGTTTCAGGTTTGGACTGGCCCATTAAAGGACAAGATTACCATGCCAGCTCCAGGATTTCTTTTTTTTACTGTGTAGTAGGAATTTTTGTATTGCACAATTAATGTTAGTATCAATAATAATGATAATTGTGCCTAGCATGTTATATTTATGGCAT
This sequence comes from Bufo bufo, assembly GCF_905171765.1. Lineage (NCBI taxonomy): Eukaryota > Metazoa > Chordata > Amphibia > Anura > Bufonidae > Bufo > Bufo bufo. The sequence goes on from NC_053390.1 coordinate 605,751,049, forward strand.
TCAAAACACTACAATGGATAAATGCATCAGTTAACAATATGTCATGTATATAAGGATCTTGTGTTATTTTATTTCGACTCCATCATTGCATTATGTTTGACACAGGTGTAACTATTGAGGGTGCTGAATTTACTGTTGCACCCAGGTCCTGGTCCTAAGTTGCCTCAAAAGGTATCCCATATCAGAAGCGAGGTACTATAACTGATATGATATTTGAAGGACCCTGTAACAGATTTTGCGTCTGAGCCCTAGAGTTTCAACTTACACCTAAAGCTCAGGTTCAACTGATAAATTAAATAAAGGTTTCTATATTCTTCACTGCAGATAAGTGAATATCACGTAAATTGTTCATTTCAATATTTCTGTTGATATAAGCTTTCCAAATAAATGTGTGGAGTAGGCATGGAATAAGACCACCATTCTTCCACCCATGCTTTCTTTAGGCTCATTTAATGTTATGGAAAGTCTGAAGGCTCAGCTATATTTAACTGGTTTTATTTGCGAAATTCCACTCTGAATGTAAAGGAGACTAGGCACACTTGCTGTAAAACAGTACACATTCCACGTTTGCATAAAACTTGTCACCAGCAATAAATTGTAAAACTAACAAGAAAGGTGCTGAAAAGATATAATCTGTGTCAAGCTGCAAGTTATAGCCTCCATACAGCTTGTGTTTATAAAGCAAATTAATTGCACTTAAAACACATTGGTATGCAGAAATAAATATACGACGGTGGAGCTGAGAAATTTCAGGCAGAATTCTAAAAGGTTTGATTATTCAAGGCAATCTTACAATTAGTTTCAAGGACCAACGTGTCTATGTAATAGATGTACAAGTGATTTTTTAAGACTCCTTAAGCCATTTAAACTACTTTTACTGTTCTTGTTTGTATGTCAGATATTTCAAGGATCAAATCTATGATGAGTTTTGTATTGTTACCCTGTTTATGTGGATTGTCTATGAAGGCATCCAGAATCCAAACATATAGGGGGACATGTATTAGCATATATGCGTCATAATAGTGGCTTATTAAAGTCACAGATTTTGTCGGACGCCATTTTTAAGCAAAATCTTAGACTTTTCCCAACTCACGCCACTTTTCCGAATCGGCTGTAAAATAAGTTGTGCCATTGGTGGGAAAGCGAGCTGGCAAGCTTAGCTCATTCATCATTTTTTCCCACGCCGGTTTTTGGCATGGAATATGGCTTAAATCTAGGCCAGCAAGTCTGTCGCACGGCCTGCTGGAGGAAGCCTACGCCTCTACATAATTTTGGAGCTTCCTCCAGCAGCACAGTGGAAGTGGAAAATGTTGGTCTTATTAAATATCCCCCATAATTTAAAGGGATACTGCAATCACATTATTTTTTAACACATATCAGAATAGTCCATGTATTAATGAGTAGACTCATTAGAGTATTACACTTTACACAGATAAGTGCAAGTTCTGTGTATAAAGAGAACAATATAGCTGTCATACTGTTATCCTGTTAAAAGGAAAAACTAAGATTTTGCATTGACATAAGTATTCAGACTCTTCACTCAGTACTTAGTTGAAGCACTTTTTGGCAGAGATTAAAGCTTCCAGTCTTCTTGGGTATGATGCCACAAGGTTTGCTGCCATTCTTCTCTGCAGATCCTCTGAAGCTCTGTCAGGTTTGATGGGGACCATTGGTCCAGCCATTTTCAGGACTCTCTAGAGATGTTCAGTTGTTGGGTTCAAGTCAGGGCTCTGGTTGGGCCACTCAAGGATATTCACAGAGTTGTCCCTAAGCCACCCCAGTGTTGTCTTAGATGTATGCTTAGAGTCATTGTCTTGCTGGAAGGTGAACCCTCAGCATAGTCTATGGTCCAGAGCACTCAGGATCAGATTTTCATTAAGAATATCTCAGTATTTTCTCCATTCATCTTTCCCTCCTTCCTGACCAGCGTCCCTTTTCCAGATGCTGAAAATCAGCCCCCACGGCATGATGTTGCCACCACCATGCATTACTGTAAGGATGGTATTGGGCAGGGGATGAGCAGTACCAGGGCATTTTTCAGAGATTTAACAAAGACTCTAGCAATAACACTGAATGATCTCCAAAGATTCACAGCAGAGATGAAATTATCTGTCCATAGGACCACTGTCCTTAGGACCAAATGAGACTAAAACTGAACTTGTTGGCCATTATGGGAACTTCTGTGTGTGGCACAAACCCAACACATTCCATCATATTCTTACAGTGAAGCATGGTGGTGGCAGCATCATGCTGTGGGGAAGCTTTTCACCTGCTAGGACTGGAAAACTGGTCAGGACTAAAGGAAATATGGATGACAGTACATACAGGGCAATTCTTGAGAAAGATCTATTTCAGTCTGCCCGAGATTGAGACCGGGATGGAGGTTCACCTTCCAGCAGAACAGTGACCCTAAGCATAATGCTAAAACTGCATTGGGGATGTTTAACCCCTTAAGGACTCAGCCCTATTTCACCTTAAAGGGAACCTGTCACCGGGATTTTGTGTATAGAGCTGAGGACATGGGTTGCTAGATGACCGCTAGCACATCCGCAATACCCAGCCCCTATAGCTTTGTGTGCTTTTATTGTGTAAAAAAACTGATTTGATACATATGCAAATTAAACTGAGATGAGTCAGAGCTTGAAAATATGACTCTTCTCTGGTCACACAAGTAATATATGACTCTTTTATGTTAATTTGCATATGTATTAAATCGGTTTTTTTTTTACACAATAAAAGGACACAGAGCTATGGGGACTGGATATTGAGGATGTGCTAGCGGCCATCTAGCAACCCATGTCCTCAGCTCTATACCCAAAATCCCAGTGACAGGTTCCCTTTAAGGACTTGGCCATTTTTTGAAAATCTGACCAGTGTCACTTTAAGTGCTGATAACTTTAAAACGTTTTGACTTACCCAGGCCGTTCTGAGATAGTTTTTTTCGTCACATATTGTACTTCATGACACTGCTAAAATTGGCTCAAAAAAGGTTATTTTTTTTTGCATAAAAAAAGACCAAATTGACCAAAAATTTGGAAAAATTAGCAAATTCCAAAGTTTCAGTTTCTCTACTTCTCTAAAACATAGTAATGCCCCCCAAAACTGTGATGACTTTATATTCCCCATATGTCTACTTCATGTTTGTATCATTTTGGGAATGCCATTTTATTTTTTGGGGATGTTACATAGCTTAGAAGTTTAAAAGCAAATTTTAAAATTTTTCAGAAATTTTCCAAATCCCACTTTTTATGGACCAGTCCAGGTCTGAAGTCACTTTGTGAGGCTTACGTAATAGAAACCACCCAAAAATGAACCCATTTTAGAAACTACACCCCTCAAGGTATTCAAAACTGATTTTACAAACTTTGTTAACCCTTTAGGTCTTCCACAAGACTTCATGGCAAATGGACATAAAATTTAAGAATTTCAAATTTTTGGAAATTTTCCAATATTATCCATTATTTCCAGGAACAAAGCAAGGGTTAACTGCCAAACAAAACTCAATATGGGCTGCCCTGATTCTGTAGTTTGCAGAAACACCCCATATGTGGTCCTAAACTACTGTTTGGCCAAACGGGAGGACATAGAAGGAGGGGAACGCCATATGGTTTTTGCAAGGAGGTTTTGCAGGACTGGTTTTGTTTATACCATGTCCCATTTCAAGCCCCCCGTTGCACACCTTGAATAGAAATTCCAAAAAAGTGACTCCATCTTAGAAAGTACACCGCTCAAGGTATTCTAAACTGGGTTTACAAACTTTGTTAACCCTTTAGGTGTTCCACAAGAGTTAATGGCAGATGGAGAAACAATTGTGGAATTTCTATTTTTTGGAAAATTTTCCATTTTAATCCATTTTTCCCAGTAATAAAGTAAGGTTTAACTGCCAAACAAAACTCAATATGGGTTGCCCTGATTCTGTAGTTTGCAAAAACACTCCATATGTGGTCCTAAACTACTGTTTGGCCAAATGGGAGGACATAGAAGGAGGGGAACGCCATATGGGTTTTGGAAGGCAGATTTTGCAGGACTGGTTTTGTTTATACCATGTCCCATTTCAAGCCCCCCGTTGCACCCCTAGAATATAAATTCCAAAAAAGTGACTCCATCTAAGAAAGTACACCCCTCAAGGTATTCAAAACTGGGTTTACAAACTTTGTTAACCGTTTAGGTGTTCCACAAGAGTTAATGGCAGATGGAGAAACAATTTTGGAATTTCAATTTTTTAGAAAATCTTCCATTTTAACCCTTACTTTATTACTGGAAAAAATGGGTTAACAGCCAAACAAAACTCAATATGGGTTGCCCTGATTCTGTAGTTTGCAGAAACACCCCATATGTGGTCGTAAACTACTATTTGGCTAAACGGCAGGAAATAGAAGAAGGGGAACGCCATATGGTTTTTGGAAGGCAGATTTTGCTGGACTGGTTTATTTACACCATGTACCCTTTCAAGCCCCCTGCTGCACCCCTAGAGTAGAAACTCCATAAAAGTGACCCCATCTAGGAAACTATGGGATAAGGTGGTTGTTGTTTTGGGACTATTTTAGGGTAAATATGATTTTTGGTTGCTCTATATTACACTTTTTTGAGGCAAGGTAACAAAAAATGTAAATTCTAAAATTGTTTCTACATTCGCTATTTAGTTTTGTGGAACACCTAAAGGATTAACAAAGTTTGTAAAGTAACTTTTGAATACCTTGAGGGGTGTAGTTTCTTAGATGGGGTCACTTTTTTGGATTTTCTAGTCTAGGCTACATCAGGGGGGCGTCAAATGGGACATGGTATAAACCAGTCTATCAAAATCTGCCTTCCAGAGACCATATGGCGTTCCCTTCGTTCTATGCCCTGCCGTGTGGTTATATAGCCATTTGCGACCACATATGGGGTGTTTCTGCAAACTACAGAATCAGGGCAATAAATATTTAGTTTTGTTTGGCTGTTAACCCTTGCTTTATTACCAGAAAAAAAGGATTCAAATGGAAATTTTGTCTAAAAATTGGTGTTTTGGAACAGTTTTTATTTTATATTTTTAACGCTGTTCATCCGAGGGGTTTGGTCAAATGTTATTTTTATAGGGCAGATTCTTATGGACGCGGCGATACCTAATATGTCTACATTTTAAAAAAAAATTCGATTTTGCACTATATTATCATTTTAGGAACAAAAAAAAAATATTTTAGTATATCCATAGCCTGGGAGCTACAGTTTTTTTTTTTTTGGGCGACTATCTAATGTAGGAGCTCATTTTTTGCGGGATGAGACGGCGGTTTTATTGGCACTAATTGGAGGTGCATATGACATTTTGATCGCTCGCTATTACACTTTTTGTTTTTTTTTCATCGGGGGGGGATTGGGTTATTTTTATAGAGAAGAGTTTTTTTTACGGACGCGACAATGCACAATATGTATGGCTCTCAGACTTTGGAGACACTAAGCAGGCATCCTCAAACTGCGGCCCTCCAGATGTTGTAAAACTACAATTCCCACCATGCCCTGCTGATAGCTGTAGGTTGTCTGGGCATTTTGGGAGTTATAATTTTACAACATCTGGAGGGCCGCAGTTTGAGGATTTTTGGAAAAAAATAAAATTTCCGTGTCTACAAAGTCTGAGAGCCATAGTTTTTTATGTTCTCTAGGGGACTGTTGGGGATTATAAAAATGTAGTACTCCATGGAAGTGTGATACTCCCTGAAGCAATCGATAACGCAGAGGCCCGGATGATCGGGGCAAATGTCACATTGAGTGGTGGTGTCCTTCCGTATCCCCCTCCCCACTCTGCATCTGTTTTGGGGGACCACACCTGGAAAATGTTGGCCAGGGACAATCCAATTCCCGAGGTACTCCGGCCTGCTCTTTCCCGGTCTGAAGAAAATCAGGTCCTTGAGGACTGCCTCATAGAATTGGAGGAATGTCCCTGTGCTGTCAGCGCTTCGGGATAGTACAAAAGCGTTGTACAAGGCAACCTGTACCAAGTAGACCGCAACTTTTTTGTACCATGCCCGGGTTTTGCGCATGACATTATATGGCTTGAGGACTTGATCAGAGAGATCAACTCCTCCCATATACCGATTGTAGTCGACGATACAATCGGGCTTGAGGACCGCTGCCACGGTACCTCGCACAGGGACAGGGGTGATGCTGTTACCGTGGATTGTAGACAGTATAAGGACATCCCTCTTGTCCTTATACCTGACCAGCAACAGGTTTCCACTGGTAAGGGCACGGGTCTCACCCCGGGATAGGTACCTGGAGGGGGTGGGCAGGGAGGCCACGCTGATTTTTCCGCACGGTCCCACAAGCGGACGTGGATCTGGCGGCAAGGGACCTGAACAAGGGAATGCTAGTATAAAAGTAATCCACGTACAAGTGGCAACCCTTATCTAGCAGTGGGTGCATAAGGTCCCACACGAGTTTCCCACTAACACCCACAGTGGGGGGACATTCTGGGGGTTCAATACGGGAATCTCGCCCCTCGTACACACGAAATTTGTAAGTGTAGCCTGAGGTACTCTCACAAATTTTGTACATTATCACGCCATACCTCGCCCGCTTAGTGGGAATGTATTGGCGGAAACTGAGTCTCCCCTTGAACGCAACGAGAGACTCATCAACCGCGACCTCCCTTCCAGGTACGTTGGCCTGCGCAAATTTGGCCCCGAAGTGATCGATGACCGGCCGTATCTTATACAGACGGTCATAGGCAGGATCACCTCGGGGGGGGGGGGCATGCTGCATTATCTGCATAATGCAAGCATTTCTGGATGACCTCAAACCGGTGGGGTGTCATGGCCATATTGTAGAGTGGGGTCTGGTAGAGGACGTCCCCACTCCAGTATTGCCTGACACTGGGTTTTTGCACCCAGTGTCAGCACCGCAAGTGGCAGCACTCCTGGGTGGGTCTAGGGTCTCACAACTAAGTACTGTGGACCCAAACCACCAGAAACAATAAAGCAGATACATTTTTTTTTGTTTTTATTTCCCCCCCCAACTAACTCTCCCTTCTATCCCTGCCTAATCGTGCCTCTCCCTCACTGGCCCTAACCTACTTGGAGGGTGATGGGTGCCGACAGGGGGTTCACAGGAGCTGGTGCAGAACGGTGCTGGACGGTGCAGGTGCAGCAGCAGGAAGAGGAGGGGAGAGAGGAGCGCCGGGAGTTTAAATCTCCCGCCTCTCTCCCCGCAGCATTCAGCACCAAGAACAGCACCGCCAGCACCAAGGACAGCAACGCCGCCCCCAAATGCTCGGACTGTGATTGGTGGTGTGTAATCCGGTGACCCGATGAACCGGAAACGCAGCAAACCGCAGGTCTGAATTGACCTGCGGTTTGTTGCGATCGCCGATGCGGGGGGGTCACAGGACCCCCCCCGGCGTTGAGACAGGATGCCCGCTGAATGATTTCAGCGGACATCCTGTTCCGATTAACCCCCGCCGCGCCGCAATGTAGTTTTAAACTTATGACGTACCGGTACGTCATGGGTCCTTAAGGACTCGGCAAACATGCCGTACCGGTACGTCCTAAGTCCTCAAGGGGTTAAGGGAAAAAGTATAAATATCTTGGAGCTAAGTTATAGAGACTTATCTAATGAGACTTTTATCTGCAAAGGCTCCACAAAATGTTGTCTTATTCACATTAAAGTTTTCCATTTTTCAATTATTGTTAATATAACAGTAAAAATTTGTTTGTACCTTCAAAGTGGTTGGTATGCTGGGTAAATCAAATGGTGTAAATCCCTCCAAATCCAGATTGCACTTCAACAAAAACACCAAGGATGGTGAATACTTATGCAAGGTGCTGCATAAGAGAAACATGAAATGGTGTGACAACTCCTTTAAAGGCTTGCCTCACCAAGTCAATCCCTCTCTATATGTTTTATTAGGGCATATGGATGTCATTGGTTGGATCCCCCCTATACTGTATGTGCCAGAAGAGAGAGTAACTCTGGAAGAGCAGCTCTCATGTTGGCAGACCTGGTGCATCTAGCTAAAATAGGTTATTTATTAAATATGATTTTTTAATATGCTTTCTTTATCAATTTCTCACATTTGCAATATCTTTTCCTGCAGTTATGAAAATCTTGATGATCACACAGGTGATTGGATCATTACAGTACAGTTCTCTGAGTTCTTTCCATAAGCCATGTACCTATGTGTCCATCCAACGCTCAGGATACATTTCCCGGGTAAGCAATGAAAGTTTTCATTTGATGATTGGAAGAAAAGAGTTTGAAAGCTTTGAGGAACAGACAGGAGTGAAAGTGTAATGGAAAATTGTATACCATTTCACTATGCCAATGTAACTTAAGGATTGGGAGTTATCTGTAGTGTTGAGCGAACTTGCAATTTGCAAGTTTGGTGTTCAGGTTAGTGTTATCTAAGAATTCTGTAACGGCATGCACCATGGAAGCCTATAAGAGGCATTCCATATTGCATTCCGTCATAATAGAAGTCTATGGTCAGCATAAACCTCTATTATGAAGGAATGCAATACGGAATGCCTCTTATAGGCTTCCGTGGTGCATGCCATCATAGAATTCTGCTATGGTTTGTGGTAACGGAATCCACACTAGTTATCTGTATACATTGTCAAAGACCTGACATTACATAGATGGGCACCAGTACTAGAGTCACAAACTACTACCTCTACATCATAAGCAGCATAATATTAACTAGATTTTCCTTAATCTTGGGCAAAATATTCAATCTTCTGCCCTAACCCTGTATCTAAAAAATCTGGCCATGGTAGACTGGCTGTTTGGTGTCTACGGCACAAGGGGCATAGGCCATGCAGCTCTGCATAACGTATCTTTCCATATGTAAACTATATCTCTGCTGTTACAGATTTTCTGGAAACCAGACAAAATAATAAGGTTAAAAGGGTTTTCCAGGAATTTTATACTGATGACCTATCTTCAGTATGTGATCGGTGGGAATCTAACACCCGGGAGCACTGCCGATCAGCTGTTTTAAGAAGGCATCTGGCCTCCTGTGAGCGCCGCTTCCTTCTCACAGCTCACCAAGCACAGCGTCGTACATTGTATAGCGGTTGTGCTTGGTATCGCAGCTTAGCCCCCTTCACTTGCATAAGGCTGAGCTTCTCCTAGGCCATGTAAACGATGAACATGACATTGCTGGCCTATGAAAAGCAGAGAGAAGGCCACGGCACTCGCTGTCAGCGCCGTTGGCTTCTCAGACCACTGATCAGCGGGGTCCAGATTTTGGACCCCCACTGATGAGATACTGATGACTTATCCAGAGGATAGGTTCATCAGTATTAAAATCTTGGAAAACCCCTTTAATGTAGACTTTTAAGACACTCTAAAGCCCAGTTTAGATCTACATTGGGGTTTACATCATAATTGGAAGCTATGACCAACGCTGGCAGCACTTATTGTACACCACTGAGCTATGTTACTTATATTGCGGACCAACTGGTTCCACTAAGGTGTCATTCTGACAGGTAAAATTAGGCCTAAGTAGGCCTATGATAGAGATATGAACACAGCCTAAGGTGATTTTAGCAGCTGCCATTTCACTCATGGATATCCAATATTCAAAATAATGCTGTCTGACAAGACTTATTCTTGGTTCTAGACGCTTTGTAGATATATGTATGGCGGAATTCTTATTTTTCTACATATCCACATTTTCAGTGGTAATTTCAAATGTATTCCAAAGGATACAATTAACCAGATCTTTTCCATCAATTCTGTCAGTCTTTGACTGGAAATCTACCCATAAATGTTTATTTTCTCTCTCTTTCCCTAGTATAATTGCAGTGATTTGAAGTTATATATGCATAGCAGTAATCTGAAAATGTCCTGACGCAAGATAGTATCATCATCCTGTTACACAGTTTTGATGTTAAGTTGAAAACTGGTAAAATTATGACTTAGGTATGTGCCTGCTTCCCACATTTAATGCTTGTTAACTTACTCATCTCACGGATCTATTATAGAAAATAACTACATCCATCTGTTCTGTATAATTTTACTTACAGTATATGTGTTTTTAAGGCCGAAAAATTGGCATATCTTAGATTTTCAAAGGATATTTTTCAAATTAAAATATAGTAGACCTTTCAAATTCCATGTGTAAAGGCAGGTATTGCCAGAAATAAATTGTATAATTTCAAGAAAACAATGACTCCTCGTTCAGACAGATGTATATAGATTATACTGCATAACTTCTTGTCACAGGGCGCCAGCTTCGTCCTCCTTCCCTTCGGGGTCGCCAGCGCCCTGCGTTAACTTCGGAGCGAGGACATGCGCTGCGTCCTCGTCTCCAAGGCAACGGGGGGGGGGGGGGGCGGAGAGGACGCGCATGCCTCCTTAGCGTGGCCGGCGTCCTCCTCTCCCGTAAGTTAGACGAGAAGTCTGAGCGCACACTCGGCGCTCAGCAGTGTGCAGGAGGATGAGTCATGTGACGCTGGCCACTTCACATGACTCCTTTGCTCACCTATTTAACAGGCAGCCTGATGGCCACAGGTTGCCTGAGATTAAGGTCCTATACCTTGTGGTTATTCGGTTTGCATTTGGACTTTGTTTTTGAACTTTGGTTCGTTACTTGACTTTGTCTCTTGCTTGCTCCTTTTGTTTGACTTGCTTCTCCTGGTATTGACATTTGGTTTGCTCATTGACTTTGCTTCTGCCTTTTCCCTTGTACCGCCTTGACCTCCTGGTTTTGACCTTGCTATTCGACCTCTCTCTGTTTGTTTGTTTGTCCCTCCGCACTTACGCAGGTTAGGGATTACCACCCAGTTGTGCTCCGTTGCCTAGGTCGGGTAGGTGCAAGTAGGCAGGGACAAAGGAGTGGGTGGAGTCAGTTTGCACCTTCTTATCCCCTTCTCGTGACACTTCTATTGGAATTTGAAAACATATAATGATTCGTGAGAAGATGCAAATTCTATAGGAAAACTCAAAGTCAAGCACTTCATCTGATGCTCAGTTATTCTGCCACATTTTCTTAATCTCAAAAAGAACAATTAGAGCTGGCACTTGTCCTTTCCTACCCATTCCTGTAGGAACAAAGGGTGAAATGATAATAGATTAGTCCCCGACTGGAATGGTAATCTTATTATGTTCAGTCTGAACTGAACTGGATTTCTTTCCATGGAAATTTAGCATTTTCTGACATCCTTGCTACTTTAACAAAAAGGTGGCGGGGTGTGGGCAAAAGGAGGTGGGCCATGGGACCCCACATTTATTAACATTTATGCCAGTTTTCTAAAATCTATACCTCTAGATTTCAGTCTGGTACATGGACATCAGAAGATGCAACAAATTTATTAAGAGGCATGAGCCTATTAATAAATTTAGCACATATCACTCTAGCGCAGGGCAAACTAACATCAGCATGCACAATGCCGGTCTCCATAAATCTCCCCAATTGCTCTAACTTTTAAAGGCATTTTAAGTTCTAGTCCTGTTTCAGACAGCCATAGGGCAGCCTTTTTTTTAGTGTCTGTGTTCTAGTTGCAAGAGGAGTGATCTGAAGACAAGTGTGAAAGAGGCAATTGTGGGTGAGGATGTTGAAACCTTATGGGTGGAATTTCAAAGGGATATAAACACTGAAAAAATAATACTTGGTGTAATCTATAGACCCCCTAACATCACAGAGGAGATAGAAGCTCAACTGTATAACCAAATAGAGTGGGCTGCACAGGCTGGTACAGTGATCATAATGGGAGATTTTAACTTCCCAGACATTGACTGGGGTCATGGTTTTGCCTCAACCGCAAAGGGGAGAAGATTCCTCAATTTGCAGCAAGACCACTTTATGGGCCAGTTTGTAGAAGCTCCCACTAGGGTCAATGCTCTGTTGGATCTGGTAATTTCTAATGGTGCAGAGCTTGTTGGAAAAGTTACTGTTCAAGAAACACTAGGTAATAGTGACCACAATATAATTATATTTCCCCTAAACTATAAGAAGCAAACTCTGTCAGGCAGAGCAAAAACACTAAATTTTAAAAAGGCTAATTTCCCTGGGTTGAGGGCAACATTTCAGGTCATAGACTAAGAGCAGCTACTGTCACATAATAATACTGAGAATAAATGGGAGAGCTTTAAATCCACATTAAGTAATTGCACTAACAAATGTATTCCTTTAGGTAACAAGAATAAACGGCAAAAATTAAACCCCCCATGACTTGCAGCTGCTGTAAAAAGGACAATAAAAGACAAACAAGGGCATTTAAAAAATACAAATCTGAGGGGTCAGCTGTAGCGTTTGAAGCTTACAAAGGGCTTAATAAAATCTGTAAAAAGGAGATAAAATTAGCAAAAATACAAAACGAACATCAGGTGGCAAAAGAGAGCAAAACAAATCCCAAAAAATTCTTTAAATATATAAATGCTAAAAAACCAAGGTCTGAGCAGGTAGGTCTCCTAAATAATGGTAATGGAGGTTAGTCACTGAAGATAAGGAAAAGACAGAGTTACTAAATGTTTTTTTTTAGCTCTGTATATACAAAAGAAGAGCAGAAGTGTTGGGGCTGTTAGTACATCCATTAATATACTCAATTGGCTAACTGTAGATATGGTCCAAAATAAGTTAAATAAGTTAATGTGAACAAGGCTTCGGGTTCACATGGATTACACCCAAGAGTGCTTAGAGAGCTCAGTTCAGTCATTGCTGTACCCCTGTTTATAATTTTTTAAGATTCTCTAGGTACTGGTACAGTGCCAAGTGATTGTCGCAAGGCAAATGTGGTGCCCATATTCAAAAGAATCTAGGTCCTCCACAGGTAATTATAGACCAGTTAGTTTAACTTCTGTTGTGGGAAAAATGTTTGAAGAACTCTTAAGGGACTATATACAGGAGTATGTGACTGTAAATAATATTATAAGTGATAACCAACATGGGTTTACCAAGGACAGAAGTTGTCAGACTAACCTGATTTGTTTTTAGGAGGAGGTGAGTAGTAGCCTGGACAGAGGGGCGGCTGTGGATGTAGTGTTTCTGGATTTTTCAAAGGCTTTTGATACTGTCCCTCATAGATGTTTAATAGGTAAAGTAAGGTCAATAGGCTTGGAAAGTATAGTCTGTAATTGGATTAAAAACTGTCTGAAGGATCGTGTCCAGAGAGTTGTGGTCAATGATTCCTATTCAATGGTCCCGATTTATAAGTGGTGTACCCAAAGGTTCAGTACTGGGTCCCCCATTACTTAATTTATTTATTAATGATATCGAGGACACTATGATGACACTAAGCTATGTACTACTGTGCAGTCTATGGATGATGTCCAAAAATTACAAGCTGACTTGGACACTGTGAGTGATTGGGCATTAACTTGACAAATGAGGTTCAATGTGGATAAATGTAAAGTTATACATCTTGGTAGTATTAATCTCCGTGCATCATATGTCCTAGGGGATGTAACACTGGGAGAGTCACTTATAGATAAGGATTTAGGTGTCATTGTAGACGGTACATTAAATAACAGCATACAATGTCAATCAGCTGCTTCTAAGGCTACAAGGATATTATCATGCATTAAACGAGGCATGGACTCGTGGGGCAGGGATGTAATATTACCACTTTACAAAGCATTGGTGCGATGTTATCTGGTATATGCAATTCAGTTCTGGGCACCAGTCCATAGAAAGGATGCATGGCAGCCGGAAAAAGTACAGAGGAGAACGACTAAACTGATAAGGGGCATGGAGGGTCTTAGTTATGAAGAAAGATTAAAAGTATTTATTTAGTCTTGAGAAGAGACTAGTGTTGATCGAGCACCAAAGTGCTCAGGTGTTCGGGTGCTCTGGCCGAACACATCGGGATGCTCGGGTGCTCGGATATAATGGAAGTCAATGGGAGAACCCGAGCATTAAACCAGGCACCCCCTGCTCTGAAGAGGGGAGGGTGCCTGGTTCATAGGAAAAGGTCAGAAATTGATGGAAACACCACCAAAATGGTTTGGGAACAGCATGGGGAGGATGTCTGGATGCATCTTGGACTCCCAAGGTTGCTGCTGGGAATGATGTTGTCCAAGTAGTACGCCACTTTTACAGACTGACAAAAATACGCACAAAACCGAATAAAAAAATAGATTTTTAGAGGAATAATTGTTAGGAAACATTTACTTGTATATAAAGTGCAAGTGCTGCCAAAAATTACAAGGAAGAAGCACTCCGATACAACCTGTATATCACATAAAGGAGGGCCTCATTCACATTGTGGTACAATTGTTCATGTAGTGGGACTCCTACACTCATAAAGCCTATGCATTAAGTGAAAGGGCTGCCAAAAATTAAAAGGAACCGGCACTACAATACACCCTTTATTACACATAAAGGAGGACATCATACACAGCCTTGAAAAATTATGATTGATGGCCTACTGGTGACCCTCAAAAACATTTGGAGCAAGGGCCTGGTGATCTGACCATCTAAAACATTATGGGTGAGGGCCTGCTGCCGCTTTGGTGACTCTAGATAACCTGGGGCCGATCGCACGTCCTCATGATGGTGACGATCCATTTGGATGTCTGACCTATCAACTTTCAATGTTATTGTCGGTGCAAACCATGGTGGCTACGGGCAATGGGGAATCGGGGTTCGATTCTGGAGAGGAAGCCTGAGAAACGGCTACGACTACCACATCCAAGCAAGGCATAATGCGCGGAAATTACCTATTAGGTATAATTAGGTGAGGGCCTGCAGGTGAGCTGACCCTATAAAAGATTTTAGGTGCGGGCCTGCAGGTGAGCTGATCCTCTTAAAAATTATATGCGAGGGCCTGCCGGTGAGCTGACCCTGTAAAACATTGTAGGTGAGGGCCTGCTGGTGAGCTGACCCTCTAAAAAATTATATGTGAGATCCTTCAGGTGAGCTGACCCTGTAAAAGATTGTAGGTGAAGGCCTGCTGGTGAGTTGACCATGTAAAAAATTATATGCGAGGGCCTGCTGGTCAGCTGACCCTGTAAAACATTGTAGGTTAGGGCCTGCTGGTGATCTGCCCCTGTAAAACATTATATGCAAAGGGTCTGCTGGTGAGCTGACCCTGTAAAAAATTATATGCGAGGGCATGCTGGTGAGCTGACCCTGTAAAACATTATATGCGAGGGCCTGCAGGTGAGCTGACCCTGTAAAACATTGTAGGTGAGGGCCTGCTGGTGAGCTGACCCCCTAAATCCAGGCCTTGTTAATTTTTATAAGAGTCAACCTGTCAGCATTTTCAGTTGACAGGCGTATACGCTTATCTGTTATAATGCCACCAGCAGCAGCACTAAATACCCGCTCAGACAAAACGCTTGCGACAGGGCAGGCCAGCACCTCCAAGGCGTAAAGAGTTCGTGCCACGTGTCCAGCTTCGACACCTAGTAGTTGTAAGGCACTGAGGGATCATTGAGGATGCTGACACAGTCTGCTATGTACTCCTTAACTATCTTCAAAAAATGTTCCCTCCTTGTGACACTAGGCTGCGCATCAGGGTGAGGGTGCTGGCGGGGTGTCATGAAACTGTCCCAAGCTTTGAAAAGTGTTGCCCTGCCTCTGTTGGAACTGCTGTGTGTTCCCCTTGTCTCCCCTCCTGGGTTGGCCAAGGAACTACGGACTCCAGCATTGTCAGATGGAAATTTCTGGAGCAATGTTTCAACAAGCATCTTCTGGTATTGCACCGTTTTGCTCCTCCTCTCCACCAGAGGAATGAGAGATGAGAAGTTCTCTTTGTAGCATGGGTCAAGAAGGGTGAAAAACCAGTAATCCGTGTTGTCTTAAATGTGTATAACGTGCGTGTCACGGGAAAGGCAGCCTAGCATAAAGTCAGCCATGTGTGCCAGAGTACCAACAGGCAAGACTTCACTGTCATCATCAGGATAATCACTCTCAATCTCCTAATCCTCTTCCTCCTCTTCTGCCCACCCACGCTGAACAGATGGAATTAAACTTCCATTGGTACTACCCTCTGTAGCGGAGGCAACCGTCTCCTGCTTCTCCTCCTCCACTTCATCGTCCAATTTGCGCTAAGAAGACGAATGGAGGGTGGCCTGGCTATCATCCTGTGTAATGTCTTTCCCCATTTCCACCTATTCCACATGAAAAGCGCTGTCCTTTATTGTGAGCAACAAGCGTTTGAGACACAGAAGTGGGATGGTTACGCTAATAATAGCGTTATCGCCGCTCACCATCTGTGTTGATTCCTCAAAGTTTCTTAAAACCTCACAGAGGTCAGACATCTATGCCCACTCCTCGTTTGTGAAGAGCGGAAGCTGACTGGAAAGGCGACGCCCATGTTGCAGCTGGTATTCCACTACTGCGCGTGCTCACGTCGCACAACAGCCGGTGAGATGGCAATTTCAAGTGCTGCTGCAGCGTTGACAGACCAGCTGAAGCTGTCGATGACTTGTGGAAATGTGCACACACACGGCGCACTTTCACCAGTAGCTCAGGCAAATTGGGGTAGGTTTTGATAAACCGCTGAACCACTAACTTTAAGACGTGGGCTAGGCATGGGATGTGTCTGAGTTTGCCGAGCTCCAAAGCCGCCACCAAGTTACGGGCCTTACAGCCATTATTAGACACAACCATGCCTGGTTCTAGGTTGAGTGGCGAGAGCCACAGCTCAGTCTGGTCTCTTATCCCCTGCCACAGCTCTGCGGTGGTGTGCTGTTTGTCCCCTAAGCATATCAGCTTCAGCACAGTTTGTTGTCGCTTCCCCACTGCAGCGCTATACTGCTTCCAGCTACCGACTGATGACTGACTGGTGCTGAACACGGATAATTCGGAGGTGGGAGCGGAGGAGGAGGCAGAGGAGGAGAAGTGGGGTTGGAACCACTAACGTAGGTGCTGGCGGAAAACCTGATCGACGTAGGGCCTGCAATCCTTGGCGTCGGTAGCACCTGTGCCATCCCAGGGTACAACTCACTCCCTGCCTCCACAACATTCACCTAGTGTGCTTTCAGGGAAATGTAGCTTCCCTGGCCTAATGCACTTGTCCATGTGTCCATGATTAAGTGGACCTTCCCAGTAACTGCTTTGGTCAGGGCACGTGTGATGTTACAAAACACATGTTGGAGTAAGGCGGGCACAACTTGAAAAATGGTGGTGGCTGGGGACTGCGTAACGCGGTGTCCACAAGCCTAAATGGCATCATTTCCAGGGCCATAAATTTAGAAAGCCGCACATTTATTGCTATGGCCTGTGGGTGGGTGGCTAGGTGTTTGCGCTTGCGTTAAAATGCCTGGGGTAAGGACATTTGGACGCTGCTCTGGGAAGCGGAAGTGGATGTGGTCGCTGATGGTGCTTGCGAAGATCTAGGTGCAGGGCGGGAGGCATGCGGGCCTGAGTCTTGGACAGGGTATTGGCCAGCACGTAACACAGGGGAAGAGGAGGCAGTGGTGTGACCCGCAGACACAGATTGTGGACCCAGGCGTTCGGCCCACCTATTACAGTGCTTTGATGCCATGTGGCAGATCATGCTGGTGGGGGTGAGGTTGCTAGTGTTCACACCCCTGCTCATTTTTGTATGGCACAGGTTGCAAATTACAATTCTTTTGTCTTTCCTCAAAAAAGTGCCAGACTGCGGAACACCTACTCCTTGGCAAGGGAGATTGCCGCAAGGGTGTGCTCCGGGGAACAGTTGCGGGCCTGTTTGGTGTGGCCCGCCTTCTCCCTTTTGCCACCCCACTGCCTCTTCCAGCCTGTTGTGGTGCAGCAGATCCCTCCCCCTCTGTACTGCTGTCCTCGCTCGGCTTTCCAACTTCCCGGGTTGGGTCAGTGACTTCATCGTCCACCACCTCCTCTTCCATTTTCTCACTCTGCTCACCCTGCTGACTTGTTGACCTAACCACTACCTCAGTGATTGACAACTGTGTCTCAACCTATTCATCAAACTCTTAAGACAGTAATTGCCGTTGAGTTATTGGCAACTCTGTCTCATCATCATCATCCACCTCATTAAACAGTAATTGCCGTTCCCCACTGTCATCTTCTTGTGATTGTGGATGCTCAAGAGTTTGAGAATCAGGACACAAGATCTGTCCCACTTCAAGCGTGCTTGGCGAGAGGTCCAAATCAAGGAATGTCGCTGAAAAGAGCTCCTCGGAATATCCGAGTGTGGGATCACTTGTTTGCCCAGACTCTCCATGGTGAGAGGAAGGAGGATCAGGGTGAGGATTGGGTTGAGCAGACTCTTGGCTACTGAGACTGGACTTTGTGGAAGACAGGGTGGTGCTTAAGCGACTGGAAGCATTTCCTGCTGCAATCCAACCGGCCAACTGGTCGCACTGGTCTGATTTCAAGAGTGGTGTCCTGCACCGCTCTGCAAACTGGGACATGATGTTAGGTATCGTGGATGATTGTTTTTCTTGTGCTCTGGCAGCAGGCACGGCCTCTGTGTGTACCATCAGCATCACGGCTACTGCCCCGTCCCTTACTGCTCGCCTTCATCATAATAAATGTTATAAATGTTATATATGATTAAAAGTCTGTCACACATATAGTACCGTAGGATTTGGAAGTGTATGTGTAGTGTCCCACTATGTAAAGGTGGGCACTACACAAGGGTTAACATGTCTATTGCATTAATGTGATGATTAATGTTCATTTCCCTGTGTTATCTGGGTGTCAGGCCTATTGGGGTGTAGTGTAGCATCCTAGACACTAGAGGGAGATAGGGAGCCCCTAGTATAAAATGTTCAGGCCCAGACAGGGAGGAGTCAGTCTGTAGTCAGGAGTCTGTGGACACAGAAGTGAGAGGGCATCTTAGCCAGAGATATGCTGAGGGCCTCCTCCTGACATGCAGCTAGATAGTCCAGGCTGCTAGTTGCTACCAGGAGGCTAGTGAAGGATTATAGCCTGCCTGTTGATAAATAGTGATGAGCGGCAGGGGTCATATTCGAATTAGCGATATTTCGCGAATATTTTGTAGAATATTAGTCGAAAATTCGAAAATTCACGTTTTTTTTTCTCTCGAAAAATCGGAAAGGTAATGATTGTGTAATATGCGAATTTTCGGAATTCGAGTTTTCGGATTCTAATTTTTTATTGCGAATTTTTCAACTTACAACTATTAGACGAAGATTATAGCACTATATTAGCTAAATTGCTCTATATTCGATTTTTTTTGAATATTCTCTATATTGCTATAACTTAGTTTTTTCGAATATTCGTAATATTCTAAAACAAGAATATATAGCAATATAGCAAATATTCAAAAAAATGAATATAGAGCAAAATTCGCAAACACTACTACTCCTAATGTCAAGTATATTGCAGCCTTCTTATTGGCCCACAAGCTAGAAGCAGTGAGGGATCATGTGTACTGATTTGAATATTCGAAATTACGAATATATATAACTATATTCGAAATATTCGCGAATTTTTGAAGTACCTATATTCGCGATAAAAATTTGAAATTCGAATATTCGTGATCAACACTATTGATAAAGTGAGCCACAGTTAGCTCAGAAGATTACCCCAAGAGAAGAGATGTGCCTCCTGGGAGAAACCTGCAGACACCCTCAAGCCAAGCAGTGCCAGTACAACCAGCTCAGATAAGTAAGCTGATGGGCAGAGGTACTATAAAGTGAGAGCAAGGGTCAATACGGGAGGAAGATTAACTACCAAGGATTAAAGCCAGCATTTAGGCATCCAGGCCTTGGTATACAGCCAGCCAGAATTGCTGTGAGATAGTGCAGCCTGGTCTGTGAAGCATTAATTGTGTACCCTCCGAGTATCTTGCAAGATTATTACCTGCCATATTGTTGAGAATAAGCCTGCTTGTGGAACATTGATATAAGGACTGCATCATCATCTGTATGTACAAAGTTGGACTGTTTAAAGTAAAGCAACGTTTGGTTCACTATACCACCTGTGTACCTCACTTATTGCTACTGTAAACCGGTATGCCACCATTACAGGCACTGGCGTCACGATCCTTAAAGGGACCTTGCCCCAGGCACTCAAAACACCCGCAACATCCAGGGCACCTCATCCACCATCAGGCCTGGTC
The DNA here is from genome assembly GCF_905171765.1 of Bufo bufo. NCBI lineage: Eukaryota > Metazoa > Chordata > Amphibia > Anura > Bufonidae > Bufo > Bufo bufo. The sequence goes on from NC_053390.1 coordinate 605,771,001, forward strand.
CCTACATACAGAGTGTGCCCCAGAGGAACTTTGTCAGCCTCTCCTTCACTGCCGCATGCCTGCCCAGGGTTCTCCTCCAAACAGTGAGTAACCCTTGATTGTCCATAACCGTGACCTCACTTCGCAATACCCTGCAGGTATTGCGTGCTGCATAAATTGGCATCACGAACAGGATACGATCATATCCGCGCCATTGTGGATTACAAAACTGTGTGCCATTATAAGCCTATAAAGTGAACAAGCCCTACTGTTTATTGAAATTTTTTGGGCCAAAGGACTGTAATAATTGCGGTGTGAAGATTATATTATTGCATGGACTGTTTTGCTGTTTATTAAGCCACCGCTTGCTGTCAGTGAATAGACAGCATTTTGCTCAAAGATGGCCGCTTAGCTTGACTGGATTTATTGCTGCATCATCTTCATACTTTGCTGGCGGGAAAAATTGGCGCCTTTTGCTGAAAGTGCGGGAAAGGCTGTATGTCCGCGCCACCGCCCTGTCTACAAATTAGCATGTCTGCTATAATGGACTCCGCCTCTCCTATGCTGGAGTACCTGGGGGCGGCCTCCCGGAGCAATGGGAGGATCTGTCTACAATTATTGATGCCGCCCTGTCGCTCTCCAGAGAAGGATCGAGCATGCTGAAGAATGAAGATTTTTCTGACGGAATGACCTTACCTGCGAACAAGTTCCAGGAAGCCCTTGATGCCTTGCGAAAAGGAAAAAGTTCGGATCCGGTGCCGGAACCTGCGGCGATCGTACCAGAGAGTTCGGATCCCGTATCTGAGCCTGCTGCAACTGTGATGGATTCCTGCAGCGACGCAGCGCCTGCGAGACTGGAGGACCAGATTGCCAGATTGGAAGTCCACCTTCATGGCCTGCGCTAACTTGCTGCATCCCGAGCAGCACCTACGCCACCGGATAAAGAGGATTCACCAAAGGACTCAGATGCCCCTGAGCCAGAGGTAAGGGTGCCTATCCCTGCCAGTCGACCGACCATAGTGACTGCAGCTGCTGTCGCGGCACCGGAGAGACTTACTTAAGCCAGGAGCCGTCACTTACAGCCAGCGACACCTAGACCAGTGGAGCCACCGACAGTATTTACCCCTAGGCCTATGGGGCCAATACCAATTAGGGGTCCTTTTATGCTGCAGTTGCCCCCCAATACCAATTTGTGGGCCCATCCGTCTGTCGAATCCCAATACAGGCCCAATTTGCAAATGGAACCAGGGAATACCACTGTTATGCCAAGTGGATTTGACATGCCCCTGTGAGTAGGCCTGCCAGGCCACTACGTGATTACTTTTTGCCAAGGGACCCTATCAAAGTGTATTAACCCTTTCAGGACAGGAGTCCTTTGTTTTGGCCCATGTTTGCTGCTGCCAGTTTCCCACGGCTCAGTGGTAGTGGTCAGCCACTGAAAATACCAAAGGCATCAAGGCCATATTGTTAACAGGATTTCCTGCCTGCTTCCAGAACTAAAAAGCCAAGTTGTGCTCATTTTTGTTTGCACCTTTAACCCTTTTTAACCCCCTTTTCAGGTTGATTAAGGGACATTGCAGCACTTATTTTATTACGCCATTTTTAATAATGTGGACTTTTATTGTGCTGTGACTTTTGTATGCAACTCACGCTCCAAGGAAATGTGCCCAGGGATAGACTCTAATGTACGTGAGCCTCTGAGATTTTTGCTACTTTAAAGAAATGTGCCCAGAGATGACTAACGTATATGGGCCTCTGAGAAGCTGCTTTGCTATTCTGTCTTGGCAATCCTCCAGTATTTATCACTTGCACCATCTATTATAAGAAGGAAACCTGGGTACGGACTCATTTATATACCTTGAGCCTCCAAGAGCTTATTTTGTTCTACACTTTCTATGGAACTACTGTTTCATTATGGACTACCTTGATATTATTGATACGCTGCGCCAGGTCAGCGCCCCCTGTTCCCTTATATTATTCTGAGAGAAGAGAACGACGCCCCTTTTCACCGCATTTTCCAGTGAAACTGTTTGTTATATTTATATTGCTAATGTGGTGGTTACTGTATATGCATGTTCTCCATTTTGTCTTTCAGGTTGCAGTTTACAGCTGGCCGGACCCCTTATGTGGCACCGAGGATGGGCAACGTCATAGCATGGGTGTATGTAGTGTCCCACTAGGTAAAGGTGGGCACTACACAAGGGTTAACATGTCTATTGCATTAATGTGATGTTTAATGTTCATTTCCCTGTGTTATCTGGGTGTCAGGCCTATTGGGATGTAGTGTAGCATCCTAGACACTAGAGGGAGATAGGGAGCCCCTAGTATAAATGTTCCAGCCCAGACAGGGAGGAGTCAGTCTGTAGTCAGGAGTCTGCGGACACAGAAGTGAGAAAGCATCTTAGCCAGAGATATGCTGAGGGCCTCCTCCTGACATGCAGCTAGATAGTCCAGGCTGCTAGTTGCTACCAGGAGGCTAGTGAAGGATTATAGCCTGCCTGTTGATAAAGTGAGCCACAGTTAGCTCAGAAGATTACCCCAAGAGAAGAGATGTGCCTCCTGGGAGAAACCTGCAGACACCCTCAAGCCAAGCAGTGCCAGTACAACCAGCTCAGATAAGTAAGCTGATGGGCAGAGGTACTATAAAGTGAGAGCAAGGGTCAATACGGGAGGAAGATTAACTACCAAGGATTAAAGCCAGCATTTAGGCATCCGTGCCTTGGGATACAGCCAGCCAGAATTGCTGTGAGATAGTGCAGCCTGGTCTGTGAAGCATTAATTGTGTACCCTCCGAGTATCTTGCAAGACTATTACCTGCCATATTGTTGAGAATAAGCCTGCTTGTGGAACATTGATATAAGAGACTGCATCATCATCTGTATGTACAAAGTTGGACTGTTTAAAGTAAAGCAACGTTTGGTTCACTATACCACCTGTGTACCTCACTTATTGCGACTGTAAACCGGTGTGCCACCGTTACAGGCACTGGCGTCACGATCCTTAAAGGGACCTTGCCCCAGGCACTCAAAACACCCGCAACATCCAGGGCACCTCATCCACCATCAGGCCTGGTCCCTACATACAGAGTGTGCCGCAGAGGAACTTTGTGTCAGCCTCTCCTTCACTGCCGCATGCCTGCCCAGGGTTCTCCTCCAAACAGTGAGTAACCCTCGATTGCCCATAACCGTGACCTCACTTCACAATACCCTGCAGGTCTGGCGTGCTGCATAAGCGCAAACAATTTTAAAAAGGTATTTTGGATGTAGAAACGTCACACAGGAGATATAATCCGCAAATAATATCAATGCTGTCACCAGCGGCTAATGAAAAATTACAGGGAATGTCACATGTGTTTGGGATGAGGAAACGTTATACAGGAGAGGTACCACCGGTAATGTCACTGTCCGCAGCATCTACGCAAAAAAATACACCGTATGTCACAGATAGATTTTTGAAGCGCACACGTTACACTGGAGATGTGCCGCAGCTAATGTCACTGTCCGCAGCGGACACCATCTATGGAAAAAGTACACTGGATGTCAGATATTTTTTGGATGCGCACATTTTAAACTGGAGATTTGGCGTAGCTAATGTCACTGTCCACAGAGGATACCGTCTACGCAAAAAGTACACCATATGTCACAGATAAATTTTTGAAGCGCACAAGTTACACTGCCGATGTGGCCCTGGTAAGGTCACTGTCAGAAGCGGACACAGTCTACGGAAAAAGTACACTGTATGTCACAGATACATTTTTGAAGCGCACACGTAACACTGCAGATGTGGCCCTGGTAATGTCACTGTCAGAAGCGGCCACCGTCTATAGACAAAGTACACTGTATGTCACAGAGTCGTAGACACCATCTACGGAAAAAGTACACTGGATGTCAGATATTTTTTGGATGCGCACACTTTACACTGGAGATGTGGCGTAGCTAATGTCACTGTCCGCAGCGGACACCGTCTACGGAAGAAGTACACTGGATGTCACTGATATTTTAGGGATGCGCACACTTTATACAGGAGATGTGGCGCGGATCTTATAACTGTCCGCAGCGGACACCGTCTACGGAAAAAGTACACTGGATGTCACTGATATTTTAGGGATGTGCACACTTTACACAGGGGATGTGGCACAGATAATTGAATTGTCCACATCGGCCTATTAGACGCTATTTTGCGGAGGATGCGCTAAAAGTATATATTGCTGCTGTCACACAAAATAGTTTTTAAAATGACTTTTGGGTCTCTGAAAAGTTTTTCTAATAAAAATCTTCCAATAACACTCCCTACACTGTCTGTCCCTTCCTATGCAAAGAGAAAAGAAAAAAGAGGTTGAGTGGTCCCACCAGGACTGGAGGTCCTGGGGAAAAGGCGCCAGAGGGATGGAGAAGATGTAGATGTAAATTAGAAAGGTATAAAATATCCTATAGAATGAGATAAAAAAAGCACCACAAACTATGTGCCTGTTCAATGACTGTTGGGGAAGGCTGCACAAGTGTTATAGGGAGATGAATTTTTTTTTCATTCCCAATAGACAAATACCAATACAAGTGAATCTAGTCTGGAGGCTCCAAAGGACAAGATGGATCCAACCGGACGGGATTCGAAAAAGAGAGAACACTGTAAAAGGCGCCACTCCCAAGGATGTGGAAGAATTAAATGTAGTGGTTAGTACCCCCTTAAGCCGGAGGATAATAAATGGTGATATATAGTGAATACATAGAATCTCTCCTAAGGGGAGATTCCTGATGATGACAGCTGGAGTACTCACTTCACAGGGGGGGTTAGTCACAGGATAAAGCTCAAGACACCCATGGCCAACTGCCCCCCTAGCCGGGATCTTATGTAGAATGATATCAATTGATGGCATGTAGTCCCTAGAGCAGCGATCGCTGATACCAAGCCATTGGTTTTCAAAGGAAAGGTCATTGGAGAAAGTTGGTTTTAGAGGCAATCGCAGACCTCTTGGTATGATGTCAAATAGTAAGTAGATAGAAAGAAAAAAACAATCTATTTCATTATGGATGAAGTCTTTCGTCAATTCGATGATATTGTCATCAGGATCCACAGGGTGTCCTACCTCCCTTGTTGAATGGGTTGAGGCCCAGGAGCCTTCTGCAGTTTTTGTGGGATAATGGCGGTTGAATTCGGTAAGTAATTGTTCTAGTTCTCCTTTCAATCTGTTAAAAAGGTTTGGAATGTCCTCTTTAATGTAACTCCACCCTGAGTCAGCCATCCGTCCTCTGGTCTTGGGGGGAATATTCCCCCGTTGATCCATGGAATGCAAAGAGAAAAGAAAAAAGAGGTTGAGTGGTCCCACCAGGACTGGAGGTCCTGGGGAAAAGGCGCCAGAGGGATGGAGAAGATGTAGATGTAAATTAGAAAGGTATAAAATATCCTATAGAATGAGATAAAAAAGCACCACAAACTATGTGCCTGTTCAATGACTGTTGGGGAAGGCTGCACAAGTGTTATAGGGAGATGAAAAAAATTTTCATTCCCAATAGACAAATACCAATACAAGTGAATCTAGTCTGGAGGCTCCAAAGGACAAGATGGATCCAACCGGACGGGATTCGAAAAAGAGAGAACACTGTAAAAGGCGCCACTCCCAAGGATGTGGAAGAATTAAATGTAGTGGTTAGTACCCCCTTAAGCCGGAGGATAATAAATGGTGATATATAGTGAATACATAGAATCTCTCCTAAGGGGAGATTCCTGATGATGACAGCTGGAGTACTCACTTCACAGGGGGGGTTAGTCACAGGATAAAGCTCAAGACACCCGTGGCCAACTGCCCCCCTAGCCGGGATCTCATGTAGAATGATATCAATTGATGGCAGCCAACATCAAGGCTTCTGATCAGTGTGTATTTATTATATCTATATATTCTATTCATGATGATGCATATTTTTATGTATTTTTATATTTTGTATATTTATATATTTCATATATTTTCTGATATTTTCATACATTTTCCATATAGTTCATTGTTTGCACTTCTGTGTATCCAGCTGATTTTACTATATTGTATGTCTAAAAAAACTTTTTTGTTCTCTTAATACCCCTGAAGAAGGAGGACTATAACACCTCCGAAACGCGTTGGGATATTTTATTGCAATAAACCACTTTGATCAGAAGCCTTGATGTTGGCTGCCATCAATTGATATCATTCTACACAAAAAAGGATATGTACTACTATTTGGTTTTAACTGGCAGAAAAAAATGTTGGTGCCACATTTCCTTTAATGTACTTAAGTGCCAAGGTCCATATAAGTATTGTACTGACTTGGCATTGGCTCAGGAGCTGAGCCTTTGCAATCTGTATAGGAAGCCAGCTGTAATACACAGCCGGCTACTGTTATAAAATCAGAGATTGTAACTATCTCAGATCTTAGATAGAAAGGGGGGGGGGGGGGGGTTGTACCTCACTGGACTCCATGCAATGCAGTTGCGGGGTACCAATGGCTGCCATAAAAATGTCAAGGTTTTTAGAATATGGTTTATAATGTAAAAGCAGTCAAACATATCCCACAGAATAAAATTAACATGTGCTTTATAGTACAAAGTAAACCCCATAAAAAAATAAAAATAGAAAACTCTGACAGAATAGTTATTTTTTGTTTATCTCAAAAAATATTTATAAAAAGTTATGGCTCTTAGAATATGGTGACAAAAATATATTTTTTTAATAGTGATTTTATGGTGTAAAAATAATGAAAATTTGGTATGGCTACAACTGTAGCAACCCAAAGAATAAAATGAAAAGATCATTTAGACTGCACTGTGAACCCCTAAAAATTAAAATAACACTGCCATAATTGTTTTATAGCAATTTTGCCTTCCAAAAAATGGAATAAAATCATAAAGCCATGTTACCCAAAATGATATCAACAAAAACTAAGCACTCACAAACTCTTTCTGCAAAATTCATACTTCAAAATCCAAATGGTCAGGGGTGTTGCTATGTCAAAACATTCAGGGCCTGGGCCCCTGATGTTTTGTCCCAGGCCCCGAATGTCCTGCCTGCCAGCTAGATACAACTATATTGCCGTCATCAGGACAGCAATACAATTGAATCTAATGCAGTGGAAGATCTGAAGGGCCTGTGGTGACATCACAGGTCATGTGACCAGTAAAACAGGCATTAGTTAAGAAGGACCTGCCATGATGTCACCATCATGTGACCAGTGCAGGGGAGGATGGCAGTGAAGAGGAGAAGTCTTAGGGGAAGAAGCTGTGGTAATGTCTGCTACAGGAGGAGAGGTTAGTGAAGGGAGAGGCAGAGCAATGCTGGGAGTTGTGGTTATTTAACTGGGACTGTATGTTAGGGCTGAAGGGAGGGATATTATTTACATGGAACTGTGTGTTGGAGGTGGCTGGGGAGGGGGTCATGTTATTTACATGGGACTGTATGTTAATGGTAGCTGTAGGAGGAAGTGATGTTATTTACATGAGAATGTATGTTTCAGGGGGCTATGGGAGGGAGGGATGCTATTTACATGGGACTTTATGATGGAAGGGCCTGGGGGAGGGAGTTCCCTAGTTAATACTGTTGCATTACTAGTAATTGCAGCATGTTTTTTTCTCCCCCAGGCATTTCAGTGGTGAAGCTAAAACAGCGTTGCTAGGTATCCTCCATCTCCTATCCTCTATATACAGAAGACAGAAGACATAGTAGTGGGCAATCACGAACACTGCGTGCGCACTCCAGTCGGACTGGGATAGTGCCAATATTTGCAATAAAATTTGCAATAAAAATTTGCAATCAGCTACTCAGAAGGAAGAGGGCGTGTTTAAGTCTGGAGGAAGCCGATTGGTTGGGGTGAGGCTGCACGTTCCCGAGATGAGCCGAATGAATTCGGGGTAGTTAGGGAGGGAGGTCTTAGCCTCAGGGTAAGGGCATTGGGGCCATCTTGAGAAGATAGTCAGAAAGAAGTCTTGTGAGGAGCGATTACTATGGACGGAATCTTATTAAACAAGTGGTATGTGATTAGTGATTATGGATCACCACAAAAGCAACAACATATATGAAAATTGAATTTTGAGTGAAAATATGACAGTTTCCTTTAAAGGATAGAGCTGAGGACATGGGTTGCTAATTGCCCGCTAGCACATCTGCAATACCAAGTCCCCATAGCTCTGTGTGCTTATATTGTGTAAAAAAACGATTTGATACATATGCAAATTAACCTGAGATGAGTCCTATCCCTGACTCATCTCAGGTTAATTTGCATATGTATCAAATCGTTTTTTTAAAACAATAAAAGCACACAGAGCTATGGGGACTGGGTATTGCAGATGTGCTAGCGGCCATCTAGCAACCCATGTCCTCAGCTCTATACCCAAAATCCAGGTGACAGGTTCCCTTTAAGTTAAAATTCAGAATCTGAAAAAAAGAGATGTTTAAATTTCACCTTTATTTAGAGTTAATTTCTGTGAAACACCTAAAGGGTTAACAAGCTTCCTAAATGGTGCTTTGAATACTTTGATGAGGCAGTTTTAAAATAAGTTGATTTATGGGAGGAGGTTTTAATACATAGACCTCTCACAGCTGAATATTCTTGAAAATGTGAAACATTTCTGCTGAATAATACTGTATATTATATACACTCACCTAAAGAATTATTAGAAACACCATACTAATACGGTGTTGGACCCCCTTTTGCCTTCAGAACTGCCTTAATTCTACGTGGCATTGATTCAACAAGGTGCTGATAGCATTCTTTAGAAATGTTGGCCCATATTGATAGGATAGCATCTTGCAGTTGATGGAGATTTGAGAGATGCACATCCAGGGCACGAAGCTCCCGTTCCACCACATCCCAAAGATGCTCTATTGGGTTGAGATCTGGTGACTGTGGGGGCCATTTTAGTACAGTGAACTCATTGTCATGTTCAAGAAACCAATTTGAAATGATTCGAGCTTTGTGACATGGTGCATTATCCTCCTGGAAGTAGCCATCAGAGGATGGATACATGTTCTCATTCTGTTTACGCCAAATTCAGACTCTACCATTTGAATGTCTCAACAGAAATCGAGACTCATCAGACCAGGCAACATTTTTCCAGTCTTCAACAGTCCAATTTTGGTGAGCTCGTGCAAATTGTAGCCTTTTTTTCCTATTTGTAGTGGAGATGAGTGGTACCCGGTGGGGTCTTCTGCTGTTGTAGCCCATCCGCCTCAAGGTTGTGCGTGTTGTGGCTTCACAAATGCTTTGCTGCATACCTCGGTTGTAACGAGTGGTTATTTCAGTCAACGTTGCTCTTCTATCAGCTTGAATCAGTCGGCCCATTCTCCTCTGACCTCTAGCATCCACAAGGCATTTTTGCCCACAGGACTGCCGCATACTGGATGTTTTTCCCTTTTCACACCATTCTTTGTAAACCCTAGAAATGGTTGTGCGTGAAAATCCCAGTAACTGAGCAGATTGTGAAATACTCAGACCGGCCCGTCTGGCACCAACAACCATGCCACGCTCAAAATTGCTTAAATCACCTTTCTTTCCCATTCTGACATTCACACCTGAGCGTTTTACAGCGCGTTCAAACGCGTTGTAAAACGCTCAACACATGAAAACCAATGCTTCCCTATGGCCCTGGTTCTCACTTGAGCGTTTTACAGCGCGTTTGAACGCGCTGAAAAACGCCCTACGCTCAAACAAGTTCTTGAGCTTCTTTGGGGCGTTTTGTCGCGCGTTTGCGGCCATAGGATAGCATAGGAACGCGCATATATGTTATTTGTCGCGTTTGTGACCAGCAAAACGCGCGTACGAATGCGCGTTTGGCACATAGCAACAGGCAATAAAAGGACACATTCCTAGTGAGAGGCAAATGTGTAGCCTGACCAAGATGGAGGAAGCAGGCTGTGATAGTGAGACACTGATCAGGCTTGTGCAGTCAAAACGCTGCCTGTATGACATCCAGGATGCAAATTTCAAAAATAGGAGAAGCAGGAAGCAGGCATGGGAGGACATTGGCCAAAACATCTGGCCACAGTGGATGAGCTTATCCAAAACAGGGAAAGAAGGGCAAGGTATTGACATGTGTGTTCTGAGTGTAAAAAGGAACTCCTTGTGTGCACTGGTGTAAAAACTATATGTAATAGTCCAGCCCAGCTCTACCTGCGGCCCTCCAGCTGTCGTCTAACTACAACTCCCAATATGCTGTGCTGTATTTTACTTGCTGTAGCCTGTCCAGGCATGCATGGAGTTGTAGTTTTGCTACAGCTGGAGGGCTGCAGCTTCACCATCCCTGTTCTAGTATATGGGCAGTCAATGTTTCCCGTCATCCACATTCTGGCACAATGTAGTGGGCCAGTATGCTCAATTTGCACTTGTTCCACTGTGTTTCGCCAGAAGGCGCTGTTCCAATCAGGAAATGTATTTTAATTTCAAATGTTGGCCTACATTTGTGGTGCGGATTGGTGTTATAAAGTTGATATGGATATTGTCTACGTTGAAACATTATTGTGCTTGTGGGCTATTGCAGCACTGGCACATTATAGGTGATTGTATGTCTACAGTACCAGTATTGGTCACATAAATGGGACCCCTAATTCCGCCCACATTGTTTTCCCTTGTTAATGGACGAGTATTGGGCCCATAAATGGGACCCCTAATTCCGCCCACATTGTTTTCCCTTGTTAATGGACGAGTATTGGTGGGCACTATTGGTGCTTCTACAAGGGGCACTATATAGGTGAAAAAAGGGCATTGCACACATTCACTCTTCAAATCTTTTAATGCAGCCATTACACTAAACAAATAAAATGGAATATTAAAAGATAACGAAACAATCTTTGCAGCAGAAAAAGACAAAATAATATAAATTTATATGGCTTGCATTTGCCAAGGTAACTCCCCCTGTGGTGACATGAAATATGCAGTGAAGTGGTCCCAAATAGCGGCACCATGTGTGGTCCCACGAACACCGCTGCGAATCGGACTCTCCATGGAATGGCTCAAAGAATCCTCAAAATTGAAGCCATCCCTTTGTCTGACAAAATTGTGAAGAGCACATGCTGCCTTCACAGCTGAGATGGCGGTCTCCAATTTAAGATGTATGGGTGAGTGCAGAACTCGCCATTTGTTGGATAATATGCCGAATGCACATTCCACCACCCTGCGTGCTCTTGTCAGACGATAATTAAAAACACGTCGCGCAATGGAGAGACCACGGCTGGAGTATGGCCTCATAAGATGCTGACCTAGAGCAAATGCCTCGTCCCCAACAAAAACAAATGGCATAGACGGATAAGTGGTGCCAGGCAGTGTGGTGTTCCCGGGAAGGTCAAGGGAATTAGTAATGAGCATTTGACCAAAGTCTGAATGGCCAAAAACAGCAGAGTCAGAGCTGCTGCCATAGGAACCCACATCGATGTAACGGAAACAATAGTTAGCATCACATACCGCAAAAAGAACAACAGAAAAGTATTTTTTATAATTAAAGAACTGCCTGCCACTCCTCATTGGCTTCAGAACGCGGATGTGTTTGCCGTCAATTGCTCCTACACAGTTTGGGAAATTGCATGTTAGCTGAAAAGTATCCGAAATTTTCAGCCACTCCTCCTTGTTTGGTTGGCCCATCACAGCAGCATGTAGGACATGCCAAATGGCGATGCAGGTTTCCTTCACGATCACACTGGCTGTGGATTTCCCGATCAGGAAGGTGTAGTGAAGACTGATCAAAGAGTGGCCAGTAGCTAGATAGCTGCAAAAAAAGAGTGAAAATCTGGATTAAAATTAATGGATGTTGTTTTTTTTTTAATATAGTAAACGTACTTAAAAGCAAGTGGAAGAGCCTGAAAGATGCATTCGTTCGTCATCGGCGCAAGGAGAGGGAACAGAGGAGCGGAGCTTCGCCAAGTGCACGGTCCAGTTATGTCCATGCAGAGCAAATGGCCTTTCTTATACCATGCACTGAAATGCGGAGGTGAGTCCAGTGCATACACATGCAGGAGAGGGTGTGGTATGACATGTATTCACTTTCATATCTTGCACATACTTATGTATATTTTCATGTTCACAGCACCGATAGTAGCTGGTCGCAACCTCAACAGCAGGAGGAGGAAGAGGAGGAGGTCACCAGAGACAGTGAGGCCTGTGCGTCTACGGGGCCACTAAGTCCTCCTCCACCCGATCCCACCCCTACATTCCAAACCCCCACACAGCCTGCCCCACCTGTCGGGGAAACCGCAAACCTTCGGACTCACCGACCAAAAAGGAGAAGGCCAGAACGCCAAGAGGACCGGCTTATTGCATGCCTGGATGCACTTGCCCATCCAGCACCCAAACTCTCTTGTGATGGCCTTTTCCTGTTGAGTTTGGAGGAAAAAATGCAGCAAGTGCCCAGAAGTCGAATAACAGAAGCGAGGGATACCTTAACAAGGGCCCTAGACAGCTTCATTCCATGTTATGACATCACACAGGCCAACAATGCACCACAACATCCACCACAACATCCACCACAACATCCACCACAACATCCACCAACCACTCACACATACACATCACAAACATACCCACAAACTAACATACCACACCCTCACGACACATGGCACACACAACCACAATCATCATACACCTATCCCTCCACCAGCATGGGCAACAACCCCTCCACCACCGCTCAAATGCAACCTGGCCATCAATCAGGCGGACTGAGAGAGGCCATGCAGGATCCCGAGCCACATTTTACCTTTCCACACTACCAAAATCTGTGAAAAATAACAGACATAATTTGGTGTGTCAGGGGTGTTCTACATTCATTGTTTTTTGCGGAAAATTTCCGAATAATTTAACGTTATAAAGTAACATAGTTATGTTGATTTGGTAAAACACACTTTGCGCATTTTTGGAGGAACTGGAACATGTTCTGTAACTTTTCCCCAAATTAAAATCATTTGCAAAGTTTTTGTGACTCTTATTTGGAAGTGAGTGGTTCCGTATGGAAAAATGTGGGTAAACTATGTAAGTATGGTATCTATATGCCAAATTTAAAAAGCATACACATCAAATCCCCCCCCCCCCCGCAAAAACACTCAAACGTCACAACCACCAGTAGAAAATAACAAAGGCCACACTAATATCCAGTCACCACACAATGCAAATGCTTTATAAGGCCACAATTAGAGTCTACTTACCGCAAAATAATAATCAGTCTTTCCGCTGGTGGTATACTGTCCCGCATGAAGGTGTCCTGACGTTCTAAACGGGTGCCCAACAACCCCAGGAGATCATCAAAGCTGTTCCAAACGAAAATGGGGAGGGTTAACAATCCCAAAATACTACAACTGGTGCCTTCACAATTGCAACACCACTACTATAACTATTGTATATGTACAAACCTGGTGATGGACATCCGCGTGTATGAAAAAAATTTGTCTTCATGGGCCCGGAGGGCCACGTACAGTGCCCAGAACTGTCCCCTTTCATTTCGAATGGCAATGACAGGATGGACCCAGAAGCGTCGCCTGCTCTCTCTCCTTCGCCGCAAACGTCTGAGATGGATTGCTGCAACAATTGCCGCAATTGGTCGCCTTCTGGAGAATTCCATGACTGCAAACAATCCACTCTCCCAAAACACATGAAATTGCCCACCTGCATTTCTCTCTCATTAGACACCTTTCATATAGACAGGGCTGTATTTTCATAGGACAACACTGCTGTCCATCACACAAACGCGCGTAATACGCGCGTTGACTATGGACAAAAACTCGCACAAAACGCGCATAAAACGCATATCAAATACGCTCAGGTCTGAACCCAGCCTTAATGCATTGAAGCAACTTCCATGTGATTGGTTGACTAGATAATTGCATTAATGAGAAATAGAACAGGTGTTCCTAATAATTCTTTAGGTGAGTGTATGTAAGCATACTAACATCTCCCCAAAATAGAAGTTATATGCAAACCTAAAGTTGAACTATTTTGTGTGGTGTTCCTATATTTCTTAAATGCAGATACATTATCATTTTCATTTTAATTTTTTTCTGATTTTCTTTTATAAATAAACATCAACCAAAATTTACCACTAACATAAAATACAATGTGTCAGCAACTTTCTCAGAATTGCTTAGATAACAAAAAAATATATTACCACATTAAGTAACAAATGGGTCAAATGACAAAATAGGACTGCAACATTAAATAGGATCTTTGAGTTATAGTAAACTTTGCCCAGTGGCAGAAAATGGTATAAAATAGAAAATACCCCTATACTCACCTGTTTCTTCTCAGTACCACATCTCCTGATGTTTGTATACAAGACTGTATCAGGGACCTCAAGGTGTACAGCATGTGACAGCACAATGATAGCTTGCAGAGACGCCCTTAAGGGGTTAAGAGTGTTTTGTGTTTTTGTCCATTAAACAAACAGTATAGAATTGTAAGTATTTTATGCATTTTCATACCTATCTCTAATTTATAGAATTTGATATCTGTAAATATCACTCTTAACCAGTGGAAAATGGAAGAACCGTCACAGTATTTGAACAAGTTAAGCCAAATATAAACCATATTACAGAAAACCATACATTTTCTATTAAAATACCACGTTGTGTTAGAGGGAATATAGTGCAACCTGACCCTACTGTACTTAAGTAGTTTATTCAGATGTGTAACATTTTGCTTTCTTGTAAAATAAAGATTGTCTTAAATGTCTGTTAATGTGGTCTTTATGGATCACTTCTATAATATGTTCTGCCTATGTTTTCTTTTGATTAAGAAAGAAAAGCACAAAACAGATTATAGAAAAACATTTACATGAGGGCGACATAAAATGATGAATTGTAATAAAATAAAACTACGACAGAAAACGTATTAATGGAAACTGTGCAGCTGTTCTTGCAATTAGTTTTGCAAGCCTTAAAGGTTATTGGTTTTCTTAAAATGCACAGTAAGGTTTTTATTTTGCTTTACTTCACGGTATTATTTTTAATTATATTAAAGTAGTTGAAGGGCAGAAGAAGGTCAGGTAAAAATATCTGTTTCCTTACAGTTTCCCACAGACATTACCTTATGTTTTCCTGCAGACGCTTTAAGAAGCCTTATGTTTTTCTCAGTTCCTGTTAAAGTCTCTTACAATTACAGTTTCTGAGAGGACAGGAACACAAGGTAAGTGTTAATGTCAGACTATATGATCCCTTTCAGTGTTACTATTCTTACTGTTTCTTGTTGAAAAGACACTGTGGTGTATGGAGACTTATTTTTTCAGGCAATGCTCCATGGGCTAACAGTTTTCAAACCACAGATACTCATCTGTACAGGGTTTTTTCGGTGTTCTTGCCTAGATAATATGCCTTAGATGCAGCTAAGTGAGGATCCAAAAAGTACTTCTCTTACTTGTGTCTAAGGCATTCCATATGGTCAACTTATACCTGCTCTGTCCTCATCAGCGGCAAGAAACCAGAAAAACCTGTCTATGGATGTTTGGCTCTGGTTTTGCAGGTATGGTCTGATCTGCATATTGCTAAAATGGATCATATAGCTGCATAGACATTTGTATTCAGACAGAATTATAGAACATCAAAATCTATTGTCACAGAATATAGTTTGGATCTGTAAATACTGCCCAAATGCAGGGACATAGCAACAGGAAATGCAGAGATGACAGTAGCAACTCATGAGGGGGGACCTGTGACAGATTTTGCATTGGATATCAGGAACTTCAAATTTGTAAATCCACATGTCTTGTTGACTTTAATCCAAACTTATATCAGAATTTTTTGGGGATAATAGAGAGATCTGGATTTTGTAACTTTGTTTAAATTGGTATGAACAAGTCTAAAATCTGATTTTATTTAGGTTTATGGGGAGGAAGGAATACACTTGTGCAGAAAACAGAAATTAACTGAATGAAAAAAATATAAATAAATTCACACACAGTCATCATCTTTTTTCAAGTAAAAGGTCACTGAAATTCATTAACCTACATAAGTTTTAGGGTACTTTCACACTAGCGTTTTTGCTGGATCTCTTCCGTTACTGATAATACAACCATCTGCATCCATTATGAACGATCCGGTTGTATTATCTTTAACATATCTTTAACATTGCCAAGACGGATCCGTTTCCTATTGTGGCAGATTGTGGCAGAGAAAATTGATCCGCATCCCAGGACGGAAAGCAAAATACAACATGTTGCAGTTTGCTTTCAGGTCTGGGAATGCAACTAAATGGAACGGAATGCATTTTGGAGCATTCCGTTCTGTTCAGTTCAGTTTTGTCCCCATTGACAATGAATAGGGACAAAACTGAAGTGTTTTTTTTCCGGTATTACACCCCTATGACGGAACTCAATACCGTAAAACTAAAACTCTAGTGTGAAAGTACCCTAAATCAGGTATCATACTCAAAGATCTAAGTATGAAATGCTTTTAACATAACACAACTGCTTATTCGCATATGAAGTTGATCGTAGATATCAAGGTTCTGAATGTAGTTTCATGGGTCTCATGATGTTATTACTATTTATTCTAGTACTACTGCTAATTATATAAATAATAATGCTAGTCATAATTATAGTGTTAGGCTGGTGGCCCATTTCCACCACTGTCCTGCTGTCCCTGGCAGGTGCAGGTGTTTGTTTGTTTTTTAGCAAATATTTACTTCCCTCCCTTGTTTTATTCTATAATAGCCTATCTCTGTGAATAGGTTAGCACACACTTACATGAACATTCTTTTTTGTAAATATATTCACATTATGTAGAGTTAGGACTTAGTACTAACCAATAGACCCGAGAGAGCAACAGATGTGCAGTTTGGGGGACACCTGGGAAATACTAACCATAAAATAACTTTCCAATTGTCATTCAAAATAGCATTTCTTCAAGGAGGCGAGTGTTTCTTCCAAAAAGCACAATTTGATCAGCTAAGAGAGGCCATTAGCCTCACTAACTGGGACAATGTCCTCAGGAATGCAGCCACAAAATGGGATATTTTTAAAGGCATCCTAAGCTATAATTGTGAGAGGTACATACCATATGGGAATAAAAGGGTGAGGAACAAGAAAAAAGCAATGTGGATAAATAGAAATGTAAAGGGAGCAATGAATGACAAAAATGTCAATTGCGGAAAAAGGAAGGTAGTGAGGAAACATTGAAAAACTATAAGAAAAAAATAGAATATGGGAGGAATAGAGAGTTGTAGAGAGCGATGAGGAGAAAGCAAAGCTATTAAATATGTTTTTCTTCACTGTAGGAAGAAGTGCAATGGAGTATTAAAACGATTAAAATAGACAAATCACCAGGTCCAGATGGCATACACCCCTGTATCCTAAGATAATTAAGTAGTGTAATAGACAGACCCTTATTTCTGATATTTTAGGACTTTATCATGACAGGTAGAGTTCCACAGGATTGGTGCTTAGCAAATGTGGTGCCAATATTCAAAAAGGGGTCAGGAACAGACCAGGCCAGTAAGTTTAACATCTGTTGTGGGTAGACTGTTTGAGGTTTTTCTAAGAGATGATATTCTGGAATATCTCAAATAAAATAAGTGTATGGCTTCATGAGGGATCAGTCATGTCAAACTAATTTAAACAGTTTCTATGAGGAGGTAAGTTCTAGAATTGACAGCGGAGAATCAATGGATGTCGTATATCTTGACTTCTCTAAAGCATTTGATACTGTACTGCATAAAAGGTTAGTATATAAAATGAGAATGCTTGGACTGGGAGAAAATGTCTGTATGTGGGTAAGTAATTGGCTCAGTGATAGAAAAAAGAGGGTGGTTATTAACGGTACATACTGATACTGGGTCACTGTCACTAGTGGAGTACCACAGGGGTCAGTATTGGGCCCTATTATCTTCAATATATTTATTAATGATCCTGTAGATGACTTGCACAGTAAAATATCAATTTTTGCAAATGACACTAAACTGTGTAAAGTAATTAACAAGGAAGAGGACAGTACACTGCTACAGATGGATCTGGATAGATTGGAGGCTTGGGCAGAGAAGTGGCAGATAAGGTTTAACACTGACAAATGTAAGCTTATGCACATAGGAAGGAATAATGCAAGTCACCAGTACATACTAAATGGTAAAACACTGGGTAACATTGACATGGAAAAGGACTTAGGAATTTTAGTGAA
This sequence comes from Bufo bufo, assembly GCF_905171765.1. Classification (NCBI taxonomy): domain Eukaryota; kingdom Metazoa; phylum Chordata; class Amphibia; order Anura; family Bufonidae; genus Bufo; species Bufo bufo. The sequence goes on from NC_053390.1 coordinate 605,789,077, forward strand.
CAGCAAACTAAGCTGTAGAAAACAGCATAAGGCAGCGGCTGCCAAGGCCAATAAGATAATGGGTTGCATCATAGATGCCCGTGATGTGAACATAGTCATGCCACTTTACAAATCACTAGTCAGATCACACCTGGAATATTGTGTACAATTCTGGGCTCCTGTGAACAAAACAGTATGTCTGTTAGAAGGTTGGAGAAGGTTCAGAGGAGGGAAACTAAAGTACCGTAATAACTGGAATGGGTGGTCTACTGTACCCAGAAAGATTGTCAAAATTAGGGTTATTCAGTTTATAAAAAAGAGATCTAGAGGGGAGATCTAATAACTATGTATAAATATATCAGGAGTCAGTACAGAGATCTCTCCTATGATCTATTTATACCCAGGACTGTTACTGTCACGAGATGACATCCTCTAAGTCTACAGGAAAGAAAGTTTATACACAAACATAGAAGAGGATTCTTTACTGAACAAATATGGAACTCTCTGCCAGAAAAGGTGGTGATGGTGAAGTCACTAAAAGAGGTCAAGAGGGGCCTGGATGTATTTCTGGAGTGTACAAATATTACTGTTTATAGTCACTAGTATTCTGGAGAAGGGTCGTTGATCCAGGGAGTTGTTCAGATTGCCTGATTGGAGTCGGGAAAGAATGTTTTCCCCTAAAATGAGGAAAATTGGCTTCCACCTCATAGGGTTTTTTGCCTTCTTCTGGATCAACTTGCAGGATAACAGGCTGAACAGGATGGACAGATACCTTTTTCAGCCTTATAAACTATGTTAGTATGTTTTTTTTTTTTACTTTTAAGTTTTATTGATTTTCCAACATAAGTATAGAGAGTACAGTAGTGGCCAAAAGTTTTGAGAATGACACAAATATTAGTTTTCACAAAGTTTGCTGCTAAACTGCTTTTAGATCTTTGTTTCAGTTGTTTCTGTGATGTAGTAAAATATAATTACACGCACTTCATACGTTTCAAAGGCTTTTATCGACAATTACATGACATTTATGCAAAGAGTCAGTATTTGCAGTGTTGGCCCTTCTTTTTCAGGACCTCTGCAATTCGACTGGGCATGCTCTCAATCAATTTCTGGGCCAATTCCTGACTGATAGCAACCCATTCTTTCATAATCACTTCTTGGAGTTTGTCAGAATTAGTGGGTTTTTGTTTGTCCACCCGCCTCTTAAAGATTGACCACAAGTTCTCAATTGGATAAAGATCTGTGGAGTTTCCAGGCCATGGACTCAAAATGTCAACGTTTTGGTCCCTGAGCCACTTAGTTATCACTTTTGCCTTATGGCACGGTGCTCCATCGTGCTGGAAAATGCATTGTTCTTCACCAAACTGTTGTTGGATTGTTGGAAGAAGTTGCTGTTGGAGGGTGTTTTGGTACCATTCTTTATTCATGGCTGTGTTTTTGGGCAAAATTGTGAGTGAGCCCACTCCCTTGGATGAGAGGCAATCCCACACATGAATGGTCTCAGGATGCTTTACTGTTGGCATGACACAGGACTGATGGTAGCGCTCACCTTTTCCTCTCCGGACAAGCCTTTTTTCCAGATGCCCCAAACAATCGGAAAGAGGCTTCATCGGAGAATATGACTTTGCCCCAGTCCTCAGCAGTCCATTCACCATACTTTCTGCAGAAGATCAATCTGTCCCTGATGTTTTTTTTTCGGAGAGAAGTGGCTTCTTTGCTGCCCTTCTTGACACCAGGCCATCTTCCAAAAGTCTTCGGCTGACTGTGCGTGCAGATGCACTCACACCTGCCTGCTGCCATTCCTGAGCAAGCTCTGCACTGGTGGCACTCCGATCCCGCAGCCGAATCCTCTTTAGGAGACGATCCTGGCGCTTGCTGGACTTTCTTGGACGCCCTGAAGCCTTCTTAACAAGAATTGAACCTCTTCCCTTGAAGTTCTTGATGATCCTATAAATTGTTGATTGAGGTGCAATCTTAGTAGCCACAATATCCTTGCCTGTGAAGCCATTTTTATGCAACGCAATGATGGCTGCACGCGTTTCTTTGCAGGTCACCATAATTAACAATGGAAGAACAATGATTTCAAGCTTCACCCTCCTTTTAACATGTCAAGTCTGCCATTTTAACCCAATCAGCCTGACATAATGATCTCCAGCCTTGTGTTCATCAACATTCTCACCTGAGTTAACAAGACGATTACTGAAATGATCTCAGCAGGTCCTTTAATGACAGCAATGAAATGCAGTGGAAAGGTTTTTTTGGGATTAAGTTAATTTTCACGGCAAAGAAGGACTATGCAATTCATCTGATCACTCTTCATAACATTCTGGAGTATATGCAAATTGCTATTATAAAAACTTAAGCAGCAACTTTTCCAATTTCCAATATTTATGTAATTCTCAAAACTTTTGGCTGCGACTGTATATTCAGCATGATTTATGAAGCAGAGGAGAATAATGTATCGTCCCGCTTGATCAATAATGGTTTGATGTACTTTAAATTGGACCGAATGCCTAATCCCTATAAGAACCCCAGCTTTTTTAACCTCTGAAGATGCAAAGTATAGGTGTGGATAATGCCTATTAGAACATCTACTGGTATCTTTGGCCAGTAAGTGAGTTTCTTGAGCCAGCAGTATATCACATTTACTCTTATTGGCATCATTCCATAGCGCAGAACCCTTGTACGAGGAGTTTAAACCCCTCACATTTATAGACATTAGGTGTAATACCATTATGAGTCTATGGGAGTTAACTGATACTTAGCTTTATTCAGGAGAGAACGGTGGATTACAGGTGACAAGTTAGACTCAATAGATTCAGGATCAGAATGAAGCTGGAAAAAATAACAGTAGTTAACAAGATCACAAAGTGAAACTAGGCAAACACGCCCATATTGGTATAATAACCAATGGTGAGCGCCCATGAGTTTTCAGGAGCGCAATGGTTTCCAAATTAGACAGTAGGACCCTGAAAGGATCACCTTAACTTATAAAAAGCAATAAGATTTTTGAGGATAAAGTAAGTGGATAGAAAATGGGCATAGTGAACACAGCTATGAGGGTATTACCCTCTCTACCTCACTCTATAGACAGAAGAGCAAGGATGTTAATTAATCTAGAGAGGGATTAGTGATAGAGTAAGTACAGAGTAGGAGAACAGTGATTTCTCAACATAGAGTATATGAACTGTCCCCCAACACAAGACAGATTTTATATTGGTACAACATTCAGGTTATCTCCTCATCGGTGTGTTTGGGGGACATCCGACCATTCTTTCTTTTATATCTTTTCCCGTGTCTACCAGCCTGTGCAGTGGAACATAGGATCGGGGCTGGTACTACTGGAAAAGCCTGCAGATTTTGGACATTGCACCAATCTTCAATGGAGATCATGGGGTCACCCAGCGCCGATTTCCGTAAGAAGGTCCTCATGCCGCCGAATAATACATTTTTTCCCCGCCACCGTAATGGTGAGTCCAAACGGGAACATCCATCGATACATTATCTTCCTACCCCGTAGCAGATCTGTAAGAGGCTTCAGTTGCTTCCTTTTGTGCAGAGTCATAGGAGCTAGGTCCTGGAATAGCATAAGCTGATGATCCTCGAAGGACCAAGTGGGATTTCCTCTGGCTTTCCCCAGCATATCTTCCTTATCTCTGAAGTCCAGGAATTTGCAGATGATGTCTCTGGGAGGATCATTAGGGTTAGGTCTCGGTCTTAGCGCTCTATGTGCTCTCTCAATATCGATGGAAAGAGGATAGTGATCCCCCAATAGCACAATGGCAATCTGTTTTACTGTAGAGAGCAGAGATTCTGCAGCATACGTTTCAGGTAGACCGCAAATTCTTAAATTGTTGCGCCTGTTGCGATTGTCCTGGTCTTCTATGTGGGTGTAAAGCTGGTTCAAATGATCTTGACAGGTTTGAAAATGAGTCACAACTTCTCTGGAATGATTACAGAGTTCTGCTGTGGTATCCTCTAAGCCAGGGGTGCACAACCTTTTTTGGTCTGGGGGCTGCATTGTCACATCGCTCTATTTCAAGGGGCCGCAAATAAAAAAATGTTGATCGACCTATTACACAAGATAGTGCAAATTGACTGGGGAGGAGTGATCACTGCCACAGTCGTGCTGCAGATAATCGGACATCTTTCATCCTGATAAATAATGCAAATCAGCCGATAAATGAGCAATTCCTTGTTTATCGACTGATCAGCTGCACGATTATACCGGCCAGATATAAGATATGAGTGCTCCTATGAACACTTGTTCCCAGTAATTGTCCCAAATATCGTGCTGCAGCATAACCTCTGAAACCGAAGAGTTAGGCTGGGTTCGCACCTGAGCGTTTTTACAGCGCGTTCCTACGCGCTGAAAAACGCTCAACAGGCAAGAACCAATGATCCCCTATGGGCATGGTTCTCACCTGAGCGTTTTACAGCGCGTACGAACGTACAGGAGCTTACGTGTACAGGAGCTTCTTTGGGGCGTATGGTCGCGTGTTCCCGTACATAGACTTCCGGGAACGCGCGACAATGGGCGTTGCTTGTTGCCGGAGCCGCGTCTGTAAACGCCCGATAAAATCGCGCATACAGAGCGCTCCTTCGGTACGCTCAGGTGTGAACACAGCGTCATACTTACCTGCTCCCCCCTCTCCGAACTGCCTCCGCTGTTTACACCTGGCAGTGCATGGACATGGTTATACACCACTCCAGACAATGACTGGCTTAGGCGGTGATGTGGCCACAAGCAGCGTGTCACTGCTGAAGCCAGTCATTGACTGGAGCCGTGCAAGTGACCATGGCCATGCACTGTCAGGTGTAAACAGAGCAGGAACCGGAAGATGGAGGCAGCGGAGGCAGTGCAGAGGACCAGAGCGGAGTGGAGCAGGTAATTATGAATTTTCTATTACAGAGGCCATGCTGCAGGAACTTGTTAAAAAGCATTTTTACCAGAAAAGTGGCGACATTTCCTTCCATCCTGCTTCCTATTTATAAATCAGCAGTTTCCTACACTGCAGAGGACGGAGCTCACTGGTTATCACATCTCCTGCCAATCCAGTTATAGGCGTCCTGCAGTAACCAGTAAGCACATTACCTTGCTAGTGGGGAAGGCTCCTATTGGTTAACGCTTGAATGACCAGGCCCGAAAAGGCCTTAATGACCAGACACTTTTTTGTGATTTAGCGCGTGGTGGTTCAAATGGTTGTAACTATCTTATTTGTTGGACTACCAAGATAATTTTTGCAACAATTTTTATTTGGGGAAACTGTACAAAACGTTTTTAAAAAGTATATATTTTTTAAAACTATAGCTCCTTATTCTTTAAATATGCAAACTGATGCCAAAATAAATTATTATAATTAGTTTTGTATTTTGTGTATTTTGCTATATAATATGAAAAGTTTCACGTGAATGGGGCGGTAATGGTGACGGTTTTGATTGGTGTGGGTCTTTTCTTTTATGTATGATTTTTTATTTTTTTATTTCTGCTACATAATATGTCCCCCAAGAGGTCATAAAAAGACCTTGGGGGACACTGTCACTTTTTAAAATTTTGCACTTTCATAAAAAGACTGTGGTGGGACAGTGAACAATCTATTTTATTAAGCACTTTTTCCTTTTTATTTTATTTATTTATTTATTCAATTTTTTTAAAATCATTTTTTAACTTTTTTTAAAATATATTTTTACCACATAATTTGTCCCCAAGAGGTCACTAAAAGACCTTTGGGAGACAATAAGTGAATTTTTTTTTGTACTATTTCCACTGTAACTGGAGCATCCAAAGGAGCCCCAGTTACAGGGAAACCAGCCTGCTGCGGAGGCTTTGTACCAGGGCAGCGCTCCTCTGTTCCCGAGACACCCAGAGATCACGTGATCGCTGGGTCTACACTGCAGAGCGCTCATAGAGGAGAAGGCAGAAGCGCTAATAAAGCGCTTCTGTCTTCTCCTCGGCTTCCCCGCTCTCACTAATAGCAGGGGACCCTTTCTGCTCCTGCTACAGTGCAGGAGCAAAACCTGTGATCCATCTGCTGTGCGGCGCTCTGTGCAGAAACACAGCTGATTGTAGGATCAGCTGTGTTTCTGCCCAGCAGGGCGGGGGCCGAAAACAATGGCTCTGGGGGGCGCATGCGGCCCGCGTGCCGCAGGTTGTGCACCCCTGCTCTAAGCCATCAACACGATGACCAATATGGCGTAGATCTTGTTTAATTTCCTGCAAATTCTGTGCTTGAGGTGACAGAGCGTTGGTAAGGGTTTGTTGAAAAAAGTCCCTTGATAAAGGAAGATTCGTCGGTGCTGCAGCTTGTGGTTCGTCTTGCATTGTATCATTCAGAGTTAGAGGCGTATTCACATGAATGGAGGGGTCTGCACATGCAACCGTTTTTGTGACAAATTTCTCCATATTGCCTCTGACATGAGAATTTTTTTTAGGTATATTAGGATCTCTCGCTGCAGGTTGACCGTATTTAACCATTGCAAGGTAGGTGATTTATGTTCCCCAAATGCAGAGTATATCACGATTCAAGAGTGCTATGCCCTTGTGAGCCGCATATCCTCAGAGAGGTTAGTAAGGCGCCCAGTCAGGTTAGATCATATTTAGAGATCTGGAAACATTGAGCCCGTGGCTCTAATAAGTGGAGTAGATGGACCCCCTTTTAGAGGTAAAAGGAGGAACGTTTAAAACATTAGGACTTAGTCCTCTATATAGGTCAGGGGCACGTAGAATGCCCAACTGTGTTGTAAAATGTTAGTGCTTCTTCCCTCTGATTTGAGAATTGAGCTAGGGGGAGCAGAGCACCTTATAATGGCGCCAATTCTTTAAGAGGGGATGAAGGTTCACAGTACCTCAACTTGAAGAGCGGGGATATGGAGTGGCAGGACTCCGTATGCAGCAGGGAAGCTCCACTACCGTCCGGTCCAGAGAATACAGGGATCCGACAGCTGTACAGTGGCCTCCGGATGCAGCTCCTGTAGTCTGCAGTGTGAGGTGAACTTTCCCAAGATGGCGCCCTCACTTTAGATGATCCGGGCGCGCGATCGGAGTACCAGCAGATGGAAGGTCCAGAAGAACGGTGTCCCCCTGGTTGAAACGGAGCTGGAGGCTGTCTGGTCGGCTAGGCCGCAATCGGATCTCCGGTTTGCCGGCACCTAGGGAGCTCCAAAAGGGTTCCAAATGATGCTGGTGAGTCACAGCCTTTAAATATGAGAGGTTTAGGGCTCTAGAAGGCGGATTCTTGGAAGGATGGCGTTAGATTGAATGTAAGCAGCTAGAGCTCTCTCACAACACGTCCTTTCCTGTCCGCAGCAAGCCTTGCGCCCCAACTATGTTAGTATGTTAATAGAGTTACATGGGGATCATTAGTGAGATTAAGTACTGTATTCAAATCTTCAATGTTTTCAAATCTGGCCACTCCACATAACATTAATGCTTAAAGCCATCCCTGTACAGCTTTTACTTTATACTTGTAGCTTGGGTCGTTGTCCTATTGAGAAAAAAATCCTCTCAGTTTGAAGTTCTTTTGGATACTGCAGCAGATATCAATTATCTTTCATTTGAGCCTCTCTCTAATAACATAAACCTTCCAGGGCCTTCTGCAAAGAAGAATTCTTTGACACTTCTTCTACCCCCATTCTTTAGAGTGAAGATGTACTTTTCATGTTGACTTTTGAGCATGTATCTCCATGTAACTTTACAAAACTTTACTATGTTCTCATATAATGCTTGTGAAGATGTTACTGCACTGGGTATGGTACCACTATGTCAAACCACAGATTTTGCTTTGGGCTACTTCTAAGACATTATCCTGGCAGTCCTGTGGTTTTTCAACCTTTGACCTCTATATAGGGACCTTGACTTGCTGAAGGGAAACCACCAGGCTGGAGTTGTCTCTGTATGATTGACAGCTGACTCACGGGGACAAGAGACACTGGTGGAGGTCAAAATTGTAGTCAGGCACAAGTGGAGGTCAGTATAGGCAGAATATGTGCAGTAAACTTTCTGAGGTCAGGGAGGGCATTAAAGGGTCAATATGGTGGTCAGACACAGGTCAGACAGCAGAAGGTCATGTATAGGAAACTTGCAGAAAGTCAGTACATGAGCAGAAAACAAAAAACAGCACACCTTTGCAGGATACTAGCAAGCTAGGGAGCATATTGCTCATGAATCCCCTACAAGGGAAGGACCCTAAAGTACCCCAAGATAGCCAACCATAGGCTGGAGCAGATTAGGGTGCACATACTGGCCTTTTACAAGCTAGAAGGAGTGCTCACATGCTCCCTATGGGCAGAAGAGAAAAGGCAATCTGCAGCCGCTATGGGCTCACCAGGAATGAAGAACAGGAGACGGGTCCCTGCTACCAGGATACAGAAACCAAATATAGTGTCCCAAAATGGTCTTTGAGTATTGCTTGTTCTGACCAGCTCTAACGTGTTCACAGTTGTACCATATCCCTTGTTTTTTTTTTAATTAAGTGATAGTGTTGTGACAGATATTAATTTTTTCTATTTCCTCTCTCTGGTACTTTTTAGCGTATATTAAACTATTTGTTTATCTTCATGATGATTCCTAAGGTTGAAGCTACACGCACATACCTTTTGTAGCACAAAAGTTGGAACTAAAAAATGTCGCAGCTTCACTTGCAGTCCATAGGAATATGGTGAGTTGAACATACATGTGACGCATAAAATTTTCATGCTCCTTTGTGCAATACAGATATCATAATCATGAAAATAAAGGTTGTGGTTATGCAAATCAGACTATGGTAAGGTATTGCATGATATCACCATTTTTTTTTGTTTATTTAATTCACTTTCTTTATTTAAAGATCCAATATTAACAATCAGTTTTAAAAAGAAAACATCTAAATCTTTACATTATTTTTTTTTTTCAAACAAAACACCCATTCACTCCCCCCCCCTCCCCTTCTATGATGCGTCCTCCCTTCACCACCTCCCCACCATAACCAGACAGAGGAGAGATGGGGAAGGCTGGAGAAAACTTTGGAAGTTCTAGGAATTCCAATCTCCCCAGATTCTAAACCATTTTATCTCCTTCTTTCTTTGCTTATACAATATATATTCTCATCTCTTATTAATATGACAGGTTTAACCATGCATTCACACTGGGGGCATCTCGCGCAAACCAAGAATGAGCTACTAGGAGTCTAGCCAGGAACATTATCTTAAACAGAAGATTTTTTTTATATTGCTGACAGCCTACCTTGGCAAGATCACCCAATACGCAACATTTAGCAGTAAAAGGAATCCGCACATTCAGTTTTCGTTCTATATAGTCATGAATAGTCTCCCAATATTGTTTCAGCTCTGCACAGAACCAAAACATATGCAAATAATCTGCATCAGGAATATCACACCTAGGACAGATGGAATCACTCCTAATACCACATCTCTTAAGCCAAATGGATGTAACGTAAAGTCTATGTAAAATATTAAACTGAACCACAACGTGATTAAAATTGTGTGACACCACTTTTAAATCCTGAACTACCTTTTCCTGATCATCCAGATGAATCATTGGACATTTATTTTTCCAGGACCTCTGTCCAGGAGAACAGATATCTACAAATCGTGCTGTAATTAAATTTTTATACAATTGAGAAATCTTCATCCTTTGCTCCAAATTCCCTATCAAATCATTAAATTGAGTAGAAGTGTGTATTTCAAGCCTATTTTTTTTTAATGCTTAGTAGTGCCGATCTTAACTGTAAATAGCGAAACCATAAAAGTTTCTGTGATTTTTCTCTGTGTGATAATACCGTGAATGGAACTATATCCCCACTACCTGTGTCACATACAAAATATTACTTCTTTGCCAATATATATCCCTACCTAATTCAACTAAAGTTTGTAAGTGCTTATTATGCCACAAAGGGGTACATCCCATTGAACCCTTCACTCCAAACCAAAGTCTAATAGAATACCATGACTTCATAAAAAGATTCCTGGCGGATTTAAATTCCTTATTGAGATCAGTCAGTTGATCAGACTCCAATAGCGTAAAAAAATTATCATATGGAGATCTATTCAACGGCGAATACCAATGCTCTAGTTTAAGTCTTACACGTTTCCTCCCCCAGAGTAAGTAATTAATAATTATTTCAAATTAATTTAAAAAAACGGTCCTCTATCCAAACTGGAGAGTTCTTAAATACATAGAGTAGCTGGCGAAGAATCACCATTTTAACTAAAGATATTCTATCAGCCTTAGATAAAAATAAGCGTAGCCATGTTGTTATTTTTGACCTTAAGCTATTTATCAATGGAATTAAGTTCAACGGAATAAAATCTTCCACCCTGGGAGAGATTGTAATACCTAAAGACTCAAAGGACTCAGAAAGTATTATCCAATGGCAAAAGGGTAGTTTTTTCCCAATTTACATCCAGACCGGAAGCTTCTCCAAACTGGTTTATTGTTTGGATAATATTCAACAAAGTAGATTGAGTTTGTTGAATATAAAATAAAATATTGTCTGCATACAAAGAAATCCGGTCTTCCGTTCCTGATACCCTAAACCCCAAAATCATAGGGTCTTCTCTAACTCTAGCGGCCAAGGGCTCAATGTAGATATCAAATAAAAGAAGTGAGAGTGGGCATCCCTGGCGAGTGCCTCTAATCATACAAAAACTTCTTGTAAGATTACCATTTATATTCAATCTTGCAGTGGGGGATCTATACAGAAGTTTAATCATGTTAGTAAACTTAGGCCCAAAGCCCATCTTATGAAGCACCATCTTATGAAGCACTCTCCAGAGAAACCCCCACTCAACCCTATCAAAGGCCTTAGAGGCCTCTATAGGCAAAATAGAGCGTGAGGGCCCTCCGGATGTCTGTAAATTGGCAAAAAGACCATGAAGATTATAATTGGTCCCTTTATTAGGCATAAAGCCTATATAATTGATGTCATAACCCTAGATAGCCTCATAGCCAGGGTTTTGGACAGAAGTTTAATGTCTGTATTAAGGAGAGAAATGGGGTCTTTACCCTTCTTTAATATCACTATGATCACGGCTTCTGTCATTGTTTCTGAAAGGGCTCCCTCCTTTATTGAATCAGAGAGTGTTCTCCACAGATGGGGCAGGATAACCTCCCTATATTTCCGATAAAACTCATACGGGAGTCCATCCAGTCCAGGGGAAGAGTCACCTGAACAGGCTTTAATTGCATCATCTATCTTTTGAAGAGATAGGTCCATCTCCAAACATTCTTTTTGACTATCTGCCAGAACTGGAAGAGAAATGGAATCCAAGTATGCGTCCATCATTTCCTCTGAGAAAACAGTCTCTGATTTGTATAATTCACAAAAATGGTTTATAAATATTTCTATTATTCCCTCCTGATCTTCAATAATTGTCCCATCCGAGGCGCGAATACTACAAATCTCCTTCTTTGAGTCCTGGCTAGCTATTACCCTGGCCAGCATCTTCCCAGGACGTCCTGCCTCTGAGAAATACTTGCATCCTCTAAAGAATAACCGTTGTTGCGCTTTAGAAAGTCAGAGAAGACCTGCCTTGTCCTCTGCATAATCTCTCTGGCTTCCTCTGTTTTTAACTTAGCATTATCCAGCCATTCCAGCCGCAGCTGCTTCCTCTAGTTCTTTCTCCTTCCTTGCAAAGCGTTTGGTTAGATTGGCAATTGTACTAATAAAAATCCCTCTCATAACCGCTTTAAACGCGTCCCAGACATATCGAGATTTGGAGGAGAGAATGTTTTTTCCCCAAAAAGAAATCATCTCATTTTCTATCTGGTTATGATTGTCAATTATTAATATCCAGTTGGGGGTGCAGTCTAAATGGGGGTTTCGGTCTAGAATCATTCCTAACCATAGATAGCTCTATTAAAAATGGAACATGATCGGAAACAGATCTGGCCTCATATTTCATCCGTTTAATACAATTCAGATATCCCTTATTTATCAGGGCCAGATTAATTCTAGACATAGAGCTTCCAGATTTACTAACACAGGAATAACCTCTTTTTCCTTTAAATAGGTACTCCCAAACATCCACGAGGCCCACCTCTTGGCAAAACCGAGCCAAGGGGGACCCCTGGTCCGGGGAGTAACCATTCCCCCCCATAGAGATCCTATCCACCTCTGGGTTCATCACACAATTAAAGTCCCTGTTGACTATAAGTAAACATTCAGGCCACTGGTCCACAAACGCAATCAAGGAAGTCAGTATTTGCATAGAGAAAGGAGGGGGAATGTAAATAAAAGCCAGGATACATAACTTCCCATCAAGCCTACCGTGAAGAAAAACATATCTCCCTTGTCTATCAACAGGGGATGCCAAACATAGAAAATGTATCTGTTTATGAATTAAAAATATGACTCCTCTAGAGTAGCTAGTATACGTAGAGTTGAAAACCTGTGTAGCCCACCTCCCCCAAGTTGAAAAATCTTATCCATTGTGAAATGAGTTTCCACCAAGCTAACAATAGCTGGTAAATGTCTCCGTATCAAATCTAGAACTGCCTGCCTTTTTTTCTTCTCCCCAAGACCCCACACATTCCATGTTAATATTCGTGTATTCATTAATTAATCTTAAAACCTTCAGCTAATAGAATCCTTAGGCTTCACTCCATTCCCCACCTCAAAAAGAAGACACATCATAGCTCACCCTCCCCTATAACCCCCCCTCCCCCCGCCCACAAACCTCAGTTCCCCTTTGATCCATAACTAAAAGAAACAGACCTCTTAACTAGGACCGTCCCTTTCCTTACTCCCCCAACCGAACCTCCGACAATCAAAAAGAGAAAGAAAAAGAAAAAAAAACTAATTTTAAACATTATTCATATCCAGCCAGTCAGTGGCCAGATCTGGAGTATCCAAAAAAACACAGATTCATTAAACACAATCCTTAAGTTGGCCGAGTACAAAAAAGAGTACTTAATGTCCTTGCCCTGAAGATGTTTTTTAACTTCCAAGAAGGTACGCCTCTTATCTTGAACCTCTATGGAGAAATCAGGGAAAAAAAGGAGTTTACACCCATTATACAAGATTGGAGGGGAATCCTGTGCTCGCCTCAAGATCATATCTCTATCACAGGCGGCTAGCATCTTGATAATTACAGTCCTTGGCAACCTCCCCCGAATCAGTTTACCACCAGGGATTCGATGGGCCCTTTCAATTAGAAACAATGGTGAAAAATATTCTTTCCCAAAATTATCAAAAATTATAGATTGTATCGTTCCTGCTAAGTCTTTATCATCAAAGGATTCTATTAAGCCAATAATTCGTACATTGCATCTTCTTGACCGATCTTCTAAATTCACAGGTTTTTTTTTCAGGTGGTTATAATCTATTTTTACTGTAGAATTCTCCTCTTTTAATATTTTCACTTCCTGCTCCAAGTTATTCACTGTTTTCTAATTCTTTAATTCTGTCCCGAATCTTTCTCAAATCATCTTTTATAATAAGGACGTCCGTCTGTACTGACCCCAATTGAACCGCAATATTTTGTATCGCTTTTCCATTGTTTTTGACAATGGATAAAATCTCCTCTAATGGAGACTCAGAGGAGTTATCCGTAGGCGTCTCCCCATCTCCAATATGGGGGTCCCCCTCAGGTGCCTCCTCCGATCTAGGTTCGGAATTGTTTTTTCTTATCTTGATGTCCTGCCTCCCTTTTGGACCTGACCTGGTGCTTAAATTTGGTGATCTCAATAATTGATTAATTCTGGAGGACTCTATTTGTTTCTGTTCTGACTTAACCGACGTCAAGTCCGTTGAACGTTTATTTTGTTTAGGAGCCATGCCTTTATTTTTTTTTATTTTTTTAAATTTCCCTTCCTCTTTTCTTCTCCTTTTCTTTTCTTTTCTTCTTTTCCCCTTTTTCCTCTTCTCCTCCCTCCTTCTTCTTAAATTCTCCTTTTTATTCTCTTCACTCTCTCTCCTCACCACCTTTTATTTTTTTTACTTTTATCCTTTTATCCTTCTTCCCCCCCCCCTTTTTTTCTTTTCCTTTACCCCCTTCCCCCCCCCTATCTCAGTATAGCTTTTAATATCTCTCTTTTTTTTCCCACCCTCAATCTTCCATAGAGAGAGTTAGTATTTAATAATTTGTTGAACAAACTGAGAAATAGGGATTAAGACTACTGTCCGATGGGGTTGGTTAAGGGTTAGGCGAGGCAGAGAGATAACACACCGAACAAGGCGAGAGGATAAGCAAAAAAAGTCCAGAAGGGGGGAGATTAACAGGGATAGATCTCACTAGTCCGGGGTCTTCCACTATAGTTCAGCCCACTGTCCGAGTCCAGGAGAAACCCGCAAGACCAAGAGCAGGAGAATGATCCACCGATGGAGCGGTCAGGAAAGCTGTAAAGCCGGAATCCAAGCAGGACCAGCGCCACTGCGGAGAGACAGCATGGTGAAATCGAGAGGTATCAGAGTCACAGGAGATGCAGAAGGGTCACAGCCAGGGACACCTAGGCACACAGAAGAGGCAGCACCATCCCCAGACAGCCATACTATCACCCCCCATGCACCAGGTAAACGGGGCAGGGCAGAGCAAGGCAAGCCGGCGATCCACTAGTCTCGATACCCTCGCAGCTCCGGGAGACGCCGCAAAGGGTCAAAGGCTTCTACGAAGACGCGATCCAGCACGGCGTCCAATACATGCTGTGGAGGTAATCTGTCATTGGGGGAGGAGGGAGAGCGCAACGCTACGCGCTCACGTCATCACATCCTCTGTAATTACTGCTGGGGCTTTACTCCCCAGCTCTACAGTTAAAGACATACTTGGAAAACATTACATACAGAGCTACAAAACATACAGGGTAATACAGCACCACATACTGTGCCCACTGTGCTTCCGAATACTATACTGCAGAAACAGATAATCCCCCTTCTGCTGCCCCCTCTTGCCCCTACCTGGTGCTGCCTGAGGCAATCGCCTCACCTCGCCTGATTGGTGGTGCACCCCTGCAAGCTCCCCACTCTCTCACAGAGTGTTCCTCATGCCCCTGATCCTCTCTCACAGATTGCTCTCAATTTCTCTCCTTCTTCTTCACCAACTTTCTCTGCCTGGCAGACAAAAAAATTTCAGGTGTGCCTTGCCTCCACTACACCTCTGTAAGTTACAAAAAAATTTAATGTTGACACAGCCTAACGACCCCTCACACATTAGGCTATTGTTGGCTGAACCTGACATTTTAAGCATGACTGGCCAACTATCTAATTTGTATTAGGAGCTCCTGACTGTCTCTGAACAGATGATGTTGGGGGATAAAAAAAATCAGGCACTTTATACATTTTAATGTTGGATCCTTTTGTTCTTGGCCTAGCTGAGTATGTACAGTACGTGTATGGGGGTGTCAGGATTAGTGGCTGTCAGCTAAGCAAGCATTCAAGCCCTGAAAGTGTATAGAAAATTTAAGGGGAATGTGTCACCTATAATTACACCACGCAATAAAAAATAACTTTTCGTCTGCTACTGGGCAAAAAACATTTGTCCTATACTAAATTGAGTGTGCAGATTACAAATCTGAAGTCAGAATTGTAACGCATCACAAAATTTTGCTATGCATAAGTATGCCTAAATGAATTAGGCTCTTAAAAAGTATTGAATAATTTTTAACAGAACGAGTTTTACTCCAACAATTACCTGATCTACATCAAAGTTTGTGTAGTAAACAGTGTATGAAAATGTAATGGAATAACAAAATTTCAAAAAGTCTTGTTTTTCAGTTTAAAAGTCTTACTTGAGCAAGGCCCAGTACTGTTAAAAGGGCTTCAGGCATCTGCTTTTGTGTTTGTGAATGGTCATATTTTCCCATTGCAAAAACCAGCAGTAGTCCCCCATCATGTTGCGATTCCAGCGGCCTTGATACCTGTTCTCCATTGTAGAAATATCTTTATGGAACCGCTCTCCATGTTCGTCACTTATGTGTCCCAAATTGGGTGGGAAAAAGTCAAGATGGGAATGTAAGAAATGCACTTTCAATTACATTCGGCAGCCAAGTTGTTTATTTGCTGTAAGCATGTTGTCTATTAATTCAGCATAGTTTGCAGCTCGTCTGTTCCCAAGGAAGTTCTGCACTACTAGCACAAATGCATCCGAAGCTGCAAGACGCACTCGCTTTGTCAGATTCTTGCGCTGATCATAAGTAGTGTATTTGCCACATATGTAGCAGAAATTGTCTGGATCGTTAACAAATTTGCGTTTATCCATCTTAAGTTTCAAAACTGATAGCACTATAACAGATCACTTTATCAAAATCTGTCCAGCTTGCCTTATATACTTACTGCTGACATCAGCCTGAGTGCATCCGAACAGGTCTGGACATGTCCATTGGAATATCTCCAATATAATGCATTAATATTATAACTGAATAGGCTTTGCATGTATAACTTAACCCTTTAAGGACCTCTGCCGTACATGCACAGCGGAAGTCCAGTCCACAAACATGGCGCCCGCTCGCACGTGCAGCGGGCACCATAGCCGCCGGGTTTCTGATATTTTAAATAGCAGAGACCCACGGCACATGTATGCGATCAGCCATAAGGCTGATCGCATACATTTTCCCTTTCAGATGCCGTAGTCAAATGTGACCACGGCATCTGCGCAGCCCATAAGCGGAAGTCGCGCACTTCTGCTCCAGTAACAGCGTCCCAGAGGCTTTAGTGCCTATTAGATGACTATACCAATACAGGCCACTAGGTGGCAGTATTGTATTGGTATAGTGCAAATGAAGTGTTCAATGGTGTCTATATAGACATCAATGAACACAATAGGCAATCTAGTGATTGCCAGTTATTGTCACCCAAGGTGACTTATGAAAAGTAAAAAAAAAGTAAAAAATAATAAATCACCCCCCTTTCCTTAAAATAAAAATACTTAAACAATACAAAAATAAACATCATGGGCATCACAGCATGCGAAAATACCCATACTATTAACAGATAACAATATTAATGACATACGGCAAATGGTGTAACAGGAAAACAAAATAAAAACTGCCATTTTTTGTCACTTCAACTAACCAATAATTTTTTTATAAAAAGTGATCAAAAAGTCGCACACACTTCAAATTGGTATCACTGAAAAGAACAGATCATGCCACGAAAAATTAGCCCTCACAAAGCCCCATATACATAACTACAAAAAAGTTATAGGGGTCAGAATATGGTTATAAAAAATATATTTTTTTTTGTGAAAGGTTTAAAAAAAAAATCTGTATTAAAACGCAAGAAAAATTATACAAGTATGGTACCGTACTGACCTGGAGAATCAAGATAACAGGTAAATTTTATTACATAGTGTACAGTCTAAAAAACAAAAATAAAAAGCTTTATCAGAAAAGCTTTTTATTTTTTCCCGCTTCCTACTACATGGTATGCAACCATAAATGATGCCATTAGAAAGTACAACTTGTCCCGCAAAAAATAAGCCCTCATAAGGCTATGTGAATGGAAAAATAAAAAAGGACTATTCGAAGGCGGCAAGTGAAAAACGAAAACACAAAAATGGAAAATCCCAAGGTGCTTAAGGAGTTAAAATCTAGACGTGTCAGGCAATTTCCGAGTTCATATTTCGAATCAGCACGCTCATTTTAGTATAAATCTAATTTTTTTCTCTCAGTAGCAAAATCATTGTTGCGCGGTGTTGTCAATCTGTTTTTATTTTCTGATTGTAGATTTTTAAATTCTATTTCCTGAACATGATTAAGAGAGGTGACATCTTGCAGAGAAGTTGTTTACAGCATTTACAGATATGTTTTATAGCTGCCACTAAGGCTTATTGCACACGACAGTATATTTTCACGGTCTGCAAAACGGGGTCCCGTTTTTCCGTGATCCGTGACCGTTTTTTCGTCCGTGGGTCTTCCTTGATTTTTGGAGGATCCACTGACATGAAAAAACAGTCGTTTTGGTGTCCGCCTGGCCGTGCGGAGCCAAACGGATCCGTCCTGAATTACAATGCAAGTCAATGGGAACGGATCCGTTTGACACAATATGGTGCCATTTCAAACGGATCCGTCCCTATTGACTTTCAATGTAAAGTCTGGAGTCCCTTTTATACCATCGGATCGGAGTTTTCTCCAATCCGATGGTATATTTTAACTTGAAGCGTCCCCATCACCATGGGAACGCCTCTATGTTAGAATATACTGTCGGATATGAGTTAGATCGTGAAACCTCATTTCCGACAGTATATTCTAACACAAAGGCGTTCCCATGGTGATGGGGACGCTTCTAGTTAGAATATACTACAAACTGTGTACATGACTGCCCCCTGCTGCCTAGCAGCATCCGATCTCTTACAGGGGGCCGTGATCAGCACAATTAACCCCTCAGGTGCCGCAACTGAAGGGGTTAATTGTACTATCATATCACCCTGTAAGAGATCAGGGCAGACCCCCCCCCCTCCCCAGTTTGAATATCATTGGTGGCCAGTGCGGCCCCCCCCCCTTCCTCCCACTATTGTAATAATTTGTTGGTGGCACAGTGTGCGCCCCCCCCCTTCCTCCCTCTATTGTAATAATTCGTTGGTGGCACAGTGTGCGCCCCCCCCTTTATTGTAATAAATAGTTGGTGGCACACTGTGCGCCCCCATCGGCCCCCCCTCCCTCTATAGCATTAACAACATTGGTGGCCAGTGTGCAGCCTCCCATCTCCCCCCCCCCGATCATTGGTGGCAGCGGGGTACTAGCAATAGTACAATAGTAAAAGATTCATACTTACCTGGGAGCTGCGATGTCTGTGTCCGGCCGGGAGCTCCTCCCACTGGTAAGTGACAGTTCATTTAGCAATGCGCCGCACAGACCTGTCACTTACTAGTAGGTGGAGCTCCCGACCGGACACGAACATCGCAGCATCCACCAGCAGGTAAGTATGAATCTTCTACTATTGTACTATTGCTAAGTAACCATGGCAACCAGGACTGTAGTAGCGTCCTGGTTGCCATGGTTACCGATCGGAGCCCCAGCGATTAAACTGGGACTCCGATCGGAACTCCGCTGCCACCAATGAGGGGGGGGGGGGGGAGATGGGAGGCCGCACACTGGTCAACAATGTTGTTAATGCTATAGAGGGAGGGGGGGGGCCGATGGGGGGCGCACACTGTGCCACCAACGAATTATTACAATAGAGGGAGGGAGGGGGGGGCGCACACTGTGCCACCAACGAATAATTACAATAGAGGGAGGGGGGGGCCGCACTGGCCACCAACCTATTATTACAATAGAGGGGGGGGGGCCGCACTGGCCACCAATGATATTCAAACTGGGGAGGGGGGGAGGGTCTGCCCCCTGCTGCCTGGCAGCCCTGATCTCTTACAGGGGGATATTATAGTACAATTAACCCCTTCAGGTGCCGCACGGTTAATTGTGCTGATCACGGCCCCCTGTAAGAGATCGGGTGCTGCCAGGCAGCAGGGGGCAGTCTTGTACACAGTTTGTAGTGTATTCTAACTAGAAGCGTCCCCATCACCATGGGGACGCCTCTGTGTTAGAATATACTGTCGGTTCTGAGTTTTCACGAAGCTATGAAAAAGCTTTTATGCAGACGGAAAAAATAGGACAGGCCGTGAAAAAAATAGGACAGGTCCTATTTTTTTCACGGCCAGGAAACACGGATCTCGGATGCGGCTGCAAAACGGTGCATTTTCCGTTTTTTCCACGGACCCATTGAAAGTCAATGGGTCCGCGAAAAAAAAACGGAAAATGGCACAACGGCCACGGGTGCACACAACGGTAGTGTGAAAGAGGCCTAAAGATGAGTGAATTGAATCCCACGAAGTGGAATTTGATCTGAATTTCAGGATAAATTTGATTTGCAAGATGGTGATTTTTTTTTTTTTATGTTAATTTCACACTCAGGTGCTGCAATCATGTATGAACGCTGCATCTGAGGGGTACAATGATGGGGGCGGTGCTATTGCAACTCCCGGTCATTGCACCCGCTACTTACAAAAAAATGCGCTTCTTGACAAAGTAATTTGCCACAAAGCAAATTTTTTTTGTAAAATTCGGCAAATCTAACTTTTCAGAAATGTGCTCATCTCTAGCTGCCCCCATGGTCCATATACACAATAGACAGGAATGAACCTTATTGACTTCTTTGGGAGAGTTTGCAGAGTTCAGGAGGTAGTAGATATCATAGGCATCACCTATTGTGAATGGTGGATCCTGTGTTATCTACTGCATGTATGGGTGATATCTGTAATTCCAATCCTGCCTATAAAAATAATGAGATGACTGCTGAAAAGTGACCTGTACAGACCGAGAAGTGGAACCTATTATTAGGCTTAGTGACTATAGATAGTGACATGGAAAATTAAAAATAACCACCAAAAATTCTTTAAAATATGTTTAACATAAATACTTGATTTAAACAATAGGTCATTTTCTGATGACACATTCCTTTTAAGTCCAACTGGCTGTTTAAGTAATGATTAATATCTGAGATGAATAGTTAAATGTTCAACTATTTGTGTTTCATAATTATAATGACAATAAATCATCTAATATAAGTCATGGATTGGGGGACACACTAGAATTATAGCGGAGTGCGCAAGCAGTTCAAAACAACACATAATTAGCAAAAAACTGGCCAACTGACCCAAGAGAACCCCAATAAAGTGCACACCCACAAATATAAAAGCATATGAATTTATTAAAGCACAAAGACACACAAACAGCTTAGGAATTGTATACAATGAACCAAGTGCTGGTACAAAATAAAACCAGACACACACAGCTCTCACCAGAGTCCACAAATAAGGACACAATATGTATAGTCCAGGTTTAGCAATAACAGGTAGTACAAAAACAGAAGGGTCAAATAATAATCTGCCATACAATAGTGATAATGTGGCATCAAGACACCTAATACCTGTATGACGTACAGCAAGTCAACCTGGAACTACATAGGTGGGCCTGTGACAGACAAGCAGTGCCCCACGTGTATCTGCAGTAGCGTCCGGCTTCCTCAGGGGTGAATATCTGTGTGCCCCAGGATGCTTTATACATCATAATCATTAGTAAATAATATAAATCACTTGACAAAAAGAAATAAATAAACGCCTGTCATGCCTCCGGCGTCACACAGGGTGCACAGCACCTGTGCCAGTAATGCCTGCAAGAAAGTATAACCAGTCATGTGATAATGAAATCACGTGACGCAGGAAAGTGTCTCACCCGATGATGGAACGCATAAAGCGTTCTACAAGCAGCACGATCACATGGGGAACTGGGAAATGTCACATATCCGCAGATCTGGAACGGAGATATATGTAGCGCCGGCACCAAGCACAAACGCGCTACCTTCAAGACCTCAGGACCAATCCTGACATATTTTGCAGTGCTGACATAGATGAATGATCATGTTCACAAAAACATAAAAGAATATAGATATACAAATACAAATCAAAACTGAACATTGATACTGCAGGCAAAATATGCTTGTATGGAAATATGTAAAAGATAAGACACAAGATAATGTAATATACAGATATGATTTATAATAATTAATAACAATGAATCGCAAACCCATAATTTGGCAAATGGTTGAAAATAATAAATATCATAATTAACACAAAAAAAGCTTTATATAAAGTGCATTCCAAATAGTGAAATAAATAAATATAATTCTACATAATTAAAAATCACAAAAAAAACATGATTCAAATATTCTGAATAATAAAACCAATAAATACCGTAAAAGCCACACAAAATCCATACCTGTGAATCTCCATAATATCATATCATGAAAAATATATTGAGTCTATAATATAAACTAAATGAACAAATAAATAATAAATAAAGATGCAATAATCAAATGAATGAAATTTTCTCTCCTTTTTATTTTACCTCCTTTTTATTTTTTCCCCTTTTTCTTTCTTTTTTTAAAACATAATTTATTGGCCAATAAATACTATAAAGATGACTAAATTCATATCAATATATTTTTATATGGAAAATAATATCACCAAATATTTAATTAAATAATAACACTAGTATCCAATGTGATTAGCGCTGCGCAAGACTGTGTGACACCAAAGGCACGGCAGGACAGAAAAAGCGAAAAACAAACAAACAAAAAAAAAAAAAAACGTGTATTCAAAGTAATCTATAAAAAATCTTTCCTACCCATTTATTTCTGGATTAGAAATCATTCATATAAATCACATTATACCATACAGGATCATAGCATGGAACTGAATGAAGACTTAGTGCATAGTATATGTGATAGTGACAAATAATATTGTTATATGACAGCATCAAATATCCATGGATGCCAGAAAAAAGATGAAATCCGTGATTGAAGGTGAGTGCCAACAATGTCAAATCCAATATACAGAATCTGTGCCAAATATACCTATAAAAACTAAGAAAATACGTGTAAGTGATGAAAATATAGTGAAAAACACAAGAGAAAAAAAAAATTATTTTCACATGAAACAGTGAAAACAAAAGTGAAAAAATAAGAAGCAAATAAAATTACTAACCTGTGAACGTGAGTTCTTCATTCATTCCATTTGGTGCCAGAGAATCAAGGTCAAAGATCCATCTAGATTCATGGCAAAGAAGCTGTGGAGTTATAGGGCTCCCCCTCAAATGATTACATATCCAGCCCAATCCAGCAACTTGAAGGCCCGCAATGCTACTTTGATGGTAATCCAGGAAATGGGCGGCTACGGAGGTCAATTGCTTTTCTCCCTTGGTTCTATCTCGTTAATTTTTGGGTCGGTCTTTGGAAATGGCTATGCACCAATTTATCTCGTAGATTGGGAGCTCTCCATGCAATTAATTTTGGTTGTGAATCAATATGATTTCGGAGTTTATTATCCGAGAGAATAAGATACCAATGTGTATTCAATAATTTGTACAAATCTTTCCACTGGTTATTGAATCTTGTGGTAAGCTGAACCTTTTTGTTAAATGGTCTGTGCTTGGGTTTAAAGAGTTCCAAGCGATTAGCTTGACATGCTGTTTCATTAGCTTGGGTTGGGAAACAACTTTCTTTGGGTAACCCCTTGAACAGAAGCGTGAAGTCAGATCTCTAGATGCTTCTCTGAAATCTTGAAAAGTTGTACAATTACGACGAAGTCTCAAAAATTGTCCCTTTGGTATTCCTTAACGTAGATGATAAGGGCGAAAACTCTTAAAACACAAGAGACTATTTGTAGCAGTTTATTTTCGAAATAGAGATGTCCGAATCTCAGTTCCATCTAGGTGAATTCATAGATCCAGGAAATCTGCAGATATATCCGAAGTCTTATGAGTCAGTATGATGTTGAAAGAATTGTTGTTAAGGGTTGTCACAAAATCAGCACAATCTTTACGTGTCCCCTGCCAAAAAATCTATATGTCATCAATACAACGGTACCATCCTACAACGTGATCTTTAAAGTAGGATGATGGGTAAACATGTGTCTCCTCCCACCAACCTAAAAAAAAGTTTGCATAGGAGGGCGCACACCGCACACTTATCGCAGTCCTGGAAATTTGCCTGTAATAATTCCAGTCAAATAAAAAATAATTGTGATGTAAAACAAATTCCAAAAGGCTTACCAGAAACATATGATGTGCGTGGTCTCCAAAAGCAGATTTTGTTAAGAAGTATTGCACTGCAGCAATCCCATCATCGTGTGCTATGTTAGAATAAAGTGATTCAACATCACACGTAAGAATCAAGATGTCAGAAGGAAGCTGGATATCCTGGAGATTTTCTATCAAATGTATGGAATCTCACAAGTAGGAGTCAAGGCCTAAGACAAAGGGCTGTAAAAAGAAATCCAGGATTAATACATGCCTGTTCGCACAAACCACTGATACCTGCAACAATAACCCAGAGGGTTATTCAAATATTTATGTACCTTCGGAAGCATATAGAAAGTAGGAACCACCGGGTTCTTAACTTCCAAAAAAGACATTTCCTTTTTAGTAATGATATTTATTTAGAATGCAGATTGAAGAAGCCTGTCAAACTTGGTTTTAAAAGTTGGTGTTGGATCTGCTGGTAAAGGGGTGTAAAAATGGTGATTATCCAATTCTCTCTTGGCTTCAGTCACATAAAGGTTAACATTCCACAAAACCACATTATCTCCTTTGTCGGCCTCCTTGATGAAGAAATTAGGAGTTTTGTTGTAGATTCCTAATGGCCATACTGTCACAGTCGTTACCTTTGACTGTGACCTTCCGTTCTTGCTCGTTCGGCGCTCCTCGCTGAAGTTCTGTTCCTGTGTGTCATTTGTGGTTCTGTATGGGTTAACTCCCCTGTGTTTCTATTAGGAGTTAATCCTCTGTCTGCTCCATGGGTGTGGTCTCTCTGCTGCACCCATGGAACCTGTATATAAGGCTGAGGTTTCCTCAGTTCTGTGTCAGCTCTCCTGGTGTGTGTTGTCTGTCCTGTTCCTGGTTTGTACTCTCTCCCATGCTGCTGACCCATGGGATCTGTGTCTGTCTGTGCTCTGTGAGTTTCCCTACTTGTTCATTTGCGTCCTTTTTCCTGTCTTTCTGTTCTGCCAGTTATGTTTTAGTTACTTTGTGTTTATTCTGATGTCTGTGTTCAGCAAGCCTTTGCAGCAGAGTGGCATGACAAGGCCATGCAGTTTACTACTGGTGGAGCAAGTCCTTCTTTGCTCATTGCCACTCCTGCTCCCTTGCGTGAACTCCTGTTTGTATTATTAGTTGCCCTGTTTTGTATTCATATGTCTGTGTTCAGCAAGCCTTTGCAGCAGAGTGGCATGACAAGGCCATGCAGTTTACTTCTGGTGGAGCAAGTCCTTCTCTGCTCATTGCCACTCCTGCTCCCTTGCAAGAACTCCTGCTTGTGTTATTATTTGCTCTGTTTTGTATTTACCTGTCTGTTATGTTTGCCTATGTGCCGTCGGTACCTTCTGGTACCTGTAGTCCATTCGCTCCTGCTGTCACTGTCTAGGTCACGCTCCAGAGGGGACCCTGGCAACTTTCTGTGGCTAAGTCTAACCCTACCATCTAGGGCTCTAGTGAAAACCAGGAGTTGCTTAGTTACGCCCCTCTGGAGTATTACTAGACAGTGGCGCAGTAGGGGTTTTCTCCCACTGTGCTGACGGTACATAGAGCTCATGTTTTCTCTGTGCTGCCTTTCATGTTTGTGTTTGTGCAATAAACTCTTATGTGTCTGTACCTGATTTCCGTTAATTGCTTGACGACGCGGTGGTCTCTCCTGGGACCTCCAACTCGTGACACATACATTCCCTGTTTGTCAGATTCTTGTCTCTCAAGGCATTAAAATGTAATCTCCTAATTTCCCATAATATAGCCTGAAAAAACAAGTGGATATAAGGAAAGAGACTAAGAGTAGGAGTGATAACGGAGGACTTACGTAGTGTGAACTGTCGTCTACCTCACTCGGATTAATTTTCTTTGAGAAGATCCAGCAGATCCATGAACACCCCTTTCTCGTCCTCTGGAAGCTGGTGTATGATAGACGGTTGTTCAAAAAGCAATTTAAAACAGAGTTGTCTACAAAACAGATACACATCCTTGATAAATTCAAATTTCTAATGCTGACTTCTCAACTTCTAAGAGAGAATATGCAGAAAGATTAATAATCTTCAAGGAGTCACCCTTAGTCACCCTTCTTGCTCCTCTAATGTTGTTGGAAACGTCTCTTGTTGAAGAACGGGTAATAGTTGTTCCCTTTGCGATACCCTGGAGCTCTTTTTTGGGGATTTGCGTAGTCCTCTCCTGACCTGCCGCCTTTGCTTGTGCCAGATAAAAAATCCTCACTGGTATTACTAGTGGTATGAGTAGTTATATTATTTGGTGCCGCATTATCATTGCTATTGCCAGGAGTGCCATGGTGTGACCGTCTCTGTCCCAAAT
This sequence comes from Bufo bufo, assembly GCF_905171765.1. Classification (NCBI taxonomy): domain Eukaryota; kingdom Metazoa; phylum Chordata; class Amphibia; order Anura; family Bufonidae; genus Bufo; species Bufo bufo. Next base: position 605,814,887 of record NC_053390.1, read on the forward strand.
CTCGTGTGTTACCAGTATGTTTCAATTTAACCACCTGCCATCTGGGCCATTTGCCCACTTCCTGACCAGGCCAAATTTTGCAAAACTGACATATCTCACTTTATGTGGTAATAACTTTGGAACGCCTTTATTTATCCAAGTCATTCAGAGATTGTTTTCTCGTGACACATTGTACTTCATGATAGTCATAAATTTGAGTCAAAATATTTCACCTTTATTTATGAAAAAATCCCAAATTTACCCAAAAATTAGAAAAATTCGCAATTTTCTAAATTTCAATTTCTCTGCTTTTAAAACAGAAAGTGATACCTCATAAAATATTTATTACTTAACATTCCCCATATGTCTACTTTATGTTGGCATCATTTTGGAAATGTCATTTTATTTTTTTAGGACGTTAGAAGGCTTAGAAGTTTAGAAGCAATTCTTCAAATTTTTAAGAAAATTGCCAAAACCCACTTTTTAAGGACCAGTTCAGGTCTGAAGTCACTTTGTGGGGCCTACATAGTGGATACCCCCATAAATGACCCCATTGTAGAAACTACACCCCTCAAGGTATTCAAAACCGATTTTACAAACTTTGTTAACCCTTTAGGCGTTCCACAAGAATTAAAGGAAAATGGAGATCAAATTTTTAAATTTCACTTTTTTGGCAGATTTTCCATTTTAATCAATTTTTTTCTTTAACACATCGATGGTTAACAGTCAAACAAAACTCAATATTTATTACCCAGATTCTGCGGTTTACAGAAACACCCCCACATGTGGTCATAAACTGCTGTATGGGCACACGGCAGGGTGCAGCAGAAAAGGAACTCCACATGGTTTTTAGATGCCATGTCCCATTTGAAGCCCCCTGATGCACCCTTACAGTAGAAACTCCCAAGAAGTGACCCTATTTTGGAAACTAGGGGATAAGGTGCCAGTTTTATTAGTACTATTTTTGGGTACATATGATTTTTTGATCATTCATTATAACACTTTATGGGGCAAGGTGACCAAAAAATTGGTTGTTTTAGCACAGTTTCTATTTATTTATTTTTACAACGTTCACCTGAGGGGTTCAGTCAAGTGACATTTTTATAGAGCAGATTGTTACGGACGTGGCGATACCTAATATATATACTTTTTCTCATTTATTAAAGTTTTACACAATAATAGCATTTTTGAAACAAAAAAAATTATGTTTTAATGTGTCCATGTTCTGAGAGCTATAGTTTTTTTTATTTTTTTAGAGATTTTCTTATGTAGGGGCTCATTTTTTGCGGGATGAGGTGACGGTTTTATTGCTACCATTTTGTGGGACATACGCGTTTTTGATCACTTGGTGTTGCTCCTTTTGTGATGCAAGGTGACAAAAATTGCTTGTTTTGACAGTTTTTTTTTTTTTTTTTTTTACGGTGTTCACCTGAGGGGTTAGGTCATGTGATATTTTTATAGAGCTTGTTTTTACGGACGCGGGAATACCTAATATGTATACTTTTTTCATTTGTTTCACTTTAACACAATAATAGCATTTTTGAATACCATTTTGTGGGACATACGCATTTTTGATCACTTGGTGTTGCACCTTTTGTGATGTAAGGTCATGTGATGTTTTTATAGAGATGGTTTTTACGGATGCGGCAATACCAAATATGTCTATTTTATTTTATTTTTTCTATTTTAAACTTTTTTTTTCATTCCTTACTTGGGGACTTTTTTTTTTTTACATGTGAACCTTTTTTTTATTTTATTTTTTCAACCCTTTATTTTTTATTTTTTTATTTTACACTTTTCGTCCCCCATAAGGTCATACAAGACCTCTGGGGGACATTTACTTCACTTTTTCTTTTTTTTTTTCACTGTTGATTTCTCCTGTAACTGGGGCTGACATAGTAGCCCCAGTTACAGAAGAAATGCACCCCCCAGAGAGGCTGTACAGCGTAATTCTGCGCTGTACAGCCTCAGAGCAGGGCTGATCGAGGTCTCTGAAAGACCTCACACAGCTCCTGCACTCTCCGGTCACGGCGGTCACATGACCGCCGGGCCGGAACAGGAAGCGCATAGCGCTTCCTGCTCTGCATACACAGCGCTCGGTGAGCGCTGTGTATGCAGCGATCCAGAAGGCAGGGACACCTGGGAACTGTCCCTGCCTTCTCTCTGGGTTGCCCTGCTGTCACTGACAGCGGGCAACCCGATCAGCAGCTGCACGATTAGCGTGCAGCTGCTATTTCTGAACGGACGTTTTAAAACGTGCTTTCAGAAATAGAGGTCCACCCATAGGACGTTTATATCCTATGGGCGGACGGAAAGTGGTTAAATGCCTGCTTGCGTTCAAAGTCCAATGTATCCCTCTGGAACTTAGAATTTTTACCCATTATTATTTCCTTATCATGGGTCTCCAAAATACTCTGTAGTCTAACAGAGAAAAACATTAAAAGCTGTCGCTTTCTCTGTGTCAAATTTACTCAATTTCTCTTCCAATAATTTAAAAGCCACAGCAGGATACCTAGCATCTGTATGACCTTTACCATGCCACAGTGGCAGCCTGTATTATAGCAAGGGGAGATGCTACTGAGTATTAATGTAACCCTGCCTCAACATATACCCTGCTGCATAACAGCTACGTTACGTGCCATTTGGGGATATGTCACTGCTGAGGCTAATCATTGGCTGCAGCAGGGCATGTCACCCCGTCCATGTGTCATTTCACAAATGGGGTCAATAAGTCTAGTGAATAGGCCCAGGGAGCTGGAATGGAATAGCAGGTGAGTATGGCTTTTTCCCACAAATTTCTATTCATGAGAAGGTCTCTTCAGATGTTATAGGCTTGACAGGGGCTTGAATAACTAAGAAAGTGCTGCTGATCTTGAAGATTTGCTTGGTTTTCTGTTATGTGGTATTACCAAGACAGGATTATTCAGTTTGGGAAAAATATAGCTTGTGAGATCTATTTACAATGTACAAATACAGGAGTGGACAGTAAAGAGATCCTTCAAATGATGTTTTATACTTAGGCCTGTAACCATGACAAGGGGGATCCACTACTTCTACAGGAAAGAAGGTTCTACCCTCAACTTAGATGGGGAGGTTGTGATGGTTGATTAATTGAACAAGAAACATAAATTACCCCCCCCTCCCCCTCCCAATACAGGGTATTTGGTGACTATCTCATAGGGGTTTTTGTCTATCTCTGGATCAACACAGTAGGATCATAGATTGGAGTTGATGGACCTGTGTATTTTTGAAGGTCTACAAGTCTCCAGCTTTGAATTGATAAGTGCATACTGTCATGTTATTTTCATTTACAGTATGAGTTTATACATTTTCTACAAAATACAACCAGATAAATCAGACCCATTAAAAGTACAATAATAATAAGTCTATAATTCACTTGTTTGTGCTTCTAGTTTAGTCTGCAGTTTGGGCATTGACTCTCTTGTATCTTCATAGATCCTCATCAGTTGTAGTGCATTGCTGTTTCATAACCCTTAGAAGACTAAATCAGCATAGATGTCAATAATTCCTGTAGGATATAGTTTAATTGCTTATATAAAGAAGAAACAACATTTCTCTAAGTGAACAAGAACTTGAGATTAATAAAATGTTCGTTGATGTTGTTTATATAGAGAATATAGCACACATGACACACTCCCCATCTGTGTGTCGTGCTCCCAGTATATACAAGTTAATGTGCTCATTTCCCAATCAAGAATTACTTTAAAGAAAAGCAGAAAGCCCATGAAGCTGTCACACTTTTTCTTGGCAATGGAACATTCATTTCATTTACAGCTTTTCCCAGGGGAGCTGAAAGATGAGCTGCAGATAAGAAGCAATAGAGGAAATGATGGAATGCCTTGGCTGTTTGTTTCCTCATTCTGCGGCCCACTGGGATTAACACTGACTGATTAACCTCTTGTAAATATGCAGTCCATGCTATACTGTCAAAAGACACATGGTGGTTTCAGATTTTCATTTGCCAGTAACAAGAGCAAAAGGGAACGTAATGAAATAGATCTCCTGTCCCCTTCATGGGCGTGTGGACTACAGATTAGGTCACATATTCCAATAAAGAGATTAGGTAACCCACTTTGCCTATAGGGAAGCATATCTAGGGTCTTGTGTAAAGGTCGGTAAGTACTAGGCCAGCCCTGATATATGATTTCTGTCTTGCAGCTGCAGCTCTGCTCTGAAGGAGTAACACCAGGCATTAAGGCAAGGAAATAAATCTAAATGTTAAAGAAAATTATATATTTTTTAGCTATTGTTATTTATCTATTTCTCATTGCTTATATATAGTGCCAAAATATTCTGCCATGCTGTACAAAGATTACCATTCCCTTTAGTCCCTGCACCAAATGAGGATTACAATCTAAACCCAACGCATGCGCAGTGTGGCCGATTTCATTGAAGTCCAATGAATCTCTCATTGATGTGTGGTGGGAAATCAGAGTACCTGGTGGAAACTCATGTAGACACAAGTAGAACATACAAACTTTGCCAAGGTGTTTTCTTCAATGACTACCTCTGGCTTCTCTCATCCAGTCCAACAGTTGATTCTGACCAGACATTTAAAGGCATTTACATGGCCACCATTCATATGAATGGCCATCCATGAAATTCCTGGATGGCTCATGTCGACCTACAGTAACTCACACCTGTTCTTACAGAGCTGCTGCCTGTTGTGGGTCATAGAGGGGAACCGCTCCATTCATCTGTAAAGTGCGTATAGAACAACACCTATAAATAATTGAATATAAAGAAGTTGTAAATATTCAAGAGATATAGCAAATATAGGATATAGTATCTATCCACACTCACAATGAAATAGCTGTTTATGTAGCAGAGCAGATTTTAGAGGGATTTAAAGGGAAGCATTGATTCCTGCCCGTGGTTTTAAGTTGTTTATATGAACTAAGAACGATGAACAAGAAGAAAGAGAAGGTTGTATGCTACAGATTGATGGCTGTTGCTAATTGTCCAAGCAGTGGTCTGGACATTGTAAGAATTGATTGGAGCCTGTCACCTCAGTTTTAGTAGCGTGCATTAATATGGATAACATGTAAACTTCCACTTAAACTAAGGGTTAGCAGTGACTTGTTTTATTCTTTCTTTGATCTCAAAAGAAAAAAAAAAATGTTTTTAAAAGCTGCTTTTCCAAGAAAAACATCCTGTTTTATCACACTAAGTCAAATATAGAATGTTTTATCGTTTAATAATGCCCAGAAACTGCCCCTTACCAAATAAACACTGTGCTAATTGAGATCAGACCGTTTCTTGGAGGAGTCATATAACTACATGCTTTAAAATTCAGGTTACAACGCTCAGGTGTGGGAACATGTACCTTTTATGGTTAATGTTGGTCAAATTAATAATTCAGTATATTCTCAGATAAGAGGCATGATTTATTAGGTTTATGCTGTTATAATATACCTGAACAAGTTGCTATATTTATAACTAGAGATGAGCAAATCAATTTTGAACAAATTGAATTAGAACCTGAATTTTCCAAAATTTGGATCAATTCCAAATTCAAATTTTTGCCAATTTGATTCAGGGCAATTACTCAGAATGACATCAGCCATTTTCCAGATTAGAAGACCGGAAAATTAAAGAAGGAGGATCACATAACCCCAGGCGGTTTGTGAGTGCACACCAGCAACTATTCGCAGCCAAAAAGCTGAAATTTTTCAGACCTTTTTTTATTTAAACGTAAAAAATCCTAGAGTGCAATCCTACGTTTAAACACGCTGTTGGTTACCATCAGCAGTCATGCGTTTACCCATAGCCATATATGTTGCTGCCACTTTAAGATTACTAGTGCTGTCTAGGTGTTACAGAGCTTGAAGTGAATTGCATACAGGCCTATGAGACCCCTGAATGTCACCCGCAATTTTGATTCGGCTCGAATTAGTTTGAAACTGAATCCAATCTCCCGAAGAATTCGGTGGAATCCAATCTGAATCAACTTTAAGAAATTTGTTTATCACTAGTTATAACTAAACCTATGGTCAATAAACAATTAATTTAAAAAAAAGATGAGAATATTGGAAACACACACCCAGTCAATAATATGTGAACAAAAATATCCACCTTGAATACAGTGTAATTATTATATGTAGGTATAAAAATATCTAAAAAAGCAAGAACATTTTGATGTGACTGCAAAAATTTGAATAAAATGTTAGATTTTATGTACTACCAACTTTAAGCACACATCTCCTGTTCAAATGAAATGTGTCTTATGTTACAGAAAAATACAGGAAATAGCAGCTCTTCAGCATCTTCACATCATTGATTGTGAACTGGATGAAGGATTTGTTGAGTGATATCATCCAAAAGGTGCTGAATCTGCTTGTTTTCCAAAGGCTGTTAATAATTTATGTTGGGGAGTCAATGATATTTATTCATCAGAATATCTAGGTCACCTTAATATGTGTATGCTAAAATATCAACGCTTCAGCTTTATCATATTACTGAACATCTACAGTAATATAGTCAACAGAAAATCTCATATTGTTGCCACATAGTGGGTCATTTATTAAGACTGTCGTTTTAGATGCCGGTCTTAATAAACCCTTTAGCAGGCAGTTTATCCACCAGAGTTATGTAGAGACGCTGGCCTCTACATAACGTCAGCATATCCACAGCCAGTCTAAATGTAAGACTGCTTCCTTGCTGGCCTGAATTTAGACCATTTTCTATGCCTAAAACAAGCGAAGAAAATTATGAATGAGACAGGCCTGCCGGCCCATCCCTTTCCATGCCCACGCCCACTTAGACCTGGCATGAGCGGGTAAAAGTCGCAGATTGTGGCGCAAATAACCTTTGCACTGCAATCTGCGCCAGAGATACACCTAATATAGGCGTTTTTCTGATAGTAAATGACCCCCCATACTCTTTAGCTAAAAATAGATGTTTTAATTTCATTTACACAAGTTCTTTTTGGAAGATGATTTAATTAAAAAAGAGTTGAAATGACTTGAAAAACCAAACAATCAGCGCTCACCTCAAGATCCTCTGCCACTGCTTTCCTGCTGCTGTTTCAGTTCCTGCTCCTCTCCACCTGCTGATCTAGGGCTTAACATGCAGGAAATGGCTTGGACTACCACCAGTCGCAGCAGTGACCCGACTCAAGTAGTGAATGGCTGAGTGGGCAGCCTAAGCTATTTCCTGTGTGTCAAGTCAAGCAATGGGACAGCAGAAGTTGATGATAGGTGAGGTGCATACAGATTTTTTTAAGTCATTCTGATTCTATTTTTAAATAAAATCATCCTCTCATAAAAATCCTTTTAGATGGGGTTTCCCATGAAAAGGGGATAAGCGCCTGATCTGCAGAGGTTCGATCACTGGTACCTGCCAATCATAATAACAGGGGTCCCATGTTCCTGTGTTTGAATGGAGTAGTGGTCGTACATGTCGGCTGCCACTCTGTTCAATTCTATAGCTAAGCACTGATCTCCCTAAATGTTTCAGCTCCATCGATGAAGTTACTAGTGCCAGAAAAGTATAAATAATCCAACTTTTATTTTGTCCATTAAAATTAGATAGCCGTCACACGTCAAGTATCCAACATATAACATGGACAGACAGAGGAAACTACGCACAATGCTTTTCAGACCCACTTGGTTTTTCTCACAGCGCTGGCTTTTATATTTAAAGATTTTTAGTCTCAAAGAGTTGAATTGGAGTGGTAGCAGATATTCAATCAGTGAAACATGGGACTCCCTGTTCTTGTGATCATCCCCAGTAGTTAGACCCCTGCCTGTCTGACACTTACGCCCTATTCTGCGAATAAGGGATGCGTTTTTTTTCCTGGGACAACCCTTTTAATGACTTGAGAAAATGTGTAAAGTAAACGTGTAAGGCTGAGTTCACACGGGCGAGATTTCCGCGCGGGTGCAATGCGGTAGGTGAACGTATTGCACCCGCACTGAATCCGGCACCATTCATTTCAATGGATCTGTGTACATGAGCGTTTTTTTTCACGCATCACTTCTGCAATGCTTTAAAATCGCAGCATGTTCTATATTCTGCGTTTGTAACGCAGGACAGGCCCCATAGAAGTGAATGGGGCTGCGTGAAAAACGCACTGCATCCGCAAGCAAGTGCGGGTGCGATGCGTTTTTCACTGATGGTTGCTAAGAGATGTTGTTTGTAAACCTTCAGTTTTTTATCACGCGCGTGAAAAACGCATCAAAACGCATTGCACCCGCGCGGAAAAAACTGAACAACTAAACGCAATCGCAGACAAAACTGACTGAACTTGCTTGCAAAATAGTGCGAGTTTCACTGAACGCACCCTGAACGCATCCTGAGCCAATCCGTCACGCCCGTGTGAACCCAGCCTAAGAGCTCTGTACTGTGGAGGAAGTGACTGGCAACTACTTCAATTTGCTTACAACATGGCAAAAACTTAATAGGCATATCAGAAGAATGTAAGGTGGGGAATTTTCACTACAGATTCACACCCAGAAAGGTCAGTAAAGTATGCTATTACATTACAAGACATTCATTTTCCCTTGTGAAGATTTGATGGATGCAGAACAGACATAGAAGAAAGTTTTTTGCGACATTCAGTACAGACCAAAAGTTTGGACACACCTTCTCATTCAAAGAGTTTTCTTTATTTTCACGACTATGAAGGCATCAAAACGATGAATTAACACATGTGGAATTATATACATAACAAACAAGTGTGAAACAACTGAAAATATGTCATATTCTAGGTTCTTCAAAGTAGCCACCTTTGCTTTGATTACAGTTTTGCACACTCTAGGCATTCTCTTGATGAGCTTCAAGAGGTAGTCCCCTGAAATGGTTTTCACTTCACAGGTGTGCCCTGTCAGGTTTAATAAGTGGGATTTCTTGCCTTATAAATGGGGTTGGGACCATCAGTTGCGTTGAGGAGAAGTCAGGTGGATACACAGCTGATAGTCCTACTGAATAGACTGTTAGAATTTGTATTATGGCAAGAAAAAAGCAGCTAAGTAAAGAAAAACGAGTGGCCATCATTACTTTAAGAAATGAAGGTCAGTCAGTCAGCCGAAAAATTGGGAAAACTTTGAAAGTAAGGGCTATTTGACCATGAAGGAGAGTGATGGGGTGCTGCGCCAGATGACCTGGCCTCCACAGTCACCGGACCTGAACCCAATCGAGATGGTTTGGGGTGAGCTGGACCGCAGAGTGAAGGCAAAAGGGCCAACAAGTGCTAAGCATCTCTGGGAACTCCTTCAAGACTGTTGGAAGACCATTTCAGGGGACTACCTATTGAAGCTTATCAAGAGAATGCCAAGAGTGTGCAAAGCAGTAATCAAAGCAAAAGGGGGCTACTTTGAAGAACCTAGAATATTACATATTTTCAGTTGTTTCACACTTGTTTGTTATGTATATAATTCCACATGTGTTAATTCATAGTTTTGATGCCTTCATAGTCATGAAAATAAAGAAAACTCTTTGAATGAGAAGGTGTGTCCAAACTTTTGGTCTGTACTGTATATCTATCTTGATGAAAGTAAATAAGAAATAGCCATAATGAAAAATGACAGGAGATCATTACAGAATGGAGTGGATGAGGGAATCCCAGAGGTGATTTATCTGTCACTTTTCCCCTACCTAGGTAATGACATATTGAGTGGAGTACCAGTCCCAGGTTTTCTACTTCTGTTTTTATCCTAGAAGAATAATTGAAAGTGAAAATATGTTTTTCATCGCTCCAGCTTGTTGAGGGACCTCAGCAGCAAATCGAACCTTTCTGTTGCACCACAGCTGTACATGCCATGCCGGATATATTGTTGCTTTTGACTCTTTCCAGTATCAGATTGCCAGCGAGATATTGTTGACATATTAAGATCAACAATGTCTAGACATTAATGAAAACACATTATTAATGATAAAATCGTGATGAAACATATCCCTCCTATAGGACTGAACCAGGATACATAACAAAAAGGTTTATGTCTCAGATCTGTTACCGAAAAATGAAATTGTTGAATTGTAACCCATAGGAGTATATTTGTCTTGTATTCACTCTGGTTGTCCCTGGCAACCAAATATAATTTTGAGAAAGTGTTCATACTATATAAAAGCAATAATAATTAGGACTCACACATCAAATTTTACATGTATAGAATGGCAAAAGCCATTTTTACAAATATTCATGTCCTGCAAATAGTGCATCTATGGCCACCTGGCTAGATCATTTCTAGCCTGATTGTTTGCTGTAATCCATTCCAAGTCTTTCAGCTTCTCAGGAATGGATCTGACATATCATTTTTCTCCTCCTCTTCATACTGTATAGAGAACAAACACACAATTTGTGCCATTTTTTCCCCCACTTATTTACCTAACGAGGACTACTCACATATACAGAGCACATTAGTATAGATACTTATTATAATAGCGCCCACCAAATCCAGTCCTGAAGCTCATGGCCCCATTTGTATTTAGTCAATAGCTAAGGTAACATTTTAAACAAGACATTGCCTGCCTATCCCTACCTAAGGCAACTTTCACATGACTGATGTTCAGTCTGGAAAACACTCTCCATGTGAGGGCTGAATTTCCCAGACCAATGAACTCACAGCATTATAATACCATGATGCTGTCAGTTCCTGCCTGACTGTGGGTCTACTGTACTGTATTTGAGGTATTATGTGAGTACAATACAATTGACCCACAGTCGGGCATGAAATCACAGCATCGTAGATCATTATTATGCTGTTTGTTTGGGTTAGAGAGCAATGTTTGGTGTGGTAAATGCAACTGGACCAAATATGATTGTGTGAATTTAGCCAAATACTGAGTAATTAATTTAGCAAAAAGGGCCACTTTTTGAAAATATGCCATTTTCACTGCATCAACTTATCATCTAACAACTACAGTGCCTTGAAAAAGTATTCATATGCCTGGAGACGCTGCAGAGATCCTCAGCTCAGGTGGGAGAATCTGTCCACAGGACAACTATTTGTTGTGTACTCCACAAATCTGGCCTTTATGGAAGAGTGGCAAGAAGAACGCCATTTTTGAAAGCAAGCCATGAGAAGTCCAGGTTGCAGTTTGCCACAAGCCATTTAGGGAACACATCAAACTTGTTGAAGAAGGTGTTCTGTCAGATGAGACCAAAGTCAAACATTTTGGCCTAAATACAAAATGCTATGTGTGACGGAAGATTAAGGCTACTTTCACACCTGCGTTAGGTGCGGATCCATCTGGTATCTGCACAGACGGATCCGCGCCTATAATGCAAACGCTTGTATCTGTTCAGAACGGATCCGTTTGCATTACCATGAACAAAAAAAAAACATTTTTTTGTTCATGATAATGCAAACTGATCCGTTTTGACTTACACTGAAAGTCAATGGGAGGCTGATCTGTTTTCAATTGCACCATATTGTGTCAGTGAAAACAGATCTGTCCCCATTGACTTACATTGTGAGTCAGGACAGATTCGTTTGGCTCCGCATAGTCAGGCAGACATCAAAACGCTGCAAGCAGCGTTTTGGTGTCCGCCTCCAGAGCGGAATGGAGGCTGAACGGAGGCAAACTGATGCATTCTGAACGGATCCTTATGCATTCAGAATGCATTGGGGCTAAACTGATCCGTTTTGGGCCGCTTGTGAGAGCCCTGAAACGGATCTCACAAGCGGACCCAGAAACGCCAGTGTGAAAGTAGCCTAACACTGCACATCACCCTGAACATCACAGTGAAAAATGGTTCAGGCAGCATCATGCTTTGAGGATGCTTTTTTCAGCAGAGACAGGGAAGCGGGTCAGAGATGATGGGAAAATGGATGGAGCTAAATACAGGGAAATCCTGGAGGAAGACCTGGTAGATGCTGCAAAACACTTGAGACGGGAGGAGGTTCACCTTCAAGCACCACAATGACCCTAAATATACAGCCAGAGCTACAATGCATATTCATGTGTTAGAATAACCCAGTCAAAGTCCAGACCTAAATCCTATTGAGAATCTGTGGAAAGACATGAACATTGCTGTTCACAGATGCTCTCGATCCAATCTGACTGATCTTTAGCTATTGTGCAAAGAAGAATGGGCAAAAATTTCACTCTCTAGATGTGCAAAGCTGGTAAAGATCTACTCCAAAAGACTTGCAGCTGTAATTGCAGCAAAAAGTGGTCCTACAAAGTATTGACTCAGGGGGACTGAATACAAATGCACACCACAACTTCCAGCACTTTCCAGATTTTTAGTTATTAAAAATTCAGAAAACTATATATATTTTCTTTTCACTTCATACATACTTGCTACTTTGCGTTGGTCTATCACATAATATCCCTATAAAATACATTTAAGTTTGTGGGTAGGGATGAGCGAACCCGTGGAAGTTCGGGTTCACCAGGTTCGGCCAAACTTCAGGTCAAAGTTTGGGCCCTGAACCCGGACCCCAATAAAGTCAATGGGGACCCGAACTTCCCTTTATTATTTTCCGTTATAACATGGTTATAACGGAAAATAATAGCATTCTTAAGACAGAATGCTAAATAAAATGGCCATTGAGGAGTTAAAAATAATTTTAAAAAAGCTCACCTCATCCACTTGATCGCGCAGCCGGTATCCGCTTCTTTCTTCTTTCTGCAGGACTTGTGGTGAGCGCGGTGATGTAATCGCAGGTCCTGCATACAAAAGAAAGAAGAGGATACCGGCTGCGTGATCAAGTGGATGAGGGGAGTTGTTTTTTTGTAACCCCTCAATGGCCATTTTATTTAGCATTCTGTCTTAAGAATGCTATTATTTTCCGTTATAACCATGTTATAATAGAAAATAATAAAATCACCCGAACACCGAACCTGAACCCGAACTTCAGTGAAAAAGTCCAGGTTCAGGTCCGGGTACTCGCCAAATCCTATTTGTGGGTGTAATGTGAAAGAATGTGGAAAAGTTCAAGTTCAAGACACTGTATGCCACATTCCTTATGGATATCATTGTGGGCCTACTTGCAATAACCTGTACGGAAATCTTCTTTGAAGGACCATATACAGTGCTGTGAAAAAGTATTTGCACCCTTACATATTTCTTTTGTTTTTGCACATTTGTCACAATTAAATGTTTCAGATTATCAAACAAATTTCAATATAAGACAAATGTAAGCTGGGTAAATACAAAAAGCAGTTTTTAAATGATGATTTCATTTATTAAAGGGAAAAAAGCGATCCCAAACAACCTGGCCCTATTTTTTTAAAATATATACCCCCCATGAAATAACTGTGATTAACCCCAGTGTTTGTAAAACTAAGTTCAATTTTACTAGCCACACCCAGAACCTGTCTGACAACATGAAGTAGGCTAAAAGATCTCAAAAAGTAACACATTATGCCCTAATCTGAAGAAATTCAAGAACAGATGAAAAAGAAAATAATTGACATCTATCAGTCTGGAAAGGGTTACAAAGCCATTTCTAAGGCTTTGGGACTCCAGGGAACCATCATGAGAGCTATTATCCACAAATGGAGAAAACATGGAACAGTGGTGAACTTTCCCACGATTGGCCGGCCTACCAAAATTACTCCAAGAGTGCATCAACGACTTATCAAGGAGGTCACAAAAGAACCCAGAACAACATCTAAAGCACTGTGGGCCTTGTTTGCCTCAGTTAAGGTCAGTATTCATGATTCAACAATAAGAAATAGACTGGACAAAAATGGTATCCATGGGAGAGTTCCAAGGCAAAAACCACTGCTGATCAAAAAGAACACAAAGGCCTGTCTTACATTTCCCCCAAAACATTTTGATATTCCCCAAACCTCTTGGGAAAATATTCTATGCACTGACGAGACAAAAGTGGAATGTTTTGGAAGGTGTACGTCCCCATTACATTCAGTATAAAACTAACACAGCATTTCAGAAAAAGAACATCATACCGACATTCAAACATGGTGGTGGTAGTGTGATGGTCTGGGGCTGCTTTGCTGCTTCTGGACTTGGACAACTTTCTATAATAGATGGAACCATAAATTCTGCTCTCTACTAGAAAATCCTTAAGGAGAATGCCTGGTTATTAGTTTGTTACCCTAAAGGGGTTTTCCGGGATATTAATATTGATGACGTATCCTCAGGATAGGTCATCAATATCAGACCAGCAGGGGTCCGACACTCGGCACCCACGCCAATCAGCTTGTTGAAGAGAAGGTCACACTGCATGTGAGCGCAGCCTTACCTTCATTGTTTACCTGTTCACCGTCGACATTGCAATAGTGAGCAGGTATATTTACAAGACGTCTCATTCACTTCAATGGGACGGCTCTTTCCTTGATTTAATGTGGATTAACATCACAAATATGTCAATTAATCATAGTCAATTGCTGAGTTATAGGCACCGCTCAAGAAACTTGCCAAAGTAATCATATAAACCATCATTAATCATATAAAATAAACAATTTCTGCAACACTTTAAATATTCTGTTAAAATAGGAGATATAACTTACCAATAAAACATTATTCCAATATGAAATATTATTTTTTTAATACTAAAAACTGTAGAAGCAACAATAAACAGACAATGGTACCAGACTTGAGGTCTTACTTTCACCACTGCAATTCAGAAAGAATGCCACTAATGCCAATAGGATCGTGTTGTAGCATTTACCCCTTCTCTTTACTGGGGAAGTAAATTCAAGACACTGAAAAGCAGCAACAAATGTATTTGCGTTACCTTGCACTCTTTCAATATTGTTCTTTTACAGCCATTTAAGGAGGTCTCCTCTCATACCTTGCTATTATTACATTACCCCATCAGCTGTGTTTGCATTACTTTGTGTAGGCTAATTTATGGTACTGAATGGAGTTCTATCTATGTTGGTTAACAAACACTAAGGTTATAACTCTCTTCTACACATTCTAGGTTTGCTTTTCAACACAGTTATATGGACACAAATATAGACACGTACTGGAGCGGGTTTTCACAGATGCTATGGGCAACTAAAACATATGACAACAAGTGACAAGAAAAGTGGACATGGTCTTTAAGGGAGAAATTGCTTAAGACATATGATTTATGCAGAATAGACAGAAATTGGTCATACCAGGTATAAATTAAATTTCTTGACTGAAAAGCCACTTTACCACTGCATGGTACCAGATCTCATCCATTCTATTTGCCTCTATTCAGTTTTGGTAGCAGAAATGTGTTTTTCCATGTGGATATGGTACCCCCTCAATGTAGCCAGTGTAGTGTAGTCCCTTTTTTCTCTAGGCAATCAATAGTTAGCCGCGTGGTCACATAATCTTCATGGTATTGGCTTGGCTCACTTGGAACCTTCTCATCTGTGGTAACAATACAGTAGCAGGTACTATTTTCAACTTTGGCCCAAAGTAAAAATATAAAAACAGGGTAGAGTTGGTTAAATTCTTTTAATAAATTTGGTCCAAATCACTCCAAATACCTTCCTTACGTCAATCAGCATAAAAATTTGGCACTCATAATAAATGCACAACACAGAACATATAAATTCTTCCAAATTTGATTCCATAAAACTTTTCTACTGAAAGGATCACTTTAATGTCTTATTTTCCCAGGTATAATAGTGGAATGGTTGGTAACTACAAAACATTGCATGGGAAGTGTTCCATGGGAGAGCTGAAACACTATTAAACCTACATATTTAAATAGGAACTCTAGTTTAGTATATCTTGTAAAACAGCAAAGAAAAATGCTTTGTGGTATTGTAGCCTAATATACTGTTGCAAAACTACAACTCCCATCATGCCCTAATAGCTGTAGGCCATCCAGGCATACTGAGAGTTGTAGTTTTGCAACAGCTGGAGGGCCGCAGGTTGGGCATCCCTGCTATAGAGTAAACGTAGGGAGTAATATATCAAGGGCGCTGCACCAGAAAAGTGGAATGATTTCGATTTATTCAGTCAGTGGAATAGGCATTTGTGCCAAATTAATGACATATTTGCACCATTTTTAGTGTGGGTTGCACTATGCCCAGCAGCCTACATTTACTAAGGATGGCCAGATGTTTTGTCTCCAAATCTACATATTTATTCAGATTTATTATTGCAACTTCTTGAAAAAAAAGTTGCAAGTGTACCCCAGTCCCATGGTGGTGTACAAACTGATAGAATCTTTGTAATAAATATGATTAGACTTTAGCTTGAAAATACCTAACTATTATGTGTGACAAAATTAATAAATAGCATGTAGAAAAAATAAAACAAGCGCAACCAATGACAGACACTTCAAAACTGAGAGCAAAAAGTTGCATTTTAATACCCCCAACCACCACGTTTGACAGGCTGTCTAGACATGTACTAGATTTATCACGGTGGCTTAAGTTGGATGATAAATTTGGATGATAAAAGTAGACACTTTTGTCTAACTTTATACCTAAATACGGGTTGGCTTAGTATGATACAGAATTTTCCACCAGAATTTGAGTTCTATTTTGATTAATGTTGCATATTAGGCTGGGCTCTTTCCTGTGTAGCCATGCCTCTTTTCCAGGAAACAATGCTTCCTAGGTGCACAAGATTTCTCAAGATCTACAGTAGATGCACCAAATTTCAGCAAATTTTGGAACAGTTTGTAACAGTGTGCAAGTGCACTGACATTAGAAAGTGTGGGGCACTGAAGTTTGAGATGAGGAATATAGATTGATAGCTCCATTAGTGACAGTGATGATGACAATCTCTGTACAGTACAGAGCTGTGGAACATGTCATTATATAAGCAAAAAGGAGCATGGTGGAATATGGTGGAGAAAGACATGGGGCAGCGGAGCTTACAGTGGAGGAGGTATGTTTGTCTAATTATAAACTCATAGACTTGTAGTACATAAACTACGTATTTCCACATAGTGATACATAGCGTGGAGGCAATGTTCTTCAGAACTCTACACTCAGCTTTAATTGTATTCTCTTTCTCAGCACATCTCTTGGATGTTTCAGATTCTTTACTTTGTTTTCACTAGGTTTCTGCATATTATACTTTAAAGTGTACGTCCACCCCTGAATACCATTTTTTGAATAGTAATTCTTTATTGATTAATTTCTAAATGTATTTTGTAGGGATCAGAGCACTGATTGTCTGACACAGGGCTCTGCAAAGTTAAAACAGGTAGAGGTCTTGTTTCTGCAGCCACCTCTAGGGGTAGCTTATATGCTTTATAAACACTGTACTTATCCATCTAGGTACATACAAGTTATATGTGTCAACATACAATAGTCATTTTTGGGGCACTTTCACACAGAGGCTGTATTTACTACACATGTGACTAACTGGAGTATTCAGCCAAGCAGCATGGACTTTTCACCTGTATTGCTGAAATGCATGCACTGATTGGCTGTCTAGTAGCACCAGTCTTCAATACAGTGCAGTAGTACATGTTCTGTACGTCTCTTTACCTGCACCAGGATGAGCTGCTTCTCTAGATGCCAGGTCAGGGTAGCTCCATTTTATTTTTCAGGTATACTGTGTGCTGTATAGATAAGATAAGATAAGATAAGATGCCTTTATTGTCACTGTACAATACAATGTAATACAATGTACAATACAATGAAATGTAGTTTGGAGCAATCCTAGATGCCATCGACAGAGGAACAAGAACTGAAGAGGCTCCTGTTCTTAGCATAAAGAAACTTTAGAGTGTCATACCTGACTTTTCAGGACAATCTGATCAATTTTGATTTGGGTTGAATTTAATTGTACCCAAGTAGTCAAATCTGGTCACTTATTATTTGAATTCAGATCTGAAACAAATTTCAATACATTTTTTCATCTATGTTTACAATGTTTCTCCAGAAATCAATTACTATTGTAATGTGAGGCAGCACTGTATTGTGTTAAACTCTACAATAAAACAGTATGCAGTACTGTAATGTATAATGGACCACAGTTATCATTGGGTTTGTGCCAATATTTTGTGACATCTGAATTGATGCACTGGCGTGAGCCACAGCAATTAGTTGTTTTTGACACTGTTTACTCCATTTTTTGCACCCACTCCAAAAATGACAAGAAAAAGGGGGCTTAGTCACATTTAGACATGAGATTTATGAATTTGTGTGTTGTGCATCAGAAAAGTACAATTTATAGACTGGTCACCGCTGTCTTAAAATTAGCATGCAATATATTGAACCATGATTCCAGTTTTTACTACACTGACCAAAAATATAAACGCAACACTTTCGGTTTTGCTCCCATTTTGCATGAGCTGAACTCAAAGATCTGAAACATTTTCTACATACACAAAAGACCCATTACTCTCAAATATTGTTCACAAATCTGTCTAAATTTGCGAGCACTTCTCCTTTGCCGAGTTAATCCATCCCACCTCACAGGTGTGGTATATCAAGGTGCTGATTAGACAGCATGAATATTGCACAGGTGTGCCTTAGACTGCCCACAATAAAAGTCCACTCTGAAATGAGCAGTTTGATCACACAGCACAATTTCACAGATGTCGCAACGTTTGAGGGAGCGTGCAATTGGCATGGTGACTGCAGGAATGTCTACCAGAGCTGAGGCCCGTACAATGAATGTTCATTTCTCTACCATAAGCAGTCTCCAAAGGCGTTTCAGAGAATTTGGTAGTACATCCAACCAGCTTCACAACCGCAGACCACGTGTAACCACACCAGCCCCGGACCTCCACATACAGCATGTTCACCTCCATGATCATCTGAGACCAGCCACCGGGACAGCTGCAGCAACAATCGGTTTGCATAACCAAAGAATTTCTGCACAAACTTTCAGAAACCGTCTCAGGGAAGCTCATCTGCATGCTCGTTGTCCTCATTGGGGTCTGGACCTGACTGCAGTTCGTCATCGTAATCGACTTGAGTGAGCAAATGCTCACATTCGATGGCGTCTGGCACATTGGAAAGGTGTTCTGTTCACGGATGAGTCCTGGTTTTCACTGTTCAAGGCAGATGGCAGACAGCGTGTGTGGCGTCGTGTGGGTGAGCGGTTTGCTGACGTCAACGTTGTGGATCGAGTGGCTCATGGTGGCGGTGGGGTTATGGTATGGGCAGGCGTATGTTATGGACAACGAACACAGTTGCATTTTATTGATGGCATTTTAAAAGCACAGAGATCCCGTGATGAGATTCTGAGGCCCATTGTCGTGCCATTCATCTACGACCATCACCTCATATTGCAGCATGATAATGCACAGCCCCATATTGCAAGGATCTGTACACAATTCCTGGAAGCTGAAAACATCCCAGTTCTTGCATGGCCAGCATACTCACCGGACCTATCACCCATTGAGCATGTTTTGGATGCTCTTGATCGGCCTACACGACTGCGTGTTCCAGTTCCTGCCAATATTCGGCAACTTCGCACAGCTATTGAAAAGGAGTGGATTAGAGTTGAGCGGACACCTGGATGATTGGGTTCGACGGGTTCAGCCGAAATTCACAAAAAAGTTCGAGTTCGGGACCCAAACTTGACCTGAACTTGACCCTGAACCTGAACCTAATTGAAGTCAATAGGGACTCAAACTTTTGAGCACTAAAATGGCTGTAAAAATGTCATGGAAAGGGCTAGAGGGCTGCAAATAGCATCAAAATGTGTTTGAGAGCATGGCAAATGTAAATAGGGAAATTACTTTAAATAACATAAAATACGTAAAAATAAAAAATAATAATCTTGATCTAGGAGGAAGAGGTCCATATGGAGTAGGAGGTTGAGGAGGCAGTGGATGTGGCGGTGTAGGTGGAAGCAGCGGTGGAGGAGGAGGTAGCCTACACTGCTTTTTGGTTTTAAATTTATTTAAATTTTTCTAAATTAGGGTACACCCCGAAACATTGGGAAATATAACCTGTGATAACCCCCTCCAGTCATGCTAAACACACGTTCAGACAATACACTGGCTGCAGGGCAGGCCAGCACCTCCAAGGGGAAAAGGGCAAGCTCAGGCCATGTGCCCAATTTGCAGACGCAGAAGTTGCAGGGGCTGACCCCTGTCAGTCAGTTCGTGTAGGCATGTGCACACATACTGCCCCACCATGTCGCACGTCCCCGTGATGTTCACAACCCAATTTGATATCTGCTCTATCTTTTATTCCGTCACCTATGCAGAGCAGGGTTTTCTATCTGGCAAAATTTGTAAAATGTCACCTGACAATGTAACAGACGATTTTTTTAAATTTATGTTCCTATCTCCTATGCAGAGGTGCCCCCGTGACGTCCACCATCCATTTGGATATCTTCTCTATCAACTTTTAATGTTCTTTTCTGAGCCTACCATGTTGATCACAGTTATCGGCGAATTTAGGGTTCCACGCAGGAGAGGGAGCGTGAGAAAAAGAGACCACATCCAAGGGAGCTAAATGAATGAAATTTTATTTTGATCGAGCGGAAATATGGGAAAAGTTATTGAAGCTCAAATGTGGGACAAATTATTGAAGCGCAAATGTGGGACAACTTGTTAAAGTTTAAGAATTGAATGAAAGGAGGTGGCGTGCATCAATTAAAGATGAATTTCTAAAATGTTATTCCCTGTCACCTATGCAGAGCAGGGGTTTATTCACATCCAAAATTTAAAAATGTCAACCCAAGAATTTGTGAAATTTATTAACCTGTCTGCTTGGTAGAACAGGGGTCTATGACAGAAATTGTTTAATGTCACCCGAAAATGTAAAATTTTTTTTTTTCAAATTTATTAGGCTGTCAACTAGGTAGAGGAGGGGTGTATTACACCCAAAAATTTGTGAATTTCACTAACAGACAAATTAGTGAATTTTTTAAAACTGTCTACTAGGTAAAGCAGTGGTATATCACGCCCAAAAATTTGTGAATTTCACCCGAAAATGTAACAGACAAATTAGTGAATTTTTTTAACCTGTCTACTAGGTATAGCAGTGGTATATCACACCCAAAAATTGGTGAATTTCACCCGAAAATGTAACAGACAAATTAGTGAATTTTTTTAACCTGTCTAGTAGGTATAGCAGTGGTATATCACACCCAAAAATTGGTGAATCTCACCCAAAAATGTAACTGACAAAGTAGTGAAATGACATAAAATAAAATACGTACAAAAAATAAAAATAAAATTTGATTTATGAGGTGGAGGTCCATATGGAGTAGGAGTTTGAGGAGGCGGTGGACATAGCGGTATAGGTGGAAGCAGCATTTGAGGAGGACGAGGTAGCCAACACTGGTTTTTGTTTAAATTTTCTTTTTTAATTAGGGTACACTCCAAAAGAGTGTGAAATATCCAAAATACAAGAATGAGCAATTGCGCTGTAGTATAACAATGGCTGGTTAAGGTCGGTATAAATGTCTATTCTGCACAAGGTACGGATAAGTCCTGTGGGATCTATGCCTGGTTCATATTAATGAACGGGAGCTTGTCCACATTGTCTGTGGATAGGCCGCTGCGCTTGTCTGTGATAACGCCCCCTGCCGTGCTAAACACACGTTCAGATAATACACTGGCTGCAGGGCAGGACAGCACCTCCAAGGCGTAAAGGGCAAGCTCAGGCCATGTGCCCAATTTGGAGACCCAGAAGTTGAAGGGGGCAGACCCGTCATTAAGTACGTGTAGGCGTGTGCACACATACTGCTCCACCATGTTGGTGAAATGCTGCCTCCTGCTAAGACGTTCCATATCAGCTGGTGGTGCTGGTTGTTGTGGCGTGCTGACAAAGCTTTTCCACATTTTGGCCATGCTAACCCTGCTTTCTGAGGTGCTGGTGGTGCGCCAGCTGCGTTGGCGACCTCTTCCTCTGCCTTCGCCTTGTGCTTCCACTGTGCCCCCGCTGTCAGGTGGAATGCCACCAGCAGCGTGTCTACCAGCGTGAGCTTGTACTCGCGCATCTTACGATCACGCTCCAGTGATGGAATTAGGGATGGTACGTTGTCCTAGTAACGGGGATCCAGAAGCGTGGCCACCCAGTAATCAGCACAAGTTAGAATGTGGGCAACTCGGCGGTTGTTGCAGAGACACTGCAGCATGTAATCGCTCATGTGTGCCAGGCTGCCCAGAGGCAACAAAAAGGTGTCCTTTTTTTTTCCTTACAAAGTCTCATATTCCACTAACTTGTGACAAAAAATAAAAACTTCCATGAACTCACTATGCCCATCACGAAATACCTTGGGGTGTCTTCTTTCCAAAATGGTGTCACTTGTGGGGTAGTTATACTGCCCTGGCATTTTAGGGGCCCTAATGCGTGAGAAGAAGTCTGGAATCCAAATGTGTAAAAAATGCCCTGTAAAATCCTAAAAGTACTCATTGGAATTTGGGCCCCTTTGCCCACCTAGGCTGCAAAAAAGTGTCACACATGTGGTATCTCCGTACTCAGGAGAAGTAGGGCAATGTGTTTTGGGGTGTATTTTTACATATACACATGCTGGGTGAGAGAAATATCTCTCTAAAAGTCAACTTTTCCCATTTTTTTTATACAAAGTTGTCATTATAGAGAGATATTTCTCTCACCCAGTATGGGTATATGTAAAAAGACACCCCTAAACACATTGCCCAACTTCTCCTGAGTACAGCGATACCACATGTGTGACACTTTTTTGCAGCAAAAACGTAATTTTCCCCAAATAAAGTTAAAGAAAATTGGTAAAAAATAGGGGAAAATGAAAAAGTATACATATTAGGTATCGCCGCGTCCGTATCGACCGGCTCTATAAACATATCTCATGACCTAACCCCTCAGATGAACACCGTAAAAAAAAAAAAAAAACAACTGTGCTAAATAAAAAAAAAATTGTCACCTTACATCACAAAAAGTAAGCGATCAAAAACAGCAAGCGATCAAAAAGGTGTTTGCCCACCAAAATAGTACCAATCTAACCGTCACCTCATTCCGCAAAAAATGAGCCACTACCTGAGACAATTACCCAAAAAATAAAAAACCTATGGCTCAGAATATGGAGACACTAAAACATTATTTTTTTTGTGTGAAAAAAGCTGTTATTGTGTAAAACTTACATAAATAAAAAAAAAGTATACATATTTGGTATCGCCGCGTTCGTATCGACCGGATCTATAAAAATATCACATGAACTAACCTCTCAGATGAACACCGTAAAAAATAAAAAATAAAAACTGTGCTAAATAAACAATTTTTTGTCAACTTACATCACAAAAAGTGTAAAAGCAAGCAATCAAAATATCATATGCACCCCAAAATAGTGGCAATAAAACCGTCATCTCATCCCACAGAAAAAATGAGACCCTACCTAAGATAATCGCCTAAAAACTGAAAAAACTATGGCTCTCAGAATATGGAGACACTAAAACATGATTTTTTTTTTGTTTCAAAAATTATATTATTGTGTAAAACTTACATAAATAAATAAAAAGTATACAAATTAGGTATCGACGCGTCCGTATCAACCGGCTCTATAAAAATATCACATGACCTAACCCCTCAGATGAACACCGTAAAAAATTTAAAATAAAAACTGTGCTAAATAAACCATTTTTTGTCACCTGACATCACAAAAAGTGTAATAGCAAGCGATCAAACATGTCCACCATTTTGCGTTTGTATCGGGGGTCTAAGTACGTTGTCACCAAGTACTGGTCCTTGCCCTTTATGCTTTTTATACGAGGGTCCCTCTTCAAACTCTGGAGCATGATAGCCCCCATTTGCACTAAATTGGAAGCAGTGGAGCGCCCTGGCTCCTGCTCATCGCCCAGGAGAATAACGTCCTCGGTCTCCTCCCCCAAGCAAAGGACAACACCAGGGATCCACCAGGGATCCCCGAAAAGTTTAAGGCCTGCTCTTCTTGCTCCTCCTTCTCCTCCTCCCCCCAGCCACCATCCTCCTCTGACTCCTCTTCAGACTCCTGCTGACTTGTCTCAGATGGAGTAGCCCGCCCTGGGAATTCATTCAGCATTGCAACTTCCTCATCTTCCAGCTCCTGCTCATCGACGGCTTGATCAATGACACGACGCAATGTACGCTCCAGAAAGAAGGCGTAAGGTACGATGTCACTGATGGCGCCCTAGCTGCGACTGACCAGTTTGGTGATCTCATCAAATGACCACAGAAGTCTGCATGCGTTGCGCATGAGCAGCCAAAAGCGGTGAAAAGAAACCAAGCTCCCAGAACCTGTCCTGCCGCAGAGTTCGTACAGGTAGTCATTAACGGCACGTTTCTGCTAGAGCAGCCTATCAAGCATATACAAGGTGGAGTTCCAGCGCGTTGGGCAGTCACAAATCAGACGTCTGATGGGCAAGTGGTGTCGCTGCTGAACGTCAGCAAGGCGAGCCAGTGCCGTCTAAGATCTTCTAAAATGGCCAGAGATTTTCCTGGGTGGTGGCCGTTGCTACCTTCTCTGCCTCATCCGATGCCAAGAATGTCTGCGCATTGGTAAGGTCTGGGAATGGATGGGAAAATAATTCCTCTGACTCGAGTGGAGGGGCTATGGTGATGGTGGTGGTGGTAGTGGTTGTGTCTTTGGGGGTGCACACAGCAGAGATGGAGGAGGGTGCAGATACAGAGGATGAGGAGGGTGCAGAAGTGGAAGGCTGAGTGAGCCACTCAACCTACTCTGGTGTGTCCTTTGATGTAATCACATGCACCTTCTCCAACTTCCCATTTAGGCTCCGGTCTGGTGCAGCTGCCAGACCCCTAACACCCCTGCGGAACGGCCTGACCCTTCCTATGCCTGTCATTTAAAAAAAAAAACTGTGCCAAGAGTCCCTAGAGAAGAGCAGTATTTGCGGAAGCAGGTATATCGCATGCCTCAATCAGTATTATGTGGAAGCCGGTATATCAAACCCCTTAATCAGTATTTTGTGGAAGCAGGTATATATCGCACCCCTTAATCAAAATTTGGTGGAAGCAGGTATATCGCACCCCTCAATCTGTATTTTGTGGAAGCAGGTATATTAAACCCCTTATTTAGTATTTAGTGGAAGCAGGTATATCGCACCCCTCAATCAGTATTTTGTGGAAACAGGCATATAGAACACATTAATCAATATTTTGTTTAAGCTAGTATATCACACCCATCAATCAATATTTTGTGGAAGCAGGTATATAAAAACCCCTTAATCAGTATTTTGTGGAAGTAGGTATATTGCAACCCTCAATCTGTATTTTGTGGAAGCAGGTATATAGAATAGGGATGAGCGAACCCGAACGGTATAGTTCGGGTTCGTACCGAATTTTGGGGTGTCCGTGACACAGACCCGAACCCGAACATTTTCGTAAAAGTCCGGGTTCGGGTTCGGTGTTCGGCGCTTTCTTGGCGCTTTTTGAAAGGCTGCAAAGCAGCCAATCAACAAGCGTCATACTACTTGCCCCAAGAGGTCATCACAGCCTTGCCTACTATTGGCATGGCTGTGATTGGCCAGTGCAGCATGTGACCCAGCCTCTATATAAGCTTGGGTCACGTAGCGCTGCACGTCACTCTGCTGATTCAAGCATAGGGAGAGGTTGCTGCTGCGATGTTAGGGCGAGATTAGGCAGATTAACTCCTCCAAAAGACTTAATTCAGTGATCGATCTCCAGCTGTGGATCATTGAAGTGCTGATATTGAATTGCTCACTTTTTTTAGGCTACCCAGAGCGTTTTTATATCACTTTTTTCTGGGGTGATCGGCGGCCATTTTGTGGCTTGTGGTGCGCCAGCACAAGCTATCACCAAGTGCATTTAACCATCAATAGTGTGGTTATTTTGTGCTATATCCTACATCAGGTGCAGGCTGAGCCTGTGTCACCCAAGTGCATTTAACCATAAACAGTGTGGATATTTTTTGGCCATATACTACATCAGGTGCAGGCTGAGCCTGTGTCACCCAAGTGCATTTAACCATCAACAGTGTGGTTATTTTTTGGCCATATACTACATCAGGTGCAGGCTGAGCCTGTGTCACCCAAGTGCATTTAACCATCAATAGTGTGGTTATTTTTTGGCCATATACTACATCAGGGGCAAGTTGAGCCTGTCACCCAGCGCCTAAAAAATTTGCCATTCTCAAAATTAGTAGTTTCTGTTATATCAGGCCTACTTTAAATCTATCCCAAAAAGGATATCTTAGATTTAAGGTGCTGATAGTGTCATTCTGAAAAACTTAACACACACGCTACCGTGCAGATACAAGTCTAGTTCTGTGATTAAAGGTATATCTGTCACACAGCACGTAAAAAATAGGCCTGACATTTATATTCAACCATTCTGTACTGTTTTAGCTGGTCAAGTTATATTTAGTGACCGTAAAAGCACAGTTTTTGTTCTGGGTTGAAAAACTATTCCCAAATTTGCCATTCTCATAAATAAGTAGTTTCTGCTATATCAGGCCTACTTTAAATCTATCCCAAAAAGGATATCTTAGATTCAAGGTGCTGATAGTGTCATTCTGAAAAACTTAACACACACGCTACCATGCAGATACAAGTCTAATTCTGTGATTAAAGGTATATCTGTCACACAGCGCGTAAAAAATAGGCCTCACATTTATATTCAACCAAATCTGTCATTACTTGTGTGCCTGTATTAGTGTAATACGGTACCTAAATAGATAGCCAGACAGTGTTAGGTGTCTGTAAAAAAAGGCCTGAATTTTAATTCAATACATTGGCCCGAATAATATTTTTCTTATTGTGGTGAACGGTAACAATGAGGAAAACAACTAGTAAGGGACGCGGACGTGGACATGGTCGTGGTGGTGTTAGTGGACCCTCTGGTGCTGGGAGAGGACGTGGCCGTTCTGCCACAGCCACACGTCCTAGTGTACCAACTACCTCAGGTCCCAGTAGCCGCCAGAATTTACAGCCATATTTGGTGGGGCCCAATGCCGTTCTAAGGATGGTAAGGCCTGAGCAGGTACAGGCATTAGTCAATTGGGTGGCCGACAGTGCATCCAGCACGTTCACATTATCTCCCACCCAGTCTTCTGCAGAAAGCGCAGAGATGGCGCATTAAAACCAAGCCCATCAGTCTGTCACATCACTCCCATGCATATCAGGGAAACTGTCTGAGCCTCAAGTTATGCAGCAGTCTCTTATGCTGTTTGAAGACTCTGCTGCCAGGGTTTCCCAAGGGCATCCACCTAGCCCTTCCCCAGGGGTGGAAGAGATAGAATGCACTAACGCACAACCACTTATTTTTCCTGATGATGAGGACATGGGAATACCACCTCAGCACGTCTCTGATGATGACGAAACACAGGTGCCAACTGCTGCGTCTTTCTGCAGTGTGCAGACTGAACAGGAGGTCAGGGATCAAGACTGGGTGGAAGACGATACAGGGGACCATGAGGTCCTAGACCCCACATGGGATGAAGGTCGTGCCACTGACTTTCACAGTTCGGAGGAAGAGGCAGTGGTGAGACCGAGCCAACAGCGTAGCAAAAGAGGGAGCAGTGGGCAAAATCAGAACACCCGCCGCCAAGAGACTCCGCCTGCTACTGACCGCCGCCATCTGGGACCGAGCACCCCAAAGGCAGCTTCAAGGAGTTCCCTGGCATGGCACTTCTTCAAACAATGTGCTGACGACAAGACCCGAGTGGTTTGCACGCTGTGCCATCAGAGCCTGAAGCGAGGCATTAACGTTCTGAACCTTAGCACAACCTGCGTGACCAGGCACCTGCATGCAAAGCATGAACTGCAGTGGAGTAAACACCTTAAAAACAAGGAAGTCACTCAGGCTCCCCCTGCTACCTCTTCTGCTGCTGCCGCCTCGGCCTCTTCTGCTGCTGCCGCCGCCTCTGCCTCTTCCTCCGCCTCTGGAGGAACGTTGGCACCTGCCGCCCAGCAAACATGGGATGTACCACCAACACCACCACCTGCGTCACCAAGCATCTCAACCATGTCACACGGCAGCGTTCAGCTCTCCATCTCACAAACATTTGAGAGAAAGTGTAAATTCCCACCTAGCCACCCTCGATCCCTGGCCCTGAATGCCAGCATTTCTAAACTGCTGGCCTATGAAATGCTGTCATTTAGGCTGGTGGACACACACAGCTTCAAACAGCTCATGTCGCTTGCTGTCCCACAGTATGTTGTTCCCAGCCGGCACTACTTCTCCAAGAGAGCCGTGCCTTCCCTGCA
Organism: Bufo bufo; assembly: GCF_905171765.1. Taxonomy (NCBI): domain Eukaryota; kingdom Metazoa; phylum Chordata; class Amphibia; order Anura; family Bufonidae; genus Bufo; species Bufo bufo. Next base: position 605,842,858 of record NC_053390.1, read on the forward strand.
CAACCAAGTGTCCGATAAAATCAAGTGTGCACTGCGCAACGCCATCTGTGGCAAGGTCCACCTAACCACAGATACGTGGACCAGTAAGCACGGCCAGGGACGCTATATCTCCCTAACTGCACACTGGGTAAATGTAGTGGCGGCTGGGCCCCAGGCGGAGAGCTGTTTGGCGCACGTCCTTCCCCCGCCAAGGATCGCAGGGCAACATTCTTTGCCTCCTGTCTCCTCCTCCTCCTACTCAGCTTCCACCTCCTCTTCTTCCACCTGCTCATCCAGTCAGCCACACACCTTCACCACCAACTTCAGCACAGCCCGGGGTAAACATCAGCAGGCCGTTCTGAAACTCATATGTTTGGGGGACAGGCCCCACACCGCACAGGAGTTGTGGCGGGGTATAGAACAACAGACCGACGAGTGGTTGCTGCCGGTGAGCCTCAAGCCCGGCCTGGTGGTGTACGATAATGGGCGAAATCTCCTTGCAGCTCTGGGACTAGCCGGTTTGACGCACATCCCTTGCCTGGCGCATGTGCTGAATTTGGTGGTGCAGAAGTTCATTCGCAACTACCCCGACATGTCAGAGCTGCTGCATAAAGTGCGGGCCGTCTGTTCGCGCTTCCGGCGTTCACACCCTGCCGCTGCTCGCCTGTCTGCGCTACAGCGTAACTTCGGCCTTCCCGCTCACCGCCTCATATGCAACGTGCCCACCAGGTGGAACTCCACCTTGCATATGCTGGACAGACTGTGCGAGCAGCAGCAGGCCATAGTGGAGTTTTAGCTGCAGCACGCATGGGTCAGTCGCACTGCGGATCAGCCCCACTTCACCACCAATGACTGGGCCTCCATGCGAGACCTGTGTGCCCTGTTGCGCTGTTTCGAGTACTCCACCAACATGGCCAGTGGCGATGACGCCGTTATCAGCGTTACAATACCACTTCTATGTCTCCTTGAGAAAACACTTAGGGTGATGATGGAAGAGGAGGTGGCCCAGGAGGAAGAGGAGGAAGAGGGGTCATTTTTAGCACTTTCAGGCCAGTCTCTTCGAAGTGACTCAGAGGGAGGTTTTTTGCAACAGCAGAGGCCAGGTACAAATGTGGCCAGACAGGGCCCACTACTGGAGGACGAGGAGGACGAGGATGAGGAGGAGGTGGAGGAGGATGAGGATGAAGCATGTTCACAGCGGGGTGGCACCCAAAGCTCGGGCCCATCACTGGTGCGTGGCTGGGGGGAAACACAGGACGATGACGATACGCCTCCCACAGAGGACAGCTTGTCCTTACCTCTGGGCAGCCTGGCACACATGAGCGACTACATGCTGCAGTGCCTGCGCAACGACAGCAGAGTTGCCCACATTTTAACGTGTGCGGACTACTGGGTTGCCACCCTGCTGGATCCCCGGTACAAAGACAATGTGCCCACCTTACTTCCTACACTGGAGCGTGATAGGAAGATGCGCGAGTACAAGCGCACGTTGGTAGACGCGCTACTGAGAGCATTCCCAAATGTCACAGGGGAACCAGTGGAAGCCCAAGGCGAAGGCAGAGGAGGAGCAAGAGGTCGCCAACGCAGCTGTGTCACGGCCAGCTCCTCTGAGGGCAGGGTTAGCATGGCAGAGATGTGGAAAAGTTTTGTCACCACGCCACAGCTAACTGCACCACCACCTGATACGGAACGTGTTAGCAGGAGGCAACATTTCACTTACATGTTGGAACAGTACCTGTGCACACCCCTCCACGTACTGACTGATGGTTCGGCCCCATTCAACTTCTGGGTCTCCAAATTGTCCACGTGGCCAGAGCTAGCCTTTTATGCCTTGGAGGTGCTGGCCTGCCCGGCGGCCAGCGTTTTGTCTGAACGTGTATTCAGCACGGCAGGGGGCGTCATTACAGACAAACGCAGCCGCCTGTCTACAGCCAATGTGGACAAGCTGACGTTCATAAAAATGAACCAGGCATGGATCCCACAGGACCTGTCCATCCCTTGTGCATATTAGATATTAACTACCTCCCCTTAACAATATATTATTCTACTCCAGGGCACTTCCTCATTCAATCCTATTTTTATTTTCATTTTACCATTATATTGCGGGGCAACCCAAAGTTGAATGAACCTCTCCTCTGTCTGGGTGCCGGGGCCTAAATGTGTGACAGTGGCCTGTTCCAGTGGTGGGTGACGTGAAGACTGATTCTCTGCTATGACATGAAGACTGATTCTGTGCTGACATAAGGCCAGATTCTCTGTTACGGGACCTCTCTCCTCTGCCTGGGTGCCTGGGCCTAAATATGTGACAGTGGCCTGTTCCAGTGGTGGGTGACGTGAAGCCTGATTCTCTGCCATGACATGAAGACTGATTCTGCGCTGACATAAGGCCTGATTCTCTGTTACGGGACCTCTCTCCTCTGTCTGGGTGCCGGGGCCTAAATGTGTGACAGTGGCCTGTTCCAGTGGTGGGTGACGTGAAGCCTGATTCTCTGCTATGACATGAAGACTGATTCTGCGCTGACATAAGGCCAGATTCTCTGTTACGGGACCTCTCTCCTCTGTCTGGGTGCCGGGGCCTAAATGTGTGACAGTGGCCTGTTCCAGTGGTGGGTGACGTGAAGCCTGATTCTCTGCTATGACATGAACACTGATTCTGTGCTGACATGAAGCCAGATTCTCTGCTATGGCATGAAGAAACTGATTCTCTGCTGACATGAAGCCAGATTCTTTGCTATGGCATGAAGAGACTGATTCTCTGCTGACATAAAGCCAGATTCTCTGATATGGGACCTCTGTCCAATTGATATTGGTTAATTTTTATTTTTTTAATTTTTATTTTAATTCATTTCCTTATCCACATTTGTTTGCAGGGGATTTACCTACATGTTGCTGCCTTTTGCAGCCCTCTAGCTCTTTTCTGGGCTGTTTTACAGCCTTTTTAGTGCCCAAAAGTTCGGGTCCCCATTGACTTCAATGGGGTTCGGGTTCGGGACGAAGTTCGGGTCGGGTTCGGATCCCGAACCCGAACATTTCCGGGAAGTTCGGCCGAACTTCTCGAACCCGAACATCCAGGTGTTCGCTCAACTCTAATATAGAACCCCTTAATCAATATTTGGTGGAAGATGGTATATCAAATCCCTCAATCAGTATTTTGTGGAAGCAGGTGTATCGCAGGCCTCAATCAATATTTGGTGGAAGCAGGTATATCAATCTTCTTAATCAGTATTTTGTGGAAGCAGGTGTATTGCAGGCCTCAATCAATATTTGGTGGAAGCAGGATATCAATCCCCTTAATCAGTATTCTGTGGAAGCAGATATATAGAACCCCTTAATCAATATTTGGTGGAAGCAGGTATATTGCAACCCTCATTCTGTATTTTGTGGAACCAGGTGTATCACAGTCCTCAATCAATATTTGGTGGAAGCAGGTATATCAAACCCCTTAATCAGTATTTTGCAGAAGCAGGTATATCGCAGGCCTCAATCAATATTTGGTGGGAGCAGGTATATCAATCCCCTTAATCAGTATTTTGTGGAAGCAGTTGTATTTCATGCCTCAATCAATATTTTGTGGAAGCAGGTATATCAATCTCCTTAATCAATATTTTGTGGAAGCAGGTATATAGAACCCCTTATTCAGTATTTAGTGGAAGCACGTATATCGCACCCCTCATTCAGTATTTTGTGGAAACAGGCATATAGAACCCCTGAATCAATATTTTGTTTAAGCTGGTATATCGCACCCATCAATCAGTATTTTGTGGAAGCAGGTATATAAAAACCCCTTAATCAGTATTTTGTGGAAGCAGGTATATCGCAACCCTCAATCTGTATTTTGTGGAAGCAGGTATATAGAACCCCTTAATCAATATTTTGTGGAAGAAGGTATATCAGATCCCTTAATCAGTATTTTGTGGAAGCAGGTGTATCGCAGGCCTCAATCAATATTTGGTCGAAGCAGGTATATTAATCCCCTTAATCAGTATTTTGTGGAAGCAGGTGTTTCGCAGGCCTCAATCTGTATTTTGTGGAAGCAGGTATATCAAACCCCTTATTCAGTATTTAGTGGAAGCAGGTATATTGCACCCATCAATCAGTATTTTGTGGAAACAGGAATATAGAACCCCTTAATCAATATTTTGTTTAAGCTGGTATATCGCACCCATCAATCAATATTTTGTGGAAGCAGGCATATAAAAAACCCTTAATCAGTATTTTGTGGAAGCAGGTATATTGCAACCCTCAATCTGTATTTTGTGGAAGCAGGTATATAGAACCCCTTAATCAATATTTGGTGGAAGAATATATATCAAATCCCTTAATCAGCATTTTGTGGAAGCAGGTGTATCGCAGGCCTCAATCAATATTTGGTGGAAGCAGGTATATCAATCCCCTTAATCAGTATTCTGTGGAAGCAGATATATAGAACCCCTTAATTAATATTTGGTGAAAACAGGTATATTGCAACCCTCAATCTGTATTTTGTGGAACCAAGTGTATCACAGGCCTCAATCAATATTTGGTGGAAGCAGGTATATCAAACCCTTGAATCAGTATTTTGCAGAAGCAGGTATATCACAGGCCTCAATCAATATTTGGTGGGAACAGGTATATCAAGCCCCATAATCAGTATTTTGTGGAAGCAGTTGTATTGCATGCCTCAATCAATATTTGGTGGAAGCAGGTATTTCAAACCCCTTAATCAGTATTTTGTGGAAGCAGGTATATCAATCGTTTTAATCAATATTTTGTCGAAGCAGATATATCGCACCCCTCAATCTGCATTTTGTGGAAGCAGGTATATTAAACCTCTTATTCAGTATTTAGTGGAAGCACATATATCACACCCCTCAATCAGTATTTTGTGAAAACAGGCATATAGAACCCCTTAATCAATATTTTGTTTAAGCTGGTATATCGCACCCATCAATCAGTATTTTGTGGAAGCAGGTATATAAAAACCCTTAATCAGTATTTTGTGGAAGCAGGTATATCGCAACCCTCAATCTGTATTTTGTGGAAGCAGGTATATAGAACCCTTTAATCAATATTTTGTGGAAGAAGGTATATCAGATCCCTTAGTCAGTATTTTGTGGAAGCAGATATATAGAACCCTTTAATCAATATTTGTTGGAAGCAGGTATATTGCAACCCTCAATCTGAATTTTGTAGAAACAGGTGTATCGCAGGCCTCAATCAATATTTGTTGGAAACAGGTATATCAAACCCCTTAATCATTATTTTGTGGAAGAAGGTATAGTGAACCCCTTAATCAATATTTGGTGGAAGCAGGTATATTGCACCCCTCAATCTGTATTTTGTGAAAGCAGGTATGTCAAACCCCTTAATCAGTATTTTGTGGAAGCATGTATATCGCACCCCTCAATCAGTATTTTGGGGTAGCAGGTATATAACCCCTCAATCTGTATTTTGTGGAAGCAGGTATATAGAACCACTTAATCAATATTTTGTGCAAGAAGGTATATCAGATCCCTTAATCAGTATTTTGTGGAAGCAGGTGTATCGCAGGCCTCAATCAATATTTGGTGGAAGCAGGTATATCAATCCTCTTAATCAGTATTTTGTTGAAGCAGGTATATCGCAGCCCTCAATCAGTATTTGGTGGAAGCAGGTATATTAAACCCCTAAATCAGTACTTTAGTGAAAGCAGGTATATCGCAGGCCTCAATCAGTATTTGGTGGAAGTAGGTATTTCAAACCCCTTAATCAGTATTTTGTGGAACCAGGTGTATTGTAGGCGTCAATCAATAATTGGTGGAAGCAGGAATATAAACCCCTTAATCAGTATTTTGAAAGCAGGTATAATGCACCCCTCAATCAGTATTTTGTGAACACAGGTATGTAGAACCCCTTAATCATTATTCAGTGGAAGCAGGTATATTACACCCCTCAATCAGTATTTTGTGGAAGCAGGTACATAAAAACAATTCGTACAGTATTTTGTGTAAGCACGTATATCGCACCCCTTAATCAGTATTTTGTGGAAGCAGGTGTATCGCAGACCTCAATCAGTTTTTGGTGGAAGCCGATATATCAAACCCCTTAATCAATATTTGGTGGAAGAAGGTATATCGCACCCCTGAATCAGTATTTTTGTGGAAGCAGGTATATCAAACCCCTTATTCAGTATTTTGTGGAAGAATGTATATCACACCCCTCAATCAATATTTTGTGGAAACAGGTATATTAAAAAGGATCTTCTGGTATTGCACGGTTTTGCTTGTCCTCTCCACCAGAGGAATGATAGAAGAAAAGTTCTCTTTGTAGCGGGGGTCGAGAAAGGTGAACAACCAGTGATCCATGTTATTTAAAATGCGTATAACGTGCGGGTCCCGGTAAAGGCAGCCTAACATGAAGTCAGTCATGTGTGCCAAGTCAGTCATGAGCACCAACAGGCAAGACTTTGCTGTCATCATCAGGAGGATCACACTCAATCTCTTCATCCTCTTCTGCCCATCCCAAACTTTGAGGAAGCAACACAGATGGTGAGCAGCGATAACGCTATTATCAGCGTAACCATCCCACTTCTGTGTCTACTCAAACGCTCGCTGCTCTCAATTAAGGACAACGCTTGTGGAAGAGGTGGAAATGGGGGAAGACATTACACAGGGTGATAGCCAGACCACCCTCAGTTCATCTTCTCAGCGCGAATTGGAGAAGGAGGACAGAGGGTAGTACCCATGGAAGTTTAATTCCATCTGTTCAGCGTGGGTGGGCAAAAGAGTAGGAAGAGGATGAGGAGATTGAGTGTGATCCTCCTGATGATGACAGCGAAGTCTTGCCTGTTGGTACTCTGGCACACATGACTGACTAATTTGATGTTAGGCTGCCTTTCCCGCGACCCGCGCGTTATACGCATTTTACATAACACGGATTACTGGTTGTTCACCCTTCTCGACCCCCCGGCTACAAAGAGAACTTCTCTTCTCTCATTCCTCTGGTGGAGAGGACAAGCAAAACAGTGCAATGCCAGAAGATCCTTGTTGAAATTTGCTCCAAAAATTTCCATCTGACAACACTGGCGACAGAGTCCGTACTTCCTTGGCCAACCAAGGAGGGGAGACAAGGAGAACACACAGCAGTTCCAACAGAGGCAGGGCAACACTCTCCAAAGCCTGGGACGGTTTCATGACACCCACCAGAACCCTCACCCTGATGCGCGGCCTAGTGTCACAAGGAGGGAAAAATTTGGGAAGATGGTGAAGAAGTACATAGCAGACCGTGTCAGCGTCCTCAATGATCCCTCAGTGCCTTACAACTACTGGGTGTCCAAGCTGGACACGTGGCTCGAACTGGCGCTCAACGCTTGGAGGTGCTTGCCTGCCCTGCCGCCAGCGTTTTGTCTGAGCAGGTATTTAGTGCTGCTGGTGGCATTATAACAGATAAGCGTATCCGCCTGTCAACTGACAATGCTGACAGGTTTACTCTTATAAAAATGAACAAAGCCTGGATTGACCATGACTTCTCGACTCTGATGAACATAAAGGCACTTTAAATGTGTTATTTATAATGTACTGAAAACGCTGTATTCCCATGCACCCCTTCCACCACAAACAAGGGTATATGGTTCAATCTTCCTTTTCTCATCCTCCTCCTCCTTTTCCATCATATCAACGTGCTTATTCGTTGCATATATTGCCGTTGCATATATGCCCTTTGCATATGTTTTACAGGGTCAGCTCAGCTGCAGGCCCTCGCATATAATTTTTTAGAGGGTCAGCTCACCAGCAGTTCCGCACCTAAAATCTTTTACAGGGTCAGCTCACCAGCAGGCCCTTACCTACAATCTTTTACAGGGTCATCTCACCAGCAGGGCCGCACCTAAAATCTTGTACATGGTCAGCTCACCAGCAGGCCCTCACCTAAAATCTTTTACAGGGTCAGCTCACCAGCAGGCCCTCACCTACAATCTTTTACAGGGTTAGCTCACCTGCAGGCCCACGCATATAATGTTTTACAGGGTCAGCTCTCCTGCAGGCCCTCGCATATATTTTTTTAGAGGGTCAGCTCACCAGTAGGCCCTCACCTACAAGTCCAATCTCACTATGCAAGAGTCTGGTCAACACAATCCTCACCGCCGGGGGTTGCGTAACTAGTTATCAAGGAGGAGTCTTGTTCGTTATTAACCAGACAAATCGCTCCACCAACTAAGAACATCCATGCACCACCATCCACAGAATCGAGAAAGAGCTATCAGTTTGTCTATCCTTTCCGTGTCCGGGCCGGGTTAGGTTTCCCGTGTTGAATCAAATTAAGCGGCAGGCTCCACTCCTGGTGGTGCCCTTCTGTCAATTCCAATTCCTTTAAGTTTCAGCTTTGCAACCATACTCCCCCCGGAACCCAAAGAATTTGGTTTCCTGGAAGATACTCGGCAGGTCATGGGAATAATGCCGCTGGATCGCTGGTCGTCACCGTTTATGGTCGAAACTACGACGGTATCGGATCGTCTTCGAACCTCCGACTTTCGTTTTTGATTAATGAAAACATTCTTGGCAAATTCTTTCGCTTTGGTTCGTCTTGCGCCAGTCCAAGAATTTCACCTCTAGCAGCGCAATACGGATGCCCCCGGCCGTCCCTCTTAATCATGGCCCCAGTTCAGAAAACCAACAAAATAGAGTCCTATTCCATTATTCCCATCTGAAGTATTCAGGTGACCGGGCCTGATTTGAACACTGTACATTTTTTCAATGGTCAGCTAAGCAGCAGGCACTCTCCCAACATTTTTTTTTATAAATGGTCAGCTCAGCAGCAGGCCCTCAACCATAATGTTTTAGAGGGTCAGCTCAGCAGCAGGCCCTCGCATATAATTTTTTAGAGCGTCAGATCACCAGCAGGCCCTTGCATATAATTTTTTAGAGGATCAGCTCACCAGCAGGCCTTCACCTACTATCTTTTACAGGGTAAGCTCACCAGCGGCCCCTCACCTACAATCTTTTACAGGGTCAGCTCACCTGCAGGACCTCGCATATAATGTTTTACAGGGTCAGCTGACCTGCAGGCCCTCACCTACAATCTTTTAAAGGGTCAGCTCACTAGTAGGCCTTCACCTACAATCTTATATAGGGTCAGCTCACCAACAGGCCCTCACCTACAATCTTTTACAGGGTCAGCTCACCTGCAGGCCCTCGCATATAATGTTTTACAGGGTCAGCTCACCTGCAGGCCCTCACCTACAATCTTTTAGAGGGTCAGCTCACCAGCAGGCCCTCACCTACAATCTTTTAGTGGGTCAGCTCACCTGCAGGCCCTCACCAAATTATACCTAATAGATAATTTGCGCGCATGCTGCCTTGCTTGGAAGTGGTAGCTGTTTCTCAAGCTCCCTTTCCGGAATTAAACCCTGATTCACCGTGGTTGGCTCTGAAAATAACATCGAAAGTTGATAGGGCAGAAATGCGAATGGATCGTCGCCGTCACGGGGATGTGCGATCGGGCCCAGGTTATTTAGAGTCACCAAAGCGTCAGCAGGCCCTCGTCCATAATGTTTTAGATGGTCAGATCAGCAGGCCTTTGCTCCAAATGTTTTTGAGGGTCACCAGCAGGCCATCAATCATAATTTTGTGTATGATGCCCTCCTTTATGTGTAACAAAGGGTGTATTGTAGTGCCGGTTCCATGTAATTTTTAGCAGCCCTTTCACTTAGTGCATAGGTTTTATGAGTGTCCCACTACCTGAACAATTGTACCACAATGTGAATGAGGCCCTCCTTTATGTGATATACGGATTGTATTGGAGTGCCTCTTTCTTGTAATTTTTGGCAAGACTTGCACTTTATATACAAGTAAATATAAAGAATGTTTCCTAACAATTTTTCCTGTAAAAATCGATTTTATCTTTGGTTTTGTGCGTATTATTGTCAGTCTGTAAAAGTGGCGTACTACTCGGACAACATCATTCCCAGCAGCGACGTAGGAGTCCAAGATGCATCCAGACATCCTCCCCATGCTGTTCCCGAACCATTTCGGTGGGGTCTCCATCAATTTCTGAACTTTTCCCTCTTCAGACCAGGTGGTACCTGGTTTAATGCTCGGGTTCTCCCATTGAGTTCCATTATACTTGGGTGCTCGGCAGAGCACCCGAGCATCCCGATGTGTTCGGCCCGAGCCCGATGTGCTCGATCAACACAAGCTATAAGCATTTCTAGTCATATTTCTAGAGAAAAAGATAAAAATTCACGCGGTTCACATTTGGTATTATTTGCGCAGAAATAATTTAGTAGCCTATTTCAGTACAAAAAGAAAAATATATTCGTCGCTTTTAGGGGTGTTTTAATTTCCATTTAATTTGTTTAGTTCAGCTACAAGTATGTCAGGCAGAGAAGTGCCAGGCCATGCACAGAGGAGTGGCAGAGGCCTGAATGTTTCTGGTGCAAGCAGAGGTCGCAGCAGAGTAAGGGGGCGTGGCAGCAGGAGTCGCAGCAAGAGGCCTGAGCTCCCGGTGTCATCTAGCTTGTGTTGCGAGCGATCAGGGTCCTGACCCAGAGACCATTGAGGAGGACATTAGTGATTTGCAGACACTACTCGATGATGATGAAGCTGATCGCACTTGGGAGCTGGGTGAAGACGGGGCTTCGTCATCATCAGGAGAAGAGGGTGGCAGCTTGCCCGTGAGCCAGCGGTGGAGCCAGCAAGTCGCTAGCGTGGCTGGGAGTCAGCAGGGTGGCAGCAGTGGGAGGTCGGGAGCCAAACGGGCATAGGGTAGAACACCCGCTTGTGGGCAGAAGGTGAAGCGTGGGCAGGGTGCAAATGGCACCACGGCCCTGCGTCAACATATGCAGCATCACCATAAAGTGGCCTAGGAGAACCGTGGCTCTGATGTGGTGATCCAGCCTGCCACAGCTACCGCTACATTACCCAGTGGCATGTACCCTTTTTCAGCCAGTCAAGGCTCCACCACCTCAGCCGAAGGGAGCTGTCTGTCAATCCCATCTTCTGCTGGTCCAGATGTTCCTGCTCCTACTTCTCGTCAGTCATTCCGTCAGCAATTAATCACCGAAGTGATTGCCAAGAGACAGCAGTATGTGTGCGCGCATCCAACGGCACAGAAGCTGAACGTGCTCCTGTCCAAGTTGCTGGTGCTGCAGTCCCTCCCTTTCCAAGTGGTGGACTCTTCACCTTTCAGAGAACTGATGGCTTGTGCCGAGCTGAGGTGGAGAGCCCCAAGCCGTCATTTCTTTGCGAAAAAGGCAGTACCAGCCCTGCACACACATGTAGAACAGAAGGTCGGCCAGTCCTTGAGCATGTCGGTGTCTGCCAAAGTGCAAGTCAGTGCCGACGTGTGGAGCTGTAACTACGGTCAGGGACAATACATGTCATTTACGGCCCACTGGGTGAATGTGGTTCCTGCACAGCCACACCAGCAACTTGGACAGGTCATGTCGCTTCCGCCTTCACGTTGTCACGCCATTTGTCCTGCGACAATGTCCGCATCTGCCTCCTCATCCTCCATCATGTCCTCAGCCTCCACTGCAGGGACAAGTCACAGTGCCCCTCCAGCATACCACATGTGCAGGGCTCTGCGGTGTCATGCTGTTCTGCACCTGGTTTGCCTTGGTGAACGGAGTCACACAGGGGAGGAAGTGCTCCGTGTGATGCATTAAGAAATCTAATTCTGGCTTTCTCCGCGACAACTGAAAATCGGAACCATGCTGACAGACAACGGGAAGAACATGGTGTCGGCGGTGCATCAAGGAAGGCTGAGCCATGCACCCTGCATGGCACACGTGTTCAATCTGGTTGTCAAGCGGTTCCTGAAGTCTTCCACCATCCTTAAAATGGCCAGGAAACTTTGCATGCACTTCAGCCACTCATACACCGTAAAACACACCCTCCTTGAACTGCAGTGGCAGAACGGCATCCCCCAACATAGGCTGATATGTGACGTTTCCACCCGTTGGAATTCCATCCTCCATATGTTGGGCCGACAATACAAACAGAGAAAGACCATCAACGATTTCTTGCAAGCAGATAGGAGTACTCCACTGTGTAACTTCGATGTCAGCCATTGGCAGCTCATGCGTGACACCTGCATTTTGCTCAGGCCCTTTGAGGAGGCCACCTTATTTGTCAGTTTCCACCCACCACCCCACTCTGTTACCGGGTCACTTTGTGGTCTCCGGATGCTGCTGCCATATCCAGACTATGTCACCTTGGCACTCTGGGGCCTCCTGAAGCTGCAGCCACCTCCAAACTATGTCACCTTGCCACTCTGTGGTCTCCTGATGCTGCTGCCATCTCCACACTATATCACCTTGCCACTCTGTGGTCTCCGGATGCTGCCGCCATATCCACACTATGTCACCTTGCCAGTCTGTCATCTGCTTATGCTGCTGCCACCTCCAGACTCTGTTGTTGTGCCACTCTGTGTCCTACTCATGCTGCTGCCACCTCCAGACTCTGTCATTGTGCCACTCGGTGGTCTCCCAATACTGCTGCCAACTCCAGACCCTGTCATTGGGCCACTCTGTGGTCTCTTCATGCTTCTTCCACCTCACCACTATATCATAGGTCCACTTTGTGGACTTCTCATGCTGTTCCCCTCGTCCCCACTTCAGGACTGGGCCAAAATTTTGCCTTTCGGCCTTGCGGACATCATGATTTATATGATTTATTTGACCTTTCTTCTGATCTGTCAGAAGGAAGGAAAAATGAGACGCACAAAAGGATCCTGTCTGTATAGCAGCTGTAAGGCCTGTATGGTCCCATCAGAATTGGCTTATGATTTGGTAGACAAAAGCAGGAGTGTGTACAAAACAACAGAAGACATGCAAATATTCTATTCACGTGTCATCTCTGTTTTAGATCCACTCCCATTTTTTGGTTTTTTTTGGCATTAGCAATACTGATGGATTATTGAGAAAATGCTGACCGAGTGAAGGCATATGCTCCACAGACAGGATCCGTTTTTTGTGGGTTATTGTTCTGACGGATCATAGAAAGGGCAAATTAATCAGTGATGTCAACACAAACTTACTGCTGACACCCTCTCCACTCTGTCAGGGGGCTCTACTTGTATAAGCGTTTAATAGAACAGATTCTGTAGACATCTATGTGGAATCAGCTGACGAGGGTGTAAAAGGAGTGCGCTTCTTCTTGACACTACCATGGACCTGTAAGGCTGAGTTTATTCTTGAGTTATTTGGTCAGTTTTGACGAATTTAAGTATACTTTCTTATATTTTTTATCGAGTTTTGGTTCAATTTAATTTTAAATATTTAATGAATTTACTAATAAAAATTACATGTTGCCTAAGAAAGGAG